>NC_046185.1:35235759-35854509 GCF_011004875.1 Balearica regulorum gibbericeps
TTTCAGAAAGTGTCATAATGTATTATAAGCACTTTGGAAAAATGAATAACCAGCTTGATTATAGCAGTGGCTTTCTCATTCATATGTGAAAATTAATCTACTGACACTGCGTAGAGAATGCACTGAGATAAATGTTTAAATGTTCTTTTTCATTGCTTGTGATTAAGTTGCCATCTATATTCCCATCTTTTAGAGAAACTGAAATGTCATTGTAGTTGCTTCTTTTTCAATTTAAGAGGAAAAAAAAAATATCATGCATCTCTCTCTTTGCTGCTCCTCTCAGTCCTGCTTGTATGTTTTGCAGTATTTGTAGTTTAAGTGCCTTACATGTAGTCTTTCTTCTTTGCAGGCAGTATAACTCCAACAGTGGAGCTGAATGGTCTGGCTATGAAAAGAGGAGAGCCTGCCATCTACAGGCCTTTAGATCCAAAGCCAATTCCCAATTATAGAGCAAATTATAATTTCCGGGGCATGTACAATCAGAGGTTTGTACTTTTTCTATTACTTGATGGTTTTTATCCTTTTCTTATCATTGTGTTCTAAATCTTTATGAAGTTCCCAGGTTATTTCAGATTAAAATAAAACTAACATTTTTACTTAGGAGAGTCTCTGCAGCCTTATTTAGAAACATGCATAATCTCCTTCTAAAAGAAGGCAGATGCCCTAAGCATGTCACAAGGAATAAAGACACGTAAACCATTTCTATTTTTTTAATGTGCGTACTGGAGTTACAGTCTACAGCCATGGCGGTGAGGAGGTAGAGCATTAACTTCAGAGAGAAGTTTTGCTTTTCTTTGCTGTTATTTTGTGTCATGTAATTAGAATCTGTATCAATAAAAATGAAGCACTCTTTTCTCAAAAATTGGATATAAAATTAGGAGGGCTGCATTTTGAAAATTGCCTTGAAACCATTATCAGGTTTCCTTTTTTTTTTTTTAACCATTCTGCCTGCCCAGCTCTCTCAGTTCCTTAATCCTCAGTGTTTGGTTAGGAAAAATCCTTTATTTCACAGTTTGGAAACCTATATTCAGAGTCCTCCATCAATGCTGTCCTTACTGTAGTAAGTTGGAGTAATCGTTGGGAAGATGGTATTCAAAATTTTTTTTTAAACTATCAAATTCTTAAAGATTAAAAAAAAAAATAAAATTTAAGTGGGTGGAGCAGTTTTCTTAACTGACCATTGAAATATTTTATTCTTCAATATGTTCTACGTTTTTGAAATGTCTTCATCTTTGGTATTTGTACAACTGTAGTACAGATAGGAAAAACTGTTCTAGCTTATCCTGAATTAAATGTAATTTGTATCTAATGCAATAGTCTGTGAGAAACTTCAGGTAATATATGTATTAATTTGCAATCCCAAGAGCTTCTTTCTCCAATAGAGGTTCTCTTCCCATTTTTCCTTATTTTTTTGCAGAGGAACTATAATAGATCAGGTCTTTTGGAGCTCCAAAGTTAATACCAAGTGTAATCTCTAAAATAAGAAAAAAACAAAACAGGTCAGGAATTTCTAATAGCATGTTTTATCAGTGAAAAATGTTGCCTTTCTTATAAAGGTTTGCTTAATGGATTTCCAGTTAATTTTTGTGCATCTCATAATTATCAAAAAGAACAATGTTATGAACCCTGAAGAAGTGTTTTACTTCAAAATTACTCTTTTATTAGATATTGAATTTACAATGATGTTTAAAAATTAAGGAGTTTGAAATGAACATGCAGCATTTCAGAGTTGTCTAAGGAAAATACTTTGATTGAGTTAATCTTATTTTACTTATCCCCAGATTTTTAAATCATGATAATTTTAGGGTTTTAACATGTCATTCTGATTTTTTTTCTCATTAGCAATAATGCCTAGATCTATAAAAGTCAAATGAACAAAAATAACCTGGAAGAAAACTCTGTCATGACAGAACAGTGCCTGGTTATTGTATTACTTGTGTTATATTTCTAGTCACTGCTGACCTGAGTCTCCACTTACATATGTCACGGTTTAAAAAGCTAACTATGGTGCCTGAAATGAGTTTTGTAATATTTAGAAATCCTACGTTTATTTGAATAGCTTTTATAATGAGATTAGTTTGACTAACAGATAAAAAGGCTAGGCTGGAAAAAATGCAAGATAGTAAAAAACATAAAATGGGGAATTCTGGAATCTGAACTTAGTTACTGAAACATATTTGTGGAAGCAGAACCCTGAAACACCAGTCGCTAACTTTTAAGATTTTATTTCTTTTCATAGAAAATGAGTAGTACATCTAGTGCAGTCTTTAAGTTTTCTTCTTTGGGAACTATCATAGAAACTGTGTACCCATGTTTGGGTAAAATGGTACATGAGCTTTATTTCTCTGGGCACATTAGATGGGCAAGGGCAGTTGGTTTTTCTGATCGCAGAACAGGCGGGGCGGGACAGAAGGTCAGAATCTGCTTCCCTGCTTCGCTGTGCTTATATGAGTGCAATTGCCCACTCAGGATGGATAATAAAAATGTGGCTAGTAAATTGATAAATAACTAAAACTAAGTAGTAAATAACTAGATCTGCCTATCTGTGTAAACACATACCACGTAGACGGGGTCACACACGAATACCAGAGTAAAGAGAAAACAGAAGAATGATGCCAGATACTACTGTTTTGGGACTACTCTTGTGTTGGAAATAATCATGCATCACCTTGTTTTGCACTGGGAGGTGCTGGTCCGTTATGATCCCACTAAGAAAGGCACTTAGACTCTGTAGGGTGTCATTTTAAATGCTGTTTATTAGAGCTGACAGTAGAAGAAGAGACTAGCGCAGATCATCTTCCACCCCTTCAGATGCTCGGAGCCCTGAGCGGTGTAGCATTGAACGGGACTGCAACCCACACGCAGCGTGCCATGCAGACCTCAGTACAGCAGAGATCCTTCCCTTCTCGGTCATTCATGCTCTCACAGGATTTTCTTACAAGGAGACAACTCTGTTGTTGCTATAGTCAAACCAGAAATGGTCTTCACATGAGAACTTCTTGCTGGACTGTTAGATAAAGGCAAAGCCACACAGGTGGTACCGAGGGGAAGCTGTGCACCTCCTACCCACCCTCACCGGAGGGAAGTCTGCAGACAAATTCTGGATCTGTTAGAATAGTGAGCGAAGTCCCAAATACAAAGCACATGCTGTAGTACTGAATTATGTTCCTGTAGTATGATATGTTAGATTTATTACCTTCTAAAGTAACTTACTGCCATGTTGTATTTAGCATTCGTTTGCTGATATGAATGGAAGTGGTGGTGGAGTTCCCAACTAAATGCAGACTGTATAGACTGTTTAAAAATAAGATTTGAAAAATAATGAAGGTAATATGCTGTAATCAGTATTTTTAATTTTCATCAGTTTCTGACTGTAGATTATTATCTGTTACTAAAACAGATACAAAATATGCTAAGTAAGTTGGAACCTGTTTTTAACTTTTATACTGTGACTAAATGCCCTTTATTGATCTCTGTTTAAAAAAATGTGCTTTTCAAATAGGTGAAGATACAGATCAAGATTAGGAGATTGTGTTAGGGAACTTTAATTCTGGCAAGATGAGTGACTTGAGAAAAAAATAAAGTATTAAGTTCATCCCAGGGCATATCTTTAGACCGGTTAAGTCTAGTGTTTCAAGTGGCACAAAAGACCCTTTTCAGTAACTCATGGAAATGTGGTCGAAGAGCTGCTATTTGTATGCAAAGTTGAGGGCTAGCTTCTGTGTCAGGCTGCGATGATTTGTGTTGAGGTGACAGTGATTCGTCCTTTCTTTGTCCCCAGCCTTTGTGTCCTTGCGAGTTTCCTGGCTCCAGCACTAGGAGTTGAGCTGCTCGGAAATTAATCAATTTGTGAGGGGAGAAGAAAGGAGAAGCTACTCGTAGACTTACAACTGTCCTTAAACACCTCCTCACCTAGTCACACAGGAGCTTGTGCCCTCACTGCAGAGAGGGCAGGAACGTGTTTGGAAGTTAAGGGCAGCTCAGGTTGATTTAGGCATGTGAAGAACTACACTCTCATGTGCTCTAGAGCGTATTTATATGGGCTGTCTGTTGCACAGATGTTGAACCAGGTTTACATGCAAGTTGCAAAGATCCGTTTGCAAGGTCTGTAGTTGATGGCATAAATTGATACTGAAGGTGAAATTTACTTTCATGGAAAAAAGAAAAGCAGGCAAGTGAGAGGAAAAAAAGAGAAAGGGGAAAGTTTTCCCAGTGGCCAGCTTGGAAGGAAAGTGGTGGGGTCTCAGAGATGAGCATTCTCCTCTGGGTGTCCTTTCCCCTGCAGCAAGTGTTCCCCATAACACTTTTCCCGTTGTAATTCTGTGGTTTGCACCAGGACCTGCTCAAGCTCCCTGTTCCTGCTTATGATGTTGGTAGGGCAGGTGTTGAACCCTGGCTGCATATTGAGCTTTGTGCATGCATGTTACTGGGCTCTGTAATGTATACCGAAAGCTACTGCCAAGGGATAGGTGAAGGGCAGAGGAGAGAAGGGCTACGGTATGGTATAGGTACAACACTGTCAATGTATTGGTATTTGCAGGTGAAGGGCCTTGAGGAAGGGCCTTTTTCCAGCAAGGGAAAAATACAGCCAGAGAAAACACTGTCCGGGTGGCTTAGGTGAAGGGTTACAGAGCTGCAAGTGCAAGGCAGGCTACAGAATTGCAAATGCAAAACTCTTAGGACGGCAGAGGGTAAGGCATTTAAGGCAGTAGTGTGTAACACAGGGGTAAGGTGTTAGCCTTGTCTGTTCCTGTGATATGTTAGGAAGTGCAGGGACAAGTCTGCTCCTCTCTTAGGGGACAGTTAAGTAGATAAAACACAGACCAGTTTGGGAGTGGATGAGGTATGGATGCATTAACCTTGTGTTTCGCTCTGGCTAGCAAATGCAATACTCGCTAGGTTGTAACAGCGCTGGGCCGTTGCCTGTATGCCGCATGTTGACCTGAGCTGACAAAGTCTATGTGATGCTGAGTTGAATCATATGAAGTTATTGGTTTGGGTATCTGTATACTGCAGTTCCTTTCACAATATAGATAAGAACTTCAAACTTTTTTTCATCTCAGTCTGATGAGGCAGCTTGAGAGTCCTCTCTGGATTTTCTTTATTCAAGTAAAATCCATGCAAGTTTGGGATTAGGAAACTTGATGGCCTCTGATAAGGCAGAGCTTTTTTAAAGAAGCTGGCAACCCTGTATCCAGCCAAGTTAGACAACTTTTTGTTTAACAAAAGTTTCTATATTGCTAACAGAGATTATAATAAAGGACAAAAGCCATTTTGGCACTCAAAATTTACCAGTTGTATAGTAGCTATTTAAAGCCTCACACATTGGAGTTTTGAGCCATTTTCCAACAGTCACGTGACGACATTTCCGTTCAAACAAATATACATTACGGAAAAGCTACAAATGGTGAACATTGCATTTTGTGTGGCTTCTTTTATCTAAGAGCTTTACAGACTGACTCTGTGGAAGGAAGTGCTGATGCTTTCAGGGACTGTTTGCTGATTTAGGTTGCGTATTTGTCAGCACACCACTTGGCACGATTCAGCAGAACTGGCACGCTACTCGAAGAGGCCAAGCCTTGAAATGGCAGGTCATGTTTGAAAAATATTGGCAGAACTGAGAATAAAACATGTGCATACTACTCGTATCTGCAGCCAGTGCTAGAACCCGTACTCCCTCATATCCCTGAGTATGCAGTTGGCTTAAACCACATAAAAAAATTAAAACCATGGCTGTTCAAATTAGAACAATTAAATAATAAAATAAGATACAGGTTCTGACTGCAGGGTCATCCAGCTTGCCTTGTCGCCATTGAATGCTGGTTTGTTTTATTATGTTATTTTTTATTCCATTAGAATTGAGGAGACTCATTCCTGAAGTTTAATTGTACTGCAGTATTTTCAATTATAGAATGTCTGTAAGTGATGAAACAGAAATGATATCTTACAGACTTACCCAAACTAAGTGTTTTCAGCCAAGAAAGAAAACCACTAGAAACTGAAAAGCAGCTTTTGATGTTTTAGTATGGAAAGTAGTGTCAAAGAGATCACAAAACTCAACCCTTGTTTTTTTGGAAAATTCAGAAATTATTTGCTTATTATATAAAATGTCTTAAAATATGTCTTACCACAATCTAGAGAGCTTGAAAAACCTTTATTAAAAAAAGAAGCTTTCAAAATTAAAAACACTTGTGAAGTATAGGAACAAGGAAAATACAAAACAATGACAAGCTAAAGAATGGGAGTAAAGTAATTAAAGCAGTTTCTGGTTTGGTTTTGAGGAATTTGGGTGGTGTGATATTTCTATAAGCATGTCACGCAAAGTGGTAGTGTCCCTGGGATAAACTGCAGCTTCTGTGTGCTCTGGCAGTTTCCGCTGCACTGAGCCTTTATGTTAATTTTGTTTATGGTTGCGTCTTCCTGCATACATATTGTTTGCAAGACCAGACTCAGAGAAATAGAGAAGCAGCATATTCTTGCCTCTTCGGGAGCCAGCCGAGCTGCCTGGCCACAAAGCAGAGGGCACCGCCCTGTGTGGGCATGTAGTTCCTACCTACTGGGTAGGGAGCTCCCCTGCTGGGTACTGAGCTGCCACATGGGCCTGTTTGTTTAGCCTTAGTTGCTCTGGAAATTATGTTTATCAGCCCTGTGGACTACTGCCCTAAATACTGAATCAGGTCTTTAAAAATGAGGTATAGTAAAAGGAAGTTTGAGGACCGGTCTGTGGCCAACTACATCTGCAACTGCTGGCTTCATGGCGGACTAACATGTTCTCCAGTCGAATGATCAAAAATAGAGAATAGACTGTGTGATTATTGGATAAATTACTAAAATTGTCAGATCAGATGAATAAAAGATTGTATGGTGAAAGAATGGAATAAAATGAAAAGTTTGTTTCTTTGAATGCTGAGTTAAAGATTAAATACATGCAGCAAAGGGAACAAATTTGAGACTAGTGTTACTTGATACCGAGTGCTTAGCAATGCAATCTAAATCCTCAGTCAGCTTCATTTGTTCCACAAGAGATATATAGTCCTATGGAAAAAAGGAAAATCTAGCCAGAAAAACAGCTGTAAAAGCCAAATTTTGAAGTAGGTGGCACTGCAGGAGACAATGTAAAATCTGTTGGGACTATCTCCGGAAGTACACCTACATTTATACAGCCTAGTTACCTAATTTACAGAAAGAGAATGAAGTCTGAAATTCTCCTGGCCCTCGGAAGTCCTTCAGTGCAGCCTGAGCCCTGTTTACCTTCTGGTAGGAGACCTCTCTTTGCATGGCGAGCCTCGTGCATTTGAGGCACAAATAGTTTAATGCATAATGTAGAGGGTTGTTGGATCTGAAAGACTTTGATCTAGTATTGATCAGATCAGCCAGTAGCCTGGAAAAGGTAAAGTTCAGATTACTCTGTGGAGTCTGTCCATGACTCCAGGCATGCGATTAGCCTATTATCTGTTCCTGAATTCCAGTTATTGAGGCTTTCTGCAGCAGAGGAAGATTTTATGCACAGCTGTGCCCAAAGCAGATTTTTTTCCCCCAAGCATATCTACTGTGGCAGATGTGAGGACACTAAATTGCCTAAACATAGGCCTCTAGTGCCGCTTGAGACATCGTAGGGTCTCTGAGACATCCACATGGGACCGGTGGATTTGGTGGAAGACCTAGAGGAGACCTTTACTAAAGTAGCAGCTGAAGGCCAGGCAAGATACCCTAGAGCATTTCAAATGGCCCTGTGTAGCTATGTTTAGGCAATTGAAGGAAGCCCTAAAGGCAGGGTTCAGTCATCATACCATTTTATATAATCCACCAGCTATTCGTGGGAAACCTGTGCTTTTCATGGATTAGTCCTGTGTCACATCATGTGGATGTCTTGGGTGCAGGACCACATCTCAAGTGATGCTGTGTGCTAATGTTTAGGATGCTCGATGCTGTTCTTTACAGTACTAGTGTGATTCAGATCCAACCTCAGATACCTAAATAGTCTCTGCCTGTGTACTAGAAACCCAGGCTCCCATTCTAACCAGTGGAAGGTCTAGTCAGGGCAGTGACTAGTCTAGGATGCTATTTGTCACGCCGTAAATTAAAATCTGTATTTTATATGGATCTCTCCAGAGCTTCACTGTAAAAGCAGCTTAGTTTCTACATGTTGACTAGATAACCTAAATTTAGGCATCTGAATCTAGAGCTGAATCCTACTCTGAGAAATAATCCTAAGAATGTTGATTTGTAATAATTTTATGAATGCTTTATAGGTGCTATAGTGGGAGTCATCTGACTATTGCAGTGGAAGGACTGGAAGAAGATAAAAATCTCTCCCCAGCGAGAAAAGTATCAGAAGAACAAACTCTTTAGGGATGTATATCTGGGTAGTAACAGTTCTAAGGAGAGACAGACATGCATGTACTGAAACGCTTTTGATTTAACCAGGTAGTATTTTGCTGCAAAAAGCTGTTAGGACACCAGTGCCCTTAACTCTCCAGGTGAAGTGGACCTTTGGTTCTGAAGCTTGTTGTGTTAAGCAGAGCTAGTCAGAAGAAACCCCTTGGTCCAGGAGCAGGATGGGGTGGCACTGGGATTTTTACCTTGCTACAGTTGTTGCTTTCAGCCATAGGGTACAAAATCCCTCCCCTGAAAAGACCAGGAGGAGTCTGAGGTGCTTTGCCTGCATTTGTAGTCAGCGTTGCAAAATTCTGTCCTTAAAATTTGCATTTTATGGATTAAGAGGTGTAACGATAAAGATGTTTACTGACTGACTTTGTAAAAACTCCTTTCTGCATTCCTTGCCCTCCTCCCAACCTTTTGGCTAAATGGACAAAAACACTTTTGGAAGAAATACTAAAAACTACATGGAAATAGAAATTTTTTTGTTAGAATAGGTTATATCTCCTTAAATACGTTGTAATTTCATTCTGAAAAACAGATAGGTATTTCAGGGAGTTAAAATTTAGGGAAGGAATTAATAGTCCTAAGAGTAACGAAAGTGAATGTTCAGATTAGTGATTTAATTGCTCAGCTGGAAACTACTGATTTATACCATTAGATGGCAGCATGAGTTTGTGTTTCGGTGCAAGAATTTCACAGCAGAAGCACTCTTTCAAAAGTTGTCTTTTGCTACTCTAAAGGTTTTCATGACTTTAAAATGTCGTAATTCCAGCACAGAACAATTAAAACCAGGTTTGCTGCAATGTTTTGTCTCATTGTTTGCTTCAAGCTTCCTTCTCCTATAATGATTGAGGCTACAATGGAGTAACTTCAATGGCATTTTCCCTTTTTGATGGAAATCTAGTGTGAGTAAAAAAAGAGTTTGGTTTATTCACACACAGACAGCAAGAATTCTGTGTTTCACCATATTATTTAGTTTCTCAGGCTTGACCTAAAGACATTTTTTTAAAGACAAGGCTGCAACTTGGCCACCAAGCCTGCAGTCTGTCCGTACTAACGATGAGATGTGGACATCTATTCACTTGGAGGGGATTGAGATTGACAACTGATAATTGATTCAGTTTTGTACATTACCAGTTGAGACAGGATTCAGATCACATCCTAAAGCAAAATCTTGTACATCACACTGTTTTTACCCTGCTAGTGTATCAACATTATGGTGTAATAATCCGCTCACAGACTTTTAAATGAATTCTTTGTGTTCATCTTCTGCATGCTACATTTCACTTCCCCTGGCCGGTTTGTTCCCACTCATTGTCTGCCTCCCACACAGACATATTGTTACAAGGAAAGGGTTGAGTACAGCTGTGCTAGGATTTTTCTTTGCTGGTATTTGTTTCTAGGAAAGGAAAAGGGAGAAAGTCAGTCCATTTCCTGTTGGTTTAAAACAGCAAAAACATCTGTTTGTCTTAAGACAGTTTTCCCGAAAGAACAGTGGCAAGGGAGCTTGCAGGTGATGAGCTTTGCCATTGCCAGTAGCTATCAGTTTAGACAATAGTGATTAGTATGGTTGGCTTAAAAAAAAAATAAAAAAAAAAAATCCTAAAACGACAGAGGATATTTATTCCTGCAATAAAATTTTTGACAGCTAATGTTTAATTTCTACAGTGTTTTAAATCATAAAAATACATAAGAGTATGTGGGATCAGAAAACCCAGATTCTGCTGTGGAGTCTACAGACTCCATTAAATTCTGTCCGAAAGCAATTTTTCTGCAGTCCCCTCATGCTGTTACGGTGAAGTTTCACAGTGCTCACAAAATGGTGTTAGGTGACGTGTTCTGGCACAGCATGCATGTAATCCTTCTGACAAATGCATCCCATCGCTACCATCCACTATGTTAACGGGTGCATTTAACCTATCAGGGATCAATAAAATACATACTCTCAAGTATATTTACAATATTACATTGACAGCTGTTAAAATAATTTTATGTAGACTAAAAATCAAGCTGACAGAATATAGAGCAAGCTTTGTGGGTAGTATTCCCAGTACAGCTGTCTCTTT
This sequence comes from Balearica regulorum gibbericeps, assembly GCF_011004875.1. Taxonomy (NCBI): domain Eukaryota; kingdom Metazoa; phylum Chordata; class Aves; order Gruiformes; family Gruidae; genus Balearica; species Balearica regulorum. The sequence continues at coordinate 35,246,208 of NC_046185.1, forward strand.
GTTCTCCAAGTCAATGCACTTACCTGGTATCATTAAAATCTTTTTAGCCTTAGCTGTAGAGCATCTTGATGCATCATCACTTTTCATGCCTGAAATGTGGTACTTAAGACATGACATTTTGCGTCATTGTATTCTTCTAAACAGTCTTCACTCAAGATTAAATAGGTCATTTTGTCAATGACCTCTTGGACCTATTTACAGAGGAGCACTGATACTGAGGAGTCCCAATACTTTATTCTTCTCTTAATTAATATTTTTCTTCATTTTCTTTCAGAATATAGTGAGCTCCTCAAACCACTTGCTTACTTTGTCTGGTAAGAGGACTGCCCTTTCCTTTTGTGGTCCTTGGCTCACATTTTGGCTATTTCTCCTGAAGCTTCCATCTATGGGATGAGGTTTTCGTAGATTCTTTTCTTTGGGTTTTCATTTTCCTCAGATCTTTCTCTGCTCTGGACAAGGTGCATCTGGCCCCAGATCTGCATCTCCAAGTTTCAGCCATGATTTTTCTTCTTATCACATAGGCTGAAAAGCATAAAGAAGTCACATACAGATCCTCCTCATCTTTGTTTGCCTAGTGTCTGTCAACATTGCTTTTCCACTTGGGAGAGTTCCTGTAAACCTTCTGATTCAAACATCTCCAGAGCCAACAGCCTGCCCCAGCACCTTGTGAATCTCTTCTGTGTGTTGGCTTTGCAACTCGCTGGGTGTCCCCCAGTCCTTTCTCTAGACCTGATTGTTTTACTTTCAGGATACGGACAAAAGATTAATGTTGTTGGTGAGTATAAAAGTAAGCCCTGATTCAGAATGCTTTTCCAGGAGCAGGAGCATTTTGGGTGTGTTTCTTTTTTTCCACAGTTAGCTTTTTATTCACCTGTATCTTTTTCCTGTACTTCTGCTGAACTGTAGATATTTCTTTCAAGAGACCTGTGAGATACTAGGTTCAATGGAACCAAGGCTAGTTGGTCTCCCTTCTTCTTATGGCCTTTCTTCTGCATCCAGAACCTGAGCAGTGGTTACCAGTAAATATATTCTCTGCGTACTTTTTTGGTAAGGACACAGGTGAACTGCTGTTACAGCTCAAACGTTAGTTTGAGAGGCTGTCATAGTTTTCCTGAGGGAAACAAGCAGAAAGAAGGTTAGTGGCTGATTTTTGACAGATTATAACTCAGTAAGATCTGACTGGAATTGTACTCTCTCCTACTTCAAGGTCTTTGTCCCTTTTGAACTGAAACTTCTGCCATAGACTGAGGAAGTATTAAATTTTCTCAAGAAAGGTTTTCAAGATTCTTTTTTGATAGAATATATAGAGTCTGAATGCAGAACTTCTCACCAGCAACCACTGTGTTATATATAGTTTCTCCTCAGGTCTTGTCTACAGCAGTCATTTTGGTGGCTGCTTGTGTTCTGTGAAAGAAAGAACAGTTAACATCTCTTCCGAAATGCTAATTCCCAGGATCTTCTGAAGATCTGCTTGTCTTTTTAGGATCTTTTTAAAGAGGAATGCCAGTTTAAATTGGTTATTGTCACAGGAAGGATAGCTGCACTCACAGCATCAGGTACTTTGGCACCACAATTTGTTTGGATGATTTGTTTCACTGAAATGGGGCTGAATCTCCCACTGTTGTGATCAAAAGGGAAATCATCTGTGGGGAAAAAAAAAACCCCAACTCTCAGTTTTGAGGCTCTTTTCCATGACAAAAGAGGAGAAAGTGGAGTCTAATCACCTTACTGATTTAGATTCAAGTCTGATATGATTGTCAGTGAAACAGAAATAGGAATTCTTAAGGAGGTGGACACCAGCAGCTGAGCCTTACTTTAATTCAGTAAAGGTAATCTCTATACTGACCTTGTTTACTAAGTCAAAGGTCGTAATAACCATTTTGGGTACGCCTATGATCAACTGTCCTTGGTATCTTTATCCTCCAAGTCTTTTTTTGAGTCCCTGCTTTCTAGAAGACAATTCCATACCATTTTGTAAATGCTTCCTACATTTGCCACCTTTTAGCAAGTCTGCAACCTTGTATTTTAGTATATTGATCTAACATGATGTAACCTTTTTTCTGTGTTAAAATTTAGTACTAAATTGTGTTCAGTTGACCAACTGAGGCAAGTCACGGTGCATTGCTGGCAGCTACTGCTGTGCCCTCCTTGCATCACTTATACATTTTTATTAGCAATGAATTTATATTTACTTGTCAGTCATTGGTATAAATGGATTATGCCCGTTAAAGTTTGAAAATTGAAAGAGTGTTATGTCTGCTATTCATGAATAAGCTTCCCTAGGAAATACTGCTGCTCTTATGCTTTTGAGTAGGAAAGAATCAAAACACAGAAAGACTTCACCACTCATCTCTTTGTTTTCCTACCTTTTTGCTTCTTCCAAGCCTCACCATAATTAATGAAGAGACCCTTCCCCATCCCCTTCCACTTCCCCCTTCCCCCGGCCATCCAGGTTGTTTTCAGCGTGCTGGTAGGATCACTGCAGGACAACACACAATGCCCTCCCTTTCCAGTTGCCCGAGTTCTATCTCCCATTTCATTTCTTTGCAAATCTGATGGCAGAGATGGGAAGATTCCTGGACAGAAGCTGTAGCTGGCCATGATAGTACGTTTCAGAGGATGCAGAGATGATAACTAGCGAGATAGGAGAGTGTGCATCCTCAGTTAACTGCACTCAGCTGCTGAGGGCCAGCTTGTTAAATCAGAATTACGTGTGGGTTTTCAGTTTGTTCTAACTTTCAAACCTTTAATTGCCAAGTTTAAAATGATAGGTTATTTTTTTTTTACTCAGGATAATGCCATTTAATGTCCATATGTTTACATTCTTCAGGTGGGAACAGAATGTAGCCCAGTATACGCTAGTTGTTTCAATTTAAGGTGATTTGGATGGTGAGAATCACTCTGTGAGCGTTCTTGGGCATTCTTCCTTTGTGCACTGTTAGGTTAGTTAATTCCTATGAAGTCCTAGGCCTAAGATGATTTTGTTAGTAACGTTTTTATTAGCATTATATTACCAGTATAAATATATGATAAAATTGAATGAGTGAGGTACTTTTTCTCATTTGCCTAGACCCTAGGCTGGCAAGTGACATGCTTTTTTTTTTTTTTTTTTTTTTTTTGATATGAGTTTCTTATGTAGAAAGAAAATTATATTGTAGTCAGATATGCAACATTGTTTATGTTCTTTTACTGTAATGGGTATTTGGACGGCATTCTCAGTAACCACTCTGCATGCTTGTAAAGATTAGTGAGTAATACAGTTCATGGGAAATTTTATGAGCTAAAGTAGATAAGAGTTTGAGATGTTTGTCTTCTGGATGTCTGCTTTAACCTCTAAGTATACAGTCTACATCACAGCTTCATTATGTTTTCCCTTTTATTCTTATTGTACTTGGTTTTATGTCACGGAAAGGAACATTTTCTTTTTCCTTGTATTTATCTTTTCCACCCCTCAGCCCCCATCTCTATTTCAGCATTGTCTGCTTGACATTTTCCAATGCCTTAAAGTCTGCAGGCAGTATTCTTCTTATGTTCTTATATTATTTATGCTGGTTTTGCAGTCAAGAATAGGTTTAAGTTGTGTTGATCATTTTCATTACTTAGTTATTCAGTTGATAGAAAAACCTACTTCTTCAGAGGCACATAGCATTTTGTTCTGTGTTATCTTCTTGATTTTGATTGTTGTTTTTCACTTGTTTTTTCTACCTTAGTGTCCATTGTATAGTACTTTGGAAGGTTCATCTCATGATCCTTTTTCCCCTAGGTGTTTTCCTTCTAATTCTTCTTAGCCTTTTTCTTTTTTTCCCCTCTCATATCTCTTGCACTAGTTTTTCTTTGCTTTTTTTTAAAAAAAAGGTGTTCGGGCTGGTTTTGAGACGCTTCTGGCACTTTGAAATGTGCTTCTTCTAGACTTTTAGGCTTTAGACGGAAGAAGATCGAGTAGTAAAATTGGAAACAGAGATCTGAACTTGCCGTGCATGGAAGCATCTCTCCACAACTAGTGCTACATAGGTGGCTCATACATACGTTTGCTGTATTAGTTGTTAGCTTTATCAGTGACTGTTAAAATATTTAACTCATAATGTTTGAAGCTTTCTCTTGATTTCTTCTATTTACTTTTGGTGAGCAACTGGTTTTTTACTTGTCAATGTACATATTTACTACAAATGGTAAAATAAATGGTGGTACGTACAGAGAGTAAATATTGAAATATTTATTTCTGTCAAATGTCTGTATTGAGCAACTTGGAATTCAGAGATACAGTGATGTGGCAATATTATCGTGTTGTCATCATAAATTCCTCTGGGAAGATTCCACATTAGATAATGTTATGTTAAACTGAATCCCCCTCCCTTTTGTTTTTTACTCAAGAATGTTTCGATATTGTGATTGTGGAAACATGAATCGATTTTTTTTTATTAAGTTAGTCATACTACTTGAAGGAACTGTGTAGTCTCTAGCCCAGGGAAAGAAAAAAGAAAAAAGAAAAAAGGGAATCATCATTAACTTAATGAAATATTCACAGATTCAGCACAAAGTTTAAAAGAAAGTATAAAGACATGGAAGTAAAAAAGGATAAAACGCAACATGAAATTACTGTATACTGAAGGTAGATTGTGTCTGACTAATATGTTAACCTTGCATGTTATGTGTTAACTCATTTTTTAGGTAAAGAGAGTAATATAAGTCTTGTATTTGTGGGATTCAGTTAAGCATTTTCTAGCATTAGATAAGGCTACTGTTTTCATTAAACTGAAGGACATGGGGATTTGTATAAGAAATGCAAGGTGGGAAAGGAGAAGAAAAATAATCAGTATTAAAAAACAAACTTGGAGAAAGATTATTAAGTACAGTTCTTCCAGTTTTAGAATCAACCTTTTTAATTATTTTTGTTAAAGGTGTTTGCACAAAAAGTAGGAGAATGTTCATGGGATGTAGAAGGCGTCATCGTTACACAGGAAGATCAAGATATGCAGGAAGAGTTGGATGATCGTGAGGACTGACACATTAGAAATGGGATGAGACTAGACTTTCCAGTATAAAATGTAAGATGAAGACCATAGGCACGAGTAGTACTAACTCTATTGTCACCTAAGGGTTATTCAGTTGGAAATCACAGAGCAGGAGTGTTATCTAATATTATTATTTGCAAGAGAAACTAAGAACAACTGATGTGATTGAACCAAAGAAGAGGCAAATGTGATCTTTAAGATGTGTGGAGCAAGATATTTCTGGTAAAGGTATATAAATATTGCTGTTATACAGAACACTGTCAGCCTTTCATATGGTATATTGTCTGCCACTCTTGACTCTTATAAGGGAGCAAGTATAGGAAAGGGCTGTGGAGGATTATCAGGATAGTGGGTAGCCTTTTATATAGAAGACTTATAAAATACCTTGACTTGTTCTCTTGCAAAACAAAGGCTGAGAGGTAATCATAGAACCATAACATGGTTTGGGTTGGAAGGGACCTTAAAAATCATCTAGTTCCAATCCCCTTACCATGGGCATGAGAAAGCTCACCTTGGAGGGTAAACATAACAGAAAAGTAAATGAGCTATTTAAGATAAAGGATAGTATTGACACAAAACAAAATGTAAAAGTATGGCCAAGCTGAATATTAGGAGATTCCTAAGTATCAGCTCAGCTTCTAGATCATCCTCCCAACAGAAGCACTGTAAGCAAGTAATCTAATTTGTTTTCTAATAGACCTTAACACCTAATGGGACTACATTATGCAGTTGCCTGCAACTCATGGATCTTGACTGTTTAATGCAGGATTTGCTTACATTCTTACATTTGAAATAGACAAGGTTTGAAGTTTCTGTGTCTTAAAATGGGAAGCATCTTTGTTATGTTTTCTCTTTATTTTTTTAAAAAAATGAACAGATGCTTTTGAATCTCTTTCTGTTAATACGTTTCCATCTGTGGTGGGTTGACCCTGGCTGGGGGCCAGGTGCCCACCAGAGCCGCTCTATCACTCGCCTCTTCAGTAAGGCAGGGAGGGGAGAAAGGAAAATGGAAAAAACAACCCCAAACTCTTGGGTCGAGATAAAGGCAGTTTAATGTAACTAAAGCAAAAAGCCGTGTGTGGAAGCAAAGCAAAAAGGAAAGATTATTCTCTACTTCCCATCAGCAGGCAATGTCCGGCCACTTCCTGGGAAGTAGGGCTTCAGTATGCCTGCCCCTTACTCTGGAAGACAAATGTCAAAAAAAACCCAACGAATGCCCCCACCCTGTTCCTCCCCCTATTCTCAGTTTCTTATTGCTGAGCAGACATCATATGGTATGGAATATCCCTTTGGTCAGTTTGGGTCAGCTGTCCTAGCTGTGCCCTCTCCCAAGATTTTGCCCACTCCCAGCCTGCTGCTGGGGAAAAAGAAATGTTGGAAAGACAGCCTTGATGTGTGCTGGCACTGCTCAGTAGTAGCCAAAACACTGGTGTGTTATCAACAGTTTGCTAGCTACCAATACACAGCACAGCACCATGAGGGCTGCTCTGGGGACAATTAACTCCATCTCAGCCAGACCCAATACACCATCACATGGTTATTCTTTGCAATTCTTACAGAGTCAATTAAACGTTCTATTGCTTAGGGGTTTTCTACAACTAGGTCAAAATTGCTTTCGTAAACTGATCATAGCAAATATTATATAGATAAAAAATATTGAATCATTCAGAATTAGCAAAATTAGTTTTAAAGATTTGGGTTATAGTTTGAAACTGTCTTTTGAATGAAGGATAATCTGGGACAAGTATACATGATTTTTCTTTTTTTTTTTTTAAATCACATCTATGTAGCTGAAGGGAGGTTAACATTAGAAAGGTGAAAAGAGTAATACGTTCTATAAATAAATCAGCTGAATAGAAATTCCATAAAATTATCTTCCCATCTAATAAGAGATGTCTGTGGCTAAAAGCAATACATAGTGCCTTATCTTGCTTGCTTTACATTATGAATGTTTTTGGAGGATGTGGAGGTAATCTAGAAGAGGACAGCCAGACTGATTCAGGGATAATGGACTGTAGTTCTCAAAAGGCGTACTTGGAAAAGTGAGTCTCTTTGTTCCCAGATGTTGTTATGGACCTGCTGAAAGAACCAGAAGGTGGACTTTATGAAGACAAAAGTGACTATACTGGATGTTTCCTTCTTCAAAACATAGAACTCACATCTGTAAGACATGCACGTGGCTAATGGACTGCTTAGAAAAATAGGGCATGGCAGAACAGCTGCACTAAGCAACTTGCTCCCCTAGAGAAATTCTGAATGTTATGGAGAAAAAGTTGTTTGCAGCAAATGCTGTTTCCTACTCCCCTGTATGGTCTGTAGCTCTCTGTCCCTCCCCTCACAACGCTCACAGCATTTTCCTGGTTAAGCAGTGTCAGCAGGGCTGCCAGCTTGATTGAGTTGGTATGGAAAAGGAGCCAGAGGGAAAAAGTGCAGAGAATGACCCTTTCAGCACGGAGCTGGCATCTGAAGAATGACTTTCCTGTACCATGCTGTATCTCGTATTCTAGTGGCCCTCATCTTGGCCACGATGGTCCCCGTTCCTCTTCACTTCGCATTATGAAATGGCAATAGGGTAATACTTCCTATAACACTTATGCAGTGGGAAAGTAATTTGGTTTATTTGTTCTTTTTTACATAGGTGAAGAATACATTGGCCATTAGAATTTAGACAAAACCTCACTGGAGTTTTTATCAGTGAAAAAGAGGCTAAATCTAAATAAACTTCCTGGTTTCCGTGAGCTGCAACTTGCACTTGTTTTTTTCCCCTTCTAAGAATAAAGTAACAATATTTATCAGAAACATTTATGCCATTGAGGAATCCAGAGAAATGCAGGAAATGCAGTATGAACACATAACGTATGTACTAATACTTTATTTGTCTTTGTGTGTGTGGATTTGATGGCCAGAAAGGAAGAGGCCCCAAGGGCTCCTTAGTATGCAATTAATATTTTGGCTAGAAAAGCAGCAGATTGTTTCAGTATGCTTACATGTTATGACATCATATTCCAGTAAAATTATAATGAACAGAATTTTTGTTTGTCTCTGTGGCAAACCGAAATGAGTTTTCTAATTGTCAACAGACCTTGGTGATTTATTTAATTATAGTGGCGCCCGCTCACACCAACGTAGTTAAGGTCTGTCAGCATTTCTGTTATGAACCCCTATTTTTAGGGGTTTATAACTAGTTGTAAATATTTGCTCATTGCTGAAACTTGGCATTCAAGGTCACAGTCATAGAGCAAATATCCTTTTTCAGGTTGACTATTCTAATGTGATACCAGTGGCATTAGCTAAAAAGTATATTTCTGATGCCATGAAACATAGAGGGAATAAAGACAACCTGCTTTCTAGACCTCTTATTTGAGGGATCTTCTTAAGAATCTCAAGTGTTCAGAAGAGCTAGATGAAAATTAGCTTGTTTTAATAAGTTATATGTGACTGGTTGTTGAAGTATTATCCTTTATCACATTTTTTTCCCCAATTCAATGTATGATTTCACATGTCCTTTTGTTGTCTTCTAGCCTTCTGTCATTTGGATGTATCTGTCAGCTTATGTTCTGAGGAGTGTGCCAGTATCACCTGGTAATCTTTTTTACATAAGAATTTTGTCCAAAGAAAAGCCCTAGCCTTTGCAGCCACGATGTAGAATGCAGGGAGATGCATATTCTTTAAATGTAGGTAGTTTTAAAACTTTCAGAAACCTGATGAGTCCGTACACGAAGCATTGTTGTTGGAAATCCTGACTGTTTCAGTTCTGTGACTGACCAGAGCGACAGAGAGATAAGGAGTATAGGACCAATGTTTAGTTGTTCTTGTGATGAAAAATACTGTGCTAGTATGTTATTGCATAATAATCAGCAAATTCTATATAAATATTCCCAAGATTGTTAATCTTTTCAGTCCTTTTTAGTAACTCAAATGAAATATATTGGATTTGTTAATGATCAGTGGCAGATGTGATATCTTAGCTTTGCATGGGGTTGTTCCTTACATGAGTGTGCATCTTCAGGATGCAGAATCATTCTGTATTAGAACTCAGTTTATTGTTGCACTGTACTTTCAGATTGCAATATTATGATTAGTTTTAAGGCTTTTGTTCATACAGTCTCTGTCCTCACCACTGAAAAGAGGAGGATGTTTTGTTTCTATTTGATACACTCCATGTTGTAGAGAAGCCAGCATCCTCACAGGTTTAGTCCATTTTCTGAGGATTTCAGGTGCTCCGTTGTACTTTCCTGGCAATGTTCATATTATCACTGCTCTGTTAACTCTGCTTGAGGCCAAGCAGAGCAAGAAAAGTTTAATCAAAACCATATAAAAGCCTAATCATTCTGCTGATGCCAAAGAGCTGCATGAGGCTCTAGAGCCACAGGCTGAATATAATTTTTTTCATATTATCACATAAATAACTCCCTAAACACTCTTTAAAAGAAAAGGTGTGGAGGGAGGAGGGGAAAAGAGAGGGCCTGTTGTGGGATCTGAGTTTGTAAAGTGGATAAGGTTCATGTGCCTTCCTCGTTTGCATCTAATGGAGAGAAAGGTAGGCCTAGTAACTCAACAAGAAACAGGAACTTCTGATGGAGGCTGTATTTTCCTTAAATCTAGGTACTTGCTAACAGCACTACCACATTTCTTTTTACTTAAAAGGATTGTGGAGTAATGAGGTGGATGTGCTATCAAGGTGCTTGCTGCTTTTGCATGACAAACCTTATGCTGAGCTAAGCTGCAGACGAGGCAGCCAACAGATGCAGTGGTTTCCAGGCTTTAGTTCTAGATCTTCCAAGAACTTCTGGGATGGTAGGAGGATTCCTGGGAACTCTGAGGAACTTGAGGGTGCCTGTTGCTTCAGGGAAGGGATAACTACAGGAGGCTGCAGCTTCTAGCAAGCTCTAGCAGCTGCCAGCAAACCCTGTCTGCTACTCCTGATCAAAAGCTGCATTGAGCTTTTCTTCCAGCTGTCTCCTGGTTAGAGAGAGTCAAGCTCTCTTTCAGCAGGTACTAGGGAGAAGCTGATGTAAGTACAAGGCCTAGAGCACCACCCCTAGAGACAGCCAGGGGATGCAGCAGATTGCACAGCAATTCACACAGAAGGGAGACAGAAACTCTGCTGAAGATGGTGTGTGTGTGTGCTCAGCAGTGGTGGTAAGGCACCACATGGCACAGTTCCTCGCACCATCTGGAGCAGCTATCCCTGGTACAGCAGAGACCTCGAGTCAGATCTAGCTCCAGAGTGAGGATTCGGCTGCCAGGAGTGCTGGAAGCTGGGATGAGGAGACAGTAGTCTTGTCTGCAGGAGGTGTGCCCTGTCAGAGGATCTGTATTACGAAGTAAAGGAGACACAGGAAGATGTCAGCACAGTTTGCTGACATCACTAAAGCTGATGAGTCATAGATTAATTGGATATTCTCTGAGAACCTGCAGGTAAAAGAGCCTGAACCCTCAACCATACCAAAGGAGGAGCAGGGAGAATCAGTGCTTGTTGGGCTGGGAAACAGGGAGTCCTGCGGTAGCTAAGGCTGGAAGCTTGTAACTTTTGGCACCAGGAGGAAGGTTTCTGCTCCACCTGCAGGTCTGCAACTACAGATTCAGTGCCATGGCATCAGATGAGGGCCTGGGAGCTCTTGAAGCATCCAATCCACCCAAGCTTGAGTCCTGCAGCAGCACCAGAAGGAAGCAGCAAGTGATAATAGTGAGCGACTTCCTTCCGCAGGGGATGGAGACCTGACCTGCTGTGCAGGGAGGTTTGCTTCTCACTGAGCACTGGGATTGGGACATTGTGAGGAGACTGCCATGGGTTGTCTGTTCCTCAGACTATTACCTACCGTTGCTCTTTCTTGGCACCAATGATACTGCAAGGGGACACGTGGAGCATAACAAGCATGACTACAGACATTTAATTTTTACAACTGTGGCATGCTCATTGAGGATCAATGCTTGAAAGAGACAGGATCCACCTGACCAAGTAGGGCAAGCATCTTTATCAACAGGTTGGGCAATTTGGTCAAGAGAGCTTTAAATGATGGAGAGTGGAGTTGACCTATAACCAAGTGAGAAAGTGATGGACTAATTTAGTAAACAAAGACTTAAGGATGATGTTGGCAGGAGAGACCCTAAAACCAACAAAACAGGGCTGAAGGGGTCCCACCCTAAGTGTATGCAGACAAGTAAGGAAAAGCCTACAGGACAGCATGACGGGGGAAGTCCTTATACCCTTTCTGTGAAATTAGTACACTTGGGTTCCTACCTGAAGTGCCAGTACACTAACACACTTAGCATGGAGAACGAACAGGAGGAATGAGAGGTCTGTGTGCAGCTGCTGCCTGGCTATGACCTCACTGGAATCATGGAGACATGGTGGTATAGCTCACACAAATGGAGTGCTGCAATCAATGCATACAGGGTCCTTAAGAAGGATAGGCCAGCATGGCAAGGACAGAGCATTGTCCTTTATGTGAGAGAGTGGTGGGAATGCATGGAGCTCTGCCTGGGGATGAGTGATGAGACAGCTGATAGTTTATGGGTCAGGACTGGAAGGCATACCAGTGTGGGCAATATTGCAGTTGGTGTCTTCTACAGACTGAATGATCAAGAAGAAGTAGATGAAGTCTTTTTCAGGTAACTGGAAGAAGTTTCATGGCCACAGGCCCTGGTCCTCATGGGGGACTTCAACCATGCCAGTATGTGTTGGAAGGACATCACAGCAGGGCACAAGCAATCCAGAAGTTTTCTGGAGTGCATCAATGACAACTTTCTGACATAGGCAATTGAGGAATCAGTCAGGAGGAGCATTCCTGCCAGAGCTCACACTTTCAAACAAGGAACTGGTCAGGGATGGGGTCAGTGCAGTGACCATGAGATAGTGACAGGATCTTGAGAGAAAAGAATAAGGCGAATATCACAGATCACAAACTGAACTTCAGGATAGCAGACTTTGGTCTCTTCAGAGGCCTGCTTGGAAGAAACCCAAGGAATATGGTCCTGAAGAGAGGAGGAGTCCAGGAGAGCTTGTCAAGGTTCATCTCCTTCAAGCTCGAGAACAAACCATTCTTCAGTCCATCCCAACATGCAGGTAGTTAAGCAAAGGCAGCTGGAAGCCTGCGTGGATGAACAAGGAACTTCTGACTAAACTCAGACAGGGTTTGTGACTCAGGTGAGGTGAGTGTCATAGTGATGCCACTCTTGATTATCTTTGAAAGATATCTGTGATTGGGCTGGTTTCTGAAGCCAGGAAGAAAGCAAATTTCACTGCTATTTTCGTGAAGGGCAAGAAAAAAGATCTGGGAAAATAGTAAGTCAGTCAGCCTCACTTCAATCACTGAGAAAATGATGGAGGAAATAATTTGAGAACCGTTTCTGAGCATATTAAGAATGACAGGTGACTGTAAGTAGTCAGCATGGATTTAGGAAGGTAAGATTGTGCCTGACCACTCTGATAGCCTTATACAGTGAGATTACTAGCTCGGATGGGAGGAGAGGAGCAGATGTTGTTTGTCTTGACTTTATCAAGGCTTCTGACACTGTCTCTTATAACATGCTCATTGACAAACTCGTGAAATATGGCCTAGATAAATGGATAGTGAGGCAGTTTGAGCCTGGCGGTTCAGCCAGTTTTCAAAAGGTTGTGATCAGTGGCATAAAGCGTCACAAAGCTGGAGGCCAGTCACTAATGGTGTACACCAGTGGTCAGTACTGGGGCCAGTACTGTTTAATATCTTCATTAGCTATCTGGATGATGTGGCAGGTTGTGAGTGGCTGGTGCATCAGAGGGTTCCTCTGCCATCCAGAGGGACCTCAACAGGCAGGAGAAGTGGGCAGACAGTAACTTCATGAAGTTCAACAAAGGGACATGCAAATCCCTTCACCTGGGCAGGGATAACCCCATACATCATGACACAATGGAGGCCAACTGGCTGGAAAGCAGCTTTGCAGGAAAGAACCTGGGGATCCTAGTGGAGACCAAGTTAAATGTGAACTAGTAATGTGCCCTTGCAACAAAGGTGGCCAACAGCATCCTGGACTGCATTTAGAAGAGTGTTTTCAACAGGTTGAGGGAGGTCATCCTTCCCCTCTACACAGCCCTGGTAAGGGGCTACATCTGGAGTGCTGGGTCCAGTTTTGGGCTCCCCAGTACCACAGAGACACAGACATATCAGTGCAAATTTGGTGAATGGCCACTAAGGTGGTTAAGGAACTAGAGCATCTGTCATGTGAGGAGAGAGTCAGAGAGCTGGGACTGGTTAACCAGAAGAGAAGGCTCAGGGGAATTCTATCAATGTGCATAAAATATGTGAAGGTGATGAGTAAAGGAGGTGGAGCCAGGCTCTTTTGAGTGGTATCCAGTGAAAAAGAGGCACAAACTGAAATACAAGAAATTCCATTTAAATGTAACAAAAGACTTTTTTACCATGTGGGTGGTCAAACACCAGAGCAGATTGCCAGACAGGTTGTTGAATCAACCACCCTTGGAGAGGCTCAAAACCTAACGGGAAGCTGCCCTGAGCAGTCTGCTCTAACTGACCTGCTTTGAGCAGGGGTGGGGGGTTTAGACTAGGGGATCTCCAGAGGTTACTTCCCACCTTAACTGCTCTGCGTTTCTGTGGTAAACTAAGGAAAGACGTTCAGAGGAACCACGTTAGCAGTGTGGAGGAGCCAGGGACAGGCAGCTCTAAGCCACCTGTGGAGGAAGTGTAGTTGATGGTGACTATACTGATGAAGCTTTTCATTATTTTTCCCTTGATTTTAAATAAGCGTAATATTTTTCATTTTGGAAAATACAGTTTGACCTATGTTTCGTGTCAAAGGTCTGTTCCTGATTCTTAGATTTAAATTCTTTCAAGTTATTATTTACATCTATTGCCTGCATATTCATAAATTTATTTTTAATATTCCCTAAACCAGTATTGCAAACCAAATAAAACTAATAAATCTAAGGAAAATGTTGATATAGGAAGCATTTTATGTAAACTCATTAAGTGAAGGTAAAGGGTGAAATTCTCCCTTTCACTTGAAAAACTACCATTCTTTTTGAGGTAAATCTCAGTCTGAAGCCATTGTACTTTTTTATTGTAGATTTTGTCACATTAGTAGTGTCTTGGTGTTGGTTTGTACCTTTTACAAGCAGGGGGAGGCAGAAGGTGAATGCTGTGTGTCAGAAGCAAGGAAGGACCCAGTGGAGTGGGTTAGAAATTAGTGTTCTTGAACTATCTGTTTATTTGGTTTGACAGCTGCTTTGTTAACGAATGGCACCGTGGTGTTTGAGTTCATTATGCATGTGGAGCTTTGTAATGTTCTTCCAGAAAGAGTAGTCAAAACACTGCAACAGGTTTCCCAGAGATGTTACAGAATCTTCATCCTTGGAAATATCCCCAATACCGTGGACAATGCCTGAACAAGACAGTGTAACTTCAGAGCTTGGCCCTGCTTTGGGCACTGTGTTGGACCAGATAACCTCCAGGAGCCTTTGCAGCCCGAGTTATTCTATAATTTTATGAAAATGTTACATAAGCAAATGCATTTCCAGGCCTTAATAATTCCCTATAACTGTGTTAAACTGTAAACAGGAAAGCAAAGTAAATACCCACTTTTTTCATGTCGTAAAGGTAACTTAGCTCACCCCTCCAAGGCCCTATAGCCAGAGGCTTGTTGGAGCCAGTATTATGGTTTTGCTCTTTCCATATAAACATATTTTTAGAATTAGGCACAAAGTTCAGGGACACTGAGACTGGAGCGCTTATTCACACTTGTTGGGGTTTGAAGTGTGCTGCTATCTGAAAAAACTTTTTATTTTGTTTTATAGTTGAAACAAATCTGTTACAATTATTTATGAAAAGTCAGAAAGTCTTCATACCAAAAAAAATCACCATCCATGCCAATAGATGAAAATGGAGAGAGCATGCTTTAATAAGGGTCCTTTAAGAGGAAGAAGGAAAATGTAGTACTTTGTTATGCTTTTGAGTGATTCTTATTTTGTTGTGATGGACCTAGCTTTTGGCCACGCTTTTGGAATCCAGGGCTTTTTTTACGTTGCCATAAAATATGTACAAGTTATTTGTGATAAATGAGAAACCATTTCTGAGGGGTATATATTTTTCCAAAGACTAAATCTCCAGTGTGTTAGAACAGCCTTTGTTTGAGGAAGGAGCACAGGCAGACTAGACCACAGAGCGAAGAGTATGAAGCAAATTTCCTCACCTATGTAGAATATAATTAGAGGACTTTTTGGAAATGTTCTCTTAAAAGATTATAACTTTAACAGTGACTAGAACTAATAATCTGTGCTGAATTGCTTTTTCTGAGTCAGGTGGTGCAGGGGGGGAATACTTCTTTTCTGTAGAAATGGCTTATGTGGACAAGCTCTTATGTTTGTAGTTCTCACAGTGCTGTGACAGGACCTCCCAAGCCCAAGAATGGCATTACATCTCTTTCTTCATTCACTGCTAGTGAGAGACAGGTTTCAGGGTAGGGAGTGTGGATTGGGTTGTTAATACTGAAAATAGAGTGTAGAGTTGATGATATTAATAAAGACACTACTTTATTTGTGGAATAATAGCTGTGCCAGTTCATAGGAAAATGTTCAATTTTTTGCTTTATCTTTCTTTTGGTGTCTGTCTGATGTATTCAGAAAAACAAACCCTGCCATTATATTTGGAAAATTTTCTGTAGGAAGGGAAAAAAAAAGGAAAACAATGCAGTGGTGATTGCTGCTTTTCTTTCAATGCTTGGAAAATATTTGGCTATTAGAGTGTTGGAGAAGAGCTTCTCCCTACCCTCTGTTACACTTTGGAAGAGAACTTCTTATCCTCTACAATTTCAATACTCAAGCTTTAAAAAGAGGCTAGAAGTATGTTGTCCAGGTCCTTCACTCTCTGCTGTGTGACTTCTTTTTGTGCCCAAGAGCTGAGCTATGTTGGCAAGTTTCAGATGAGACACCTCACAATCCTTCTTCCTCTGTACCACTTTCTCCTGGGACAGAAGTTGTCTCCCAGGCATGGCTTCCACTGGAGGTTTCTGTTCTCCTTAGGTACAATCTTCTGACGGTTGGACTTGATGATCCTGGAGGTCTTTTCCAACCTTAAAGATTCTATGATTCTATGGTTCTCGAGACTCAAACCAAGAAGAGAGCGGAGGTGGGTTGTTGGCCTGAAGTATAGTAGAGCTCGTTGCAAGAGCCCTGCAAATGTGGGTGAAGAGTTGGTTTGCATGTAGGAGCTGCTGTTAGAGTTACTGACAGTCTTGCCTGAGGAGCAATCCAGGAGTATCTGAGTGTTAGGTCTTAATCTGTGAGAACAGATGTTTTATCCCTAGCTACTGCTCTATATTATACAAAATTGATGGTTAAAATTTGTAACTCATTGCTGTATTCTTTTCATGACTTTTTTCCAGGTATCACTGCCCAGTGCCTAAAATTTTTTATGTCCAGTTAACTGTTGGCAACAGCGAGTTTTTTGGTGAAGGAAAGACTCGTCAAGCTGCTAGGCATAATGCTGCAATGAAGGCCCTTCAAGCTCTCCAGAATGAGCCTATTCCAGAAAAATTACCTCAGGTTTGTGTTTCAGAAAACTATTCCTAATCTTCACATTAAGATACCAAATCAAACAATTTACTTGCCAGTTTTTCAATGTTTAATTTTTAGTGGGTTTTTTTCACAATACTTAGACAGAAGTAAATAATATATATAAGTAACATCGATACGTACCTGGTTTGTATTCTGATAGCCCATGTATATATGTAATTTACCTAGCAAAATAAAATCTTTAATTAACATTCTTGCCAAATTTGGTCTATTTAGTGTCTGTTTAAATCAGTGTCTGTTAGGATGTGCAGGCCTTTAGAAGATGATGTCATCACAAATTGAGTTTCCTAAGTTCTTGTAGCATGCTGTAAGTGTTGCCTCTCCCGTGAGCTAATGAAGTAACTTCATTCTTCTGTTCACCAACATAAGTTATATATGTAAACTGAATCAAATTCACAATTAGCTATGAGAAAAATAGGGAAGACCTTCAGGAGACCATACCGTAGATTAGCTGAGACATTCACATACTACTTGCAAGACCTGTAGGAGCACTGTGAGTTTCTGGTGCAGCAGTTGAAGACCACTTGGGATACTTGTAGGATCTCAATGGCAGGTGTCTGTGGGTAGGAGACTAAATCCGAGTCCTCAGTCAGGAAAACCTCTGTGGCTTGGTCATGCTGAGGATAAAGGGAGCTGGTTGCAGGCTAGTCATGAAGACACATCTCTGCCACTTCATGGGTTAAAGTTGTAGGTGACTGGAAAGAGTAACACTATGCCTTAGATCATGATGGAGTACAAAGAACTGCATCGTGTGGAACTGACTGTAGCTGTCCAGAGAACTGGAGATTGGTTGAAGTAGAGTATAGGGGCGTCATGGTGCCAAGGTTCGTGTAAGGGCAGAAGGGACAATTGGGGATTTTCCAGACTGATGTATTTTTATTAATCATGAAATTTTAAACAGTGATTTCTACATTAGACTCTACATATCTTGTTAAGCTAGGGTATAGCTAGAAAACCTAAGCATTCTTGACTTAAAGGCTTGTTGACAGTCCTTACATTATTTTATGTAAATTATGACAGTGATTGATTATTCTCCATTTCAAAGATAGTTTGCAAGGTATTTCTCCTAAATTCACTTAGCTTCATTTTCTATCCAACTGGTATTTTCTTATCTTTGCTAAATGTAACAAACAAATATCAAAAATCTCTCCCCCATATACATTTACAGATTATGCTTAAGTAATTTTGAATCCTTTTATAAAACTGATTGCTTCCATAGTGTCTCAGTGTAAAGTTGTTTTATTCTAATCAGTAGTTCGTCCTCGTGTCTTTTTTTGTCAGCTTTTCAGATTATCAGTGTCCTTTATAAAACACAAACTTAATTTAATACAATACTGAGTAAGATTCTCACTAAGGTTTTCTACAGAATAGTAATACCCCACTCTTTATGTTTGATACTCTTTATATCCCCAAAATATATTTTTACTTTTAGGTATTGACCTTTTAACTCTGTTCAGTTGATCTTTCTCACTGAACCTAATCAATGCTTTGCCTGTCCTATAATTAATGACATACATTCTTGATTTCAGTGGTGTTTTACATTTCATTATATGAAATAAACTAGAGGTCCTACATATTTTCATTGTGACTACCCTTGTTGCTGCTTTGCATTGCACCTTTTTTTTTTTTTCAGCAAGTTCTGTAAACTTTATAAAGTTTTGTTTTGTATTTAGCTCTAGATCACTGTCAGGGATGTAAATTGCTTTTTCAGACTTAAAATTTTGCAACCGTTTAATGAGACAAAACTTGCCCCAAGTCTGCATGCTCTAGCCAACTGCTGGATTTTTGGTCCTGCATTATCTTAAAGATTTATATAAGAGTTAACAAGTGGTAGATAAAAGATTGATAAATTTCATTGTTAGTGTGAAGAACATAATGCTTTTTTTAGTATTATTTTATAACTTTGGTGTGCATTTTGTAGCTATGCTGGTGGCTGAAGATTTGGATCAGACTTTGTTATGCAAGATGGGAACTCTGCAGGAATCCACCTAATTCAGCCCAAGTTTCTTTGATATTTACCTCCACTAATAAAAAATTAGGAGTGTGGCCAAGGTTACATGGTTGTTGAGAGATCCCAGTTTGAAACAATCAGAGTTTTGCAGTTTGAAAGTAGCTGAATGAGAACCAGGGAAGATGTGGCCAGGGGGACAAACACTAAAAGGCAGCGGTTGCAGAAGGTGATAACTCTTTGACTGATCCCCATGCTGGTGGTTGTCTGAGAAAAATAAGACTTACTTAAAGTGTAAAGCAAAGCTGAATTTTAGGCAGGATAATGTTTGCATGTGCCTTTTGTTGTTTTATCTCTTAGCCTCTCTGTTTGTTATGTTCCTATGGATAAATAAATAATGTTCTGTGTTGAGCAAGCTGTTCTCTGTCACTACCTTTTCACACTGGTCATAACTCCCGGAGGGAAGTCGATGGAGAGGCCATTAACCAGCTGGACCTGCTGAGGACACCTGTAACCTGGTGACCCAGTCAAAGTGTGGGGGTGATACACTAAATTTCTTCTGAGAGAAGTACAGTCTTCTGTACTTCTTCCTTGCTGGAAGGGGTACCCACAGAGGGACTGAGAAACAGGTCAAAGGATCTGTTTGATCCTCATGTTTGACACAAGAAGTGTGTATTCAGATGATTATTATCCATGTCATTAATAAGACTAAAATCCATAGAAGTTATTTGACCATCTATTATTAATTTATAAATGCATGTGTATGTGTTCCTTTATTATGAACATAAGTGCATTATATATGGCTTCACGGTCAGTGGGAGTCTGATAATGGGATGCTGAGATGGATGTACAAACACTGATTTACAGCATGACAGGAGAACTCAAAAGTCTTTGAGAAATTGGGGGAGAAGCATATTGGGTTTTTTTATCTTCTCAAAATTGTAATATGATTATGTATTTTTCATTTTCAGAATGGGGAAACAGGAAAAGAATCAGAAGAAGACAAAGATGCAAACAAGTCTGAGATCAGTGTAGTATTTGAAATTGCTTTGAAGCGCAATATACCTGTCAGTTTTGAGGTATGTATTACGTATTTATCTGTTTGCTAAGAAAGTATTAAAAAAGTTGCCACTAAAACTCAACACAGTTAATAATATTAATACATTATGAATATGACATTTAAATTCATGCAAATTATAATTAAAAAATTCGTAGTGTACCAGAGTCTAAGACACTGAGGGTTTTACTATTGAATTAGATGCTCTTTCAGAAGTATTAGAGACCTAATATCTGTTTGCAAACAAGTGGATGGCAGAAACACAGTTCAGGCATCTTCTGTATGGTGCTGTAGGATTAGAATCAGTAGCCACACTCAACGTGATTTGAAATCATCTTCAAAACAGTCAGCCAAGTCTTTGCTTTAACTGTAGGCATACACTACAAAAGTTCTCATTGAGACACTTTGCAGCTGATGTGCTGTTTTCAGAAAGTCATCAGTATCTTTTTATCTTCCACACTGTTTGACTCCTTATCTATCTCTGCTTAAGCCTTTATGATTTTTTTTGTCTCATTTCATATGATTTTATCTATGAGCCTGCTTCTGGCACCTTTATTTACCTTAAGTAATAAAGAATATCTGGAATAGCTCGAATGCTATCAATGAACTAACTACAGGAGAATGAGTGATAGTAACAGGAAAGTTCTTAGACAAACTAGTTGTAAAAATCTAACGTTGTGTTAAGAACCACCAGATTTCAAGCTGGGGTTTTTTTCCTGCCTTGTTTTTAAACACAGAAAACGCTAATGTAAGTGGCTCTTTAAAGTTTTATTTTTCTGCTTTTTGTTTTGCATTTAAACTGAGTATATATGAACAACGTGGGTAGCGCCTATACTGGTGGTGGTTATTTTCTCCAGTGCTTTTCCTTTTGAAGTATAGGCACATATTTGCATGCCAAAAAATAAATTATGCTGTGGCATGCCTTACAGTGTGCTGTATGCAGTTTACTGACGTGTTTGGCCCATATCCATGAATTGGCCAATGTCAAATGAGCTATTTGAACCTTCTTAGAAATCTGAGAAATCTCTCAGAAGGTAGGCAAAAGAGCCAAAGACAAAGAATATTGGTTTTGACTAAGGAATTCCTCAGTATAGCAAATGCATATGTGCTTCATATATATGGTCTATGTAATATGCACTAATTAGAAAGTTAAGAGAATGTAAAATCTCGAGGGTGAAACTGGGGTGTCTGGGGATGTTGATGTATCAATTTGCAACTACATGGAAAGAACACAACTCTTACAGAAGATCAGACATAATGGAAACATGTGCCCGTGTTTCAGAAAGGAAGCTCATAACTAACGTTTTAGTTTTCACACATAATTTTCTACCTTAAGTATTTAAAAGTATTTGGAATAGTTCCATACAAATCAATACATTAAAATACAAGGAGATGTATGGTCATGGGTCACAGAATAGCTTGGAGATTGGAAAGAAAAGAGGGATAGTGCTTTGAATGTCTGTCTTAACTTCGTTCCTGTGTTTCAGCTTATTTAAGGGAGAACATTTGGTAAGGAGAGAATGAAGGCAGAGATACTTAGTACAGGAAAAGTCTAATGTGTCGCTTGCCAAAGAATGTTAACAACATTGAAAAAAGACAGTTTCTTGCTCTCCTGACAGATTTTGTGTTATTTCCTGCCTTTAAATCTAAGTATAGGTGACATTCTTAAATAGACTTTTGATTAAACTTGGTACTGGCTTATATTTCAGTAAAACTGCTAAGCAATTATGGGTAATCCCCAGGATCTGATGTTTCTAATAGGATTTTATTTACAAATGGTTTTGTGTTATTCCAGGCAGTCATCAAAGCTTTCTCTAGCTTTTTTTGTGTGCGATAGCTATAAAATGATCTGCCTTTTCTTCATATGATGAAGCTTTAGCCAATGTTCCAACAGTGCTGTGTTATGCAACGAAGTAATGGTCATAAAGATATGTAAAGTTCTATGTAAACATGTCCTTAGAATTGCATGAGGGGTGGAGAATAGGAAGAGCATGCGCTTCTGCTGTCTATCCTGTTTCATGTAATGTGGCTAGTTTAAATTGCCTAGGAACTTTAGGATGAGTTTTAAGGAATTTCTATCTGTTAAATCGTTAACTGAAAAATTCAATTCTAACAAGGAACAAGCTTTACTCCATACGTATCACTGGTGCATCCTTAGCTAACCTGTATTCATCAACTTTTAAGTCAAAATGCAACTCCTCTAAGGCATTTGTGGAACTCTCAATGAACAATTTTTAAGGAGGGATACAAAACTGATTGCTGCAGGAATTGTTAGAATAGCTGTAAAATGGTCATTTTGCTTCTTATTCCTTCCTTGACAGTAGGCTAAAATCTTGTGCTTTTTTGGTTCTTTTGCAACATAGATGTTTTTTATTTCTGACTTGTCAGTAAGGAGTTGGGTGAGCCTAGAAGACATAACTGAGGTCAACAGCTTCAGGTTTGAGAAGATGTTGGGGTGTTTCAGATTGTCATTTTATTTTCAAGTTTGTTTTTTTTTTTTTTTTTTTTGATTGGAGTATTATTTCTTTAGAATAGCAAATGCAATAATATCTTCTTCTCATTCTCAATATCAGGAGTGAGGCGATAAGAGTGCCTGAACAACAAATTTTCTGCCCCTACATCCCCTTCCAGTGTTCTGCTGGGAAAAAGAGTTGCAGTTTCTTGTGTCCCAGTCTTATCACAGTGAGGCAGAGATTCTGTATTTTGAACCAGGAACAGACCAAATTGCTGACTCTGGGAGACTGAGCAAGTTCTTAGCAGGAAGTTTCACGCCCATCTGGCTCCTGCTTTCCTGGGGATTAAAGCTTTCAGATTGGATGATTGACATACTGAGCAGCTCTCATTTGGGTTTTGCATGATGGTCACCCTTCCTCACGCCAGTTTTAATAAAACATCCAGGCTTTTTTTTTTTCCTTAACTTGGAAAATCTGGTATATCTGCCCACATGAGCACACGGAAATATATTGGTATTTTAAAACTTCTAAATAATCATGGATGTAGGTGACATGGTTTTGTTGACCTGCTTTTTGTCACCTCTTTTATTTGATTTTTAAGTCCATTTAATCTTGTCATAATCTTTTGAATTTTCTACCTGCAGTCTCATTAATGATTGCAGCAGCATTGCTCTTTCATTGTAATCGTACTGCTGTTTTCCATTTCTCAGCAGGATTCATTAAGTTGAGCCAAATTCACTCTTGATGTAACTTGACCTTAGATGTGTTTTGGCCCCATGTTTTTTCCCTTGCTGGAGTTATTCTTTAAATCAGTGGAACAGAAAAAGAAAAGTGTATTGAACTGTCACCCTTAATCAAATTCTCAGCTTTAAATTAGCCGTGATTTGGTCCACAGGTCCTGTCTTTCAACTGAGGAAATAGTTTAATGCATATAGTGTTCTTGGATACCAAAGGCTGAATTTCTTCTCAGTGTTTTCTGTCCCTAGGCTTATAGCACAACTGTTTGAAATCATGTGGAGTAAAAAGATCTAAAATCTTTTAACCAAAAATGTTGTTATGTAATTTATTTTTTTTTCCCCTAAATTACCAAATTTGGATGTTTAGCTTGATCCGGATCCCAGCTGAATACTATGGGGTTCATTCCATTGACAACACAGGGTTTTTTTCTTTTATACACTAACAAAGAAACAGTTTTGAGTGTTTTCCAGGCAATTATTTACCTTGTGTAACATGCTTAAAAGTTTAAAAGATGAAAAACACACTGGAATACATTAGTTTTATATTAAGAAATATATATTGTAATGTATAAGAAAATATAATCTGGTTTTGTATTAACATTCTTTTTAATATATATATTTGTGTGCATTTATGGATATATGAGAAAACTTACATAAAACTAATATTTTAGGAACTCGGCAATTATATTTCTTAAGCAAGTTATGTTGTCCTTTTTCATCTGGTCAGTATAGCTGTTCTTGTATATTTTATTAATACATTATATTGCATGTAAGTAGAAACACCTATATAATGGTATTAGTAAGACCTATAATGGTATTAGTAAGACCACGTAAAGATTAAGGACCTTAGTAAGGTTAATTAAGCTGTGTTTTACAGCCAGCGTGTTGTAATACTTGGATATCAATGTACAGGGGTGGATTAAGATACGCCTTTAAACCAGGGTGGGAAACGCTGCGGTGTGGTGAAGGTGCTGAGCACTGAGACGAAGCCCGACTGTGCCTGAGAGCGGGAGATCCTGGCGCTGGGCTCGTCCCAGCTCTGGTGCCGGCAGCGCAGGTTCCCGTGGCTCAGCACGGGTCAGTGCCTCGAAAGCGCCGCTGCCTTCTCGTGCGGTGTAGCGCTAGTGGGCAACTTGCAAGTGAGGCAATCTTGAAAACCCTGCTGAAATTATTACCTAGAATCTTAGAGTGGGAACACTCCTGGACTACCACAGAAAAATCCCATGCTGGCACAGATATCGTCTTATTCTGGGAAAATGCGGACAAAGTTGTCTGTTAATTTTCATTTTGTGTCTTTTTATTGATATATGCTGTGATAATTGTATTTGCTGGGCAAAGTTGCCACAAAAGAGAGCTTAAAAAAGAAATACAAGCCTAAGGAGACCTCATTACAGTGTAGCAGCAAAACTAAATAATGCCAGGGACATGACCTTGATAAAAAGAACTTTAATACAAAACATGTTGTAATAATATTAAGGTTGAAGGTTTCAGCCCATTAAAAATATAGTTATTACACCAAGAAGGCCCTAGCACCTTTACCTCAGTTCCTTTGCACGCAGGCATTATGCTTCTCCAACAAACGGTTTGATGTAATTTCACCTATTGAAAAAATATGTATATGTATTGATTTTGAAGATAATACAAAGAGATGCCTGTCAGATGCTCTAATGTCTCCTTATACACATTACATGTAACACAGATTAAATTAGGTAGCTGCTTCCGCCCATCAAACAAAATAAGTGAACCTTTTCCCAAATGAGGTCTCTAATTCCTGATAGATATTGTCCAGACCAGTAAATGGTGCATACATGAAGAGATGGCTATCTTAGCACTTGCAGTGCTGTGATGTGTTGGTGAACGCATCCCAACAGTATAGCTTCCTAAAAGGAGACGTGTGTCTGTGGGAAAACGAAGACAGAAAAAATCTAAAGGAAGGTAGAGTGTTCAGAACTTCATTTATTTTCAATATTATTGTAACTTTTAAGAGTGGAGAAGTACTTCAAGTGGGTTTTCTCATTGTCACCCTGATTATGTTTGGAAAGGAATGAATAAGGGAATAAATGAAACTTTTCAGAACTGATTGGCTTTTGTGTGAATTATAATGGCTCTTTTGATAATTCCTTTCGGTACTGTTGGGAGGGACAGCTGAGAGTTGTGGAGGCAAAACTGGGACAGCCTTTCAAATGTACGGGATGTCACTCTTAAGTTGCATACTCTGGCAAGGTAAGAGTTGAGAGCAGGCATGCTGCCTGTGGCTAGGACAGCGTTAAAATATACATCTCTAAGAGTTAAAATATACATCTCTAAGACTGAAGCTTGGGACCATGCGTGAACATCCTGTGTTTTAATTATAACAGAAAAAAATTACGAACTGGTTGAAGTGATGCCATATAAATATAGTTTTGAGTATGGTTTATGTAAAGAAATAGCCAAAGCTTGGTAGACCTTCATAAATTGAATTTCTTTAGTATGTGAAGCACCTTGCAAAGAAAAAACCAGCAGCTTTGGTTTAAATATGCATTATTGTTGTGTATTGTGTTATTGTATAAATCTTTTTGAAAATACAGTTCTACTATATTTTCTGTGAAGCACTGAATATGATGGTTAACTTTGCTTTATCTAATTAGCCTTAATTTTCTGTCCTTAAACCTGGTACTGTCATTAATACTTGTCCAGATTTTATGAAAACCCATCTAAGCACCTTCAATTAGCAGGAAAACTACGTTAGTAGTAAGTACATTGCAGAAATACAAGCATTAAATTATGTTCCTATAGGGTGATTTGACTCAATGTTATTTTTGCTTAAAAGGTGATTAAAGAAAGTGGACCTCCTCACATGAAGAGTTTTGTTACACGAGTTACAGTAGGAGAATTCACTGCAGAAGGAGAAGGCAACAGTAAGAAACTCTCAAAGAAACGTGCTGCAATGGCTGTCCTACAAGAACTTAAGAAACTTCCTCCTCTTCCTGTGATTGAAAAGCCAAAACTTTACTTTAAAAAACGTCCAAAAACAATATTGAAGGTATGTGTCCACTTTTGACAGAATTAGGCATGTTTGCTCAGAATGTAACAGAGTTACTCGGATTTTAAATCGGTTAAGGCCTGCCATTTTCAGCTTAAGAATGGAGCTCACATCTCTGAAATCTTCAGGGGTTTGGTTCAAGTCTAGTGGAGCATCAAACCCTCCAAGCAGCTCTGGACAGCCACGTGAATTTTTAACATCATCTCCTCTGGGAGGCCCTACTGGCATCTGTGGTGGTTCAGTCCCTGGTCTTTCCTTCCTCCCCAGTTTGAAAAAGGACAGAGAGAGATGAAATAGTAGATACATGGGGAAATGGTGCACAATCCCGCTTCTTCCCCTCATGGAGATATATTTGGGAGTTTTGTGGTTTTCAGCTTCAATTTGTTTTGATTTTTGAAAGATTTGAAAGAAGGCCAAGAGTATGTTGACATCTCAGCCTAGTGTGTCACTTGTCAAGCACCAAAGGGCAATAGTTTTTTTGTTTCACATGCCTGTGTTTGATAATGCTTTTTAGCTCTCAAATGCAGATAGAAAATTGTCCGGAGACCAGCCCATGGAGGACTTGCGGACTTTGAAGCATCTCTCCATTAAAACATACCCTGTCTTACAGAATATTAATATGCTTCTTGTTGCACTGATGAGGCTTCCTTTAGAGGCTCTGGATTCTTGTGAGCTCAAGCTTCTTAAATGATGCTTTTATTCTTGGTGGCAGTATATTTATTGCTACTTCTACAATTCAGTCAGTCTGTGGTGACTAGCCCTGGTTTGTCTACTGATCCTAAACTCATACAAAACCAAAGGGTCATCTAAAGTAATTAGTCTTCCAAATGATCTAGCAAAAGCAGTCACATAGTGTCCATATATTTATGAAGCATCACTACGTAGTCTCAGCACTGAACAACTAAACAGATTAATATGTCATCTGTTCAGTGCAGAAGACGAGGCTTTGGAAGTGGCCAAATCTGCTACACTGAATTTTATTTTAGGAAGTATCATTTTGTGAGGAAGTAGTTAAACTCTTTGTACGTGATTTTCTATTGTATGGCATGTTGGATAGTCATTTAGGTATACATAAAGGCACATTAATAGCCTTTCATACTCATTTTAGGTCAGTGTAAATAATGGTGAGAGTTGATCACTTTCCGGTGTTACAGAGTCACTTTTGCCTCATACTATGCAGATCAGGAACCCTGAGACTAGAATTGCAGGAAGAAACAAGTAAACCTTCATGTCCAAAACCTGTGCTTCAGAATATAGTTTTAGGACCTAAATTTCATCCTTTTTTCTGTATTTGCCTCTTGTTAGTTAAAAAAAAAAATCTTCAATTTTTCTGAGTTATGATATGTCCGTGGCTTGCATTATGTTAGGCTGGACAGCATTATACCAATACGGCTTGAACTCAGTCCTCATCGAGTGTTACATTGATGGGTTGTAAAAATAAGTAAATCAGTATTTACTTTACTAAAAGTATGACCATTAGAAATCTGTATACTCAGTACACCGAGTGAAGGATTCTGTAGGAGCAGCCAACAGAAAAGCCACCTAAAATAAGCAAATACTTTGGATAGTGCAAAACTGTGTTTGGAAAATGTACAAAGGACTGACTTCATCATCTTCCTTTTTTCACTTGCCTTCAAAGCGGAATGAGTGATTTAAAAAAAAAACAAACCCCAGGTTAATTAGATACCCAGCTCTTACTGAAATTCTAGGGATCTAATTCTCAAAAATGTCTAGGAAAAAATGAGCATTAAAAATTACTGAATGGGAAACCATCAGCATTAATGCAGCTTTAAAACTGCAAGATCTTAAAAGGCTATTTGCTCTAGCTGTCTCATTTTGGAGTTTTTCTCAAGAAAGATGCTAAGGGTATAATAATGTAAACATCTCTCATATTACCATATACCGATTACCATTACAATCTTAAATTGAATTATCCAAAATTGGCATTGTTAGAAAGAGATATTAATAGTCAAAATAACCTGGATATGTAGAAGGTTTTTATTTTTTTGAATATCCAAACTTCTGGAATGTTTTCAGTGTGCCCATTTTTTTTAATTTAACATGCACATGTTTTGAGCATCAAAAAAAAAGTGACAACAATACCTTCTTTTTATTTGTATATGTATCTTTATGAGGCTATTTCTTATGCCTTGCACTGTATTTAGCCTGCTCTGCATTTTGTCTCTGCCTGGCTTCTTGCCCACACAGCTGCCCTTGTGCTTCACATTGAAGTCTTTCACCTCCATCTTCTCTAACAACTTCAGCAGTTACACTATGTAAGATTCTCTGCACAGTTTGCTTAATGTAATATCCCTCTCTGGTCTTTGCCTTCATCATCTTTGCTGATCATCTCTTTAGGTTCTGGACCACTTGTTTGTTCTTATTTGAGAAGCTCAAACAAGCATGACGGCTGATCTTCTCTTATCCTAAAAATGGCCTCATGAAAGGGAAATAGCTCAATAACAGAAAAACAATTCTACATTCAAATGCCATTTACATTTGCAAGTTTGTTCTTTGTGTTATGGTATATAAATCAGATAAATATGACGTCAGAGAAATTTTTAGGAGTCTTAATCTCTTCTCCTTAGGAGCTACAAACAAATATTTTCATATCTATTTCCTTTGAGAGAGCATTTGCCATCTGAGTCATAACATATTAAAAGGATTTCAGAACTGGATAGTTTGTAAGGACTGTAGTTTTTCACCTGTATAATCTTGTACAGACCAGTCTCTTGGCCCTTCTGTTTTCCTCCCCATCAGATCAATCCCCTCCCCACCCAACCACATATTTTGACATGTTACTGTGAGGATTATTGTCTGTTAAGCATTTGAAATACTTGTGGGTGGCTCTCCATATGCAGCATTCTAGCAATTGGAGATACTTGTCTCTAGCTTCACTACATAACTATATTTTGAGGGTGAATTCCTATGACACACAAACAGAGCAAACCTTCTACACCTTTAGTTGCACTGTAGGATAGAAGGCAGGAGTGCTGAGAAGGGAGGCAAGAAGGCTGAGAGAGGCAGCTTCCTTATTATATGGTAAATATTTTTGTCTCCATGTAAAACCCACCTCCTCTTAGCATACTGCATGTTCCAGCATTGTAACAATCTATTTCAAGGGGTTAGGGTCATAAAATAGGGCAGTGAGATACAATTGACTGATGAATCTGCTAATTTTCATTCATCCCCATAGGACCTCCATAGATAGATGAGAGCATTAGTAGCTTAGAGATGCTAGATGTGCACACTACCTGCAGCAGTGGCAGACAACAGGTGTGTATTTTTTGCCACAGTTTTGAGCTTGACCATTCTTATCATCCGTCTCATGATCAGAAGATGGGAAGAAATTTACTTCTTATTCTCTCAAGAGGGGTTTTAAAGAAGAGGTAACCCTGATAAATGATTTATTCAAGCAGCGTAATAGTTGTATGGATATATGCTGAAATAATGCTTCTTTCTTTTAAACCTGTTTTAGACTGGACCAGAATACGGTCAAGGAATGAATCCCATCAGTCGTCTGGCTCAGATCCAACAGGCCAAAAAGGAGAAGGAGCCAGAGTACGTTCTTCTCTCAGAGAGAGGAATGCCTCGCCGCCGAGAGTTTGTTATGCAGGTATCATCTGCTGCCACATTGAGATAATGCCCTTGCTATGTTATGTTCAAACTCAAGCAAAACAGTGGCATAATATGAAGCGGACTCCTCTGAGTTTAGCTCTTTGCTTTACGGTCAGTTATACAAGAAGAGTTTGAAATGCAGCATCAGAAAGCCTGTTTGAACTTTCTTCTTTCTCTTGGTGAAAAAAATGGCAATTGGGTTATGTGCCTTCTAGATGCTTTTGTTGTCATGGCTTTGCATTTTTTATACTCTTCTTATTTTTATTTCACCTGATGGTTTCTGTCTTTATCCCTGAGGGTTCATGATTTATTTACTTTTACTTGTCTTTTTGAATTCTTTTTTTTTGCTGTTGTTGATCAGAAGATTGCAATACAAACAAGTGTTCTGAAATATGGATATGAATATCTCCATATTACCAAACATTTTGGTTTAACAAAATAGTGCTGTAAATCTTTTCAGATTTTCAGTTTCTTTGTGGCTTTGTTCATATCTGAAATACCACAAAAAAACCTTCCATCATGTGTTTTAGCCTGTCCAGTTAAAGGCTCTGGACCTAATACAAAAACAGTAAATCATTAATGTTTCTTAAATTTTTAAATTAAGCACATTCACAAAGATTTGATATAACCATGATATTTTTTTAGATAGCACAACAGCAGGTTAAGAAAGGTTAGGAACAGGAAAGAATTCTTTTCTCTTGTGTTATCACTCAGGGTAGTTCTGTGCTGGAACAAATCAGAACAGCATACCTGAACATGTTTTGACTTGTTGTCTACAAACCACACCAAAATGTAACTTCTGATCACAAGCAGAATTTATCATGTTCCAGCACCTCCTCCTCCAGAAAATTAGTTATGTTTTCACCTAAATCTTTATGTCTCTCCTTCATATCAATCAAGATAGGCTAGCAATCTTCATTTCCATTGGACCTCAGTCACCTTTCTTGAAGATTTATTATTTTTTCTCTCTGAAGCAAAAGAAGATATTGGGTTCCTTTTGTTGCAGAATCTGACTTCTGAGTATTTACTTGGATTTCCAACTTTTCATGCGACGTGAAAGTATTTGAAAATGAGTGATCTTATCACAGACCATCCCTTTTCCCCTGCTCAGACCCCCATGGGAGTGTCCACAGCTAGAGATGATTGCGAGAGGTGTCAGAAGAGGACTGTATTAGAAAGATGGGCTGAGAATTTGGTTTTCCATTGGAGGAGTCTCAATAATGGCAAAATCTTTGGTTTGAATTAAAAAAAGATAATCTTAAAGAGCCAAAGAAATTCCATAGATCAGTTGCTTTATTATGTATCCTTTTAAACACCATACCCCATTTTTACCCTTTTGTGATATTTTCACACTAAAATACTTCTGTTTCTCCTGCCTTCAGGAAGTCTCAGTGGATTCATTATGACATGCAAAAAATCTTATCAGAATAAAAAGCCTTTGTATAAACTACTTAAACAATGTTTTCATTTAATTTAATTGAATGTGGAAGTAAAATATCCAGAGATAATATGTTCATTTTTATCTGTCACACAAAGAGCAAGTTTAGATGTGATGAAATGGATCCAATTACTTGTCCTGACCACTAGATAAACAGAAGAAAACCTCTGATGACATTAGTTGGTGTTCTGTTCCCAAAGTTAATTTCAGAAAGCTCTTTCTCTTTGTAGTCAGACCTTTAATCCTTGATAGAGGTTATAATAATAGCTAAACCAGTTTTACAGGTCTGAGGAATAGCAACACATTGATTTATTGTGAGCTATGTTATAAATTATCGTTTTGTCTTGTCCCATTAAAGTCCCTCAATTTTATTGCATATAAACTTGTAGCAGATTGGCTATTTTCTAATTGTGATGATGGAACTGCATAGAAGATAAAGTTTTTATTTCAAGATTATTCAGATCTGATCTTGAGATCACCTTGGCTATTTTCTTATTTTTATTTTGGTTTGGTTTCCTTTTTTTAACACACTTTTGAAACTGTTTAAAGATAAAATTGGGCCAGTAAAATGGCTTAATGGACAGAATGAAATACAGCTATCAAAGAGGTATGAATATTGCATAAGTGAATAGCAGTGACAGTGCTAATATCACAAACCAGACACATAAAGCTTCAGGAGTTCAAGAATGGAACCAAACCCAAGGAATGAGTTAGACCCTCACTCTTTGAGCGTATTCATTGTCTATAATTTGTCTTTATTTTGACGTTTTAATTTCTCCTGGTTTTATGAAAGGCATCTTGTTTGTCAGAAACCCTGCATGCAGCACAGACTACAGGTCCAACAAGGAGCCTTCTTTCCAAAGACTATTTTGATAAAAGCTTGTCGGGTGTAAGTGCAGAAAAGAAAGCAGCCCCAGCCCCTGTGTTCCTTGCAGTGCGACAAAGGGACGAAAATGTGAACATGGTTTTCATCTTTCTTTAGAAGCCACTTTCATTTAAATGTCTAGGTCACTGTTTGTGTCACTGTTGTTCTGGATATTGTCCTGATGACACTGGGGAGCTGCTGCAGGCAACACTCCTACAAGGACGAGGAAGCCTGATCTTGTAGCGCTTACCGTGTTAAGAAAGAGGGGGGAGCAAGAGTGGCAGGGATGTTCATCGGGGGAATGAACCAGCACAGAGGCTGGTGGAAGAGAGGGACAACTGTGTGTGCACTGATACAGAAAAATGTATGGTTTGGTACGAGTTTGGGGACCTTCTGAAAAATTAAGCAGACTCCTCTGTGTGAAGCGGTATTGTAGTCCCCTTCTGCTCTATTCTTACTTTTCAAAGATTGCATCGTCATCAAAACAGCTGATGGTTGTTGGTCGGTCAGCAAGATTATTACTCGGTGATATTAAGGAGTCTTGCATTTATTGTGATTATGATCAATGTTTTCTTTTCAAGGTAAAAGTAGGCAATGAGATTACTACTGGAACAGGCCCAAACAAGAAAATAGCTAAAAGAAATGCAGCAGAAGCAATGTTGCTACAGCTGGGTTACAAAGCCTCTACTCCTCTTCAAGACCAGCCAGAAAAGGTGAGAACTAATTGTTATGATGCCTACATTTTACCCTTGTCTAGATTTGTTAGCTATATCAGCTAACCAGTTAGTAAGAACAGCTTAAACTTGTGCACCCCCTTTTTTAGAACGTTGCTTGTCAGAGACCAGCCTTTGTTTAGCTACAGCTCTATTGCTACAGTTAGTAGTAAGTGCAGCTCTTGCTGTAAGAGTAATTAAGAACAGAAATGTAGTTCCAGAGGATAATGTGTGCAAAATTGTAAATGTGATGTATGCAACTATTTCTACTTACAAATCAGGATGAAAGTGCCTCTTGCTTTTATTCTATTTTGGGCATCCATGAGAGGACTGAGAAGAATGATGTTATTGATTTTCATGCATGAAATAGTCATAGTAGTCAATGTTTTTCTTCCTGTTGCATATGCACTAAAAGCATTCCAGAAAAGTAATGGCCTTTTCAGGTTTGATGACTGAAAGAAAATGTGTGTCTTTTTTTTTTTCTTTTTTGTGGAAGAGGAATTACATTTTAAATTTGTATGTGTTGCAGGTACGTATTTCCATGTTAGCGATGTGCAACTTAGCACTCATCTCCTGTCTTGAGTTTATTGATGGAAGGTTTTGTAACCAAAACTGGGTGTTAAGGTTTTGCCTTTTGTATCCTGAAAGATATTTGGTAAGGTATTTGGCTAAGCTGTGGACTCTGAACAGCTTCTCTCATGCAGAGTTGCTGGATGTATGTATTTTGATCATGGCTTAAAAGTTTGCTGTGGCTGCACCAGCTAGCTCAGATCAACAGAATGTTCTGCTGGGCTTTTCTGAGGACTACACGATAAATATGAATATAGTATATATCTATATATATCTTCTGAAACACACTTTCTTTTTCTTAAAAAAAAAAAAAAAAGTAGGAAGATACTCTGTTCTATACATTCTATACCCCTAGCCAGGAAAAGATAAATGCCATACTGGTTACTTGCCTCCACTTCCTCCTGTTTCCCTGTCCTTTGAGAGGAGCAGCTCCATGTATGCTACTCACACTCACCTTCACTATGTTCTCCACTATATATCTTAGTCATATACAAGAGTGCAATACTTTAAACAGAGTACTCGGAGGCTAGATGGTGTTCCTATGTGCAGTCATAGCCATTTTAAAAAAGGCTTATGACAGAGTCAAATGATAATTCATTTTCACCAGGATGCTGAGACTTTTCTGCTGTAGAAGATAAAAAAGTTTCAACTTTTTCTTCACTTCCAAGTTGGGCTTTTTGAAAAACCAAGCAAAACAGAAAACTCAACTTCTTCTAATAGGAAAACATAGGTTTTCATTCTTGGCCTTCAAATTGGCTGAAATATTTTTACTCAGTAATTTTCAGAGATAAAGTCTGAAAAAAATTCAGCCCACAACATAGTTGCTTTGGAGAGCTCTACACAGTGGAAACTTGTGGTTACGTTGAAATCCTTAAAAAAACTTGAGTGGCTAAAAGTGCTACATTTAATAAACATTTCCCTCCATTTATTAAACTTTTGGTTACAAGTGCATTGTCTTCAAAAAAACAGGTTTAATTACATACTTGCAGATGTAGATATCTCAGGATTGATATAATAGCATACTATGGCCTAATATTATTCTGAACACAATAAGCAAACATGATACTGTATCCAAAAAATGTGAACTACTCAAATTTTATGTAGCGGGAGTATTCAAGATCATAGAACAAATTTTTATAGCTTTGTTGGGGTTAAGGACATAAAATATCTAGAACATCTGGCTTTATCTTCTGTATATAGCAGACTGAACATATTTAGAGCAGATACACAAGTTAGTTTGTGTAGATGAAAGCATTTTAATTCTCAAACTAAACTGTGCTGGAGAAGAGGGGAAAATAGCCCTTAGATCTTACCAATTTGATCTTACAAAATTCCTTCCATATAAATTGCACAATAAAGATGTACCATTAGAAGATACTTGTTTCTCTCTTTGAATCCAAAATGGGGCCCAATGTAGAATAACTGACGTATCAGGTTGGCATCTAAATGGACAATTTTCACTTGTGTTGTTTCTGATGCTTTTAAAAAAGGAAACTTCTCTTTCCTCTGCCCCTTCCTGAGGTCTTTCACCCTCTTCCTCCTCCTCTTAAAAAAAAACACCAAACAAAAAACAAAAAAAAACCCCAAACCAAATTCAGTGTTTTTTCCTTAACCCTGGTGCATAAAGTGTGACTATATTCATTATTTTAATGAAGACCTAAAAGTGTTACAAGAGCCATGCATGGTGCTGATGACAGCACAGGTAAACAGGTAATCAAGGTAATGTAAAAAAGTAAAGGCTCTGCTCCTTTCTGAGATAATCCAATGCATGGAAGAAATCAGTAATGGCTGTGCAGAGTCCTGAGGAGAGCAATTTGAAAGTGCCCTGGGAGACTTTTTGCAGCAATTGGAATTTTAGCTCTATGGATCAGAATGGAGAATTGTAATGTCTTCGTTTTTGCATGCTTCCATCTTTTTGTTTCTTCTTGCCACTTTTATTCTCTTTGAGAGAAGAAAACCAGAGTAGATTGCATTCATGTGAGACAGCAGCACTAAGGATAATTTATTGATAGGTGAATTAGTGTTAAGTTCCTCATCATGATCAAGTTAATAATTAAAGGAGAGGAATGAGGAGAGTTGGAAATGTTCTTCGGATATAGTAGCACCGTGCTCGTGCTGATTTTCAGGTCATGTTATGGATGCACAGTATGGATTCATAACAAAACCATGCTGTTGTTACAGACAGCAGTAAATACAAACATATTTGTAGGTTTCATATTGCTTATTCATTTGAAGAGCTGTTGTCTTCCATGTTTTCCAATATACATATTATCTGCCTCATAATAGAGATAAAAGGAATTACATGAAATTAATGTGCATGGAGGCAGGTGACCAGTTTGAGAGTCAGCTCTAATACCTATCCTCCCTTTCCACTAAGTATCTCCCATTTTTATTGCATGTTGCCTAGGCTGTAAGCGTATTGGGATGGACATGATGAGGAAAGGCAGGGAAACAATCAGTGGGATAGCCACTTTGCATAGTGCACTCCTCCCTCCTCTGTCCCAAGGAAAACATATCATCTAGTAGTCTGCATTGCAACATGGTAGTAATCTAAAGAGCCTTAACGCAGCCTCTGAGATGCAGAGGCAGATTTCAGCTGACTGTTCCTCCTTTGCGTCTCTTCCGCTTTCCAATCAACCCTGTCTTCCAGAGCAAATGATTACAACTTTGTCATGGCATATAGACTGCTTTGCTGTGAGGTTTTCTGTTTGTGTACAAAATCCCAGTGAAATCTGAAAAGGATCATTTGTTTCACATTCATTGAGTTGGATGTCAATAGCTCCTAGTTCATGAAGAAGTTTGGACTTGTTTATCCACATTGACATGTAAATCTAGAACATTGCCATCTTATTTCCTGTGTACACTTCAGGAATGGCCTCATTTTGAGCTTCTGTGTTAATTTTTCCCCTTTTCTGTGTCAGAGTTATACCTGGTGATAAACATAATAAAATTAATTTGAAGACAATTAACTTCCTCAAAAAAGTCTATATATTAAAATAATGGAAAACTGCAATCTTTTTTTGCTTCTACTTCAGTAACTAAACGGATTCCTAGAAAGTAAATATTTTAAAATTACACCCAAAGTACTTTGTAGTGTTTGTGCATTCTTTTATAGGCAGATATTAGGATCTTCTTGGTTTAGAATGTAATTTCTTTGTTGTCTGTGTATGTTTTCAGTTGAGAGCTGCTTAAAACATTTGATTTTAAGTCTGATTTGGTAACATACTGAGTGAAGCCTAAAGGTACCCTTTATGAATGAAGGGTACATTCCTCAAATAACCTATTTTAGACAAAAATTAAGATGTGTTAGCAAAGTTTTGTGGGCAGATGTGGCAATCCCAAGTCATCCTTTTTAGAATCTTTCAACTAAATTTATAAACATGCATGTTCTGTTTGAGAAGTAGTTTGCTGTTTACTTATTTGTCTTTTTCTACCTGTTTCAGCTTGGAGAAAACAAGAGTTGGAACGGCCAGAATGTTGGGTTTCCTGAGCCAACAAGTAACAGTAAGTATTGCTTTCTGAATTTATACTTATACTTACTTCTCTTTGTGTCTGTAGGATTTGGATTATTCAACACAATTGAAATTATTTTTGTAAATATTTGGGAGTTTTTATTGCAATTGGATGAATTAACTCTTGAGTGTCCTCTGTGTGAGTATAGGTGTGAATGAGTGCAGGAAAAAGGTAATTTTTATTTACTCATTGAATCCTTCAGATTGTGAGGGATTTTAGGAGGCCATCTAAACTGCCTACTCAAAGCAGGGTCAGTACAGAGTTCAGACAAGGTTGCTTATGTCTTTTTTCCAGTTCTCCAAGTATGGAGATTCCATAGCTTTTCTGGGCAGCCTGTTCCAATGCTTAATTATCTTCACATTGAATTTTTTTCCTTTTATGCTAGTCAGAACATCTCCTGTTTGGTTTTGACTATCATCTCCTGTTTTTCTGCTACATACCTCAGTAATGTGCCTGGCTCCATCTGTTTGGCAACCTCTTCTTAGGTATTGGAAGGCTGCTAGGTCCCTCAAAGCCTACCGCTGTCCTCTAAGCCTGATCATCCAAACAGATTTTCATCATCTAGTAATTAATCTACTTAGACTCTAATATCACAGCTTGGATACAAGGATGCTGTGGGAGACATGATGTCAAAAGCCTTCCTAGAGCAAAGGTAAATGACATCCACTGCCCTTCCTTCATGCATAAATCCAGTCATTTTATCATAAAAGGCAATCAGGTTGTTGAGGCTGGTTTTTATCCTTGGTAAATTCATGCTGATTGTTCCCAATGGCTTTCTTCTCATTCGTGTGCCCACAAATGACTTTAAGAGGACTTACTGCATGACTTTTCCAGGGACTATAGTGAGGCTGACCAGTCTGCCTTTTTTGATGATGATGATGCCTTTCTCCGGGCATTGGAGATGTCTCCTGATCTCCGTGACTTTTTGAAGATAATAGAATGGCCTCACAATGACATAAGCCAGTTGACTCAGCACACTAAGACATATCCCATTTGGTCCAATGGACTTGTATTGGCTGAAAATTTCTCTAGAGATCCCTGGCTCTGATTAGGTGCTGTTACTGGTAGTTTCTCTCTTCCTTGAGCTGTGTCTATAGACACAAAGGCCTGAGAGACCTTGCTGGTGAAGACTGACTTCAGTTTCACTGCAGTAGGTGATGAATAGGATAGACTTTTGTGATTTCATAACTAGATTTTTGCTGTTTAGAGTGGTAAAAATAATATAAATAGTACTTCCTTCACTTTTCCATGAGCTCTGCTCTCATGAGACCCTACCTGGAGTACTGTGTTTAGCTCTAGGGCCTCAAACACAAGAAGGACATGGACCTATTGGAGCAAGTCCAGAGGAGGGCCGTGAAGATGATTAGAGGGCTGGAGCATCTCTCCTATGAAGACAGGCTGAGAGAGTTGGGGTTGGTCAGCCTGGAGAAGAGAAGGCTCCAGGGAGACCGTATTGCAGCCTTCCAGTACCTAAAGGGGGCCTACAAGAAAGCTGGAGAAGGACTGTAAGGGCATGTAGTGATAGGATGACACGTAATGGTTTTAAATGCAAAGAGTTTATATTTAGATTAGATATAAGTAAGAAATTCTTTACTGTGAGGGTACTGAGGCACTGGGACAGGTTGCCCAGAGATGTTGCAGATGCCCCATCCCTGGAAGTGTTCAAGGCCAGGTTGGATGAGGCTTTGGGCAACGTGGTCTAGTGGAGGGTGTCCCTGCCCATGGCAGGGTGGTTGGGACTAGATGATCTTTAAGGTCCCTTCCAACCCAAACCATTCTATGATTCTTCTCTAGAACTTTGTTGAGTTTTGAACTTCTTAAGAGTCCCAAACATTATATCCCTCAACTAAGGATTGTACTGGAGACAAACACACATGAGCTACCTTCTATTTTTTGCCTATATATGTCTGAAGGACATGTCAGGTTGTAAGGGAGGTCAGTAGTGCTCCAGTATATATGCGGTCTTCCCAGTCACTAGACCTGAGGAATAATTCGTGCTTCAACTTACACAAAAGTTTGCTAGTATTTAAAGTCATCTTGGATTCAGCACATGCCATTGTGTTTCCCTGAAAGGAAGCATTCTACAGGATGTAAGCCTTCTTATTAATTGCTTCCTTCCAGCCCTATCATCAATCCCCATAAATACTTATAGAAGATTTCTGTTTGCACTGTCAAAATCTCAAAGGACATGGCCTGTGACACATCTTCAAATGTTAACACATTGGAGTTTGGGAGAGCAGAATAAGACCTCTAGCTTTTCTCTCCTGGCCTTGCAGTGTCTTGTAGCAAAGATATTTACGGATGACGTCACAACCATCTATTACAACAACAAGAAAAAACAATCCCTTTCCTAGGCTTCATCTGGCAAGAAAACTTCATCAGTTATATATGTAAATCCAAATCTAGAAGGAGAACACAAAGGCAAACTCACTCAACAGGAGACAAGATCAACAAAAATTATATTTTAAACTTGTGCTGACCAAAGAACTTATTTTTCACAGATTTACCTGCTCACAGACCTTTTTGCAGCCACAACAGGCCATGGAGCAGAAACAGGTTTTCGTTCTGGGATGCTTTTCTAATGTATGAAAGACATTTCTAGTTGCCTTCATTTTCATTCTTCTGATCTCCAAGTAAATTGGAAATCAAAGGAGATGTAGCTATCATGTCAATAGACATAGAGCATTTATTTCTGACAGTGCTGTTCAGAGACCACTGGCCTTAATCCCTTAACTCCTTTTTTGAGGGTTCCAATCTAGAGGCAACAGTAATAATAATCAGTTGATTAAGGGTATCATTTTTTATTTCAGAGGGACTGTGCTATCCCTTTGCAGAATAGGAAGGGTTTGAACCCAAAATGTTGTCAACAAGCATATTTATTTTTCACTGATTTTTTAACTCTTCACCTCATAAAGGGCCTTTTTCTTCTAGGGTATTTTCTTTAAAATTTACAACTTAACTGTGATTTCCATATAAAGAGGAGAATGAATATGGTACAGTTATGTAGAGGACAGACCAGTATTTCTTCACCTTACAGTCTCATCCAGGATTCATGGAAGATCTAGAAATGCATTTTTCTTCTCTGTATGTGTTAATGTGATATCACCTCTGGCTGAATGAATTGCTAATAGGTGTTCTTTGTGAGTTTCTCATTGAAACCTCTCCTAGTATTGCTAAACTGAAATGACCTGACAGAATTATGAATTTGTTGTATTGATATAGGAAAGATGGTCAGGGACTGTTTATGAGGAAGTGTAGTGACTGGGCAAGGGGTAATGGGTTTAAGCTGAAGGAAGGTCGATTTAGATTAGATGTTAGAAAGAAATTCTTTACTGTAAGAGTGGTGAGGTACTGGAACAGGTTGCCCAGAGAGGTTGTGGAGGCCCCCTCCCTGGAAGTGTTCAAGGCCAGGTTGGATGGGGCTTTGGGCAATGTGGTCTAGTGGAGGGTGTCCCAGCCCACAGCAGGGGGGTTGGAACTAGATGGTCTTTGAGGTCCCTTCCAACCCAAACCATTCTATGATTCTATGATTCTATGATTCTATGATTGGCACTCTATTAAATATATTTTTATATAGAAAACCACTGTAGTAGTTCCTATACTGTAGATCTTGCAGCATATAAATATCGCACTGCTTATTTGTAATGTATAGGAAGGAAACACAGATTCCTGGATAGAAAATGTACAGAAAATTTTTGTATGTTATTCAGCTAACCAGTAAGTTCAGTTGATACCTTCCTACTGAATGGCTTTATGAAGAGGCCTGTTTTTCAGGATGTGACTGATGTCAGGGGATTGCAGCATTTTGGAGATCTACACAGTATCACTTGATGTTTCTCACCAGTTTTCTATAGACGTGATTACTTGTTGAAATGCTGTGCTAACATTTTGTAGGGGGGTGGTCTGCCAGTACATGTTTATCTATGAGCACTTTGCCTGCTCTTCTGGTAGAATATTATGTGCTGGTTTCCCACACAGGGAATGCATAAAAAACCCTTAAGAAGAACTAGTAATATTACAAAATT
This sequence comes from Balearica regulorum gibbericeps, assembly GCF_011004875.1. NCBI lineage: Eukaryota > Metazoa > Chordata > Aves > Gruiformes > Gruidae > Balearica > Balearica regulorum. The sequence continues at coordinate 35,286,751 of NC_046185.1, forward strand.
TCCCTGCACACACCAGTTGATCTTCCCCTAAGCCTCAGAATCCAAGATAACTTCAGGGCTTTACGCTCAAGGAGAACTGAGGAAGTTAGAAGTGTCTTCTTTTGAATGAAAGAAGAGACCACTTGCATGCATGATCTCTCATTTACCTGTGAAATGCAGGGGGGTTTTTTTAAGGCAATTCCAAACAAATTCCGCTGTTTCAGATCAAAAATGTCACATCCTTTCAGGTATAAATATGCTAATTTAAGAACAACAATTGTTGGTAGGTGTATCTACTCTTGAAGTGTCAGCATTATTGTAGGAAGTTTTAAAGAGGGCAAATGGAGCAGCTTCCTCCCTTCTATATCCTTGTTTATAAGAGAAATGTACAGTTTGCATTTGTTGTGACCCTCAAATCTAACTTTCGGTAGTCTTGAAAATGTAAGATAGGCCCTGAGATTGCTGCATCAACCATTTGGCATCTCTTATTCACATTTCTAGTGATTTTATTCCAGGAAAACAGTTGTGTCCTGTCAGGACAACGTACTGTGCATCAGTTTCCTTTTTCAGGCAGACACTCTTTCTTTGTGTGCATAATACACTATGTCTTCATCTGAAACAGTGTGAAATAAAACTGGAATAGTAAAGTGAAGGTGTATACTTCAGTACAATGAAAACAAAAATCAGAACAGGTACATATTTTACTACAATTGAAGAACAGATTTCATTGTACCCTTATGCTGTAGTTCATTTTTGCTGGGAAATACCCTTCAGTCTGTATTCTCCTACATACTCATTCAATGCATTTTTAGTATTCCCTATTAAATATCCTTGAAAATTAACTTCTCCTATTCCCTTCTATCATGTACTTTTGCAGCTGTCCTTGTAGCAAACTTCACTTCTGTTCCTCCTACTCACTGGCAAAGCTTCTTCCACATGTTTACTTCTTTACCTTTCCTCTTCATTTCACAATCCTAGAGATGAAACAAGAACCTATTTGTTTCTTGGTTTGAGATATCTTAGACATTTTTCACACATGAAATAACAAGAACATTGAGTGGCTTTTTTCCATTATGCTTTTGGTGGAGACATGGAGATGCTGTGGGCAGACCAGGAGCATTTGCAGCCTATACACGAGATGTTTACTGTCGACAGAATGCTCATTTATCTCTCTGGATTTGACTTAAGCAGTTATCAACAAAAACAAAACATGAAACAAATAAATAATGCAAAGTGCATTTTCTTGAGAACATATTTAGGTTTTGTATTTCTAGATGGGGTAATCACAAATATCATACAGGATGTGTTCTAGGAGAAGCTCTAGACGAGCTATGAAGAACAAAAATATGTGAAAATAAAAGAAAAAAGTAACAGTGTTTTTATATATTCTAATTCTAACAAAGAAAAAAATGACCCTAACTGTTTTTATATGCACCCCACCCTCAATTTCCCATAGTATAGTTTTCCTTTATCTATTTCCAGCAAATTTGGGAATCACAGAGTAAGTATTGAAAAACTAATAATAAAAAAAGGTTACATTCAGAGCAACGCTACCTCTCTGTAAAGGACAGGCTCTTTGTTTTTCTTGCCTAACATTTTATTACTAGGGATTCGTGCATGACTTTACAGTCTTTGTTCTTCAGAGTACATCTGCTCCTGCTGTTTGTTCACCACCTGAAATCATAATCATTTGTTTGTGACATCACAATTAGTTACTGTGAAGATGATTAGATTGTCACCAACAGATGATTATGATTTCAGATGGTAAATGAGCAGCAGGAGCAGATGATCTCCTAAGGAACAAAGATACTTGATCTCATGCAATTGTTCTCAGTTAAAAAAAAGAAAAAGCAGTGAGGAAAAAAAGCAAATAGATATTCAGAAGAGTTTCTTAAATCTGTGATGAGGAAATTTGAACATTTTTCCATAAATAACATGTATTTTAGTATTTTTAAAAATCTACTTAAATAAGATATTAAGAATATATATTAAGAAATACAAAAAATATGAAAATATATGGTGTTACTGTAAGCCCTAACTGTACAGTTACATTCAAATTCTTACTTAGATGTTTCTTCACCATTTTTTTTGAGAAAATAAATGCAAAATAAATAATGTATCTATGAAATTTTGCATACTAATACATCTTCATTTTGGAGGAAACAAAATTTATGTGAACGTTATAGTTCTGGCCCTCACTAGTTTTATAAAGACTTTTCTTTATAGTCCTCTACATGTTTATTTTTCAGATGGGGATTTTGGTGAAGACTTCCAGTAGATAATTTAATACCTCTGCATTTCCATGAACAGTTACTGAAGTCTACAGTTTGGGAATAAAGTTTTTGTTTTCCATTTCAGATATTTCTAATTGGAACTTATATGTGTTATGTTTTGCTGAAAGATTTAATTCTTTTGGGTGTATTTCAAAGGTGATTTGCAAGGGATTGTGTGCATTTTGCTGAGTACTGCTGTTTCATTGGACTTCACTTTTGAATTGTTTCCAAACTTGCTAAACTCCGTGAATTATAATACACTCTTGCTAGGAGTTAGATTGATACATCACTAAACATGTGTTGAATTATTTGTCATTCTCAATAGAAACCACAGTAGGAGGAGTTGACAACACCACTTATTTAATGAAGCACAGGCCACAGAACAGTAGTTTTCCATCTGTTTGGTTTGAGTTTTAGGTTTTGTTTTGTAGGGTTTTTTAGGAAACATACTGTCAGGTGCACATTCTACCATCACTGTGTGTTTCGGGGAGCGGTTCCATCAGCTGAGCCACTTGTCTACAGTCTGTATGTCTCATAACCTTGGCTAGAGCCTGTTCTAGCAGTTGGTTATGTTTAAAAACCATCTTGCCTCTGTGGCTGCTGAGTTGATGTGCTAATTTTCAAAAAAAAAAAAAGGATTCATCCTATCTTCTAGCAAGGGTCTGAGATAACTAGATTTTCATTCTAACTGAAGACACAAGAAAATTAAATTTCAAAGCAGAGGAGATCTGTCCAATTTTGTTTCTTCCCTGAGCTATTGAAGCTGGGAAATCTGTGCTGTGTTTGTCATTATTAGTAATTAATGTGTAATTTTTCAGTTTAATCTAGCAATGAGAATGAGATAATAATTTATCCAGAATAATACCAATCAAATACAACTTGCACATATTTTTTTAAACAGTTGAAAAAGCTTCTAAACCACCTAATATTAAAAACCATCTAATATTAACAAAACAGGGAAGGGACCGTGGTTATTTTTTCCTTGCTGTTTTGAGAACTAGTGGCAAGATCCACTAGTTAGCATTTTTGTGTGTAAGTGAGATTTGGGCACAACTGTGGTTGATCTTCCTCTTTCCCCCAAGTTTCCCCTTTTGAGATGCTCGGTTAGGTGCTTAAAGTACTGTAAGTTTTGCATCTTCAGATGTGATGCTTTCTTTGCTGAGTTTAGAGTATAATGTGTATTTCTAAAGTACCTAGAGTTTTAAACATGTGTCCAGAAAGCTGGGACACTTAGATTCAGTTTTCTTCCGCACCAGAAGGAGAGTACTCATGAGGTACAGAGTAATCTGGATAATGGCAGCCGCCTTTTAGAGATATGTATCTAATATCATTATCATTTGCAGATAGAAAATAAAAAATCAAGTGCTGTCAAAATGCAAGAAATCCACAGAGGAGGAATGATCTAAAGGAAACATGATTTTGTAGTCTGTCTGTTGTTTAAAGCACTTGTGAGTGAATGTGCAGATATGTATCCTGGTGTTCCCTGGCTGGTTTACAGTTATTATATTCTGCATATTTTTAGATACAGGTTAAAAAAAAAAAAAGTTGCAAGCAACCTGCTGCCTGGTTCTTGAGTCGTGTGAATTGTGCAAAACGTACACTTGGGCTGTGAGGCTTGTGGTTTGGATGCCCTCAGGCTGAGAAGGAACCCAAGTCAGCTTTCTAGGAGACTGCTTAACTATTGATGTTGATGCATAAAATGTATAAAGAGGGAACAGCCATCATGACAGTAGATAGCCAGCTCTGTGGGCAGAGGTAACTTCAGAGAAATTCTCCTGTTGCTTTTCCCAGTCCCCTAAAATTCCTATATGAATTACATTTGTTCAAGGTTGCTAGCCTATTCCTTTGAAAAAAACCTGCATGTAAAGTAGCAACGCAGAGCTCTTTTATTGATGTTAATTCTCAATTTCAGATTTAATAATCTAATTCTGCAAATTATCTGCATTTGGATTTCTGTCTTCGGCCAAGCAAACGGAGGAGTAGCACACAATTAACCCAATACTGTGTTTCTCTAAATGCTTTCACTTTTCTGAAGTCTTTTTCTGTAGTCTTCTCCTTTTCCTACTTCCTTCCCCCCAACCTGGAACCCACCATGCACCCCACCCTTAGTCTAGGATAATATCCTTGAAGAATTGAAACACTCGAACTGAAGCTTTATTGTTGTCAGAACCAAGAATTCATTCTCCATTCTCTCCTCCATCTTCTCTCCTTTACATCAAACATCTTACCCCTATGACTTCCACTCCCCCACCGCTTTCTCCTCCTCTGGTTTCATCTTCACTCATACCTATGCTGTGCTTGTTGATGTCCCCCTTGACCTTCTTAGCTTCAGCAACCTCTCTATCCTTGTCTAGTAGACTTGTTCATTCTTTCATCTCCTCTACGTGTGGATCATGCCTTTGTTTTCATCATCGCAATTCTCATTCTCCTCTTAATCTGTTAATGAATAGTCTTGCCTGCACAGGTCACCTGCAGTTGCACTTAGGCACTCTCCTAATTGCTTTACCCCTCAAAAATAATTTTCTTGCAGCTTTTACAAGCACCTTGATCTGTCAGCTCGCTGACTTGATTTGCTCCTGCTCCAAATTTGCTGATCCTCTTTACTGATAAGAATACTGTCCTTCCTTCTTCATTTAGATTGGTTCTTTTCACAACCTGCTTCGTCTTAATCTTAGGTTATCTGGTACACTGATATATTGTTGGAAACTTATGATGCAGAAATTATCAGCTAAAAATAATGGTGTAGGTGTTTCATTTGTATATTGGAATATTTCATAGAATATCCTGTAGGAATTCCCCACTGCAGACACTAAGTCTTAGTTTTACCAAAACCTTATGTTCCCAAGCAGGAGTAAAGCTGTGGGAGATTTCAAAGGACTTTCCTCACATAAGTGAAACACCAAATTTATACAATTTAAGTCTCCTGCGATACTGCAAGTTGGCTGTACAAAAGATGTACCAGTGAAATTAAGGATATCAAGACCACTTTGCAAAGAACTAAACAGTATTTATTTCAGTGTCATGGTTATTTTAGAGTTAAATATACTAGTATTTTAAGGAGTGACTTTATATAATATGAGTTTGTTTAAGGTCACATAGACGAGATCTTTTGATTGAAGGATATTGTGTAATGACAAAACATTTTTTCACGTCTGAATATTGCAGTAGCTGGTGACTTAGAAATACCACAGATAGCTGTGTTAAGTAGGTAATGATTGCATCTTCGTATTTCAAGCCAAGATAGTGTGTAGACTATTACTGAGAAAATAACAGCCGTACTATTCACCTATTCAATTGTTTGACTGACATTTTCTGAGTTCCTACTGAGGTAATAAAACAAAATTTGAAAATATTCTAGTATATAAATAGGCTTTTATAGTGAATGAATATAAAATGATAATTTCTTTTTATGATAATATTTACATTTTTCAGTCTTGTTATTGAAATAGTTATTTGGTTTTGTAAATTCTCTTTTTCACTCTTAGTGGATTTGTAATAGGCCATATTCTAGGGCATGTTGAGAACCTGCCAGTTCTATGGAGGAATTATTGCATGTGGAAGTCCTCCATGCCTCTTAAGATTTTGTCCATTTTAACTTACATAATAGTGAAGTCGGGATTAGATCTGGGTCTAGCTTTTACTGCTTAATGTCTTACTACAAGTTTTTGCTACGTATTTTAAGCAGCACAATATAAGAAGGCTTTATTCAGTGTGAATACAAGTAGCATAATCTGAAAAAAACCTTTGTGGTTATTATGTATAGAGTATTTTATTCAGTTCCAAAAATATTGATTACCTCTTTATGAACAATCTTTTTTTCATCCACTGATGGATTATTTCAAGTATCAGAGTGTTAAACCATGTATATGACATGCTCGTATATGAAGTTTCCTTTGCATCATTACACAAGACATGAAAGTACTCCTTCCTGCTGGTGCCCCATATCACTGGTTGTAGTGCAGGGAAGAAATGTGCTCTTCGGAGGTGTCAGGGGACGTCATACACCAGCTGACACTGCTTGTGATGCACCAACAGTATAGCTTTCCTGTAGGGCAGGTGAGAGCCCAGGGAGAAAATTGTAGTTCTCCAAGAAAGAATAAAGTTGTGGTTTAGACCAAGTGTCCTCAAAACACAAAAAGTCAATGAGTGACCTGGAGCCCGGAGAAGTCATTGAGTGAAGGCAGAGGAAGAGTATCCCTACAGTGCTGGTCATGTAGAAAAGAGAGAAAATTAGCACTGATATATATGTGCATTGACAATATAAGCCTGTATTGTAGGTCATCTTTTGGAGTTGAATGATAAAATAAAAATCTCAGCTTTTTATGTTTTCTGGTCTTCCTGACAGAAGTACTAAATTGAAAACGGGACACCAGTGGTACCATTATAGATGCTAATCCCTGTGAGTGTGCAGGCAACACTGTCATCACTCTGAATTTTTCTTAACTTAGTAGCCCACTGCTGTGGGGTAACTTGTCACTGTCCTTGTATCAGCAAGTTCCACTTTTGTGGCGTTTTAATACATTGAGGCTCATTTGGTGATATTGTCAGTCGTTCTTCTTCCTGACCCCATTCCCCATGCAGAAAGTCTCTCTGATGGTTAATTTTGTTTCCGTGAGCTCCAGAAGGAGTGAAGATCCAGACAGTGGGGGACCCTTTTGTAGAAAGGTCCTCCTGTCTTCCTAGCCAAGGGGACCTGTTGTGGTTTAACCTGGGATGGGAGAGAACCAAAAAGAAACAAAAGGTAAAACTCATGGGTTAAGATAAAGACAGTTTACTAGGACAGAAAATGAAAATGATGATGATGATAATAATAATAAAAAATATACAGAACAAGAGATGCACAGCACAATTGCTTACCACCCGAAGCCAATGCTCAGCTAGTTCCTGATCTGGCCTACCTCACAACCAACCCCAAGTTGTATATGGAGCATGATGTCATATGGTATGGAATCTCCCTTTGGCCAGTTTGGGTCAGCTGTCTTGGCTGTGTCCCCTCACAGCTTCTTAGGTCCACCCTGCCGTCTTGTTGGCAGGGCAGTATGAGAAGCTGAAAAGTCCTTGGCTGCTTGGCAACAACTGAAAACATCAGTGTGTTATCAACATTATTCTCATCCTAAATCCAAAACACAGCACTATACCAGCTGCTAGGAAGAAAATTAACTCTATCTCTGCCAAAACCAGGACAGGCACCCTATAGAGAAAGGGTTAGGGATAAAAATAACACCACTCCCAACAGATTTTTGGAGACTGCTTCTACTACTGCTGTTGTGAAAAGAAGCGGAATCAAAGCACTGAGATTACACTTCAAGGGGAAGGCTTGTGAAAGATAGTTGGGCCGTTTTGTATCTTAACCGTACATTTGCCTTGGAGTTTAAACTTTTTGCAGTTGTCTAGTATGTGACAGCAGAAGTAGACAATGGAAGATCAAGAAATTTATTCTTAGGTAAGAGAGGTCTTTGGTGTGGGGTTTGCAGAGACTTCAGAAGATTGTGAGAGACTGCTAAAAATTACTGCTAGGGATGAATAAGACATGTTTTTCAAATGTTAGTGATTACATTGCATAGCTAGCCTGCATATTTTCATAGCACATTTGCCCATAGGTTTAAATAATACAAATGGAAATTATTTTAACATGCCTCCTGAATGTACCTCATTCATATGTCCAGCAGAAGGTGTGATGTTGTTGGTCTAACTGGTAGTATTATAGACCCTGTGACTCCTAGTAATTATGATGCTACCTTTGGCATATGGTGAAGTTAGTGTGGGATAAATATTTAGCAGACAAAAAAAAAAAAAAAAAAAGAAAATATTCACCTAGAGATGTTCTCCTGCAATGCAAAATGGTGCCAGAGGACAGTATTTCTTTCTCCCGTGTTTTTTTTATTAAAGTGTGTGTTTGAAGACTAATTAAGATAATTTCTGATGAATTCTTTTGTTCTTACTCTTACTCCTCTGTTGATGTCATACTCCTTGTCTTGTGATAACATCTCTACTACTGGAACTAAACTGTTATATATATCCACTCATCTACAATTCAACAGAGTTGAAATAAGCAGACAACAATGAGGAATGATATTAAAAATATCCTCAATAATACATTAAAAATAGGTAATGAATTACAATGAATATGTGCTTGATAGAAGTTTTCAAGGAGACCAAGTTGTTACTGCCTTTTTAAAACAAGTTTGTAAGAAGCTTCGTGAAACATAGGCCCCGAATATAAAAAGTTAAGAGCTTGCAAGTATATTAATGTAATGTCTGTAATATTACATTACTTTGTTTCCAGAGATAATCAATGATGGTAATATAATATCTCCCTCTCAGAGCCAAGGTATGATTTAAATTAATTATTGCTTATAAAGCACTTTGAAGTCTTTAGCAGAAAGGTGTTGCATAAGTGTAAAACTACTATTATTAATCTAACATAACCATTAGAGTAAAGTCAGTACTTTAGCAGCATTTGCTATTACTCTGCTCAATATCTTTTTATTCATCATATGCTGCATATTAGTTATTTTAACATTTAGAAAGCTTAGTAATCTGGAAGTATTCCAAACCATTGTTCCAGACAGCAGTTAGATATTTGGGTGGATCATGTAAAAACAGTGAAATGGCTGAGAAAGCATGTAAAATGTTTGTTTTAAGTAATATTACATCAATGGAACAGACATCTGCAGCAGTGGACTTAGTTTTAAACTTCTTTAAACTTTTTTTAAGTTAACGTTGTACTATGTTTTTCTAAAATTGATTGGGGAGGCTAATATATTATTTCTAAACAAGTATATTGTTTCAGCTTTTGTTCAATTTTCTGTTTCTCAAGTATTTGTAGGAAATCAGATTTACAGCGGGCAGGTCTTAGGAGGTCATGAACACCTGCCACTCAATATTATTATTGCTGTTTGGTTTTGTAACCTATTGTCAACTATCAATATCTGTATTATCTCTTTTAATTTTCATTCATGTTATCTCTTGTATCAGACTATTTAAAAATATGAGCAGTGATAGGGCTTGGAGATTTTAGCCTCAGAAAAAAGGGAATAGAATCACTCTATCGTATAGTGATTATGCGCTATAAAATAATGCTGCGTGTTTACGCAGTTGTTGTTATCTATAAGGTCCTATTCTAAATTGTCCCAAATTGAGAAAAAGAAATTTTAGGGACCCTGTTCTTCATCTTTCCCAGTAGCAGTGTCTTGAATTTGTGCTTAGCTCTGGAGTTCAGTGCAGGGTCCACTGGCTTTGGAGCCAGTTGTAAGACTGGTTAAAACACCTTTAAAGTTGGAGTTCAGGGTCCAGCCAGGTTCCCCAGCCCCATGAAGGCAGGTGGGGAGAGCAATCAGGTGAATAACAGATAAGTCTTTGTGAATGGTGTAAGCTGATGTTCCAGCTTTCTGAAAGCAATATTAATTTAAAAGCCAAATGTGTGAGTGAATTGATTAAAAGATTCACCTGTAAGCAGTTTGCTGAGTCAGCAGTGAGGAAGTTCAATTTTCACCATGTAGATGAAAATGAGGATATTAATTACTGGTAATATTTTTTGAGTCTTCTCCTTGTGGTAGACATGTTATTTAAAAATATTACTTGCACTACTAGGATTAGAGGAATCCTTTCTAGGTAACTGGAAATTAATTTTCTTCTCTTCTTTGAATTTATTCTACATTCTGAGATTAATTCAATATGTACTGCAAATGAATTAAGCATTGAACCCTTTGATTTCTCTTGGGATTACTAAATTAGTTAACAAACAGGTTTATCATCCCTAGAATGAAATGCCATATGGCTCAGATTCACCCATGTTATTTTCAGATATATGCTAGAAGATTAAAGTATGTTGTTAATATGAAATTACACATTTCAAGATCATTTTTCAATTTATTAATAATAAGAAAGAGGTTTTCCTCTTATATCAGCAAACTGGGTACTCATGTTCCCAACAAATGCTTCATTGTATATGAAAGCTAGCAAACTTCAGCCTTAATTCTGCACATTTCCATGCACAGGACTATCAGCAAAACTGATCAGGTATGTAGTCCTGTTTTCAAGCAGGTTTAGGGTGGAAATGTTTTCTAAAAACATATTTAAAATTTTGAAATGTAGACAAATTATCTCTAATTTGCATTTCACTGGAAATATTTAAAAGTAATTCACGCAAACAAATTTAGATCTTTTTAATGTTTACCCTAAGTTCTATTGATATTAATGATGACATACGTTCTTTCCTTCTTCAATATAAATGTTGTCCTAGGCAAGTAGCAATTTGCAAGCTATAGGATGCCATATGTGCAGCTAAATAAATTAATTAATTAATAAATCCCATTACGTTGAAGAGCAGTCAGTCACATAAGAGTCGTTAGCACACTCTATGTGTGGCTGCAGGGCAATGGAAGGTTATTTAGGCAGAGGCTGCTGTTGTAATTCAGCAAACACTTGAAGGCAGCAGTTGAGGCAGTTTGGCTATGGCTTCCCTGCCCGTCTTTTGCCTCCAACAGCTCGTTCTCATGGGCATCACTGCGTGGTCCTACAGGTGCTGGTGCTGGCACAAGCTGTAGAGCAGCTGGCGAGTACAAACAGCAGCTGTAGGTGGGAGAGGACAAAACTACTTCTGGTGGTGACAGTGCTGACGTAGGCTAGTTTAAGTCATTTGCGAAATAGCAGCCTAAATTATTGTACCAGGTAGGAGGCAGAAGATTGTGGTGAAATAACGACCGTGCTACTATTTTGAAGCAGCAGCTGTTCCTCATGGTTTGTAGATCTCCAAACCTGATTTGTTCATGTTGTGTATTCTCCGCTAGGCGCAGTTTTGAGGCCCAGGTTTGTACCTTCTTAACAAGAGTGGGGGAAGAGGAAGAAGAGGGGCATTTCAGATCTGCTTTGTCTCTAAATAAATTATGCAAATTCATTTACAATTACTGTGGAGAAAAGATACTGCTTTGAAAAGCTTACTTTGTTTTCCACTGCAAAGTGTGTTAATGAAAATAGTCTATATGTCAAGCCCATTCTAGAGTAATGAGAATGATCTTTGCTTTTACTTTCAGCACCAAAGGGAATACTCCATCTGTCTCCTGACGTTTATCAAGAGATGGAAGCAAGCCGCAACAAATCAGCCCCTGGTACCACTGTAAGCTATTTGTCATCAAAAGAAATGAGCCAGACTTCTAGCTCTTTCTTCAGCATATCTCCTACAACAAATAGCACAGCTACAATTGCCAGGGAACTTCTCATGAATGGAACATCCCCAACTGCCGAAGCCATAGGTCTAAAAGGAATATCTCCTGCTTCCCCTTGTTCTGCAGTGCAACCTTCAAAACAGCTGGAGTATTTGGCAAGGATTCAAGGCTTTCAGGTATGGGAGGGGGAAAATGAAGCTCTTCAGCCAGAATCATAGCATTGCCATCAAGGTTTCACTCTTGCCCTCTTGAATGTGGGCATGCATGTAACTTATCTTGTAAAATTAGCTGATGTCCAAGGCAGTTTTTGGGTCCAGGAGATACAACCCTGCACCAATATACATGTCCCTCCTCTTTTTTGTTCGTTTCTTCCATCCACCGTACTGCAGGCCATCTTCCTCTCCTTTGTTTATTCTGCTTAAATAATTACAGGCTTAAATTATGCTTTTTACGTGTATTTCTTTGAGAGTCTTCACCTCTTGGCATTAGAAGCTTTACATACTGCTCTGGCATTGGCTTCTCTCTTTGGCTCTGATGCAGAAGGTGCTGACGCACCACCTTAACTTTGTGTTTGTCTTCTGGGCCAGGTTGTTAAAGCCGTTACTCTGCTTCCTACCCTGCACCTCTTAGTTGTAACCTGTAGAACAACGTTTTGTTTAGAAGGTGCAGCCTAGGAGCAGACCTGGTGTCAGAGCAACGCAGAATGTTTTTGACATCATAGTCCATACTAGAGAATGTAAGGTGTACCGCGCTGGGTCAGCGCGTGAGTCCTTCGGCACAGATGACCTGCATCCAGCAATGGCAAATACCCTACGTTTCGTAGGACAGTGGCAGCCTCTGTAGTACATCCAGTCATTTCTGTACTGTGGAAGATGGGGAAAAGAAGCCTCTTCCCGATCACCATTATGTGCAAAATTACATGCGTATATGGATAGCAGCTCATTTTACTGTGTTGTACCATTGGAGGATAGGACCAGCTATGTAGAAATATTCTTTTTCCTGTCATAGGTTTGTTGGGTTTTGGTTTGTTTGGGTTTTTTTTCAGACTTGTGAATTTGTTTCATTTGAAAAGTTGGTTTCATATGTTCTAGCATATGTAATTTGATCATGTAACCAAAGTCGGGAAATGGGAGGTTTCTGTTAGAATTTTTGCATGCCTGATAATGATTTTTTTCATCAAAGCCCATGTAATTTACAAAGCATGCAGTTGTTGGAAGTGATTTAAAAGAGGCTGCTAGAATTCGAGATATAGTGTCAGATGTTCTGTTGGCATAAGCAGCATAGTTAAATTACATTTGCATATATCAGGTATCGCCAGTTGTGGATTTGACTTAACACTGTTTCTGTCTAAAATGTACATTCAGCTTTCTTTTGGTCTTCATTTTTAAAATGTCATTTTTGATTCATTAGTTTGAATGTCTCTTAATGCAAGAAACGGTAAAAGTCTAAGCCTCATCGTAGTAGAGCTAAGCTGCTGATAGGAATTCAGTTTTTCTGAGTTCCGTTTGTTACCTGCCTGCAGTAGAAACAGATGAATTCCGATGAAAAGAAATTCAATCCATGAAGTTTTCACTGCTCACTTTCACATCTTGTCAGATTGCTTGTGTCTACTAGTAACACTTTATTTTCATAGAACCGATGCACAATTTATGTTACTGTTTTGATTCTTACTTGCCTACAGTATGTGGTTACTGTAAAATGATTAGTTGTGTTTGTTCTGGTTTTTTTTCCCATGCTTTGATTCTAGATGCTTATGTAGAAATTGTTTTTAAAGGGTCTTACCTTGAGCCAAAAAACATAATCTGTTTCATCCATGAACTAGACTACTGCTTTTTACTTGGCCCTGGTACAAACCAAGGAGCTTGGTAGAGAATCTCGATTATTAACATCTCCCTGCTGTGTATGTAACTGATGGTTTTACATCATCTTAGCATGCTTTTTAACACCTCGCTTGAATAAGCCTGGTATTGATGTGAAACTCTGCCGCTGCTGGGTGGCTGAGCCGAGGTGGAGCAGTGAACAGAATCTCTGTGGGAAATGGCTCGGTGGCCTGTCAGGTGCATGTCACAGGTCTCTTCACCATTTCAGCCTAGAAAGCTCTTTGTGTTTAAGAGTTTAAAAGCCGATTTCTTTACAGGTTAACTTTCTCAGGCATATTTACTAAGTAGAAAACTACTGCATTTGCAAACACCTAGCTTGTTTCATGTTTCCTGAACGACCCAAAATGATTTTTAAATTGTTAGCATGTATTTGTATTCTGGTCCGGATGATAACCATAGTTTTGTCTTTCATTGAAGAACGTATACATTCTGTTCTGTTACAATGTATTTTTGAATTTTTAAAAAAAATCAATAAATACTCATATGGTGTTTCATTTGTAAATGTAAAAAAAAATGTTATTTGCTTATTTGAATGGTTTTTTTTAACTTCTTTAGCTGCAGGGGACACGTCTTTAAAATGTGGTTATTTAATTTAAATTCTTCTAAACTGTTTGTATATGATCTCAGCCATGTTCTGTTGTAAGCCCTTAATATTAAGAGTTATCGGGACCAATGTATGGAAAAGTACTAAAAAATTACATTTTTATGTTTTACAGCTTATTATTCTAAAGATATTTGTAATTGATAAGCAGCAGCTCAGTGTCATTGAAAAACAGGTGTTTAGCTTGGATACTTTCAAGGCTCAGGCTTCGAATTACCAGTGATAATTACACACAAATTCTTCAAGCAAGCCTTTACAAACTCTGAATAAAGCATTTTTAGAGCTTGCTTCATATTTATGAATACGATCTAGCAGGTAATTGTTTTGCAGACTTTGCCCGGAGATTGTTTAAAGGAAAATTCAGCTTTGGTAAAATTGGTTTTTTTAAGTGACTATGTGGTATTTTGGCCATTGTTTTGTAACTAGATTAGGAAAGTTACAGTTATTTTTGCTGACTGTTTAAGTGCAGTAAATTATTCAGAGAGTTTGTTTAAATAGAAGCTTTTAGAGAAGCTGTTTACACATGAATAATTTGAGCCTCCAGGTTTTAATGAGGCAAACCACAAGTTGCAGGTAGTCCAGTAGGAAATTCCCCTGGGAGTTTCCATGAAGCAAAGATTGTAAAATTTAAAAAGCCATGATTGAGTGCCCACAGTCAGCCCCGATGCGTGGCTGCAGCCATACTTGGCTTGCTGCATTGGCAGGACTTAGAGATCTTAACTTTTTCTCCATAGTGGCTACATAATAAAATCTCACACAGGATATAGTTTCTACTTGATGTATTCCTTTGATTGCAATGGTTACACAATTTATATCTTCCCCCCGGCCCCGCATTTGTCTAGTGGTTAACCGTTCCATTTTATACATTGGTAGATTTCAATGTTTTATTGTTGAGCATTTCTAAATGTTTCTCATCTCCCCAACCGGTAGCACAGGCATACATTTCTGAGGGACCACTCACACAGGAGAAGTCCTGCTGGATGCCCTAGACTCAGGTTAACTCGTGGCCACTACGTTTCAGCGCATGGTTTTGAGTTGTCGGCAGAAGTGGGCTTAAACTAAATTTCCACGCTTCGTACAAGGGTTGACACTGAGCTCAAACCTTTCCCTACAGTGGCTTTAAGCAAAACAAACACTCGTTTTGCTTTGTTGGAGGTGGGATTTGGAAATCAGTCTAGGAGTGCTTGGATCTCACTACTGAAATATATATATGAGGGAAATTTCAGGGAAATTCAACCCTCAGTGAATTTCAAGGAAAGAGCTATAGTTTCGGTCTGATCTGTATGTAATCACAAATTTCTTGGAGCAGGTCAAACTTTAAAAAGCACCTAAATACCATTTCCAAATTTATCACAGGCACTATGGATGCTAATAGCAAGTCATTTAGAGGTGTAAACGATAGATGCTTCTTGGGTTTTTCATAAACACCTGAGCAGAGTAGGTACCTGACTTCTAGTTCACTGATAAGCCTGAGCACCCTACATAGCATTTTACGAGTTTGGGCTGTTGCCCCATGCTGTGAACTCATTGCCTGAAGTCAGTCACACCTTTGAGACTTCTGCCCTGGGCTGTGTCGTCTGATGCAGACATGTCCTCACATGCTGTGGGTTGTCATTCTGCTGTGAGTGATAACATTACTTTCCTTGGCATCTACTCGCCGCTTTCACTGAAGGGTGTAGTCACTGACAGGAAGAGCAAAAAGGGGCAAGTCTGGCTTCTTCAGACTCGGCGTAGTACGTGAAACAGCCATCGGTCGGACCTTAGGTCGTGCTGTGGTCATTCTCTGGTCTCTCTTGGGTTTAGCTGCCACTGCTGACTAGTGCAGCACTACAGAACTGGCGCCCGGCTTCACAAGTAAAGGACGGTGCGCGACCTTCACATCCGCCTCGCCTGAGTTTGTGAAGGTGTGTGAATCCCACCCCTGCTTTACCCAACATCTCCTGCTCTTTGACCAGTATTAAATTCACTGTCAGAATGTTGACAGTGTTCATGATAGTTAAAGAGTTCTTGGTCTTTTTAATGATGAAGTGTTTGGGCCTGAAACCCTTTCTCCAGCAAAGCTCCTAGATGCAGTCATGAAAATAGGATTTGAGTTCAGTGGAAATTTTTAATACAAAAAGGAATGAGTGAGGTATTCAGGGTTAAGCCTGAAGAAAATAATTGAAATATAAATTATTATTATCATCACATTGCATCTTGAAATTTGATGCAGTTGCCTTTATCATCCTTCACTAACATTTTGTGTGCAAGTATGCCAATTCACTGATGATAGCTGAAATAACAGTTTCAATTCAAAAGTTCTTTTCCAAAGCAGGTCATAATTAAGAAATGTTGCTTACTTAGTTAAATTAAAATTCATTCACTAGATGGAAGTGGCTTTCCTTTTGTTACTTCTTGTTCATCACACAACCCAGTGAAATATGCATACTTAATTTGCAAGAGCTCCCTGGGAGTCTTGACATGAACTATTTCCCTTCTTTCTTACCTGTGAAGCTTGTTTTAACCTCAGTAAAAGCAGCATCTTATCCCTTTTCCGTCTATGTTTTTCTCTTCCCACAGCAAGCAGGACTTTTTTCAATTGAAGTTTCATTGGTCTTTGCCAGCACACCAGGATATTTGTTTTCGATGATCTTCAGTATAACTTAGAACTGGAAAACTAAGGCCAGATCATTTACTTGTACAAATTGTTGTATCTCTGAAGGCAACAGAGTGACACAGCAGTTATGGATTTGGGCAACAGGACTGCTCTTCAAAATTTTCTGTAAACTTGTCACATTCATGAAAAAAGCCATGATAAATAAGAAGAAGAATGCTAGAGCAAGACGTTTAGCAGTCTTTTGAGCTCTTGCAGAACACAAATCTCTGAATTAGCTTTGAAAAATGCAAGAATTCATTGGTACAGATTACAAGGTCAGGGAGAAAAACAAGCAGGAAAAAAACCCCAAGCATTCCCCCTTGACTCCAGATTCAAATGGCTACAGTTATGGGAATTTTGAGAGTTTTTTTATTGTTCTGGTGAGTAGAAGTAAGGTGACAGCATTCTGAGAAATGCTCAGTATCACATCTCATTCTCAGCAGAATCTCCCTGCTGAGGAGGCCGACGGGAAGAAATGAAACCAGACTAACAAGAATGCTGTGATGGAGGTGAAAGCGTCAATAGAGGGCTTTGAAGCAGCACATTCAAATGAAGTTTCCGTGGTTTCCCAGAAAATCAGTGGGCATTTCCTGTCTCTGTGTCTCTGATGGACTATAGACTACCTTCCCATCCCAAAAGTCCTGTCTTAGTTTCTACAACAGACGATCTTCATTTTTTTGTTGTTTTCATTTCCGTTCCTGTCAGGATAGAAAGCAGCAACTTCTCTTTGCTTCTTTCAGCCTTTCTTGTGGCTGACTGCTTTGCGTAAAGTGGCCCTCACTATCTCAGTCACCTGCACTTTTCCTCAGTAGTTACCTACTGAGCCTATACTACAAAAGTTGTAGTTAGAAGTTTAATTGTTTTGTGGTGGTTGTGATCATTTATTTAGAGGTGAAATGGAGCTGAGCTGTGATAAACTGGACAAAATCCAAACCATCTCTTATGAGTCATGAATGGCTGATGTGATTTTCCTCAGATTCCCCCAAATCACCTGTGAGGGGAAAAAAAAAAAAGGAAGATTTTACTGTGGTTTGCGTGGAACAGTTTGATGTACCAAATTATTATAATGAATATAGCTGCAATTATAGTGTTAGTTGTCAGAGAGAGTGTATTTTCAAAGTTCCCTGCAGATGAATGAATCAAAAGGTATGTTTTAGCAAGTCTCCAGCTAAAGCCAATGAGGGAAAGTTTAGCAAGTGCTAAAAACTAGAATGTGAACCCAGGAGATACTGTTCTGTCCTTGAACATGTCGGCTGCAGAAAGTTTTGTGGCCACTGTCAGCTTGGGACTGGAATCCCAGCAAATGGGCTAGTTCGGGGGAGTACAAAAGTCTTCTCACGCGTTCAAATTAGAAAAACTGAACAATAATTAAAGGAAGCTTTTGAAATTATAACATCATGCTTCCTGGAATCATTAATGTAAAATGGATTTGAGGGTTATGTCAGCAATCTGTTTTTAAATATATAAATAAATGCTTCTTTGAAGAAGATCTTATCTCCAAAAACCAGGAAAAAATAGGATATTTAAAAATGAAAATGTTTGTAGAATAATGTTAGGGAACACTTTTGAAATAAGGCTGTTAAAGCAAATACTGCTTCATCCACATTTGTAGTCAACCCCTCCTGTAATTATATGCATATAACTGTGCAGCTAGCCCCCTCCTCAAGGCATTGGAGACTTCTTTCCCAACAGGATTGACCAGACTGCAAATATCAGTGAAATTGTTCTAAAATAGTAGTGTACAGTCAGGCCTAGAGGGAGCTGTGATCAGCTGATTCACTTAATGTGAACAGTCAAAGGGCAGTGGGAATTTATATTTAAAAATTAGTATTCATGAAATCCCATGAAGTAGCTCAAGAGCGACTGTGCTGCCATGTATTATCAATACTTGCTTTTGCAAAACAAGCTGTGGAATCAAGCTTTTGGTTCTAGTCCTGGTGCCTTGGGTTGTAGTCAAGTTTACTAGCACTGTACCTGCTCGTTGGTTACATCGTTTTCTGTAAAATGACGTGTGGAATGACATTGTGCACTATCATCACTGAAAGTATTGAAATCTGGTCTTTTGAAGAAGGGTATTATCTTCCTGTGTGTTGGTACCATGCCGTGCTCAGTAGCCAGTACAATAATCTTAACAGCAATGTTTGTCTCTTACCCACAGAGGGTATAAACACCTGTAGAAATGATTGACCTCATTATCTCAGTTTCTGTCTCTTCTGGATACTTCTTTTATTTTTTTTTTTTCTAATGTGAAGTTTGCACTTTCACCAATTACCAAACTGTTGCCTGATGTTCAAATTACTACAGGCTTTTGTTATGGGTTAACTCTGGTGGGCAGCTTAAGCCTCATACAGCTGCTCGGTCAGTCCCCCCTAGTGGGATGAGGGAAAGAATCAGAAGGGCAAGAGTGAGAAAACTCGTGGGCTGAGATAAAGACAAAAGCCACGTGCACAAGCAAAGCAAAACAAGGAATTCATTCACTGCTTCCCATGGGCAGGCAGGTGTTCAGCCACCTCCAGGAAAGCAGGGCTCCATCACGCCTAACAGTTACTAGGGAAGACAAACGCCATCACTCTGAATGTCCCCCCCCTTCCTTCTTCTTTCCCCAGCTTTATATGCTGAGCATGATGTCATATGGTATGGAATATGTGGAATGTCCCTTTGGTCAGTTGGGGCCAGCTGTCCCAGCTGTGTCCCCTCCCAACTCCTTGTGCACCCCCAGCCTCCTCACCGGTGGGGTGGGGTGAGAAGCAGCAAAGGCCTTGGCATGGTGTAAGCACTGCTCAGCAGTAGCGAAAACATGGGTGTGCTAACAATGCTGTTTTGATCAAAAATTCAAAACATACCCTCATACAAGATACTATGAAGAAAATTAACTCCATCTCAGCCAAAACCAGTATATTCTCCACTCCTTATCCTGTAATATTTACATCATGCTCAGGTCTCATGCTATCCAATAGATCCTCATTAACTACCCTGCCCTTGCCATCCTTTGATGAATACACAGATATCATTCCCTTAGTCAATAGGCCACCCCTTTAAAAAGTCCACAAATGTCCATTTCGTTCATTTAGTCCATGATTTAGGCTCTATCTGTTACAGCAGTTGCTCAGGACAGGAGAGGTGGTGTGTTGTGTGGAGTTCTTTGGCAACAGGTCAGCTCAGGTTGGGTCTCTGCTGTACTTGCTTTACTTCTTGTGAGGCTTGTCCTCCGTTTGTTAAGGTGGTTCCTGATTATAGTACTTCCTATAAAACACAACTCAAATAATATGTTACAGCAATTAAGAGGTACATCCATTACAATCTCCTCTCCTTGTCCCTTTGGACTAGGCCATAGTGTTTAATGTTACAATGAACTCCTCCCCTTGCCCCTTCTCCAGCATGGGCTTTTCCAGAGGCCCCTGTCCCTTAAGGGTGTACCTGCTCCACTGTGACCTTACCCATGGGCCACAGTTCCTTCAGGGGTGTACCTGCTCTGGCATGGACTACTCCACAGCCACGTACGCTTCTGGATGTGCCTGCTCCAGCATGGACTTATCCTTGGTCACAGTCCCCTGGACTTGAGTTCCAGCCTGCCCAGTACAGCAGCACAGGAGCCGCAGCAATTCCCTGGCCATCTGCCAGCCCATTGCTGTTATCAGTATATTCCCAGGCAGAGCAGAACAGGACGATAAGGATGTGGAATACAGGAAACAGCAGAAGCCAAAAGCAGCCACTAACAAGTACTAGACTTGAATGTACAGCAAAGCAAGCAAGCCCCATGGCAAGGACAGGAGCCTGCCAATTCATAGCTAGACAGCTATAAATTTGGTCTAGCATACTCTGATCAAATCTGACGTTATCTTGTACCCCTCATATCCCACATTGGGTGCCAGAAGGGACTGTTACGGGTTATCCCCGGCAGGCAGCTCAGCCCCACGCAGCCACTTGCTCACCCTGCCCAGTGGGATGGGAAAGAGAACAGGAAAGGTAAAAGTGCGAAAACTCGTGGGTTGAGATAAAGACAGTCTAATAAGTAAAGCAAAAGCCGCAAATGCAAGCAAAGCAAGACAAGGAATTCATTCGCTGCTTCCCATGGGCAGGCAGGTGTTCAGCCATCTCCAGGAAAGCAGGGCTCCATCACGCCTAACGGTTACTTGGGAAGACAAACACCATAACTCCAAACCTCCTCCTCCCTTCCATCTTCCCCCAGCCTTATATGCTGAGCATGATGTCATATGGTATGGGATATCCCTTTGGTCAGTTGGGGTCAGCTGTCCCGGCTGTGTTCCCTCCCAACTCCTTGTGCACCCCCAGCCTCCTCACTAGTGGGGTGAGAAGCAGAAAAGGCCTTGATGCTGTGAGAGCACTGCTAACAACACTGTTTTGATCAAAAAACCAAAACATAGCAACATACAAGCTGCTATAAAGAAAATTAGCTCCCTCCAGGCCAAAACCTGTGCAGCTTTCTACACTTCACTGGCATCTTTACAGTTGTGTACCACTGGGCAGAAGTCAGGAAATAGGAGAACTCCTGTTATTCATGTGAACTTACCGTCTTTGTGCTCTGAAGAAAACTTACACTTTTTTGTCAGGTCGTTTGCTACAAAACTTCCCATTTATTCAACACAGCTGCTATTTTTGTTGTAAAGGGAATACAGATTAGCAGGGAAAGAAGTTTCCTCCAAGCAAGGCAGTGGATCAGCCAGGATTTTATTGGTAATTTTAGTGGCATCTGTGATTTGCACACCGGGCAACCTGTAAACTGAGTCCTTTCCTGGCTTTCAGAAACTTGCAGGTGTCCTACCACACTGAAAATCAACTTGAAATTAAATGGTTATATTATGTAGGTAAGGGCTTCAAGATCTCCAAACCTTAATTTATACGTGACTAGCCAAAAGAAAGAAAACATGTTGGGAATGTGAAATAGAGGGAGAGATAAAACAGAACAAGCTGATAGCAAGAACTGGTCTTGAGAGAGCTTCAAAAAATCAAAGCACCTGGACTTCATTGCATTCTGTTTTATAAGGTTTTTTAATCAACTGACTTCAGAGAGAAAGTAGGCAGTACCACAGTTGATGGCAGTGACCCAGAGTAGATCTACAAGAAGTGGTTTTATTAGTTTCCATTTCTTTCAGAAATGTTTCTGCTGACTATAGACCATCTAGTCCATATTACCCTATCTTTGTCCTCAAAGGAAGTCAAAATAGTGGTAGTCATTCTGGAAAAAAATAACCATAAGAATCGTTCTCTTATCAGTTTCTATAAGGAAAGATATGCAAGTTTGGACACCTAGCATATTCGTTCACAGAGCATACTGCAGGAGGTAATATTTGCTGCAGGAAGAATGTTTCTGAATTCGTTTAAGAGCATGCAGAATTAGGAAGGCAAATGCAAATCTAGCTACAAGGGCAGTAAATTTCCTGACTCGAGGTCTCCAACTACCTGGCTTCTGGCCAGAAATCTGTCTAAAGTAGCTTTCTTCTATTCTGGCCATCATTACCTCTCTCCCTCTTACAAGGAAGAAAGCCCTTTATTCAAGTGCTGCTGCAGTTTTGCTCTTCTTGCCTCCAGAAACAGCCAGGTGCTTCTTTTTTGTTTCAGTTTCTAAAAGGAAAGAAGGTAAATGGAGAATAACTGGCTAATGAGTGGTGCGGATGTCACCTTGGTAACATTTTAGCTTTTCTCCTCGGCATCTTGCATACAACCATTAAAATCCTCCCGCATATCCCTGCATGTAACTTGGTCCATGGAAAAAATGCGAATCATATTTTCATAACCAATTTTAGAATTTAAGGGGTTTAGGTATGAGAAAGTTTAAAAGCTGTCAGGATCTCTCAAAATACTGCAGCCAGCACTAAACACACTGGGCCACATTCCCTGCCAAAATCTTTCTGAGTAAATCCTAACGTGACTTGATAACTTAGCTACAGACCTTGGCTTGGAATACAGCCAAAACTTTGAAAGACTGGAAGTTTCAGCTGGCAAAAATGTGAAGGTGCGATGGTGAATTCATAGCAGACTGGGGTTTAGCTTTAATTAAAATAAGGGAACTCAGCTGTCAAGCAAAAACCCTTAAAAAGAGAAGCAACAAGAAGAGGTGAAGAAGGATAAAAGAGACGAGTTGCAGTTTATTCCTCTCGCTGTGACTTGAAGCCGAGGCTTTCAGAGGGGTTTTGGGTGTCGTCTCCTTCAGTCTCGTTCAGAATTGGGAGCACAATGAAACAGGATAATTTTCAGAAGTGAAATGATTGTTTCTTGTTTTAATTAAAGAAGGGTGGTTCTTTCCGCAGACTGCCCTGTGTCTAGGTTAGCGCACAAAACCAGCGTCTGTGTCAGTATCAGACGTTTCAGCAAACTCAGGCAGACGGTTTTGTACTCACAAGTTCACAGTGATCCCGTTCCCTCTTCATTAGTGCAGCGTTCGGGGCTTTCACGTGCAGTTTGCAAACAGAGAGTAGTTAATGCTTGCTTCACTCTTCACGCCAGTGACAACCTTCATAATGAAAACATATTTCCATAGATGCTTTTGCTAGAAAGTGATTTTAAACCCGAACTATTTTCTTTCTCCAAACTAACCAAGTTCCTCTCTCCCTTTACTCAGTTGTTCAGGGTGATACCTGAGACACAGGCTCCTCCACAAACGCTCCATACCGTGCTCGTCCTCTGTGGACTTTATTAGCAGAACGCAAACTCCCTCACCGCCCTCCTTTTTTTCAGGCTGTGTGATGAAAACAGGAGATGCCAGGGTTGCCAGTTTTTCATATTTGACTGTGAATTGTAAAAGCATGTCAGGTATAGCTTGCATTATTTTGTAGTGCTTTGCATTGTTTAAATTTCTGGATAATTAATTTATTATTTTTTATCATGTTATTCTTTTGGGGGGGGGAGATTGTATTCAGTGTTTTAGATCACTGTAGTTAAGCTACTTTCTACTATGTCTACAAAACAATACATATCTCAGTTATAGAACAGAGGAAGCGAACAGGGTAGCAAGGTACTCTTCAACCTAAGTGTGATTTTTTTTACAGAAAACCATGTTCCATCTCCTAATTTCTTCTTCCCTATCAGACAAACAGGTCTCCTTGTGCTCTCAAATGCCAGTCATTGAAACTATGGTTGCTCACTTTGCATGCGCTCCGCAGGAACACTGTGTTTATAAATACATGCCTGGGTGAAGGTTTAACAGATGGAAGGTAAACAGTAAGCACCTTACTGTACTGATTTTCCTGTGTGCTGCTGCGACAGCAGCCATGTTAGCTAATTTTCTCTTAATTAGAACCAAACTTCACATCCAGAGGTAGGATGGAGCTGGTCTCCCTTGCTTTACTGAGCATAGTATACAGCCAAACTTTCCAGATCTCCTGCATCACTGAAACAGGAGCTCTGAAATCAGAGGTTATCTAAATAGCATGAAAAATACAATGTACAAGCTTCTTCGGCTCAGATGATAAACTTGTTTTGCATTTAATATTTTATATATTCTCTTTGGGAACTGTATCGAGTTAGTTTTTTCCCTCTTATTTGTACTTCTTATGTTTTTATAGATGTCAAGTGTCTGCCTTATTACAGTCAGGAATATAAAATACTACCGCAGCAACCTACGACGATGCCTTAATCTGGTGGTTGTTACCTATTTATGGTACAGTAATGGTTTATTTCTTAGTTTAAACCCTAGGACTGTATTTTAATGGAGATTTAAGACTACGATAGAGCTGCTATTCAAACTGTAAGAGAGGAGCATGTTGGAATAGCTCAAGATTTACTGCTGAACTGTCAGTCTTTAAGCTACCGAGTGTCTTTACCCTTCCGTGCAGTAGCTACGGTGGAAACTTTGCCCACCGCTGTGAAGCAGACACAGCGATTAATGAACCTGAGGCGCGCTAATCAAACATATGTTTTCTTGACACAATGATTGTGTTATATATCACATCCGAATGTACAGGCCTTTATCTTTCCTTAATGATCTAGCAAGGGGGCTTTTTTAAATGTGGGTGTTTTTCATGTGCTCCTTAGATTTGTTCCACAGGGGGTGACCATTAAAAACATCTGACGGGCATGCAGTTAGCCAGCTCCCTGCTGAGATTAGTAAAATACTATATTTAGTAATCGCACTACATCAAGGAACTCCAGCATTGCAGGAAACAGTTTGATTCAACGCATTTTTCTGATTTTTTGAAATTTCTTTTATTGTATGTCTTATTTTTTCATCTGGGACGATTTTTTTCATCTCAGTCTTGTTTTTTGTATCTATCCTTCAACTTTTTGTAGAAGACTTTGTTCATACAACTGGATTTTTTCCCCAATTTTGTTTTGTTTTGTTTTTACTGTACTCCTGTTCTACTCTCACAAATAAAATAGATGGAATTGTAAAGCAGGTAGTAAGAATGCAAAGTGGTATTCGGAATCTCTCTCATGCTGCTCCACTAATCTATTATTAGTGGACTAATCTGTTATTTGTTAAGAAAGCTCTATCGATAATACAAGGATTCATGCTTTTAAGTACTAGAATACTAAACTGTGAAAGCTCCTAATAATGGCTTTGAGAAAATGGTTGAAATGAGCAAGTATATTTAATTTATTTTCACAACAGGAGTATTTCTTCACCAATAAATATGCATGAAGCAGAGTCTGAGCTCAAACAAACAGGATTGTTTAATTCTTTTTTACTGGATGACATGACTAACAGTAGATAAGCAACAGAAAGAGGAAGATAAAAGGCCAATATGGGAAAGACAAGTATTTCACCAGAAAGCTAAAGGAAGACAAAGGGTTCCTGAGACTCTTGTCCAAGTTAAAATTACTATTTTAACATGTGATTTTTAAGCCCATTCTGGTTTGCTTGTTACTGTAAATCCAGAGCAACCTGTGTAAAATCTTGGAAATTATTCTGTAAATTCAGGACTAAATTGGGTGCTTTCCCTTTAAGGGGCAGATTTAAAGGAATACCATCCTTTGTTCTAACAAAATAGTCCGGGCTTGTCAATCCAGAAGATTTGTGCGTTGCTGAACATAATGGCATTTTATTACCTAGTTTATTTCTGTCTAGCATTCTAAGACTCCTGCTGATGCTTTGACTCAGAGTAGTTTTTGGTTTGGAAACATGAACTCCAGTGTCACAGATAACTTCTTTCTTTTGGTAATTCATATTATTTTTTTAAGTTAATAAACGCTCATGAAAGAAAGTGTTTGGCCAGACAGAAGTTGTGTTTCAAACTGTGAACATCTAAGCAGCAGTATGTGAAAATAGTAGCCTTTATTTTTGCTCCACTCAGTCTCTTGTTAGTGCACAGTTAGCTCATTTCTAACAGTAGTTTAGTGTAATATAGTTAAACTTAACTACTATGTAGTAGTATAACAGGTCTCTCACCTTCCTCAGTTGTGAATCAGTAAATAGTCGCCCTTGTTCATCCAAAAGGATGGATGTTCCAATGCAGAAGTGCCCACTGAAGACCAGCAGACTACCCCGTGCTTGAAGTTAGGACACTGTATTTACAGAATAATTGATGCAGATTAACTCTGACCATTATCTGAAATTGCATATTGATCCAGTGCGGTAAAGTAGCTTATTGCAAGACAAATCCTGCAATATTTTTACAGTTTCTATCAGAACACTTGCACATAGGGAAGGGTATTATAGTAAAGCTAGATTCAAGAGACATCTTTATATAAATACAAAAGAAATGGGAAATTTCCTGCTTTTGGAGCAGCATTGTGATAGAAGTAACTTTAAATGTAATTTCTTAGGCAGTTTTTTGCAGTGTAATTTAGTTTTTCCATTATAAAATAGCAAATAAGGTTGAGAATTTTGGTTATGCCATTCCACATTCAGTTGTAACATTGTAAACATTCATCTTATATCTTCCTTTATATGAAGCTATAAATGTCCATCAAAATATTTGCATCTCTTCAATAATTTAAAATATTAAAAACAAGGGCCAAATTTCAACATAGTTGTCAAATGGTTTCAGACCTTCGCATATATTTCTATATACATACACCAGCTAGTAGCACCCCTCCATACATACTCATGCCATGCATCTTGTTCCTAACTGAAGTAATCTCTGAAAAGGATATACAGTTGCATCTCCTGAGAATATCGAACATGAAAGTGTACATGTATGAGTAAATCCATGGCATGTGCTTGTGGAAAAAATTACTTCTAGAATTTATTTCATTATTTTGATGCCCAGGATGCACTTTGCACTTTACACAGGGAGGTTTCGTGCCCTGCCCACACAGCACAACTGAGTGCTGTGTCTGAGATTCCTGAGCTGGTTATACATGATTTATCTCAGGTACTCCACGTACGTAGTTACCCAGGAGAAAAGCTAGCAGTGCTGTGTGCTTTTTCCAATAAATGAGCAGGCTCATTTAGAGTTATTGCAAAGATCTCGTTGTTGTGGCACTGCTTTGTGCTGTGTAGACATATCTTGGAGGAGAATTACGTGTAAATCACTCATAATAGTCTGAGGCTGGAGTCTTGCATTTTACTCAGAAACTTGCACAACCCTTACTACAGACATCTGTACACTGGCCATTATTTTCTAACCAGACCCTAATGCTGTTCTACAAAATCTCTGCTTATATGTTATCCAAATAAAACATTCTGAATTTTAATGAGTGAAATTTCATTGCTATTTAATCCTTAAAATGCACTGAGCTAATTTGTGAATGTCCCTTAATTACAAAAAATTGAAGCCTGAAAATTAGATCCTGGACATAGATAGTAATTATTTTCATAACTCTTTAATTTTTACCTCCATAATATATGGAAAGGAAAAATGACCAATTGTGGTTGGGCCAGAGGCCTTAATGATGGGTTGTAGTCCCACACTGCCATTCACTCCTGCCAGTGCCCAGCGAATTTGGATGAGTCACTTAACGTCTGTCCGCAGAGTGTCCTTACCTGCCTAACAGAGTTATTGTGGACATGGGCTGTAATTAAGCACTCTTGCCTCTTAAGGCACTGAGGAACTTTTAGAAAAGTATTATAGTCGTCGTGAATCTCAATAATGGCCACGTAATTGTCGCTGGAGAACTTGGCCAGCCTTCAGTCACCACTCCTTGGTCGCAGATACCAAATCAAGTATTTGCTGTGACTTCACGTTCCCCTGCCTCAGATGATATTCCTAAACTAGTTTGGTAGACATTCAGGCTCCTCCCATACTCAGTAATAATAGCATGGGCCTACAAACTGAAATATTTGCAACATACTGCTGGCTGAAAACCTAGAAGCATCTGTTGCTATTCAGACTATTTGTAACTATTTGACTACTACCATACATTTCTGGGTGCCTACTTTGGACATTCTGCTCAAATCAGTATATACCTAGAACTCTTGGTTGACAAGAAAACCCCAAAGTTTGGATCATCGATCAAATTTTAAGAAGAAAGGAATAAAATAGAGAGTTTGAGAATGTAGCAGCCAGACTGATAAATAGCAAAACAGGATTACTGGGAAATTGCACATGCATATGTCAAATGTAGAAGAAACCTGAATGTTTCTGCTGACTGCACAAATCTGTAGACTAGAGAGAGTGGATGAAAGGACAAAGTTTTATTCTGTCCTCCATTCAAAGTCCAATCTTTTGGGTTTTTATATCACTATTCATATCATTAATATAGAAAATGTTTATTTACCTGAAGAGCTTCAACAGAGCAAGAGATAATTAGAGGATTACAGTTAGAGAAATTACAAAGTAATGGCCTTGATACATTCAGATGAGGCCAAAAGTGCATCATTAAATTCCTTTGGGAAAGTTAAGCCTAGAAAGATACCAAAGTTCTGAATTTATTACAATTTCGATGTGGGACTCTAAAGGGGGTGTGGATCAAGTCTGCTATTGCAGATAATACTAATTGTAATTGCAGGTAATACTAATCGTAATTTTTCCTCTGGATATCTCCTGTTCCTTCAGCTTGTTAATTTTGCTTTATTCCAGTGGACATTAGTGAAGTGTAACCTTATTCATGTTATTCTCATTAAAAATAAGCCTACAAACATGCCGTGCACTTCAGAAAGTGCCATTTTTCCATTTCACCGTATGTGCTCTAAGACTTGACATTTTCTCAGTCACCAGGTTTTGCCCCTTTTGCTATGTCACATTTGCAGTACAGAATCATCCTCTTGAGCTTTTCTGCCCCATTTCTCCACATCGCATTCCCACAACACGTACACAGCAGAACATCTAGCTTGCAACCAGATACCACAGTTGTGGAAGCTTGATAAGTCCTTGTCATAACAGTAGTCCCTGACATTTAAAGAACTTCAGTTTACGTTCGCAAGCCAAATTTCATACCTTCATACCTCTTTTGATTAATCAAAGTTAAACCTTTGTATATATGAAGGGGCCTCTTGTGGTTTCTAAGTAAGTAGTATGGCTTTTCTGGCAGAGAGCCACAAGCAATTTAGAAGGCACATATTGAGGGGGTTGAGAGGAAGAGAGACAGGGATAATCCAGAAAGCTTTAAGAAGGGCTGAGTGAAATCAGTATTTCTATACACAGTACAAGAATTTTGTGTTGTGTATCTCACTTTTGGCCACAGCAATACGGTTTTGATGTGTTGTCAGTAAAGTAATTCACCGACTTGGTTTTCCTCTCCACTCAGCCAGTTTTGCACTGGTTTTGCTTCAACTGAAGTATTCCCAATTTGCACCTGTGGCAAAGAAGAGTTAGGCACAGGGGATTTAATACGCACGGTATACAATGAAGTATCATATATGACGCTACATCATTTCCACAGGAATAACTCTAATATGGTTCCTAGTTGTCTTCAGAAATAATAAAGTTTAGTTTTGCAGCCTAAATGTCAAGACGAGGCTTTATCATGTAACTTTTGCCTGAGAGCTATACAGCTGTAAATAGATACTAACATAAAAGGTCTGTCTCCAGCAGAGCTGATCTCTCTTTCCATTTCTGACAGGGGTCACATAGCCAATGTAAATTACCACCATAAACTAAATTCCACCTCTCCTGTAGAACAAAGTGCTTGATCTGCGTGTCTAGAAGCCAGGAGCTACACAGAGAACTGTAATATTTCAACAATTCAGCATGAGTGGCAACCTGTTCTTAATAATGAAACTCTGGCAACATTTAACTTAATTTTGTCTCAACATATTAAAATCCATCTTTTCTTTAGGGGATTTAAGCACTATCTGAAGGGAACCTAAAGACAAGGAAAATAATTCAAGTGGAAGCACTATCTTCCTCTGTATTTCATGCAAGATTCAGGTTCAACATGCACATCTTGACATCAGGCAGGAATGAGTTACTCTTAGAAAAGGATAGCCCAGACATCTCAAAAAATTATGTGAATTCTTCTCCATTTTATCTGTCATTTTGATTTAATTACAAAATCAAATTCAAATATACAACATTGCATAGCCGTCTCAAAAAAAAAGTTAGCAGATTTCAGTAGAAATGGCATTACAATTGAACAATTTAAACTTCTATTGCCAAGTTTTTGGAGTTATAATGCTTTATGTGGAAGTTTTATAACTCAGCTACAAAATGCTGTTAAAAATGACATCTAGGCTGGAAACTATAACTTAAAACTAGATTCTTACAATTGTATAGATACATCATCTTGAATTCAGTCTCAAAGGTCTCAGAAACTGAAGAACACAGCGCTTTAAAAACTCTCCAACAGACATATCAGAAAATTTGGCCCCAGTTCAGTACGTGACTACCTAGAATACTTTACACGCTCCTTGTTTTATATTAAAGATGAATTCAATGTAAATGTTTGGAATTCTTCTTACCAACTTGTTGAAAAGGGACAGTATTTTAGCATGACTCCCTTGTACAAACCTGGTGTTTAGCAGATTACGTATGTTATTCTGTTATAGGTACACTACAGTGATAGACAAAATGGCAAAGAGTGTATGACCTGTTTGACACTGTCTCCTGTGCAGATGACTTTCCAAGGTATCGGAAGCTCCATTGAAGCCAGCCATGACCAGGTATAATACCTTCACTGCACACTCTTGTGATTTTATTAATATCTAGTAAGGCCAGAATGTCAGCATTAGTAAATTTTAAATTTCGACACATCTTGTGCTTTTCGTATGGCATGTTCTTGTCACTGGGATTTGCCTAGCTTGCCGTAGTAAAATCCTGATTAGATCTAAAGCGTGACCCAAAAAGGAGACAAAACTATGTGGCCTTTTACATATTTTTAAGACATATTAGGAAAGCCTGAAGAGCTTGCTTTGGTTTTAAAGTCAGATGTAAGGTTTCTGCAAAGGTTTTGTTTAATTTTATGTATCAGGTCTTGTCTATCCTAATTTTATTAGAAGATTATGGGTAGCTGGAAAAGCAGAGATGAAGCCATCATCTCTAGCCATCACCTGTCACAAGCAACTGGCATTTGAGAGGGGAAAGGGATTTTTAATCAGACTGTGTAAAACTCCCATTTTGTTTGGCTGCTCTTAAAATGTTTAATTCAGGCTTCTGGCGAAAAGCCAAGAGAAAAAAAAAAATCTCAATCACTCATCACCCTGCTGCTTCAGATGGGAACCGAGGGGGACTTCCATTCTAGTCTTCTTGTCCTCCATCACTCTTACGTATAAAAGCAAGACAAGACTTTGATACTCCAAAAATTTTAAAAGCAAAAGGGAAAAAAGTAGAAGAAAACTTTAAACCAAACCTTGCACCTTTCAGATCTTCAATAGATTGGGAAAAGTACCTTTTTTTATTTGCCTTTGCAGGCCATCTTTAAATTGCACTGTGTTCACATTTGCCGTACATTTTAGGAGACTCTATGTAAGATTCTCTAAGTAAAAAGGAAGAGTCATCTTAAGAATTATCAGAATTCGTTATTTTTGGGGAAAAGCTTCAGATACTCTTAGCCATATTTTTGATTGGTGGGGTTTTTTTATTGGAAGTTTCTAAGTTAGTTGTTAACATAAACTAAGCCCATTAGTTATTTAGATGGTAACATGAGGATACTTCCTGTCCTTAAGTGTTTGGCGTTTTTCAGTAATGGAGAGCTGTGGTAAGTCAGACCATACTTCAACATTCAATTCTCATTTCATCCAGCAACTTGTTTATGCTGTTCTAAAGTCGCTTCATTTTTCTTTCAGTAAAGATCGCCTTTTAAAATTTAGTTATAACTCAAATACAATATTTAGATGTTTCAATGAATTTAAGGTGGTCCCTGTCAATTTGGTGACAACTACACTCTGGGCTACCAGCCAGCTTGGCCTTTGTCTTAGCATTTATTTAGGCTAGAGTATGATATGTAAACAGAAAAAAGACTTTGTAAGCAAAAAGCACATTTAAGCCATCTGAATAATTATGTATTTAAGACATCTAAATGAAAAAGTGTTACTGAGCCTGCAAAGTCAAGCACCTAGAAGTTAGGAAATTCCAGATTATGTGCAGCATTAGTTTGATCCCAAGTGTACCCATTCAGTGCTCCAAACAGGACATTATTCTGGGAGGAAAAAAATATGCATAAAATCACATAGATAAAGATTGTATCATAGCATGTGCACAAATAGGTAGAATTAAGTTTGCTTGGGCCACTATGTAGCTACAAGTTCCTAACTTTGCTTCAATTTGAAGTTTAAAAAAATGTTCTTCATTGGGTTTAGTTATGTAATTTTCCACAGGGTTCTTAAAAAGGAAAGAAAAATGTTTTGTCATTGCATGATGGGTGGTTGTTGCCTTACTGAACCCACATCATCTATGCAAAGATTTCATCTGAGCTGAGAGCTAAAGAAATTAATAATCTAAAAGCCAAGTGCCAACCAGTGGGTCACAAAATAGATCCACGTACTGGACAGGACTCACAAATTTCTGCTCGTCCCCTTCCGAAATATCAAAGGAGTTCCACTTTCTGGGGAAAAGGGATGCTATTCACTGGTTGCGTTTGATAAGGTGTGGCAGGACTGGACTGAAACATTATTTGCCATAAATAGAGAAAAATGAATCATTAGCAAACAAACAGAAAGCACATCAAGTGTTTGTCAGGCACTGGAATTAATGAATTAATTAATGACAATATTAGAGCCCTTAACTGACTAACTAAAAAGAAAAAATAATCCCCTTTTCTTTCTTGTTCCTGTGTGATTGGTATGATTT
This sequence comes from Balearica regulorum gibbericeps, assembly GCF_011004875.1. Lineage (NCBI taxonomy): Eukaryota > Metazoa > Chordata > Aves > Gruiformes > Gruidae > Balearica > Balearica regulorum. The sequence goes on from NC_046185.1 coordinate 35,319,353, forward strand.
TGCTTGTTTTTCTACAATTTCCCTCACCGAAGTTTTATTTAATACTGTTATCCTTCTTATAAAAATAAGAAACAGAGCTGCTGTACCTTTGTTAAGCTGAATTATCCACATTTTAAAGTATCAAATGAAGTAAGCAGAAGATAGCCATATGCTATAAAACTTAAATTCCAGAAATTCTTCTTTAACTTATGTAATCTGTTACTTTAAAATGATCTCTCTTATATTGTATAGCAATTAGGATGGACTAGTCACCTGAAAGCCTGCGGTTTCAATGGAGGCATGTTGATTTGTGTCAGCTGTGAGGCCTGACATAATTTGACTTCAGGATCTGTCCACTTCTGTGGTTATGAATATAATTTGTCTCATGCTCATTCTAAAATGTAGATTCTATAATTTCTAGGTTTTTTTAATGGAAATCTGTCTGAACGAGACTCTGGAATAGTTTGTGGGAAAGTGGTGGAATCTGTTGTATGAGAATATCTAATAAAAAAAAGGTGTATACCAGAGTTGTCACTATATCGTGGCAGAAGAACCACAGCTGACCACATACATTGATCAAAAAAAGAAACAGACATGGAAAAAAAACCCCAAAACCCAAAAAAACCCCAAACCAAAACCCAACAGGTTCCTAAGGGCATCTCCAGAACTATAGTCTACCTTCTAGCTTGGAATTGTCTTTTATAATGTATCTCTCTACAGTGGGAGGTTTGTTACCCAGCAGATACCAGGCGGATACAATCCTACATAACTATATTATCTTGCTTTTTCAAATACGCCAAGACTTGACACAGCAGTTTTTCAAGACACTTGCTCTTTTCCTACACTCTGTAGGGAGTTTTCATTCTTTAGATTGGTTTAGCTTGTGGTTTTAATGAGGTTAATTTTTTTTCCCCCACATACTTCATTTAGGCAATTTCAGATTAAGATAAACATTTCATACTTGTACACTAATTAGTGTGTATTTCAAATGTCTGATTGACAAGGCATATCTTACTTGGTCATGAAGCAGTATTGTGGAAGCAATTGCTGGCCTTTCATTTTTCTTTCGGTAAACAGTAAAAAAGGGAAACATTTCTAAAGTACCACTGCAGTATAGCCTTGCCACGTGTTTTGCTGGGTTTTGCATTCGGTATGCCAAAATCTTTAGTAGAAATTTAATGGGATTTAGAATATTTTTCTCCTGATTGCTTTTTTTATTTTCTATTTCCCAGTACCTGACTAGAATTATAAATTTCTCTTTCCTTAATGGCCGCTATTATTTGTTTTGAGGTTTTTTCAGTAGAACTTAGCTACAAGCAGCTTTTAGTTAAAATACCACTTTCTAGTGGCTTTCTCAAGCAAACCTGAGTTTGTCCTTAACGGTAATGAATCCTGGTATTTTTTACCTTGCTGTGGGACTGGAGACAACCTATTCTCAGGGCTTATTATGGACTGTAGGCATACAGTGTGAAGCTGAGGAATGAATTGAATGTGGGTGATATAGAGTAACAGAAAGGAAGCCCAGGTAGTTGTTCTATTTGTGTCACTAAGAAAATTCAAGGTATGAGGAGTGGGAGACAGAAAAGGGAAAAATTCAAAGTCAGGAGGTTATATAAGGAAAAATAGGTGGAACAGAGCAAAAAACTAAGAAAGTGCAGGGAAATGGGGTGGTGAGTGTTTAAAGGCCGCAGAAGTGGGTTAGAGACAAAATTAGAGCTAAGTGGAAGAGAGGGCTCAAAATAACAACCAAATGAATAAAGACATCTTCTCTACTGCTTAAAGTCTTAGAGAGTTCTGCCTGCTTAGCTTCTCAGAGTATTGAACACTGAATTGCTTGTTACCAATACAAATAAACATCTTTCAGCTTTAGCGAACTGGGTTATATGAAGAGCTCCTTGAATTCTTGAGCACAGACATACCAAGAACTTTTAGTTAGAAGCTGTAATGCTATCAGAGCAAACTATTGAAGGAAATAGAGATTTCTGTTTCACCGAAAGAATTCTAGTCAATACCTTAAAGTGGTTAGAGATGTACGTCACTCAGTGCAAATTATTGGACTCACTATAATAATGGTAGCTAGGTTAAATTTGATAGCTTGTGTCCAAGATGGCCTATGACATAGCTTCAATCTAAGAAGTGACACTTCTGCTATGTCTTGAACAAGCCAGTGTCAAGCTCAGCTTCCATGTTTGCATGTATATTTTGGAAACTTGCAATGTTACCATCTTTAGTGGCTTTGTAATAATTGCCATTTTTTCTGAATGCTTCAGCTCTAAGTAACTGTAGAACTCTCTTCAGGGGTGTCATGTCTCTGTGGTTGTCATAGCTGTGAAGAAAACTCTGGAAAAACACTTGGGTGCATTCTTAAGGCTTTCTGAACAGCAGGCAAATTGAAAGGATGAGCATTAATTTTAAAATAAAATTATTTTAAAGGCAGTCCTGGTGATGAGGCAGAACAGATTGGGCCCATTTTAAGATTCTGAAATGCTTGCCATGGAGTATTCTGCCTGTGCAACTGAATTTTTAACCCCCAGTAACTTGATGTTCATTGAGAGGTGACCAGTTCTCTACTTAAATTTCAGGAGACAGATCAAAGACCAGTGCCTTTTCTTAAAGTCTCATTACTTTAATACTTTTTGATGATTTTGGAGGTTTTAACATATGTGTGTTTTATGGAGCTGGCGATACTGCCTGTTTTTTTATTACTGACTACTTCTGTTTACTTCACCCAGTAGTCCCAAAGAGATGTGCTGCTAAAGTGATGACAATGAATCTTTCATGCTTATATTTTTAGTCCATGCATTCTTGCCCTCATCCATTATATTTATATTGTAAATTAGACCATGTTTTTAGAACTCTCGTATACTTTACAATGCATAAAATAGAATACTTTTATTTTCTAGGACAGATAACAATTGTGTAATATTTTACATAATCTACCACTATTATCACTTTTATTTTCAAGTATTAAAATAGCTGGAAAGAGAATAAGCAGGGGCAGAAATTGTAGAAGTGGAAGACCTGCTGTTGAGATAGACTGTATAAAAGTGTCCAACAGGGAGGGGCTGTACTGAAAGGAAGATGCTGCGCTTGGCAGTTTCAGAAATCGCTGATGGAAAGCTTGATAGACAGCAGTGACAAGCAAACTGAAATATGGTGTGTAGCAAACCGTCATTGTTGGCCTGCAAGCAGGCATTTCTGGGCAGGGTTAACAGATTGTGGTGATGCCCAGGGGTGAGCAGCTCCTGATGTCAGTTGAATACAGCAAAGGTGGAAGTAGTTCTCTAGGGACAAAAGACCTCAAAGGTGGTTGACAGGCTCAAGGGAAGGTGCTCGGAGCATTGAAACTTAAGGTTTAAGAAGAACTTTACCTTGTAACAGCAAATACATAATAAGTATGAAGGTCCATATCTCTGTATTTGTTATGGTCTGAGAATTGAGTGTGCTTGGGAGGGAGCATCTAGGGAGTTTATGCCAGCCAGAGTCACTGACTTACTTATCTGTAAGAAAAACAAAAGCCAAAAAACCTAATGGTGTGGTCAGTGAGTATGCAGATGATGAGAATTTGTTCAATGCCATTAAAAAAAAATATTAATGGGATTGGGTTTTTTTGTTAAGATACCTTTCCACAACAGAAAAAATAATATTATTTACTGGAGACTATATTAATTCCTGCTTAAAATTAATTTTTTTTCTAAGGCCAAATTAGTATTTTCTAGATGTTCAGATTTACTTCACAGTGGATGTTTGTGTCCTGGACATAGCCAAAAAAAAGAGAATATGTTAGGATTTTCTTTAAAAAATATATGTATTCCTGGTTTTGGCTGGTGTTATGTGCTTCACTTGTCAGCTCATTTCTACTTGATTTACTATAATTCAGTTCTCTTTTCTTTGGGGTGGCTTCTTCAATAAAATGAGAAAACTTTCATTTGACTCAGTAAAAATCTTCTAGGAGTTTTCCCAAAGCGTGGTGATTCCATCACAGCCCCTTCAGCATCAGGACTCCTACCTGATCTTGTAAGAACATCTCACGCAAGTAGGTCTCCTTCTCCTTCCGGTGTGATCTGGCTGGCTGCTGCCTTCTCCTTGATGACTTCGTAACCTTCAGGGTGGGTCAGGCACGGCCACAGTTGAGTGCTCGGTGCTCCAAAAGATACAGTTCACGTGCGACAGAAATATAAACTGCTTTTCATATATAGCACCACACTTCACTCTTGTTGTGTCGGGAAAGTTGCAACTCTTAGGTTGACATTTCAGTCAGGCGTCATCCCATCAGGTTTTAGCCAGGCTCACTAGGTTCTTGTCTCTTGCTTGGTACTTCTTCCTCATCTGCTGTGCTCCTCGCGACTGTGTTTGGAAGCGTTGGTACATTCTCGCCGTATTCTTCATGTTCTGTTTCACATTATCTCAGTTTGGATGTACGTGATAGAACACTTGCTTTTCCCTGGCAGCTGCTGAAGTTTTCCTTGATGACCCCAAGATCAAACGTTTGTATTTGTTCAGGATGTGTAATCTTTCATTTTCAAAAAGTGAGTTACTAATTGACTGCCGAATGGGAACAGAATGTGAACCAAGGCACGGCTATCTCCCTGCCAGACCCTTTCAGTGCTCTCATTCCGGGCTTCCTGAGTAGCTTCCAATGTGACTGCCTCTTGTGAAGATGCAGAATAGGATTTTTCAGTGCTCTGTGTCTGCATGTTTGTTTACACAGTAATGTCAGCAGGGTGTGAAATGCTACTGTTTCAGTCTCTGGGTATCTTACATGCTTGGCACATAAATGATGACAAAGAAAGACCAGGCATGTTTTGGGGACCGTTTCCTCCTCTGTTGGGGAAAAAAAAAAAAAGGTAAATATCCTGGTGACAGCTGTCGGTGAGGTTTCATATGGGTGGTGAGGTTCACAGAATCTCATGGTTGAGGTGGGAAGGGATCTCTGGAGATCATCTGGTCCAACCCCCCTGCTCAAGGCTGCCCAGGTCCATGTCCAGGCAGCTTTCGAATATCTTCAAGGTGGGAGACTCTACCTTGTTTGTTCCTTCCCACTGACTTCACCTCCAATGCTGGCTGCTTCCTAAACCACTAAGCTGGCAGAAAGTAACTCAGGTTTTTAGCTGGCTAAGTGTGTTGAACTGGTTCAACAGATGGGGCTTAGATGAGTGCGAGAGCTGAAACAAAGGAGACATCAAGACTGCCCAGCCAAGAGAAGAGGAGGGAGAGCCATCCCCTTCCACAGCAGCAAGCTATTAGATCAGCTTACCCATCTTGTACAATGTCACTCGAAGAGGATGAGGCAAAAATTAACTGTACAGAAAAGTGATTTTCCTGTAGAAATGTTTGTCTTGTTTAGTACCTTAAACCTGTTCACTGTGCAGTAGCATAACCTGGCATGAAGAAGAGAACAGGAATGGACACAGGAGGAGGGAGGAAGAGCAGGATTGCAGCAGCCCTGACCTAGAGAAGTTTAGCTGGTTTGGAACTGCACCCTTAGTAGTTGCCTGCACTAAAATACTTTAGCAGGCTTTCAGTGCGGTGTAGCATGTGGAAGCAAAAAGAAAGGCATTAACAACATGCAATGAGCCAATCTTCCATGGACCACAGGCCAGCTGTTCTCTATCCTTACTTTGCAATCTGTTTCTGGTTTGGTTTGTTGTGCTGTTATTTTAGGCTCAGCTGGCCAATGGTGAAACATAAAAATCTTGAATTTTCTTGCTGCTGTGGCTGTTAGGGAAGGGAAAAAGCTTAAAAGGGAAAGGTATTGGAGAGATTTGGAAAAGCTAAAAGTGTCAGTTTTCTGCCTTGTCGCACTGTAGCAGGAGATTCAGCCCACTTGCAGTACCAAGAAATCTAACAGCTTTTTTTTCTGGCAGGGAAAAACAGAGGGAAGACAACAGAGGTAGATTCTTCTCCTACTCAACAGTTAAAAATGGATAGACATACACCTACTAGACAAAAGCTGGTGACAGAGATGGAGTCAAAAATGAAGTGGAAGGAGACTCCCCTAATAGCTTGTCTTGCAGTTGGGATCGACAAGGGTCTGGATTTTTCATCTTGACCTCTGACAGGCAGCATTTTCATTCTAAATGCTATGTTCATTTTCATTTCTAGGACTGGTAAAGCCTTTCCAACTTTATGAACTAACACTAACACTCAGTCAAAACCCAGTTGCCCATTTTATAAGCACCACCATTTTGTTGCCCACCCTGTACTTGCCAGAGTTATTCTGTGGCATTTTCCACACACTAATCAAAGGAATGCTATGTTTGTTTGCTGATATGTGTTTAATCACTTGTCATTCAGTGAAGTTGCTTAACACACTAATTACATAATTGCCATTTCAAAACACATTTCCTTAACCATTCTACAAGACAAAATAATGATTTGCACATGTTACATCTGAAGAATCATGCTTTTGCCAAAATTGTGTTTGCCACCTAATTTTTCCACTTCTCTTGGAATAATATCACATGGCTGGCCTTATGCATTCACCTAGTACAAATGAAATTTCATAGATATTTGTTTGCATAATCATCATACAGCCCCTGGATCTACATAGTGCAAGTAGAAACTAAATTTGACATCCTACACGCCTTCATTTCAAAGAAGCTAGGACCTCATAATAAATGTTCTGACAATAGCCTTAAAGGGAAATGAAGGAGGTTGGGTTTTATAAGTAATTACAGGGGGATAGTCAAGCTTATGCACTGTGATACATGGTGGGATAACAAAACCGAGCACTTCTCTCTGTCGCCACTCTAGTTTCATCAGATTGGTACAATTTTCCTCTGACTATCTGCTCGGAGTTCAAGCAACTTTTCCTTCTTCTCTTTGAGATAGGTCTACACTATGTACCCAGCCTTGGTGGTGAGCTAGTATATGCACTTCTGTAAACTTGGACTGCCTTCCAGTACCACATTCCCATAGCAAACTCCTGTCATCTCTTGTGTCTACATAACTTACGTACTCATCTGCATGTAGTATGGCCCATGTTTTTAGTGCTGAAGCACTTTTCTCAGGCTGTTGTAGGCAAACTCGGGTCTGTTCTGGGCAGAGGTAGGATTACCAGAGGAACAAAAGAATATTTTTGTCAAGTAATGGGAAGAGTATAAAAGTAGTCATGCATGCATGCTCAGTGCAGATTTTGACAACATCCTGTCCAAGTTAAAGTTCAGTTCTAAAGTTACTGTCAGCTATGCTACCTATAACATGGATCAGTACATTAAAGGTCTAGATCTCTGCTGAGCACAAGGGAGTTGTGGAGCTATGTTTAGGAGCACTAATATTAAACGCAGTTCCTAGACGTCCATGGTGCAACCATATCCTGCTTTCTTCCTTGGATATTTGTTGAAATACCCCATGAAGAAAGAGCTGAAGACTTACCTTAGCTTAATCACTAACAGTTTACCAGGGAAAATTATTTCACTTTCCTTTTTTACATGATTGTCATTGATGTCCTGATCGAAAGTTTCAGACATCTCCAGGGAAAAAAAAGTGTTTATATTCTTTCCTATATCTCATTTAAAATAGCATCCGAGTCCTTCTCTTGTCTCCAAAGCTCATGTCATATACAATTTTTTGTAGTCACACTGGGTTTCCCAGATCATCGAGTCAGAACATCCCACCGTTTGAGATAGGAAGGAGTCATCAACCAACTTTCTCTTCAAAGCATTAAATATGCAATATTCTCACTTGATGATACAGGAGTTCCTGCACCCCAGAAGCTCTGTATGTACTTCTGTCCTCCATTTCGTAGCCCTTTCAGACCGTCTGTGTTCCAATACTAATGCTTCATTCCAGGAAGATCCTTCACATATGCTAAATGTGAGACTGCTTCCAACTAATTCACTCTCTCAAGGATCCAGGACTTGAGATAATAAACACTAAAATGGACGTATCAAGCAAAACCAAAACAATGAACTCTTAAGTTAAACTTCAAATTTTATACGTATTTCTTCCTATTCGTTCTTTCTCTTTCCCATCATTAGAGAGACTGTGAGACCTGGTTTTCCACAGATCCTTACGGCTGTACAAATAATTGATTTTACAGTCCAAAATCTCCTCTCTCATCCTTCATCCCCTCAAAAAACCAGTTCAAATTGGTCCAAAATAAAGAAAAAAATGCTTCTGGCCAAAAAAAATAATTAATTTTGTAGTTGGGCATTTTAAGTGAAACTAGGAAAATGACTGAGTTTCACAGAGCTGGTGGGAAAGATGATGAATTATTTTACCTACAAGCTCAGTGGTTCAGGTACTCACACAAGATGCAGAAGATGTAAATTTTATTCTATGCCTGTCCCCACAGGAGCATGAATCCTCTGTAGGAACCCTCCTGCTGCTACCGAGCAGCATGGCTGGTTAGCCACAGGAACACGAAGTGGTAACTGCAGGGTAGTCATCATCTTTGATTCACTGTGCTCAGTAGAGCTGCCTGAGCAGAAGAGTCTGGGGGAATTCTCGTTTTGTAACACTCCACAGTTATTACACCCCATATTTCACCCCAGAGAACAGCAGTGAAAAGTGAAAAGGATTCGAATCCTCCTGGGAGTCAAAGAGCCTTAAGTTATGATTTCCTACAGTCCAGTACAGACCATCAAGTGAATCTTGCCCTTTGGTTTTCAGTACAAATGGCCAAATCTAAACAAACTATAACAGATCACTTCAAAGTTTCTAAAGTTATTTACAGTTGAAATTGCAGAATACCTGTCCCAAGTCTGGGAGCAGATTTAGCCAATACAAAACTGCTTTTTCCAATGCATATATATTTTTCAGGAAGAATATGCTTACCTTGCTCCACAGCCAACCCCGTCCCTGCCATTGGTACATATCCAGCTGGTGGTGGCATTGTTCAAACCTCCCAGCCATGTGCCCCTCAAGGTTGGAGGTTGCCACAGGGACCCTAGGCAGGGCCTGCCAGGTCAGGCTACAAAGGCTGTTTAAGGCAGTAAGACATATTCAGCTGGAGTCGCTATGTTCCCCAGCAGTACTCAGAAGGTCATCTTCTTCTTCCTCCCTTGTGTAATTCTTCTAAGCGTAACCTGCAGACAAAGCAACAGCTTCCCTTCCTCAGCATCCAGCTCTTCAGCTGTCTATAAAAAAGCTTCACATTTGCTTTAGAATTTTTAAAACTTGGTTATATGACATGGATTCATAAAGGACATCTCGGCATACGTTTCTATATCTGCTGTTGCTGAATGTCTTCTATTGGCAGCTCGATAAAGTAAAACAAGTGCCAAATGCTCAATTCTCTGTATGCTGATAGCAGTGGGGCTCTGAACAGTCCCTGTACCTGCCATGTCTCAGCTATTTACAGAAAAAGCACACCTTTTGCTGATACTGGTTACAAGGCTCAACCCAGTAACATAAATATTTTAGCTGGTTTGTGAGATCATAGAAAGTCTATTTAGCCATTGTTTCAAAACGTCGGGCTGTTCAGCAAGCCAGTCCTATTTCAGAGTGCTCCCTAAATATTTCATACTTTAACATTGTTTTGAATAATTGGGGTAATTTTTTTCTAGCACAGCATGCTGTATGAAATTATGAATTCAGGAGATTTCTATGTTGTCTTATTTGATTCAATACCCCATTGTCATTTATGCAAAGTGGTACAATAATACGCTGTCAGTCATTTAGGGGACATCTGGACGTACATGAAGCTTTGTTCATGTGTGAGGAGCTTCCCAGGGTGCCTCAGTTAATCAGTGCAGATAGTACTGCAGGACCTGGGGCTTGATTTTGGAGTGTGCCAAAACCCAGGATCCTTCTTTCAAATTAAATAAAAAATAAACAGAAATCAGTGTGTAGAACTGATTTTGTCATCATGTATCTGTCCATGCTTGTGAGGAAAATAATAGCAAAGAAAAAAAATTGGAAAGGAATGTTTGATATAATTTTCTAAGCTACAAAATAGTTAAGCAAGAAGATAATGGGTTTGAGAAGCAGTTAAGAAAATGAAAGGGAGGTGTCAAACATTGGCTTGACCCAAACATGCCTGAAGCTCTGTTTGCCCTTATGTAGCAAAATTATTAGCACAGAAGTCTGACATGCTGGCAAATACATAGTTTAGATATGTCAAATTACTTTGAGAAAATTTGCAAAAATTTGAAAGTTTTTTGGCCCTCATTTACATATACTGGATCTCGTGGAGTTTTTTGGAACTCTCCTGATAAGTAACACTTAAACGCCTTTTGATCAAATACCCTTTCTCAGGCAATTACACGTTCTTAATTTAGAAGCCAGTTCAAATGATTGCTTGTTACCTTCATTTAGCAAAGGTTCAACTGCTGCAGTTTTCTGATCCTTTTGAAAAAGGCAAACAGGGAGAGTTTACACAATAAAAGTTCTTTTTTTATTCTCAAATTAATTATTTTGAAATATCTCACAGATTACATCAGTTTCTTACTTGCATTCATGTTGCAAGATGGCGACTATTGTATATTGCTAGTGATGCATTAAATTAGTTGTTTACATTATAAAATCTAAACATATTAGAATCTTTTGTGTTTGTCTTCAAAGATTCCTATTCTAATAAAGCTTTCTGAAACAAGCAAGGTTGTCTTTTTTGTTTAGTTAATGCATCAGTGGAGAACCTAAAGATTTGTAGCCTCTAGCCATCCCTGTCTGTGTTTAGTAGAGTGTAAGGAAATTATGTTTGGGGCAATATATATTGTCATTTCAAAGGGACAGTTATACTTTGAAATTAAACATTTTGCATTTAGAAAATGTAACACCTGAGCCAAATGTAGACAGAAAGAGTCAAAAATCATCCTCTTAAAGATTCTATTCTGCTGCGACTTTTAATTGGAGTAAAAGAAGTATGTATTGTGTACTGAAAAAATAAAAGTTTTGGGTGCGTTCTTCCTATTTCTGATGACTGTGTGTCTCTCTTCAGGTCAAAGTGTTTCTGAGAGTGAAGTGATACAAGACCAACATTCAGTAAAGAACAGTATTTGAGATTTCAAATGAATTTGCAATTTGGACTCTCAGTTTTGCTCTTTAACAAATGTTTTAACAGAGATGTAATGAAATGTGAAAAATAAAAGCAAAACCTGACAGCTTTAATATGACTGGAGCTGCTCTGTGACAGTAGCTTTCACTGTTGAGGGAAGTTCATGAACACATTTTTAGCAGCAAAGGAGCTTCTTGAGGAGTCAACTGAGCAGCTTGGCAATGAGTGTCCACACTTTCCTCTCAACACATTCCTTTCACGTGCAATACATCTTAGTTCTTCAGCTAGAGGAATGACTGCTTTAATACACTTTTTAGGTCATACTGCATCTGCCTTATGAATCTGTCTTTTAATATGTTTAGGCATACACATTCCTATCTTAACAGTGATGGCAAGTCATGGGAAAACAGCAGGATTTTATTTACCTGTCAAAACCCAAAATAACTTGTATTAAGCCAGTGACCAAATAAAATTGTCACACTTATACTTTATATCAATGAATGTCACTGAAAGGAAGAGGAGCAAGCTAAGTGTTAACTTCAGAAGCAGATTATTTTCTGTGTACAAGATATGCCTTTTAGAATAACTAGCCAAGACTGCTTTATATCTAAATAGCCTCTAGAACATACAGCAATATAACAAGCACTGACTTATAGTAAGGCTTGGGAAATGTGACAAAATAAGCAATGGAATGACGAGAACAGTACTGAAACCAGTTGGAAAAACAGGAAGTATAGAATTTGATGATATTATGAAATATCTTAAGGAACATCTTGTTTCTGATTATGACTAAACAGTGAGAAAAGTGATAAGGAGTAAACTGGCTATTTTCAATAAAACCTTAACTTTAGACAAAAAAGCTAAGTGATTAAAATGGACTGAAGACCGTTGAGATTAAATAAAAAAGTGCAGCATTTTAAAGTAAAATGTTGGATTAAAAAAGAAGGAATATAGTCTTATTTGCCTGAAAGACTTTTTTTAATGAAAGAAAGCAGGAAAAGGTATGAAACAGTTTGATGTAACAGCCCACCAAAAGTTGTTTCAAAGGTTATCACTTGTTGAGATATTTAGGCAAGATGTGTTCCATCAGCAGCCTAAGGACAGTGCCATATGTAACAGGATAGCAGCACTCATGATATCTGGACAGTTTTTATAAAGTTAAACGTTAATCATGAAGCTGCAAAAATAATATGGACTGTAATCCAAAGTCTAAAGTACAAATTAAAGCCTCCAGAGAAAAATTAAAGGCTACATTTGAAATATACCCTCTAATTCTGGACTTCTAATTTGAGATACCTTAAACTGTGGTATTTGGAAAGAGCGAGCACCCACAGCTTTTAAACAGATGCATGCTTTATCTTTTGCAGGAGCTTTACTCATTCAGTTTATAATGATACCGGATGAGTATCCACACCACTAGTTCATTATGAAATTCTGACTAAATGTCCCGATCTTGTAAACACTTTCATACTCATGTAGGTCTGCATGAGCAGTCCCATTAGATTACCTGATGATTGGTCTCTGCAGATGTACAGACAGTCAGAAATGCAAGCTGAACTGATGTGAATGGAGGTTGATCTAAGGTGAAATACCAAACTAGCTACGTTGCCTGGGTTTAGTTTCCCGTCTTTGTTTTGGCTGGGATCTTGTCTAAGTGCATGAGAATCAAACACAGCATCTCTGAACACAGTCATACTAAGAACTGATGTTTCTACAGATTGTTTTTAATGTCCACATTGCATGAAAGCTGCAGTTTCCAGCCGTATTACAATTTTTATAGTAGAATTAATAATTTGTATTTTGAACTCCCTCTTGTTCTTTCTATTTTCTTTTACAAGCCATTGTAGCTGGTATTTGTACGCCCATTGCCTCCTGCTGGCCACAAGTGACTGAAGGGGAAATTTTGTTCATAGTTTAAGAAAAAGAGGAGGAGGGAAGTATAGAAAAGTAAAGGCTCATTGTTGGAATTACAGGAATTTACTGCCTTTGTCCTGAGAACAGATACATCTGGGTTGTGGCTTGAAGAGCCACAGTGTCTCGCAGGTGTCCTTTGGGGTAGTGCCTCTTACTTCTCTACTCGACCTGCCTTCTAAAGTCTTGTTGCAGACCACAAAGCATTTCACAACTGAGAGAGCAGCAGCAGCCCAGAATATCACAGCATGGTATTTGACTGGTGATTTGAGCAGGAGTGCAATTTTTACAGGGATGTTCTTTATCAGATGGAACAAGACTCTAGGGCTTATGTTATGTACTTCTGCATTCCCTATCACATTCTCCATTTCAAGTGGAAATTAGAAGGTAAGCAAGCCAAGTTGCCAGCTAAGAGTGGTATAACCAGGTGACATGCTTTGGTTTCTATTATTCAAAGAAGTCAGAAAAGTACTTTCAGGTCTTGAAATGGACAGTGTGAGTACGCTGGTGTAGTACACTGATGCTGGAAACTTGCTAAAGACAATGTTTCCGAGTTTGCAGCTGAAGTTTCCATTACATTCCTTGTCTGACAGAAGAAAGAGAAGGGTCAAGATCACTCCTGTCCTATCGTACTCTGAGAGAAGTTGTGCACCTTTTTTTCCTGTCTGAGCTTCCTCTACCTTCTACAAGATCTTGTTTTGTCTTTGTCTGTTAACTTTGAGACATCTACCTGCAGATCCCTCTCATTGTAGGTACTGCAGGACCACTGCTAGGTTACCCACACCTTCTCTCAAAAGCAGAATAACTTAAGCTTCTTTAGTCTTGAAATACAGGGAAGATTTTACATACTCACCTTACTCCTCTAACTCTGTCAATATACCTCTAAAACTTTGGACCTTAGAGCTAAGCATGGTCAAGTTCTAGAATATCAATGCTATCTCTACTGGTAATAATGCTTTCCTGTTTCTTGATACCATTCTGACTATGTGTCTAAGGGTTCACTGTTGTAGCCTTTGCAATACTTTTGCTAATGTAGTTTGTTCCGGTTCTAAATTTTGTCCTTTTTTCTGTAATAAATGAGCTGCATCTGAATGAGATGGAACTTGCATCGTTACAGGTTATGGGCTGAAAGTTCCTTTTTTACAATGGTTACATGTCATCATGAGGAGTTTGCTCCAAAATAGCTGCTTTTTTATGTCAATTCTTGCTCTTTGCTGGGGAGAAAGCAGAGAATGCAGCAAGAATGCATTATCTGTGTTGAAAGTGGGTCTTTACATATAGAAAACAAGATTCAATTTCCCCTAAATTCATTTCATGAGTTACATTCCATGAGTACTGAGACTAAAGTTCAAAATGATAATATGCTGGTATGACTAGGATGCCTTTGATGAAAGTGGTCTGTATGAGGCTGGGCTCCTGTTCAGCATCAATCAGTGTCCAGTGAGTTTCATAAGTAAATGTCATTAAAGGTTGCATTTGCTGAGGATGTATTTGTGTTCTCTAAATAATCATCTGGCATATTCTCTGTGTAGTGTCCTTACATAGTGTCAAAAATTACAGAGAAAATAAATCTTATAAAATGCAAGTCTTCTGTCTACAAATGCACAGGAAGCAGCATACATCTGAGCCGTCCTGTTGAAAGCAATTGATTAATTCGATCTTATGTCAAAACACTTATACAATGTTGAATACGATAAAGTTAAGGCTATGAGTAGGAACAAAATTCTTACAAATTACCTCAGCACAAAAAAAAATATACTGACATGCTGTCTGTACAACATAGGAAGTAATGTATATACTTTATGTTCATTTTTACAGAAATTACAAAAACTTATATGTCAAATTACAAAGCGCTTATAAGAGTAGTTAAAATTAATTCACAGGGATTACTTGTACGTAAAGTCACTCAGTTACACAGCATTTTCAAGATCTGGCCCAGACTACATGCATCTATCAACATACTTAAAACAACTTGTCACTACGGTGTATCCTGTATAAATTAATGGTCTGTGTATACATCAGATACGCAATCAAATTATATTTCACATTTGAAATATATTTTAAATATTTTCTTTTGATATAAATTTCTTCAGTACAATGTTTTTTCTGCTGAAATCTGAGACGATGTCTTTAATTGTGTAGTGTTGTGTTTCAGTAATTCAAGTCACGGTGCAGGTGGTACATGCAGTTTACTGATGTTAGAGATAGTATTTAAACAACTCCATGCTCAGAGGTAGTATATCAAAAGTTTTTAAATTGAGGGTGACAGGAACTGGTGCTGCACTTTCATGTTATCCAACAATGTGGAAGAATTTTGACATACAGCTGGAATGATCAAACTGCACCAGTTTTACTGTCTAACTTCATTTGACATGAATTTCAAAGGTATTTGGAAATTGTTAAGTTGTATGCTACATTTGGAGAGTTTACCTTCCTTAGGGAACTTTTTTATAAAGTCTGATATGAGGGGTCTTGCGATCTCAAAACATTGCATAAAGCTGATGCATTTTTTGGTAAATCTCCTTTTATGTTTAATTTGCGAGTCATGCAGAAGCTGTAGTTTCCACAGGAGCTGTTACTATAAAAGTAAAGCATGCTGCTACTAACCTGCCCACATTATTTTACAATCATCTTTCTTCCACTGATACAGGAAGAAAGTGGCCTGAAAATACAAAAGATTACTTCAGATCATCAGTATTTTGTGTACATATAATTGGAAAACAAAGGTAGCAACAGGAAGCCCAGAATAGTTTGATGATACAAAGTTGGTTCTAATTGACACCATAAATGATATAATTTGTGCAAGCTTAGTAAGTGTGGTAGAATGTTTACTGGTTTGTTGCTTTTTAGACAGAAAAAAACAAGAAAAATGTCTCTAAATCTTTTTGTTGTGTTGCTTAATACTGATAGGGCTCAAAGAGTATAGCTGTAAGAATAGAGATCAACACTTCTTTTTATAGAGTAAAAGCTGCATGTAATTTAACATTTTCTGTGAATACTTGTATTTCTTCAGCATTCTGACAGCTGTGACCCATAGGACTTAATTTACTTTTGTAGTTACATGTATGTATGAGTCATATAAAAGAAATGAGGATTTCAAAACTTCACAAAATTAATTTAATGACAAAAGATGCTGTAAAAACTCATGATTGAAAGTTAGTTATACAAACCCCCCAACCTTTTTGAAAATGGCTTCCTGGGTTTTTAGTTTAGAGTTTTTTGGTTTTTATTTAGTTAATATGAACCATTTCCCTATGTTTTTTATTTACAGTAAGACCTTTTATGTCAGCGATGCCTTTCTGTCTCTGAGTACCAATTGATTACTGCATAGTGATTCACAAAGGGTACCTCAATATAATAACATTTCATAATTATCTGACAAAACAGCAGATGAGCGTTTGGTGTTTGCCGTGCTTATCCCCAGCAATAACAAAGGATTAAATGTTTCCTCGCTCCCGTGTCACAGTTCTCATGCTTTCCCTGCTAGCTCACATTGGCGAGAGAGACGTGTTTATACCAAGTATAAATTCAGTAAGGACGGTAGGAGGGAGTTGGTTATTAAGAAATCCATATATGCCTCGTATAAGCAAAACCAGTGTCCCGTGCAATAGCGATTTCTGTTAGGCAGAAGCCTATGGGGGAAGGACTATGGCGTGTGATTGAGACACCTGTTGAGAAAATAGGCAACTATTGACAAGTCTGATTCATGACTGAGTGACTGCTCTGCTAGTCTTCACATGATCCCCACCGAGAGCGAGCCTCGACCGCCTGCTAAACAAGGGCTGTTTGAAGTTTCTTTTTAACATTTCCAAGACGTTAATTCAGCAGGACATCTCCACTGGGGTTCTCGATGTCACCAAATCAGCAGCTGTTGAAATCCATTCACTTCAGCATGAAATGTTTGCATAAGTTTTTTTCTTTTTTTCTTTTATTTGTGACAACAGCAAAGTAAATAAAACACTAAAAATCCCGCACGACTCGACTCATATATGTGTGAGAACAGCTTCTGGTCACAACCGTAGCTGTTAAGGCAAAATGTTTATTTGTAGAGAACAATGACAATCAGAGCAGTTTATTGTGATACACAAAAAAATACTGATTTTAATAGACATTTCTGTGACATTTTTCCAGTGTAAACATTCAGTTAATTTCTGTGCCAGCTGTCGAACTTGTGTGAAAAGCGTTCTGAAATGGCATTGTCTTTGTTTTTTCAATTCCCAAAAAAAATCTTAAAAGTCTAAAAGAAAATGTTTCCTATTTTTTCCAGTTAGTAAATGAAACGCTGTTTCTCGGGTAGGAAAACATTTCTATCTGACTCACATTTCCCTGAGAAAACAGCTTGTATCATAGAATTAGTTTAGTTTGAAGGGGAAACAGAACAAGGCAAGACATGTAAACATATTACAAAGCTTACTTTGATATTTAAATGCTTTTTTTGTCTTTTCCTGGCCATCTGAAAAAAGGTGTGGTGAATGTAGTCAATTGTAAATAGAAACTCTGTATTTTCGGTCAGCTTCATTGTTAAACCGGAGAACTGCTGACCACATATGAAGACTCTCGGTTTGAGCCGTCCCTCCTCTGTTTATTAAATCTGTTAAGACTTAAGTGTATTTTTACAAGTTCATTAATGTATTCCATTCTCTCTGATGTATTTTTTCCCACTATTATCAGATTTCATTATATGGGAAGAATTATCAGATCAACCCATTATACAGCCGAGCAGCGTTAAGTCTGATTGGAATTTGGGCTTCCCTCCGTTTACAGGGGGAATATTGTGTAAATCAGACTCTCAGGTTTCAGTGGGAGGCACAGGGCTGCACAGCATCCATTTGTCAAGTTGATTGCACCTCAGCGAGGTTGCATTAGCTTGTCTTTGAACAGAAGTGAAATCCTATGCGAAGCTCCCCTTTCTGTCATTTACACTAACATCCATCCTCTTAAACCAAGGCCTCAGAGAAAAAACAAAGTGATGGCACAATATAATCAGTCACTCAGGTTGTCTGTCATCTGTTTTCTTAAGGAAATGACTTTTAAGTTAGTGGAGCAGAAAATTGAAGAAAATTAGCAGAAGGTTGTTGTAGAAGCAGGAGGAATTTTTAAAAATTGCAGATGTACGTAGAGAAGCTTAATTGTGTACAGCAAATAGAAATGCAGTTGATTCTGGTTTTTAGTTTAGTGTTAATATAATGCCAGCGTACCCGATATGCAATAATTCAACTTTTAATGAAACTTTATTCATAAACTTGAATTGGGCTGTAAACGCACAATAAAAAGCTGGTATGCACATTTTCAGCTTTTATATCAGTGACTGTGTTTTATGATGCTGAATACTCAAGTAATTTGCACTCTTTTCCATGTGTCAGGAAATCTGCCTACGTATCTCAGAAATGTTAAGCTGGAAAGGCCATTGTAAATAGCTCTGTGAGGAGGCTTATAAGTTTTTTGAAAATCAGAGAACTGATTTTTTATGCTGATGCAAATGGCAGCAGTAAAAACCATTACTTGTTCAAACTAATGCACAATTAAACTCGTACAGTACAGTTGCAATGGTTGCTACAGGGTTAATGGTGTAAATGAAGAGAAGATAAAGATGTACATTTTGCACAAGGTAAAAAGCACTATGTTTTCGTATACTTTTTCTCCAGTCTTGTTAGACTCTTCTTTTATCCACTCTGTAAGTAAGTTTTTAATTAGAGCTCCTTTGGTTTAACTTCAATCAGTAAGAGAATCAGTTTTGTCTTGTGTATCTCAAGGAAACATTTTTCAGTGTGGGTTTTTTTTTTTAAATGAGGGTTGTGCATGGCTATTTTAAGTTAGAGCAAAATTGCACATTCGTAGTTTAAAATAAAAACTGTGAGCTCTTGCAACAAACTGGTGTGAATTTTGAATTTATTTAGTTATTTTGGAATGGATACGCCTTCTAAGGGCTTTCCAGACATGCAGTAAGTGATGTGACTAGCATCTGTCAAATGTGCTTGCTTTTCTTCCTCTCTTTTTCTTTCTTTCTTTCTTTCTTTCTTTCTTTCTTTCTTTCTTTCCTTCCTTCCTTCCTTCCTTCCTTCCTTCCTTCCTTCCTTCCTTCCTTCCTTCCTTCTTTCCTTCTTTCTTTCCTTCTTTCCTCCCTTTTTCATTGTGCCCAAGGGAAAATTGCACATAGTCTATTTGTTTATATGATGCAGATATAATAGCCTAAATCTTACAGCTTAGTAATAGAAATATTACTGACCTTGGGTGAGAAACTTGTTTTCTTATATTCCTTTTTCCTTATATTCCTTTTCCCCCATTTTTATTTTTCTGCTAGAAATAGAGGCACTAAACCTCACAAAACAAGTGAGGTTATTAAATTGCTGCATCTTAACATGCCTCGGAAACTTTGGATGGAATATAATATGACAATACAAAATTCTGATATTGATTTATACAAATGTACTACCACACTGTCAGTTGAAAAGAGAAAGGAAATGTAGAAAAAAGGTTACAATTTTAAATACTATGTAAAGCATGTTTTTATAATTTTCACACACAACTGTACGTTGCAGCTAATTTAATTTTTCAGTCAGTAAGTATTAGATTTTTCATGTGTCTCCTGAAGAACACTTAAATGGGCTTCACAATCTTGAAAACACTTAAATTGGAATAGCTTTACTCAATAGAGGTGTTATATATACCAGTCAGATACATAAGGGTCTGCAGGATCAAAAAGCATAAGTGGATCTGTGTTTCTCCTCAAAAATAAATCTTAAAACATTTCAGAAGGAAAGTATTTTTAAACTCAGTATGTACATTTATATAAAAAGTTACAAATTATAGAAATATCAAGTACACTGCTCATGCATCTCACATTTCATTATGTTATATATTACTCAAGGTTGTGATATGAAGATGATAATGGCTACATTTTACACTTCTTTTCGCTTTTATAACCTAATGTTAAGATTTAGGAATTTGGGAACTTGAGAGCCCTTGTAGATCAATCTTGATTAGTTTATTTTTCTTTGTAAAGATTTTGATAGCCTGGTAATGCTTTTGTTTGAAAGAGTATTCTTTACTTCCTCTTGTGGGGGATGAAATATTGTTACACCCAGCTCTTCCTCTGAAATAGTGAAAAACAATTTAGGTAACTGAATCTTTGATGAGGAGACCTTAGATTGAAAAGTCTGGCATTTAATTGCCCTTTTACTCATAATTCTTCTACATTTAACCTCAAAGGTGATTTAAAAAGTTACATCTTAATTGCTTAGCCTCATTCAATCATTAGTACTTTGCCTTGCAGCAATTTATTACAACTTTATTTCCCTGAACCATCAATGAAGATGATGCTGAATTTTATATTAGCCAAACGTCCTTTGGAGATTAATGTGGTAATATAGATTTTATGCACACTTTTTCCGCTTTAATATTTGTGTTATAGATTGGGGTTATAAGTATAGCACAACTGCTTAAGTAGTTTAGAGAATGCTGCATGTATTGCCTCAAGAACTGGTGCCGGAGATTTATTTGAAAATGTGCATCTGCAAGAGGAAATCATAGCAGGGCATTCTCTGATGTGCTTCTCTCTAGCTATTTTTACAGCTTACTCACACAGGGTTTTCCCCTTTGAAGATAATTGTTGGGCTCCCGTTGTGAGGAAAGCACTGTGATCAGATGGGCTAGGACATGGGGATATGGGCACAAGGGTGCTGTGCCACAAATGCCACCATTAACTTTGGGCAAGTCACTCTTTAAATTGTACTTCTCTTTCGCAGCGGTCTTTTGGAGGTTCCTACAGCCTTAAAATTTTCAAGGGTTCCAGCTCCTAAGGCTGTGAAATACCCAAACCCCCTTGCGTCAGTGCAGGATCAAGATGGAATTAATCATGAGCGTGTTTCCTGTTGTGTTCTCTAATTCATTTGGGTAGATATTTAAATATGTCAGGTAGAAAGCAATGAGACCCTTTATGCTACTCTATGTAACTACCATAACTTAAAAATTCACATCTTTTCCATACCATTCCTATCCAAATTCTCAGAGTAGAACTGGCAGCTACCAGTATCTATTATACAAGCATTTCTGCTTGCACAAAGCTCAGGGAGATTTCAATGGATGAGGAGAGTTTGATGAATACTTCAAACCAGGTGTGCTGACACCAATGCCAAAAGCACCATCCTGCCTTTCCCGGGCTCCTGGCTTCTCACTCCTGACCCTCTACCGCGCTTTCCTTTGAGCTGCTGCAGCTGTTTGTCCTGTGAGCAGCGAGGGGGACGAGGCTGGGGGAGGACAGGACTGCTTCCTTCGCTCACACCGCTGGCACAACCAGCAGAAGTGTTGATTTGGCTGCAGACCCTGGAGCCAGCTGAGTGGAGTATGTAGGCAAACCAGAAGGGTCTCCACGGCATTCCAACAATGGAAACTTTTGGCATGTGTCTTTGGGTGAAATACTGTGGAACTTGGTGAATGTTACATCCTTCCTTTAAGGAACAGGTAAGCTTATGCCAGCAGCAGTTCAAACAATAGCAGCCTCCACCCTAATCTCAGGCACATTTCACCCTCCAAAACAAAAGCAGTTTGTGAGGACACTCAGGCATTTGAACTGGGTGGCAGAAGGGTATGACTGGATATTAAATTAATCTCCATGGAAATTGGGTGTATCTGAAAGAGAAGGACAAAAGGAAAAGAAAGAAAACCAAATAAAGCAGGAGAAAAAGCATAGCAAAAATCTCAAAGAAAGAAAGTGAAAAAAGAATTAAGACAGTCCCACAAAAGTCTAAGTGATGGCTGAAAAGCCTTCAAGAAGGGGTGGCAGAGATTTTTTGTTGTGTATCGCCTGCATTCAAGGAAACGAGAGAAGTTGGGGGCGGGTGACTTTTGAGGTGTTTTTTTAACTAGATATGCCTAAATGATGCTTGACTTCATAATTTTCTCCTCCTAATAGAAACAGCCCTCAGGGCCTCAAAGTTTGGCTAATCATTTAGGTCAAAAGGGTAATAATAATGTAGAAGACCATGAATTAGAAGTGTACCCTGGGGAAAGCTTGACCCAATGCAGAAGTAGAAAATAACCATACAAAACTCTGTAATGGGATCCTCTGAAGCTGAATGGGAAAATGAGGGCTCATACAAATATGCTCACCATCTAATATGAAACATAACTCCAGAAGTATGTATTTTTATTCCCTGTTACAAGAGCGAAACCACAGTGGAGTTACTGTAACACTGAGGCTGAACTAATCCCATCACAGGATCAGATCTTGGTAATAAATAGTTCCAGGTGTGATCCAAGGACTAGGAATGTTTAGATTTGTTTAAACTGAAAGGTGTGGAGTTTTTTCAGTCTTTCCACTGCACAAGGGAGGGTTGTATGAGGTGTGTAACTCCTGTCTCTCAAAAGAGAGACCTACTTATTGCATGGAACTTTTCACTGGTGTATCTCAAATACTTTGCCAAGAAAGTTGATATCATTCTGCTTATGTTACAGATAGGGTAATGGGGCACAAGGATGCTCAGCATCTTGCTAAAAGTCAGCAAATCTGGTGACAAACCTGAAAGTATAAACCCTGGTACAGTGCTCTACTCAGTGTGCTCTGCTGCTTTCCCTTGTACCAGCGCATCCTTTCAATTTGCCATTTTCTTTATCATGAAACTTTGGGTTTGTGATGGGACAAGTTTGGAAAAGAGCTACTCTTTTGAATATGCCCATCTCGTGAGTGGCATTGGACAGGAATGGAATGAGCATGTATTTAAAGATTGTGCTGTACTGCACATACATAAAGGACCATACCAAGGTTGCATAGACAATCTCATGGCCAGTGCCTCTAGGTTTTTCAGTCTTCAATTTTACAATTTTATGGACTATGTCTAATCAAGTGCTTGAAGCTCTATGAAATAGGTTATACTTGTACATTAGGTTGCTAGCCCCAGTTCTCAGTTCTTTTCCACAGGCCATGGCTGTCTTGGCAGCAGATAGATGGCATGGCAGCAGATAGAGTTAGTTATCTCAGATAAATTTGTAGCTGAAAAAGGACACACTAAGCATATAAATCTGTTTCTCTACCATGGTTGCTGTTCATAATTTATACAATGGTACCAGAGCAAGGGGTAGGTGGTGACTTCCAGTCATAACGCAGAATTTTCCATGCGTGCATCCCACTTACGGGCAGAACAAAGGAGTTTGTGGCCTGAGGCATTTGCCTTTTCTGCCTAATCCATGTGTCCGGAGAGATCAGAATGGAAAGAGAGCGCATGGAGAAAGAGAAGGAGTGTGGAGAAGACTGCTCACTTCCACCTATACTGACACTTAGGGGAAAAAAGCGAGCAAGTGCTGGAGGTCTGTGCAAAGAATCACCAGTAGGCACCAACTACAGGGCCTCAGAATATGCTTTCCTTTAGTCTGTGCTGCTGAGCAGAGGCTCTGAGCCAGGGACAAAGTGTTCTGGGACACATCCACCGTAATACTTCTAGATTTCTTGAATAATTTACAAAGCTTTTGGACCCCTTTTCCCCAAACACACACAAAGCCAATTGTGCTGCAGAAGGGAGTTGGAGAAACTCTGTAAGGAAAGCCGCTTACTTCTTCAGCCTTTATATAGGCATTTTAAAGCAGTTTTTATTATTCCCTATTTTCAGGGGATGATGAAGCTGACCACTTAGTTTTTGCAGAGTTCACACACTGTAGTGATTTACTTCTTATCTCTTTATTAGGGTTTTATTGCCTTATTTACATTGTAATAGCAGTAATGATGTTTTGCGTATAGTCATATTGCCTTTGATTGGGAACAATACCAAGAAAACTTCATGATTTAATTATTTGTGTTCTTTGCAAGAAGAATTAAAGGATCATGCCAAAATCTTATCAGAGCATGAAAATTTAGCATGCCAAGAGTGAAGCTATTTAAGTGGCATACCAATGATTTATTTGCTGACAAGGTTCAGTTTTAGAAACTCTCTCTTTGCTGTTTCACTACTGGTAGTTAGAAGTGTAGAAAGTATAGTTATCAAAAAAGCATTAGTAGGAAGAGAGAATAGATTTTCAAGTGACTTGTGAATGTAGATGCTTTGGTTTAAAAAAAGTAATCAGAGAAACTGATTTTTCAGAACTGAGCAAATATTTTATGAAAAATCAAGCCATGGGCAGGTATTTGAAAGTCAACCAGCACTGACTGACCAGCTACTCTTGCTAATCCTTTTCTAAAACTTCACCACAAAGTTTTTAGACTCTAGTTACTCATCTGGAACACTGCTTTAATCTGTAAGTATTAGCTTGTTTCAGAAGTATTGCAGCTGAATAGGAAAAACTGGTGATTAAGTTGTTCTGAAAAATTAAACAATCTAAGACTTTGTAAAATGGTTGTAGTCCATAGGTGCCTTATGAAATAGATCCTTTATTTACTGTTAGATCTTCTTAGGCCACAAACATCTACCTGGTTATTTTTTTCTTAAGTATTTTCTCTATAAAATGAATTAATCCATCCCCAAACAATATGTTTAACTGTCTCCAGTAAAATACAGTTTTGCATGGCATATATACCTTGATTAACTACAAAGTTAATCCACAGCTTTTCTTGAAGAATATTTCCATACTTACAAGCACTGGTTTGTTGCAGGAGGGACTTAAAAGAATTTATCTGTAGATGCTTGAAGGAACCACCATTTAATAAAGTAGTATTCAGATGTGCAGATCATGTTTAACATTTGAAATATATCAGTAGCACTAAGGCAGTTTGGGTGTCTCAGCAACTAACTGGTCCCAGAAAGAGTATCGGCGGTATCCCGCAAAGTGCTGATCTTCAAAATTTTTAGTGCTTTGCAGAATTGATTTCTCAGTCCCAAGCCAATTGTCCATATCATGCAAGTGCTGCATAGTATTATAGTCAGAAGCCTCTGTTTGAGAGTAATCCAAGAAAGAATACCAGTATTTTGTTTCCAAGTTCTTTTTGTAAAATATTTGGCTCCAATGCATAGCTAATTTTCATAAGGCTCTTTGAAAGTCTCTCTTTAGAAAAAGATGTATTTCTTCTATGTGCATAGTTCATTTTAAAACCAAATCTAGCTAAAAATTGCCATATAAGCTGTTTTTTTTTCAACAGAGGGACAATAGCCATATTTTTGTCTCCCCACAGAAGAAATACATTTGTGTTTTAAAAATACATGTATTTGAGTAGTCATGTAAAATAAGCAACATAAAGGTGCCATATTGAATTCATTAAAATTTCTCTCATATGTAATCCCAAGTATCTAGATCCTCATAATTTTATTGGCAGAGGGAGCAAGTACATGGTTTGACATATCAGCTGGGCTATGAATATCTAAACATTAATACACTTCCAAGCTCATGCTTTGGTTTGGTTTTCTGCCTTACAAGTGACTTCAGTATCGGTTTTAAGAAGTCCCCACTGACCATGCCCTCTCCAGACCGTATTTAGCAGACAGAATTTGCCTGTCTTGTTATCGCCCCTCAAAAGCGGAGAGATGGAGTGTCCTTTGGTCCCTGGTCCCCTTGGCCGTTCAATGCTCAGCTTTCTTGCTGCTCTTTCTTCGCTGGAGCGCAACCGCAGGCAGCGTGAGACAGCAGATTTGCCAGGCTGTGGAGCTGCCAGGCCCTAGACAGCCATGATTCCCATGGTTATTGTTGTCCCAAGGAACAGAGGGCTCAAAGAAAACTAAAGGTAAAGGACGGGTCACTGATTTGGTTGTCTTCTTCTTTGATATGAATAATTATTAGGAAACAAAATTTAACATTTGCCTCATAACCAGAAATTAGTACCATTTTTGTTTGACATAGTGACATCTTACGTTGTTAAAGAGAGCCCTCGATGGCTACTAGGGATTAGTAGGGGAAAATATTTCACTCTCAGGTCACCTGCATGAATCTGGCCCGGGGCACAGGTGATTGACAGCTGTTCAGATGTGATGTCGGTAGGAGGCCTCTGTGAAGGAAGTTGCAAGTTTCGGTCTGGGTAGGCAGGTGTCAGCACTACAGACCCACACTCCCGTAATTATTAATCTCTGCCGGCAGTGCCATGCCAGCTGCCGGAGCGGGGACCGCGTGGGAACCCAGCCTCGGGGTGGTGGGTGAGGATGTCAGTGGGACGTGGGGGTTTCTGCTGCCGGTGCTGCGCTCGCACGGGGAAGCAGTGTGAAATCCGCACCCTGCGCAAGCTATCTCCTGGGATAACGTTGTGCAAGTGAAGCAGGAGCCTGTCCTGAACGGCTATGTGCACGCTGCTCTCTTTAAGCGTGTTAATGTGTGGCGTAGCCCTGGAGAAAGTGAATGCAAAAGGAAAGGGTTTAATGCCCTTCACTATTTCTGTCCCAGATTCCTTCCCGCAAACCTGCATTTCACCAGTCCTTTCTCTTACCGCTTCAGCTCCTCGCTACACTTTCCCATGCAAGTTTTTTTTCCCTTGTAAATGATGTGAAGCAAATACCTAATTTTATCTTTAGTGCTGACGCAAGAAAATTAGAGGAGGTATATTACAGTTCTGTTCAGTATTCTTTCCAGAGAAAACTGCTGGTTAGGTCAATTTACTTGGCACTGTACACCACTTTAATCTTAACTTGAGGCCTGCTGCAGATATACAGCAGCTGGGTCTAATGTCTTCATGCATGGTTGCAAGTAAGCCAGTTAATTTCTGTTTGTTGAGAGGTAGGAATCAAGCAAATTTTTCTCTGTTGAATGAAAACATTGTGGGGCTGGTAACAGGTGAATAAGCAATACTGTATAAGAAAACAACCTGGAATTACCGCCTAAGCTTTGAAGGGCTGGATTCCACAACAGACAAGTCACAGTTTCATCCCATTTATAATAGCAGTAGTTTAGCCCCAAGTCTTCGATTAGAAGAATTAAAAAGAAAAACTGGCTTGATGGACCTTGTTTGGGAGAAAATGCCACCAGTGAAGAAGCACTTTAACTTCAAGTCCACTTGCGGTGCTGTAAGCTGCTAACTGGGGTGTTCGCTGTATTGCTAAAACTATATGCAGGCTACAGAAGCCAAACAAATTTCTCCCCCTATCACACTGAGGTCTGCTCAGGCTCTCGATGGCCTCCAAGGTTATATCCATCAAGCTTGCTGGTGTATGTTGTCATGGTTTAGGTCCAGTATGCAACTAAGTACCACGCGGCCGCTCGCTCACTCCTTCTGCCCCAGGGTGGAAGAAAAAGGTAAAACTCGTGGGTTGGGATAAGGACTGGGACAGCAAAGGGAGAGGAAAATAACAACAGCAATACTAATAGAAGGATACATAAAGCAGGTGATACACAATGCCATTTGCTCACCACCCAGAACCTGATGCCCAGCCCCACCTTGAGCAGCGATCCCTCCTCCCTGGCCAGCTCCCCCCCTTATATACTGAGCATGATGTCATGGTATCAAATATCTCTTTGGCTAGTTTGGGTCTGTTATCCTTGCTGTGTTCCCTCCCATCTTCTTGTGAAAATTAACTATCCCAGCCAAAAAACAGGACATTATCCAACCCTTATTCTATACCATCATGCCAGAATACAACTCTTTTCAATTAATCATCACTGCTTTTCCTGTCTTTTAGATAGATAGATGGATAGATAGATAGATAGATAGATATACACAAAGATATCATTCCTGTAGTCTACGGGCCATCCCGCTAAAATGTCCGTTGAGTTCATTTAGTCCATGACTTTGGGCTTCATCTGTCATAACAGTCTCAGGGCAGGAGAGATGGTGTGTGCTGTTGGATTGTTGCACACTGCATTCGGAGCTTGCGGCTGGTGTATCTGGCATGATCCACACCCATGGTCTGCCAAAGATGCCAATTGTGAGGCAGTCACCAGGCGCCGGTTGCTGAAGTCAGTTCTAGTTCCTTCATTGCTGCACTTCGCTCAGTTTCATCAAAGTTCATCCTTCATTAATTTGTGTGATTCTTACTGTAATACCTTTGATATAGCATATAGGAATTGTAGTAGTGATGACATACAACAGCAGGGTTATTTAGCAATTGACATCATACAATTTAATTTATTGGCTAGTCTCACCCAAAATCAAATCCCCTTAAGGTACACATCGGACTTCTCCATCCTTCTGCATCACCCACCAAGTGCGCCCAGGTCCTTGAGCAAAAGCAACCCCATGGATGGGTTTGCCTTTGCATGAAGCAGCGATAACCCAGACCATCTTCCCCAACGTATTCTTCATGTGCACTATGGGGACTTTATCCCCTTCTACAGTGCGTGGAAGTTTTGATTGGGCAGGGCCAGCTCGATTGGCAGACCCCCTAGCGTTAACTAACCAGGTGGCCTTTGCTAAATGTGTCCCCAAATGTTTGAAGGTCCCAGCACCCATTGCTCTCAGTGTAGCCTTTAGCAGTCCATTGTATCGTTCAATTTTTCCTGGAGGCTGGTGAGTGATAGGGGATGTGATACACCCACTTGATGCCCAGGTGGCTCTTTGGCCCAAGTGTCTATGAGGTTGTTTTGGAAACGAGTCCCATTGCCTGACTCAATTCCTTCTGGGGTGCCATGCAACCACAGAACTTGCTTTTCAAGGCCCAGGATAGTGCTCCGGGCGGTGGCATGGGACACGGGATGTGTTTCCAGCCATCCAGTGGTTGCTTCCTCCATTGGAAGTACATGGTGCTTGCCTTGGTGGGTTTGTGGGAGCATGATATAATCAATCTGCCAGGCCTTCCCATATTTATATTTCAGCCATCTTTCTCCATACCAGAGAGGCTTTAACCTCTTGGCTTGCCTGATTGCAGCACATGTTTCATATTCACGGATAACCTGTGTGATAGTGTCCATGGTCAAGTACACCCCTCGATCACAAGCCCATCTATACGTTGCATCCTTTCCTTGATGGCCTGAGGTGTCATGGGCCCACCCAGCTATAAATAATTCACCCTTACGCTGCCAGTCCCAATCCACCTGAGCCACTTCAATATTAGCAGCCTGATCCACCTGCTGGTTGTTCTGATGTTCCTCGGTGGCCCGACTCTTGGGTACCTGGGCATCTACATGACGTACTTTTACAATGAGCTTCTCTAGCCGGGCAGCAATATCTTGCCACAATGGGGCAGCCCAGATGGGTTTGCCTCTGTGCTGCCGGTTGCTCTGCTTCCATTGCCGTAACCACCCCCACAGAGCATTGGCCATCATCCATGAGTCGGTATAGAGGTACAGTGCTGGCCACTTTTCTCTTTCAGCACTATCTAAAGCCAGCTGGATGGCTTTCACCTCTGCAGACTGGCTTGTTTCACCTTCTTCAGCAGCTTCTGCAACTCATCATGTAGGACTGCATACAGCAGCCTTCCACCTCTGATGCTTTCCCACAATGCAACAGGACCCATCAGTGAACAGGACACATTGCTTCTCATTTTCTGGCAGTTTATTATACAGTGGGGCCTCTTCAGCACGCGTCATCTCCTCCTCTGGTGACATTCCAAAATCTTTGCCTTTTGGCCAGTCTGTGATCACTTCCAGAATTCCTGGACAACTGGGGTTTCCTATTCGAGCCCAGTGTGTGGTCAGTGCGACCCACTTACTCCACGTAGCATCAGTTGCATGGTGTGTAGAAGGGGCCCTCCCTTTGAACATCCAGCCCAGCACCAGCAGTCAGGGTGCCAGGAAGAGCTGTGCTTCGGTACTAACAAACTCTGAATCAGCTTGAATCCCTTCATATGCTGCCAGTATCTCTTTTTCAGCTGGAGTGTAGCAGCCTCGGATCCTCTGTACCCCCAACTCCAAAACCCCAGGGGTCGGCCTCGAGTCTCCCCTGGTGCTTTTTGCCAGAGACTCCAGGTAGGGCCATTCTCCCCGGCTGCGGTGTACAGCACATTTTTTACATCTGGTCCTGCCTGGACTGGCCCAAGAGCTACGGCATGAACTATTTCTTGTTTAATTTGTTCAAAAGCTTGTCGTTGCTCAGGGCCCCATTTGAAATCATTCTTTTTCTGGGTTACGTGATAGAGAGGGCTTATTATCAGACTGTAATTTGGAACATGCATTTGCCAGAAACCCACAAAGACTAAGAAAGCCTGTCTTCCCTTTTTGCTAGACAGTGGAGGCATAGCTGCTATTTTGTGGATCACATCCACTGGGATCTGACAATGCCCATGTTGCCATTTTATTCCTAAAATCTGGATCTCCTGTGCAGGTCCCTTGACCTTACTTCTTTTTGTGGCAAAACCAGCTTCCAGAAGGAGTTGAACTATTTTCTTCCCTTTCTCAGAGACACCTGCTGTGTTGCCCCATATGGTGATGTTGTCAATGTATCGCAGGTGTTACAGAGCTTCACCCCATTCCAGTGCACTCTGGATCAGCCCATGGCAAATGGTGGGGCTGTGTTTCCACCCCTGGGGCAGTCGGTTCCACAGGTACTGGACACCCCTCCAAGTGACAGCAAACTGCAGCCTACACTCTGCCACCAAAGGGATTGAGAAAAACGCATTCACGGTATCAGTAGTGGCATACCACTTGGCAGCCTTTGACTCCAGTTCATATTGAAATTCTAGCATGTCCAGCATGGCAGCACTCAGTGGGTGTGACCATTCATGCCACAATAGTCTACTGTCAGTCTCCACTCTCCATTAGACTTTTGCACTGATCATATGGGTTTGTTAAAGGGTGAGCGGGTAACTGCATGTTGTCCAGGTCATAATAAACCATCTCCTGCACAGCTAATTCCCTCAGGTACTGCGATACCTCGTTCCATGGTGGTCCACCTGCCTGTGTGATACACATCGTCTTCACTGAAGGGATACCTTTCTCTCACGCCTGACAGAAGTCGTCTCCAGAGGTTGAGGGCTTGTGTCTTTTTCCCAATTGCCTTGTCGATGCCCCCTTCCCCAGACAGGGTTCCCAGCTGCTTGACCTCCTTACCCTCTAATTCCAGGCTACTGGCCCCGTTATCCCAGCATCAGAGCAGCAAGGTAATGATGTGCTCCCCTGGATGGCAGCCAAAATCTTTCCGTGTATCTCACAGCTCACTCAGGGACAAGGATCAGGTGATTACCTCTAGTTCTGCCTTTTCCTCCTGTTCTTGTTATGGTCCTGGTTCATCACTATCCCTTACTAAGCAAACTGATTTTATTGTGTATTTCTTCTTCTGTATAGAGGTGACTGATACCAGTACAGGCTGGTTTTTTGGTTAAGCTGCAGTGTCTGTCACAGGGGTTGGAGTAGCTGCAGTGTCGGTCTGTTCTCCCTCTCTTCCCCCTGATTGCACTGCCTAATATCAAGCAGTGCTTGGTGGATAGTGGCCAGAGCCCAGCACAGCGCAGTTAAGTTGTGCCTTTTTGGAATAGCCACAGCATTTTCCTTTCACATATTCTATCACTTTATCAGGGTCCTGTAGTTGTTCAGGAGTGCAGGTCCAAACCATTGGGGGTGAGAAGGTCTCTAGACACCTGCTCATATTCTCCCACATGTCATGCCACCCATGACTCTCCAGCCTTGGGGCAGATCTCTGGGTGGTATTCTTAAAACAATTGTTCGTAACCCTAAACAAGACCTGGAACACATTCAGGAGGCATAGCAATAAAAGCATGCTGGCTTGAACATCTCAAGGATATTCAAAATTCTCAAAAGCTGCTGTAACCAGCCTGAAGGGAAAAGAAGAGGTGAAAGAGCAGGAGAAAATATCCCTCCCATCTTTCCCATAGATTGGGTGCGATTATTAATCAATTCTGAGAGGTGTCATATGAGGTACGGGCATGCCAGCAATGCCACATACAAATAGCAGCTTAACCTCCTGACCAGTGATGTTATCATGTCATAAGTCAATATTACATAGTACAGCAAAATGAGCATCGTGATCCCACTCCCAGAGCTGATAAACAGCGCCACAGGAAGTACATACAGCAAGTAAGGGTTTACATATCACAGCCATGTGAACAAACAAAACACCATTGTGACCAGTGACTATTTAGCTAAGATATTAAATGTGTATAACAAATTTGTTTTAACATGCTCTGATCCAATCTGTCGTTATCTCAACCCTTCGAGCCCCATGTTGGGCACCAATCAGCTATCCTGGCTGTGTCCCCTCCCGGCTGCTGGTGAAAAGTAACTCCATCATCTCAGCCGAAAACCAGGACAATGTCCATAGAGGTAGCACTGGCTATGCAGAGTGTTACCCATTGATGACCCGAGTTCCTGCCACGTTCTGTGGAGTCCTCAAAGACTGGGACTAAATTCACTAGATCTTTTGACTTTAAAGGCTTAGGTCTTTAGCATTATAGCTAGCCAAAGAGTTTACCTACTTAAAAATAGGTGCTAGTAAAAACTCCAATGCTCTGATTAAGATGCAAGAGCTATGGGTTTGTACTTCACCCTAAAAACAAATAGGCTTCTATCATATTAATGGTAGCTTAATTCCAAATACACATCATGTTCTACCTTAAAATGACCTAAAACTGTTCATATATTTAGAAAATAAAACTTTAGATAAACTAGACAACAAATCTTCCTAGTAGAAAAGGAAATCCAGGTCTGTCTTCTCCCAAATGACCACCTATAGAGTCAGGCAGTGGCTTCTCTCTTGCTGGGAACCTTTAGCTGTTGTCTGCACAGTGCCACAGCCTCAGTGGGAGGAGCAGAGCACACCCCCAGCTGAGACTGTGATGAGAGGAAGAGAGAAAGCAATAATCTGAGAGGATAAAATACTTTTCCCCCTCAATTTACTCTAATTCTTTTTTGTTATTGATGTTGTTCCTGTGTCTATGTTTATAGAATCATAGAATCATCATAGAATGATGACATGCTCCACTAGATCTAGGTATTCAGAGTAGAACAGCACACTTCCAAGCACCATAATATTTTATTAAAAGAGTTTCTTCACCTATACAGCCTAGCTTCTCTCATTTAATGCATAGACACTTACAAGAAGTGGGAAATCTCAGGCTAAGAGAGATGCCGAATGAGCCCTTCTTGCTCTGTAGTTGGTATTACTGCCAGTCTCTGCGTTGTCAAAACACTGAGAGAAGTTGCATTTCAGAAATCTTTTACAAAAGAATCGATTAAAGGCTATAAAAAATGACAATCTGCACAGGATAGAGACTAAACAGAATTAATCCTATATGTGTAATTTCCCTAGAATTATCTCCACTGTTAGTTAAAAAGACAGCTAAGATGCAAACTTTAGTCTGATGTTTCCTCTTAGGCTTGACTGCTTAAAGAACTTTTCTGCAAAATTCTGTGTTTACCTAGCCCCTAGGTGAAAAGCCACCTTCCCCTCCCCTACACCTAAGGGAGCTAATGAGCCATGCCTCTTATCCTCCCAAAACTCTTGGCTCAGCAGAAATTAATCCACTTTCTTTGCCCAGTTCTAACACATGCCACCAGGATAAGGCAGGAGAATGAACCTTCCTACCCTTTTATGCTCACTGGACGATTGACTGACAGACAGGTCAGTCTGTATTCTCTGTACTTCATTAGTCATTATGTAGTTTGACACTAAAGCTAAACCAGCTTAATTGCTAGCTGCTATCAAAAGAGGCGGTCTCATCCCTTTTCTGCATCTCACTCCTAACTGCATGGTTGCCCTGGCTGCTTCGCGCAGGCACCTGCCCCCACGGGGACTCGGGTTTGAGGTCTAGACCTAGAAAATATGAGCCCTGCAAAAATATGTGAATACATTTACGGCACTACTTGGGAGTCGATCAGGTGCCCGTGGTGGTGGAAGACTGGGAGCAGGAGCATGTTCCTGGGGAAAAATTGGAGAGATTGGACAACTAATTTTAGCAGTGACACAGTGTTAGATCGGCTTATCCTTCTTGCCAAACTAGCCTTGGTATTCTGTAGAGAATAGCATAATTGCCCTATTCCACAATGAATCTGTGGTTCCTGTTGTGAGTCAGCCTGTATAACTGAATTAACTTTCCCAATGAATCATGTTTCTAATGTAGTTCATCGAGCATGGTTGCACAGACCATCTGTTAGTGGCGACACTGATGCGTATGCCTGACATGCCACCCCTTGTCTTGGTGCAAATCTTCAGGCCTGTAGGATGAATGAGATGGGAAAACTGACTGACATTAAATATAACTTCTTTTTTCCTGGCCAGTTAATTGTAGGAAGGTCACTGATATGTCCTGATAGACAGTTGTAGCAGTATAATTAATGGAGCAACACAAGGGCTGGAATGGTGATGGGGGAGTGGAGAGAAAAGGAGCGGAGAGGAACTGCTGTAGCAGATATTGGCACCGAAATAACTGTCTGCCTAACTGTTGCTGTAGTAAGGGTTTAGCAAAGGCTTTCCTTTATCTAAAGTGTAAGGGACATTTGCTTTTGGAGCAGAAGATCTGAGTTAAACCATACTGCCAACATGCCACACTGAATCGTTGCGACAATCTCAGAGATTAACAGGGTAATGCAATTTGCTTCGTGTTGTCAGTCAAAGTGGGTGCGACTCTGAGCCCTGAGTATAGGGTAAGATAAAGCAGCTGTCTGACTAAAACTGACAGTAAGGTAGTCCTAGATGGAGCTTCTAGGATTAGATAACATATTCAAGGCTGGTTGTTCGCACAGGATGAATGAGGGAGGAAGGGCCTGGGGACAAGAGGGGAATTTCGCAGGAGTTTCCCACCTGTTTGGGAGCATGCTCACCTTACTGAAACTGCTAAACCGGCGCAGACAGACTGGGTAGACAGCAGGACAAATCTGAACCTGCAAAATATTGTAATTGTATATATATGCCTTTGTTAGTGTCTGAAGGACTTACACTCACATTAGCATCTTCTAACTACAGCTCTGTGTTTTCTCTTCCGGTATTTTTCAATAACTGCCATCGCATGAAGAGCTGCGGGGCCAAAGCACTCTCAGATTCTCAGCAGGGGGTTACTGACGCGAAAGGAGAAGGACAGCGGGATCAATCCCACAGCATGATAGTGATATTTGGCAAACAGCTTTGAAGCATTTGGATATGTAATATTTTGCAGATGCCTGTAAAGTTCTCTGATGTCTTTCAGAGCAACTAAAAATCTTGCCATATGCTCCAACCTTCTTTTTGTGTGGCCGTGGGTTATGTGCAAATCTTCAGGATGACTGATAAGCCCGTTGTGAGCATATTGGATGCTTGCATGATTTGGGGCGCCACTTGAAATGTGCTCAGCATCCCACGCTGACTGCAGCCCATTGAACTGGAGTGCTCTCAACACCTCGCCACAACAGGCTCTTAACAAGTGGACTGCATTACATTAGCTTCCCCAGAAGGAAATCAAGTACTGCTCTCTTAAAATTGTTTGTGCCTTTCTTTCTGCCCAAATTTGTAGGGGTTGACAAACTTTCTCTTGAGTAATTCCGTACTGCTACTTTGCTCCACAGTGTGTGAAGGAGGGAGTTTGTCACGCAGAGCCTGTGAGTCAGACCTGCAGGGCATGTCACTGGCACGTCAGGTTCTTACGCGGAGGCTAAAAACAGTTTGTCAGTGCTCCCCATTAGCCGCCCTAATTTTCAGTTGGAAACTTGACTGTCACTTTGACTTAACTGCATCGTTTCCTAACATACAACGATGCGCAGGTTTTGTTTTCCTAACTGTACAGTGTGTAAAGGCTTTATAACAAGACCTAAAATGTTGGTTTGTTTGTAAATGAAAGCTGGTGTTCTTATGACCCTTCCAAACAGAGGCAGACCTACCTACCTACAATTTTGTTGTTCTCCTTAGTAAAAAAAATGTCCATTCGTTTCATCCTAATTGTGGGTAGCCATTTAGTCAGAACAGGATCATTTGAAGTAATTTTAAAGTATGTCTATGGACTATTGCTGCATACTGCATAATGTGTTAAAACCTGAATATTTCACATGTGTAAATATGCTTTATTGCTAAAAGTTTACTTTATGTACTGTGAGCCCTGATCTTTATTTTAGGGCTTTGTTTTACTTCAAGCTGCTTCTATGACTAAATTTGAGGCATACAGCTCCATTTTGCAGCTCAGTCGCCTTCCATCTAAGTATGTTTCACTTGTTTCCTCTGAAAAATTCTGAATTTCTAATTATGAAAGGGAGCTGTTTATCGCTGTTTGAGGTGTCTGTTTGACAAGCAGTCATGCAGAAATAGTGCTATGTGTAGGATCCCAGTATAAATAGAAGCAATCATGATCCAAACTGTGGATAAGTAATTAGAATAATAAGTAGAAATAAAGAAGCTTTGTCAGTTTGCATTCCTTTTTCTGAAACGGCTACGGGCAAGTGTAGAAACTAATCCTTATCTTTAGTTTTTCCCCCCAAATAAGGGTAAAATTGGATTTAAGAATAAGAGCTTACCATATGAATTTAGGTTTATGGAGGATGTACTCTAGACTGTCAAAAATAGTATGCCTGAGGCAGATTTGCTTCTAAAGAGAAAAATGCAGTAAAGCTTAGGGTTATACTGAAAGTGAACTGCAGTATATTATGAAATAGTTTGGTTCAGTAATTCCTGGATTGTTACATTCAGATTTTCAGCCACTATAGTTCTTTGTTGATTAAAAAAAATCCTTTGATAAATACCAAGGACTACTGAAGTTAAGGGTCTAACTTTTCTTTCTGTCTGAACTTGTCACGGCAAGGAGATAGTAATTTACACTTATCAAAAACTGAATAGTGACCTGAAGCTATTAAATGTATTTCAAAGAGATGATTAAGAATAGTGACAATGAAACTAGCCCCAGTGAAAACTGACCATCACATCTATAGCTGATTGAAAAAGCTCTAAAAATTTGGTCTCCTTTCAGATATTTTTCACCCTCTGAACTAGGATCTAGAGGATGAGGTCGAAGAAGACTGCACATCATGTGTGGTCTGTCCAATCTCTAGCATGACTTAATCAACCTCAATGCTGCTCTAAATTATAGCAGAACAAACTAGTCTTCTGATTCTTTATTGTATAATCTACTGAACATGAAAGTCTTTTTGGATTATTCTTTGCTACAGGTTTGTAAATGTTCTGGAACTGAAAAATAGGCAGATGAAACACATTTTTTTCTAGTACTGATAGTTCTTGTTTGTAGACTAGTTGTATAAATAACTCCAGGACATCTGACATCTTTTTCATATAAAATATGTTGGCAAAATTTGGCGTGAATTGGTTCCATTTCATCAACTTTCTTTTTGGTTCTCCTTTTTTTCTTTTCTGTGGGAGTATTTCTATTTTTCTAATCATTTTGGAATTTGGAAGTTTATTCATATCTCCTTAATCGTATATTAGTTCAAGGAACACATAATCCCTTTTAGGCAGCAGCTTTTACAACATGTGGTGGGTGCCTCTGAATCAGCATCAAATGTTGGCATCTCCACTTCCTCCTTCATCAGAAGTAGTGAAGTTTCATCAGAACCAGTGAGAAAAAATATTTCAAGAGAACGTAAAGAAGTGGTGTTTTTTTCCTTGGAGGAAAAAAAAGATTTAATATTACATGGAAGAACATATTTCAAAACCATCCTGTGTACTTCCTTCAAACTTAACATGGAATTAAAATTTTCTCATTGAGGATGGACACTGTTGGTAAATAATAATGACAATTGAATATGACTTGTCACAAGACAGAGCTCCTTTGCCTGAATATTTGTAATGCGATTTGATGTTTTTTTCATGTGTGGAAAGCTTGGATGGAGGGTATCCTGTTTCTGGCAGGTCTAGAAAACAGCAAA
Organism: Balearica regulorum gibbericeps; assembly: GCF_011004875.1. NCBI lineage: Eukaryota > Metazoa > Chordata > Aves > Gruiformes > Gruidae > Balearica > Balearica regulorum. The sequence goes on from NC_046185.1 coordinate 35,356,752, forward strand.
ATTCAGAATAATGTAATTTTCAATCTGTACAGTTAGATTAATAAGATGCCCTACCACCTACTTTCTCCAACTTTCTTGTACATTTGTTATAACTACTGGGAAACATATTTGAGCTCGCTATATAGAAAAATACTTTTGAGAAGTGCTTTTGGGCTCCTGAGACTGGTAGACACTCTGGCTATCTCCCAGCCTCACACAGGGACAAGAAGCAGGTGCCCAGCAGCCCTCCCTCCTGCCTTCTCTCCACCCTGACGTTCCCCGGCCATAATCCAAGCGCACGGGCCAGGGGAAGCATCGCAGCGAGGCCCCCGGAGCAGGCAGCGGGTACCTGCTCCTGCAGTGTTCAGCATAGGCACCCCGGGAACTGCCCCGATGCAGGCCCTGGGAGTAGTCACCAAGGTGAGTGAAGTACATGGAGTCTGGTCCTGAAGAGTGCGGAAAGATCATGGACCATGGCCGTTCTTCTGCCTGATGTTCACGTCTCAAATAATTCCAGTGTATCCAAGTCTTCCTCCTCTAAACTTCAAATCCCATTGTTCAATGCACTGAACTCTGCAAGAAATAATTCAAGGAAACGCTTCAGGCGATGGAATGTAAACCTTAGAAAGGTCCAAAGGTTTCTGCTTGTAATGGGATCCCAGCATCACTTAAATTCATGGATTATCTGATCCTTTTTTCTTCTTAAATTGGATATTTATAAGATAGAAAATCCACAGTGTTTCAGCTTTCAGGAGCTTAGTGGGAAGAGCCTATATACTATAGGCAGGTATAACCCTGATCTCTCTTGCCAGCCTCCCTGGTTGGAATAACAGCTGGAGAACAGGTCACTTTATATAAAATAATAACTGTGGGGGATTCATGGCTTTGCTTTTCCCAGATTATGAGCCCAGACACAAAAGTCTGACCAAAGCAATGGAGCCTTTAGAAAACCTTTCCAGAGGAAGGGCTGGATGTCTAAGCTGTTTTCCTATCCCAACTCAGAGAATGATTTTTCTGGGATCATATATCAACAAATAAACTTTTCGCTAAGCTATGGGAACAAAACCAAGTGGTTTTGGCCAGTAATAACATCACAGTTGAGTGAGGATGATGCAGAAACCTGAATTTTCAGAACTTAATTTTTTGTCTCATATTTCTAATACCCTATTTGAAATAAATAGATGGCATTATATTTTATTTTTATTTTAACTTTATTTCAGAATTAAACTTTTCATCAAAGCCACAACATTTCTCAATGTTGAAATCAATATTCTCTGATAACTTAATTCCATTTCTGGATGCAACAGACCTAGATTCCTTTCTACACTAAATGGAAACAGAGTGCAGGGTATTTAATATCCTGTCATTGAGACAGTGCAGGCTGCTACTATACGTTGAGGAGTATATAAGTATGTGAATTTTGAGAATTAAAATGAACTGGGCAGCTAATAAAAGAGTGAGATGTAAGGATAGTTATTGTTTTTACATCTAAGTAAGGCCACCCTAAATAATTCCAAGCAGTTTGAATGTTTTGAACAATCTTTTTTAGCATAATCTGTGCAACTAATTCTTCATAACATTAATACTTTGAAATAATTGATTTTCAAATACTGAAGCAAGCACAGCATGAAGTTTAAGACTGCAAGGCAATAAAGACAAATCAGTTTTTTAAAAAAACCTATTTTTTAAAAAAAGCAACACAAGTTCAGTGAAGCACAACTCATGTTTTAAGAAAGCCTTTGTCTTGTGTGGAAAGAATCCTATCATTTATTATACAGATATCTTTTATTTTCTTTAAAGAAACACAGTATTGTTTAGAGGAAGTGGGAATTCATAGCTCTGTTGGTTATAACTATCTACAGTCTCAGGCTGTTGAATTCAGGATATACAGCTGTTTATGACTTTATATACTCTATAGCCAAATAAGGTAAATACCCACTTGGGCTAGAGCAGAGCTGTTAGCAATCTGAATTCAGTACCTGTTATTGCTCCGTTGCTGTGCAGTAGTATACTGGGTCTGGCTGGGATGGAGTCAGTTTTCTTCATAGCAGCCTGTAAGATGCTGTGGTTTAGATTTGTGACCAAAACAGTGTTGATAACACGCCAATGTTTTAGCTGTTGCTGAACAGTGTTTGCACAGTGCCAAGTCCTTCTCTGTTTCTACTCTGCACTGCCCCCCGCCCCCGGCCCCCCAGCAAGCAAGCTGGAGTGAGCAAGAGGTTGGGAGGGCACACAGCCAGGACAACTGACCCCAACTGGCCAAGGAGATATTCCATGCAATATAACATCATGTTCAGCAATAAAACAGGAGAGGAGTTTTTCCAAGGTAGCCATCACTCAGAGACTGGCTGAGCATCGGTGCTGGAGGGATGTGGTGAGTGATTGCCTTTGCATCACTTTTTGTTTTATCTTCTCTTTCTTCATTTATTAAACTGTTTCGATCAACCCATGAGTTTTTCTCACTTTTGCTGTTCCATTTCCCTCCCTCATCCCACAGGGAATAAGAGAGCGAGCAGCTGTGTGGGGCTTAGTTGCCAGCCACAGTCAACCCACCACAAACAGGCAAGATTTCTTTGAACACTTTCAGACATTTCAGCTCAGCAGAATACGGTATTCTGTGTTAATGAGGTGTATAGTATTGGAAGCTCCCAGCTTCAGGTTTGATAGTTTACATTGCTGGCAATATTCAACTTTATTCTTACATTCTCACTGGGAGTTGGAGCTAGATGATCTTTGAGGTCCCTTCCAACCCAAACCATTCTATGGTTCTATGATTATAACAAAGTTGTAGGCTAGGTATCGCTTTTTTTCCTTTCTCCTGTGTTAACTCTATTGAGACTGCAGCAGACCAATACACAAAATTCAAGGCTTTGATCTCACATGTATTCCTTAAACCTAATCTGCCAAAGAAGTGTGAGAAGGCTATGGATTTTGAGCATGCCATGTACTAGGCTCAAAAAAGAAGATCCATGCACCTAATCTGCACAGAAATCAGATAGTTTCACCTGCAGTATCTTCTTGGCATATATAAATATCTACATTTCAGTCTTATCATTAGTTTACACAAAACTGGAGACTAGGGTAGAAAATGTGACCCGACCTTTTATTTTTATTATATATACAGCATTTCCTAAGTTATCCTGAGAAATTTTTTCCAGTACGTGATAGACTCTATTGCCCTTTCTCTACACTCTACAGAAATAAACACTTCAAAATTCAGTTTTAATTTTCAGCCTTGGGTTATATGCAGTGTGTTCATCGGTGGTCTAGAAGCAAGCATAAATTCATCTGTTCATAGCACAAAGACCATCAGAGTGTTAAATGGTGGTAAATTGTAGAATACAATGCCGTAAGCCTAGCTGATTCAACAAAGTCCATCTTGACATAGCTAACTGCACAATTATTCATCAAGAAACATGGGATCAAAGCTGTGCTGACAGAATGGAGAATTTTAGCTTGCAAGTAAGTAACTGATCAGGAGTCATACAAGATGGGCAACTGAATAAGAGTTCCCATTACAGTACTTGACCACGAATGTCATGGATAATAGTAAGTATGAGTTACAAGGTATATCCTTGTGTATAGCATTGGTCAAGCTGATGCTGGAAGAATTCATCTAGTCCTGATGCCAGCATATTTAAAGGGATATGGAAACACTGAGGTAAGTTTAGAAAGCAACCACAAGAAAAGTATTTGCTGGAGGAGGTGGGGGGGAAATGCCTTCTGGTGAGAGACTTGAAATGTTTGGTGCAATGTCTAAAGGAAAAAACTGGGAGCTTACTTGACTCTGTCAAAGTACTTATTAAGGAAAAATTGTTGGTTTCTAAGGGACTCTGATCTGGCTGAGAAGGACATAATAAGAACCAATAGCAAAAATGTGAAAGTACACAAATTCAGAGGACAAAGAATGAGTTCTGAGCTAGATGTCTCTAACACTTGTGGAGCAGGATAGGATTTCTCTGGTCAACACCCAAGGACAGCACTATCACAGTAGGACATACAGGAGGTCAGACTACACCAACCCAGATTCTCTTCTGGCTTTATGAGTTGATGAATCTATGTGGTTTGTAACTATGGAACAGAAATCTCACCAACCTGTAACCCTCATCCAAGTAGCACAGACCAGGAAAATGAATACACATTTTCAGAGAGGGAGAGGAGCCAAATTGAAGGAACTGTACTGGGGTGTGGTGCCAACTTGCTTTCATAATAAAGTCTCAGTTGAGATCTAAGGAATGAATTCTGCTACCTGAGGGTGCTTCTGTTTGAAACTGATGATTTAGTCATGTGTTTTTTTTCACTTCTCTTTGGGGTTTTGAGTAGTGAATTCATTGTTGTTGCACTGTGTTTTAAGCCTGTCTCTCCGTCTCCTGTAGAAGCAGTTTCTAGCTATGATGAATTTCTCAAAATAGGAAAGGAAGCCTGGCATCCGGTCTCTGGTTAATACAAGCACACCTCAGAACTGCAGTTTTGCAAATGGTTTAAATCAATACAACCAGGCCCTTTATTTGGCTTGTTTGCTGTTGTTTTCTGAGGAGAAGGCAGGAAGGGTTGCTTTTTAAATTCTTACGTGTAACTTAGTCTCTATTCTTACCTTTCTTGATCAATGCTAGGATTGAAGAATGGACCTCCGAGTGACAAACAGTGTGGGTCACTCTGGAGTTCTTTGTCCAACAAGTTACTTTTACACTGCTACTACTTTTTCAGAATTGGATTGTTTTTTCTTTTTTCAGTAAAAAATGATTAATACTTTCCTGTGGATACTGTGCCTTACCACAGCATATGTTTCCTTCCACAATATTTTTCTGTTTGTAGAGTGAGCTTATTTTTGCCCATGTTTTATGACTGTATGAAAGCTTGAAAACTACAGAGATAAGGTTAAAGAAAAGCTCTTAAAAATATTTGATGGCTTAACTTGGGCTCTAAAGCTGTGGGTTCAAAGCCCATCTTGGCTCTTGAACTGGCAGACAGTAACAGTCTGAATATTCCCTGTTTGATGCATCATTCAAATGAAAACACTGTCACAGTCTGGTTTTTTTATCTGCTGGAGGAGTTATCTTTTTCTAAAGATCTCCTTGGTCTCTACAAAAAGATATATTATTTTCTAGTGCAATCTAAAAGAGATGGATTTAGGGTAGGAGGATTCCCTGCGTTGTGGGGGAATTTCTCCTTAAGCCACAGAGTAGTGCAGCACTTTTCAGTGGCCCCAGAAAACCACAGGCTTTTCATTTCTTCACCACTTAATAATCAGAACCCATTAGCAAGGCTTAGTATATCCAGATCGATCTGGCTCTAGTCGTTATCTTTATCTAGTTCCATTAGCGTGAAACAGGGTTCTGCAGTACAGGGGGCACCCCACTCTCCTCCAGCATGATCCTCCCCCAGATTCTGCTTTTTTGTTCCATCTACACAAAAGAACCCCACAAGTGGTTTTTAAGACATCTCAGGCCACTCTGCAGAAATGGGTAGAAATTTTCACAATATGAACAGGTAATATTATTCCATGATTTATAACTACTATGCTGGAGTTCTAATACCCAAAGCTTCCTCATAAACTATATAGTCACTAAAACATCTTGCATACCTTTCGGACACCTACACCACTTCTAGACTGGGCTAGTTTTATGGGTTTCTCTATGCCGAAAGTACAGAGAGAAGCATTTCCAGAGGCTGATTCCTCTCATCTATCTATTTAGGATAGGATAAATCACGCTCCAGAGATACCCGTCTCCTTTTGCTCACAATAGACAATGAACTTTGACTATGCCCTTGGCAAATTGACAATGAACTAATCCATGAATTAGTACTCTGCCATTTCTTCTGCAATCAACAATTTATTGGGGGGTTTATTAAAAGATACTACTCTTCATGAAACAATTAGCCATGTAAATAGAGATAGTTCAAAGTTTTGCAAGAGCATCTCTTATAGTGATCCATTCCGGCATTTGCAGACATTTTGCAAAAAATGTTTATAGGAGAAAACATCATTGCAGATGAGATATATCTGGACCCGGGTGAGTGGTACATGGTATCAGGATCTTGCAGGATCAGTTTTAGTAGCAGAGTTCTTGTTCTGAGCAGTCCAGTTCCCAGTAGTTATTCCTCTCCAAAGAAAGTCAGAGTTTTGTTAGCTTGAGGCTGAGCACAGAAATCTAGCCATATTTAGCTCTAAGACAATATGTATTTCACTAGTAGAGCAGACAGTTATGAGAGGATGGCTTTAAACGAGAGGAAAAATGTTTCAAAGTGGAGGGACAATTTTAATTCTTTAACCTCCACTTGTATTAGCTACTTCTTGGCTTCTAGTGTATGAAAGCTTCTTGGCATGTGCCCTGCCTCGGGTCGAGTAGGACGTGGGAGAGATTGTGCTTGGATGTCTGGAGTACTACCACTTGGGGGGGAAAATGTGTAGCATTCCAACAGATATAATTAATGACAAGTGTTGTTGTCTTTCTCCTGTGCCATCCACCCACTGGCTGCCTGGTGCTGACCCCTTGCTGTCCTGCTGACCTCTCCAAAGTTTATTTTAAAAAGGCATCCTTGCTTTCCCAAACTTTTCAGCTAGGCTTCCCTTGGGCTTCTTGTTCAGTGCATGCCCAGGACTATGCCTGTGTCCACTGCTCAGTGATCAGACACAAGTGTTTCCATTAGAGGGATGATTAATGGAAACTTCCTTGGGAATGGGAAAGGGAGAAGTGGGTAATACAAGTCAAGAAATGTGTTAAAACTGAACAAAGGAACTTTGTTTAAAAAATAACTTATTTTTCAAGTGTGCTGCAAATTGCCTTTACTCGCTGGGGTCCTGCCCACATCAGTAAAATGCTACAGTTGTTTCCTCAGTGGCGGGCTTGAAAGAAGTTTGTTCTTTCAACCCACTTTGTAGTGAGTGACCACATCAAACAAATCCACCGGCTGAATTGGCTTCTATGTTGGCAGATTTAGTAGACATAGGGTTTAATGCTGTGTAGTGCAGGTGCATGGAGGTTTCTACATCTAAACGCAAAGTAATAAAACAATGTACGGGACTGAAGAGTATACAGGAATCCAAACTGGCTATTAGGAGAGCACAGCTGTTGTTACTTCTGGCTGGTAGCATTCTCCAAAGAGAAAACTGTATGACTAAGTCCCTCATTTGCATGATGAGGATCACAGATCAGTTTCTGTCTGATCTCAGGCCTTGCCTCACCCTCTGCTTACCCTTTTCTTGTTATGTTATGTTAGAGGCAAAAGCCTGTGTCTTCCATTTCCATTAGACCCCGTGCTTAGCTCTTTAGATGCCCAGAGACAGCATCCACCATGTCAGCCAAGGCAACCTGCAGATTGAAACAGTACAACAGTGAAATTGGCAGGATGACTGATTTTTTTCACTGCTGAGGGGAACTGGTGAAAAATGTGAATGAGGCACAGAGAGAATAATAACCATGGGAGGAGGCTAAGAGCTCTGTGCTGCTGCTTCCATGGGAAAGCGGAGTGCTGGTGTTTCTAGTACTACCAGGTAGGACCTTCCACAATGCTTTACAGGGAAGCAGCATCACTGTTTTCCAGGAGAAATCAGTGCTTTTGTTGCTTGCTCTTAGTCTAACAGTGTATTAAGAGCTTTGTAGAGACAACAATAGAAAATGTTATCTTCCCACAAGCCCAAAAGCACAGGCAGCTCCTCTGCTCGCCAAACTTTGCTGTTCATTGGAAACAATCAACTCTGACTACTTGGTAAGTTGTTATTTGGTGTGTGCACATCATATTCTTTATGAAGTCAATTCTTCAAGGCTAGAGCTTGATCCTTTTGCCAAATCAGAAAAACTGGGCAGTTGCACTGTGGTGCAACAGTTGCACTCCCACTGTGGTGCAACAGGGAGACTGAGGCATTGAGGCTGGAGCTGCTAGTTTCCACTGAGCAAACCAGGTCTGAAACTCCTTTGCCATGTGTACAGCAACAAATAAATTCCTTTTCTTCATTAAACCAGTTCTGCACGTGCTCTTGCCCTCTCCCATGGCCAAACCCCATCGTGCAGGATGTGTTTGCAAAAGGCTGGTGCTGGCTGGGACCTCCACGTGCCTGCGCAAAGGGAAGGCCTGCCCCTCCCCTGCATAGCAAAGGCATTCTGCTTTTGTGGCATCTGGGCCACTGCAGCTGTTATAAGGAGGGGTTTGCTCTTTTTAGAAATTATTTCAAAGCAAGCATGTTGTTTATTAAAATATGTAGTGTACATTGTGAACTTGTAACTGCGATAGAAAAAATATCAGCAAATGATTCTGACAATTCATTGAAAACTCCTTCCTGCCCCTACCCCACTGAAGGGTGGGAATTACTTCTTGATTGAACATGCAACTTAAAAAATAGTATTTTTTTTATTTTTGTGTTTTTCCATTAGAATTCAAAATAATTTATATTCAATTATAAACATTACAAGTTAAAATTGCATATTGAAAATCATAACAAAATTTGGCGGAAAATTATTTTACTTTGATGAAATCACTGCAATAGATAAAACACAGGAGAGACAGCAGTCACAAAGAGCAGATAAGACTTTTTTCTTGTTTCCTGAAAAGCACTCTTTATGTACTAGTGCATCGTTAACTCAACGTGCAATTGCTGGTAATGCTGATGCCAGTAGCACAGCTTTGAGCCAGGCATGATATTGTAAATAAGAACTAGAGAAGATCAAGTATTAGTAATATAGAAATATAAGAAGCATACATATGACTGTATGAGGGAACAATCTTTGTGTAAGTACTGCAGAAGATGCTCTCAAGAATGGCTTTACTCATTTTAATACAATCAGGTTTTTGCCATCTTCTTAATAATTAAATTGGTATTTCACAGTCTGTTAAGTGTAATAATGACTAGATTTTTTTCACCCCCTGAGATTTTTGAGTTTTTGTCAGCTACCATGCTTCATTTCTTTTATTTACATCTAGATATTCCTTTACTGCAATTGAATGATTGATATTCATTCACTGTATTGTTAATTGTAGCACCCTTACTGGAGAAGACTAACAAGCGTTTTCCGTTCATTACTGCTTCTTTGTTTTCTTTTGTATGATTAATACCCATTGTTGATACCAAGATACAGTGCAGTCAATTGTGGCTTAAAGACAAGAATGAGATTAATGTTAGGGAAATATAAATTATTAACCAATTTGCAGGGGTGGTTGATTTTAATGAAATAAGTTTCTTTACTAAGTACATGTATGAATGATCAAATTCCTCTATGGCATAGCTAGAAAAAAGAAATGCCATTGCTTTCCACAGCATTTGTGAAAGGGAAAGTGATTGTATCATATTAACTTCTGATTTGAGTAAAATATTTTTCAGCCTTATAGGATCTTAAATTGAGTGGAAACAGGCAAAAAAAAATTTGATAGATCATAGATCTCACCTTCAGGGCAACTGGGTTTTCCCAGTGCTTTAGAGTCCTTAACATTGTGTGACTTGCATCTTGTGAAGCCTCACCTAAGAAGTACACAGTGGTTTTACACTTTTGAGATATCTGTAGACAGAGAATTGGCCATATTCTTTCAGATATAATCTGGACTGGCACATGTTTTTTCAAATCTAGAATAATTTGCTTCTGACAGCCAGGCAAGGAGAAAAACTACAGGTTTGAGATAGAAGTATGGTCTACAGAAACACTGCATTTTCCTGAAAGAACTGAAAAGTTTTCAGTGTTTGAGATTCTCTTTTTGTGTGTAGTCCATAGGAGAAAGAGATATGCTGATTGGCATATATATTTCTAAAAATGAGAGTGAATATTCCCACATGACAAATAATGAGGACAAAATGGGTTTCATAGAGGAGCAGGTTGAAATGCAAGAGGCACTGGGGTGCATTAGGAAGCCTTCTCTTTTACTGTTTGTCCCAGGCTCATTTTTTGTTTAGCTGGATGTGTGTTGCAGTTTAGTAAAGACACACAACTGAGCTATTATCCTCAATATGGGGATTAAGTTGTCTTCTTTCTCTAAGTTTTAAAAAAAATATTCCTCATTTATGGGGAAAATGGTTAGATAAACGTGAAAGTATTCCTCACTGATGGCTGTTTCAGGGACTTGCTTTATTTTTTGTTAGAGCCATTGTAGTACTATCATTTGCAGACTGACATTGGTTTACATCGCAGTTTGGATGATCTTCTCCAGTTGTATAATCACAGGCCAGCATGCAGAGTCTGTGGGTGGTTTAAAGAGATTTTCTAGGCTTCTTTGTTTCAGGAGTTTGGTGTCCAAACATTATATGATTTGTTTATACTGATTTCATTGTGAAGGAAAGAATAAGTCTGATCTCCTCCTCTCTTTATTGTAACTTGATAGCATGACAGTTATCTCAAGCATGGTTTCAGTTAGGTCTTATTTGTGCTTGAAGAATATTACTGTATAATATGCATGGTTATGAGTGCATTTTCTCAACTTCTGGTGACAGCCTTAAAAAGCTAGTGGTTCCTTCATGCTCTGATTGTATTGTTTATGTGTATTAAATTCTTGGAGCTAACTAAGACTGGGCATAATGTTTTAGTCTCTATTGCCATTTAAGTTACATTAGTATTTCTGCTTTTATTGTGTGTTGATTTTAAGTGACTTAATTTTACTCTGTCATGGCAGACTAAAACTGCTTGTAGCCTGATCCCGGAAACCCTCTCATAGGATTTGCATACATAAGCAAGCTTATTGGAATAATTTGCATAAAGAGAGCTTGAGTAGTGAAGGACTATTATTATTTTTCTTAATAAAATATTTTATTAAGATATAGCTGTATATTAATTAACATACCAAATAAGGAAAAATATTAGATAAAACAGCATCCTGAAGGCTTTTCTTTTTAGCCATGGTCGGAGCAGTTGCTAGTGGTTTCCGTGCTTTACACAGTAACATAGCCTTACTCAGCAAACTAACTTGGACTCTGTTGCTTCCACAGCCTGAAGGTATTCATAATGACATGTCACAGGAGACTGTCCCAATGCAAGTAGAGCTATTTATCTACCTTCCCAGATAACCAGAGCCACTGTATAACAAAAACTTAAAATACTCAGGATTGCACAGAGAAAGCATGAGGGGGGCTATTATTGCATCCTACCGGTTAAAGAAGCTACTGAAAAGCAGAAGTACTGGATTGCAGTTCCTGCTTTCAGTTCTGAACTTGGTTTTAAAGTAATGATTGGATAAAAACCAGAAATTATCTAGGGAGCATGGGATGATCCTCAGGATAGCTCAGTAACTGCTGTGATCATTAGCCTATGGAGTCAGGCTCTTCCTTGCGCTATCGTTTCTTTGACACATGAATCTTGAGTTATTTTTTCTGCAACAGCTGAACCTTCCCTATCACTAATCCTGGAGGTTAGATTGTCACCTAGGATGTAGGACATGTGGTTTTCTGCCTTAAAGCTAAGAAATCTAAAATCAGTATATCTTGTGGACAAGTGTTCTCACATCCATGCCATTGACAAAGTGGACATTAGATTGGATGTGGTGGTCAGTCCCTGGAACAGGCTCCCCATGGAAGTGGTCACGGCACCAAGCCTATCAAGAGTTCAAGGAGTGTCTGGACAATGCTCTTAGTTGTATGGTTTAGTTTTAGGTAGTACTGGGAGGAGCAGGACTCCATGATCCTTATGGGTCCCTTTCAACTGGACATAGTCTATGATTCTATGATTCTGTGAAAAAAGGGGAGTCTCATCTCCATCCGCTCCTCTGGTGGTCATCTTCTCAGTGAAAACAGTGAGCTCTGTTCAGGCATGTTGAAGAGCTGGAAGAGCCAACTGCCTTGAGGAGAGGATTGTACATCTGTAGATCCTAGCTGATCGAGCTGCCAGGTCCTCTGAATGTGGTCCTGGCTTTTCAGCTGGACTCCGGAGAGGAGCAGGAGTTCACCTCTGGGCTTGGAGTACCTCATTGCCTGCAGGTAGCTCCATACTCAGCATGTAACTTTCTTAGGTCATTCTTCAGAGAAACCTGGCTCTTCTCTTAACACCAAATAAAGAAACTGAGTACTTAACTTTAGACCTTTGATTTTATTCCAGGGATGTGCTATTTAAAACTTGTAAGCACCTGAATTCTTTATTGAATCTAACCCTGACAGGTTATTTTGTAACTAGCAGGATTTTGAATAAGCTCTTTTTGACAGCTGTGGTTAATGGATTTTAATAATAGGTGCTAGGATGAAATGATAAAATAGCCGTTAGTAGATCTTCCAGACTAAAAGCCAGCTGTTCAGTAAAGTTGCTGGACATATATCTATATTTTTGACTGTAACTGTAAATGGAGGAGAAGCAGATCCATAGTTGCAGAGCTCAGTTAATCAGAGTCAAGGATTGTCTAATCTGTATTGCTGAGCTGCCAGTTGGAGAGGTTCCTGAATTTAAGAAGCCAGAGTTCTTGAGGAAATCTGGTTATTGCCTATTAACATCTCTGAGTACTTTTTGAGCTACCTAGTACCCGTGGTATACCATTCTTACCAGAGAATCACACAGGACAGTATTCATGGAGAGGACTGAAAGTGCCTGATCCGTCCCACATCATCAGTACTCTTTTTATCTTTCTACCTGTGTTGCAGTAGCAGCCAGAAGTAGGAGTTAACAACTGTAGAGCAAATCCAGGTGCGCACAGCCAGTTCCTACCTAAACAGCAGTAGAAGCTGAATTTGAGTGTAGATTTGGCCTTTCCATTAAAAAAGCAGCTGCAAGGAGTAGAAAATATAAAATAATCCAGTAAAAAGTACATCTGCCACTTCACAAAATGAATAGGAAAGTATCTGCTGTAGATTTTAGGTGAAGACTAATCCTTCACCTGAAGATGCATTTGCTAAAGAAATGGTTAAATTTGTGTGTAAAATAGCAGCACTGGACTAGGCGGGGGGAAAAATATGCATTATGAGAGTTTTCTGCAATGCTGTCATTTAACTTGATCACTGGAGTGATGATTCACTGAAGGCAGATTGGTTTTTTATTTCACCTTTAGGAAATACTCAAATACCCTCACAGGATTTTGAGGTAAAAGGAGAAACAATGAAGTCATGATACTGCCCCTGTATTGGAAAAAACCCAGGTATTAATATTTTACTTAAAAAAATACATTATTAAAAATATGAATATAAGCTTGAAAAAGGATGGGGGGGGGGGACAGAAATAATATAGCTTTCTTTTGTTGCTATAAACCCAGGGCTTTTCTTTCCTCCTTGCTGTATAATAAAGGCAAACTTTGGGGCACTTGAAAGGAATTCTCATACCTGAGATGATAGAAAGCTGAGTCTAAGCGTAAGGCTCAACCTCTTCTCCCCTGTACTAAAGGGCTAGACAAAGTGCAGGTTGCATTTATCCACCAGATTCAGCAGCATCCTCCAGGTTTTCCAGACATTGTCAGAATCCTTAGATCCAAATGGTAAATTGGAATTTATACATCTAATCTAAAATAAAAAAATAATCTGTGGAAGAAATCCTCTTTTTTAAAAAATTAACCTTTTCAGCTGCCATCTTCTGTCAGAATATGTGGCACTCGCCATGCACTAGCTCTCCCAAAAAAGTGATTTTATTTTGCAGTTAACCTCTAATTCCAAACTCTGAGAGCTGGGATTGCTGGACGCTATGAGCTAGTAAGGAATGTATAGGAGCTTAACAGCAGGAGCAACAGACCCAGGTTAAAAATTCAGTGACCAGGAACAAATGTGCCCTTTATTTCATCTCCCAGCTAAAATCCTAGATACAGTTTATTGGCTTTAAACTTTTCTCATTTAGTAGAAAAATTTAAGCTTAACGTTTCTTCTTAATCACAGCCACTTTAAATGGGACATGTATAGCTCTATAAATTAAGCTAGCACAGAAGTATTCTTTGTTTAAAAGACTTGAAAATTGTTTCACAGTTAACTATTAAATGGCATCTAAAATACCTGGAATTTCCTCTGAAAAGTGTATGCCTTTACTGAAAATTACAAAATCAAATTTACACCAAAAGTGATGGAAATGTACTACTGGATGATCTCAAAGTCACGAGCTAAGTATATGTCTGAAAAATACTGAGCTAAAGTGGTTCTTCAAGGTCACACAGCAGATTAGTGGCAGAGTCACTGCCTTTTGAATGAAACAGATTTTTTTATCCCACAAAACACATCAAGAGTTCAAGTCTTTTCATTTGCTTTGAAATGAACTAGAGACCTCTTGACATTTTTTAACGCAGAAGAACAAACACATATATGAATGTGCCACCACAAGCATAGTCAGTAGCCCCACGGTTATGTATGGTACTTGTCTCTGATATTTTGACTGGAGAGTCTATCCTGGATTCAAAAAATATTTTCTCAAAACTGACATATTCTCATAAAAAGGTTTGTTTCTTGATTTAGTGTTTTTCTGAGAAAGAATTTTGACCAGCTCATCCTCTTGACTTCTAGTTCAGCGTCCTATCCAGCTGGTCATGTGTGTTCCCCCCCAGTGAATATGCATGAGTCTCCTCTTTGAGGAGTAGCAAGATCTGCAGCATCTTCATAATACTTCTGATGTACTTTTCTTCTCAAATTTTGGGTCTTGACATAAAAAGGCTGGAATGAAGGATATGGTGTTGTGCATACCCAAGTGAAGGCAGGGAGCCAACAAAATGCTATTGTAATTACAAGTGAACATTCTTGTATCATAAAACTGCAAAGAAAAAGCTATAAATCAGAGCTGGCCTGGTGGTCCCTGGCAGCAAAGCACAGGAGATTTGAGCTCATTCCCCGAGCTAGCCAAGAGTGGGATCCTTGCGGAGACAGCGGCTCATTCCAAAGGAAGGGCATTCCTCGTGTCTCCTGAGTGATGGTCATGAAGCACTGATTTTGGTGGGAGTCAGATCCAGCCTTCAGCCCTGCAGGAGTGATAGTCTGAAGAGGGCTGGCCATTGTGGAAATTAAAGCAAGTTGAGAACTGGAGGAATTTTATCTTCAAGGGCTCTTGTGTGTGTGTTTAGGAGCCTACCGCTTCCAGTGCACTATTGTCCAAATCTATGTGCACTATTCACTGCACTGTTGTCCAAATCCCGTATTTGATCACTTATTGTTGTACCTGAGTATGTAAGATTGTCCTTTAATTCAGGTATGCAGTTTCATGTTTCCGTACACTCACTCACAACACCAAACTGTGCTAAAACCTTTTTATGGGCATTGAAAAATGAAACTAAGTAACACTATCCAAAATGTCTCTACAGAAATTCCTGCCACTAATGAACATGGATTCAAACTTCATCTTCAGTTAGAAATGGGTTTTTCTTTTATTTTGGAACATTTTTCTTTTTTTTTTTCTTTCTGATGTCTCATGAAGATGTAGCTCTTTAAAAAGCATTGATTTGTCTGGATAATTTACCAATTTCAAAAATAAATAAGCAAGTAGCAGGAGGGTAGGAAAGTATTAAAGCTGTTAGTGTTGGGCAGTTTTCTAGAAACTTTCTTTAACGCAAGCTGTGTGGAGGGAGGTGTTTCCTGTCTCTCTGAAAGACGTGGCTTGAGCTGAACCCACATTTACAAACAGTTCAGGAGGGGCAAAATAAGATGATCTACTGTTGTTAAAATAAAAAATAAAAAGATCCTGAGAGTGTACAAGTGATTACAGCAAAACAAACCCCAAATTGACAGCTGCACAAACAGCACTTGCCCAGCAGTGGTAGTCAGCTACTAGGAATGCCCAGTTTCCCATCAGATTGGTAAGAATTTATAATTAATAGCACATTTGGGGACTCTTCTGTAATGAAAGCGCAGTTTAATCTGCTAACCTGATTATGGAGGAGGTAAAGGAGAGAGGGCTGAAATTCAGAGTCTCGCTTTGCCGAGTACATTATCTCCCTGTTGATAGCAGTACGAGACCAAGACAGACAGTGTTTTCCAGAATCAGCCCCTACACTGGTTTAAGAGCTGCAATCCTGAAAGGTGAAGGGCTCTTTCCCAAACAAATGTGACCCCCTTCAACTCTGATAAACTTCCCGAAAAGATGAGGGAAATCTGTACCGCACAGGATGTGCTCAGCACATTGAGGGATTGAGTAAGTAATGTCCCTGATAATTGTGGATACCTCATTGTAGGAGTCAGTTTTTATTTAAATTTTTTTTAATAGGAGTATACACATCTGTCTTTATACCCAGCAGCTTTTCTGGCCCACAAGAAGTCCTCTGTGATTTTCCCCAACTGAGCTCAGTGGGATCTCTGTCAGCTGCAAGATTTATGTCATCTTTTTCAGTCCTGAGAACTGTTCCTTAAGCTTTTCACATCTGGATTTAATTGGAAAGACATTAAAAGACATTAAGTGTGCTGGAAAAGCATATTTTAGAGAAGATCTTTATAGACACTTCCATTAAAGGAGCTGATGGTTGTAGGTTAAAATGGGATGAGGACAAGCCATCAACAGTTAGCAAGGACAAAATTACATTACAAACTACTTCAGATGAGAAGTTCAGCCTGGAGCTCTTGGGCCTGACTCTGATCTCACTTAAATCAACTTCAGTGAGGAGAAAAATACCAGTTAATGCAGTGTAAAAAGACCCTGAGATCAGAATAAAAAACTTTTGTCTTTTGGAAACACTCAAGTTTCTAATTACATGTCATATATGCTAAATATAACACTTTTAGCTGTCAATCTGGATGTGGTGCTTTGTTGGACATACACGCACGCTTGTAAAATGAGGCTTGGAGAATAAGAGGGGGATTGGTAGTTAGTGCTCTGAGGGTGGAAGCATCCTTCTCTGAATGCGTATATGCGGGCCACAGGAGTAGAGTTACACAGCAGCAGACATACAAGTACATGGGCTTCATTACAGATATAGTAATGCAAGAATCTACAGCCCCATCTAAACTCCCCCATTGTTCCAACTACAATGTGCTGCTTGAAGAAGCCAATGGACAGTCCTTTGCATTAAGTGTAATCTATTGCTTTTGGCTTCAAACCAAAGTTTCTAGACATGTTTAGACTGACAGGCACTTAAAATCTAAGGTAATGGTTTTGGTATGAGTGAACAAGCTTTCTTTCATTTTGAAATTACTAAAATATTTAGGAAATTACTCCTAGGTCTAAAGCAAAGTGTACAGTCTTTAGAAATAGAAACATGTAAAGCTTTAAAGAAAAAAAAATATATTTTTGTAAAACACTGGGGCAAAAAAGTAGTCTTTAGAATATTTCAATATAACAAATTTGTTAGAGGCTCTCACCTGTCCTCTTCTCTTAAAAGGGAGTCTTTTCCTCTGCTATGTCATGGAAAGTGTTTAACATTAATGGGATGATTATAGTTTGCTGGATGATAGTGACAGGAATGAGGCATTTGAATTAAAATTGCAGCTGCAGTGAAGACTACCTTTTTTTTTTTTCCCCCCCAGAATCTCCCTCTGTCTATCTTTAGCTATGATAAAACCAGTAAAACTGATTCTTACTTTTATTGTCTGACCTTGGGCCAGTTCTTTATGTGCTCGTGCACTCTCTCTTTGCTTCAGTTTCCTTCTCTTTAAAAACAGCAATAATAAAACTACCTCGGGTCCTTAGTGCCATTTTTATTTCATGAAGAAAAGGATATTTGCAAGTAGAGGTTACAAGTATTTAAACACTAGTGAGTGTGTTTTACAAGTTCAGTTTACTTTACATGGAAGAGTAACCATATTAAAGTAAGCATTGATTAATACTTGATAGTTTGAACTTTGTTCAGTTTTGGTGTGGAACTTTGAGAATTCATAAAAATCTTTTAATATCCTTTTTTTTTTTTTTTTTACCACTCTGCATGACCAGTTGCCTAAGAAAACCACTTAAATAACAGAACAAATGCTGATATGTTGTTCAAATACAGCTCAGTTTAGAGCTCATTCATTTTGTTAAAACAGTTCTGGCTACATCTAACTACTCATCATATGGGTCAGGGCCCATTCCTGGTGGGGGATGACGTGGTCTTTGCCTCGTTTATGTACTGCTAGCTATGCAGTGAAGGTTGTGGTAATGATGTTACAAACAGGATGGAACTGTGGAGGTTACACAGATCAAGAGGATCGTCTATTGCAGCGTATTTTAGAAGTCACCATGAACACAGCCGAGAACCTCAATCCCCTTATTTAAAATCAAGAGGTCAAAATCTCCTACAATACAGATAGGGTTAATGACAGTGGACTTGCAAATCTATGGCAGTGATGTGGAGAAATGCCTATAAATAAATAATTAAATAAACCAAATTGTTCTGAGAACACAGCTGACAAGGATATTTTCCAGCCATCAGTGATGAAAGAGACAGTGATTCATGGCCTTTCTTCCCTGCTGGTGCAGGATTTTGCCTGAGGATATACATTCTGCTGTTTTCAGTTTTGAGTTTAAAGCCACGTTTCTTAAAATCTCCTATAATTTTTGTCCGCAGCTTCTCAGCATATATTTAATGTAAACACTTGGAAATTGAATTTTAAAATATTTTTCTCTGTGTTGATAAGTCAGCTGTGATGATGCATGATTCTTTCTGACTTTGATCTTTCAATTGTAACAATTGAAGAAAAAATATGAAATTTCAATTTAAGAAATAAAATTACTTTAAGAGAACTTCCAAGTTTCTAGACCAGAACCAGTAAAGACTGAAGAGTATACACTGAAAAGGTACTGAAATTATCTGACAAAAGTGGATTGATTAGGATTTATTTTACCTGGTGATACTGAGGCCGAACTTTCACACCTCACTTCTCTGTTAGAGGATGTAGACACACCTCAGTAGATACTGGCATTGAACCTGAAAGCTCTTTCAAGATGTTAATGAAGAAGTGCCAACTTACTGGTTTGCAGCACAGATTGTCACAGAGGCAAAAGTTAGCATTTTGGTAGCACCTGAAAATGTTGCTCCTCCCAGCTGAGAATACGTGAAGAGGGAAGAGTCTGAGAAGATACAGATTTAAGAACATTTCTTTTCTCAGTCCCATACAGATCTTTCAGCAATCCTGTCCTTTCTTATTCCCACCCACAAGTAAGAATGCAATCTAAACTTGGCAACCAGACTAGCCTCTCCACACTGGATTAATCTGTTACTTTAGCGTTAAGTTTGTTGAGTTTCACATTCAGTATTATTTATCAAATACTCTTCATATGAAAGCATACCTTTTAATTGTTTTTTAAATCAGGTGTTTTTCAGTATAGTTTTCTCTCTTTGTGGCTAGAAACTCTTGAATCATCATTAAAGCAATATAACTCTTTCACCTCAGATGATCATGCAGCTTTTTCTGGGCTTTGAGATAATGATTTGCTGTTCATTATGTCTGGAATTATTGCATAGTCCCAAGAATGGCGGTCAGATTTCTAGTGTGGTGGTTCACGTGCTAAAATAAGCCATGCTTAATTGACTGTCTCTACTGTTAACTCAAGCAGTCTACTTAAGTAGATTATTAAAGATGAAAAACTACAGAAATAAAATTCCATGTTGAATAGTGTCTTTCACTCCATCCACTTCTTAGAAGACTGAGAGGCATGGAGGAGTGAATACATGTGTCTGATAAAACTAGGTGGAAGAAGGTGACATGCACGCTGTTGTTGATAGAAGCTCTGCTTAATATATTGGAAAAATTGTTCAAGAACAGTTAATCCTTGCTTTAGGATTACCCCCAGAAAGCTGGCAAGGTCAGGCTGTACGTGGATTGTGTGTCATTTAAATGCTGGCTGCATGAGTTGCCTGGGGGTAGCGTTAACTACCACGTGGGACTTGTTCCAAGCTACATCTGTGAATCATCGTTCTTTGTTTGAAGATACTGGATTTCTTCTATCCTCCAAGCTCCTTCTCTTGACAGGTGCAATCAGTAGCCTTAATTGTAGTGCCTATCAGGTAACTATGCCTTTGTGCAGAGATTACTCAGTTTGGAAAATGCTATTTCCATGTAAACTACATGAGTTAATCAGATTATAACCCTGTGTTTTTCATGCATATCATAAATTGTGTGAGGAAAGGGCTTAAAGTCATTTAATTAAGGTTTACATTGTACAGTGTGAAAAGCCTTTCTGAATTTAATTTTTAAACAGATGTTAACATTGGTTCACATGAAATCTAATCAACTGGGGAGAACGGCACATTGTGAGGAAAGTGGTGAAAACTCCTAGCAGAAGTTATTGCTTGTGATATAGTAAATCAATTTACAACAGAAGCTGTGGGGAAAGGGATTTGCTTGCAATACCCATCACCTAGTTTTTGTTTAGCTTATATGTGGCCAACTTGGTAAATCCAAGAGAATTAAATGGGTGCATTAAGGAGTCAAATTTAAGCTACTTTGTGTGTGTGTATATATATATATATAAGTCTACACAAGTAAATATATCTTCCCTTTGTGCAATTGTGTATCCATGCAATTTTGGGTGTGGACAACTTAAAGCCAGGTGGAAGCTTGGTCAAAAATTTCTTCGAGAGAAAGCAAAAACAATCACCAAGAACAATGATTTTAAATACATACAAATTTAAAGAGTTGCTTAGCTTTGGGACACTAAGTCCTCAAGCTCACCTCTACAGCTGTGATATTGTTGGGGTTTTTTCAATAGCCTTTAAATGTGAAATTTAAATCCACATATTAAAAAGTCATGAAGTGCATCTCATTACTGATGCAAACAGCTTTGCTGCAATGTTATTGCACAGATGATATTGACTTTTGAGGCCTCAACTGTCAGAGAGAGGAAGAACCTCCCTGCTTTAGAGGGCAATTTTTCTCTTGACTTAGAAAACAGAGGAACATTGATTGTTTGTAAACACATTTGCTACCAGTTTTGTTCATGCATTAACTCTGCTGTTCTCTAGGCTTCTGGCTTGTGAAATCAAGGACTAGAATTAGATCTATCATTTTAACCTGGCATGCAAGCATTTTATCAAGTCTAAACTTGGGCACAGCCTGAGATTGTTCATGTATATGGCATGTGGCTACAGGCGGTATGACCGCTATGAGTCACTTGACTTTGCCAACTCAACCTTGAACTATGAGACATCTACTAAAGACAGTAAAATCTTGTCCTTCATGACCTACTCTGGACCCAGACTTAATTCAGTTTTGCAGCATAACTATTTCTGCCCATAATTTTCTGTCTTTAGAAAACACTGATTAAGGCCAAGCGGAATATCTTTTTTTATGTACTTAGAAAACTGGTGATGTTAGGAAGCATATCACCAGTAAACTAACAGTATCAAGCAGTGTGTTTATTAGGATTGTCTCAGACCTCCTTGGTAAAGTCAACTGGAAGGGCCACAAAGAACAACAACCTTTTACAATTTTCGGTTTCATGGAATAATCTGAAATGCAATATAGATTTGAGAGGAAAAACACAAACCACATACTGTGCTAAAACAAACATGTGAAAATTTTATCATGAGGATGTGGTTCTTAAATGCACATGGGGTAGTGTAGTGCCTGTCTGCTGTTCTTGCTAAAGAATGATCTAATGTTACTAGATTGTCATTATAAAACGCTTAATCCCCAGAGTGAGAAACAGGAAGAATATTCACAAGTTTCAATGCTATTTATTAATTGCCAATTGACTTGAGGAAAGCTAAAAAATGACTGGAAACATCCATCCCCATCCTGATACACACACACACACACTAATAATGGAAATGGCAGCCAAGACAAACAGCTAGCAGTGCGGTGCATCCTGTTGGCATCGTATTTTTGGCACTGTCGTAGCTACACAGAAAACAAGTGATACAAGAAATGTGTAAAGACATCTGTTCTGTAACCTATGGGGCTTCACTCACATAACAGTTGTAAAATCTTCTGGGGGAGAGAAAAATTTCTCTGTATCTGTGCAGATGCTCTATTGTAAGAAAAGTATCAATGGAAGGAAGTGTTGAGCCTTTAAAAGAGGAAATTGTTCACCAGATTCACTGTCAAATGTTCCATTCTTTTCTTTCCTTTTCATGTAAACTTAGTTATCTGCTATTCACAAGTTATATTTAAGCCAAGTGGTGTAAATCTGTTGGGACTAATAGAATTGAATCATGGATTAAATTAGCCTAGTGTCTGCTTGTAAGTCTTCTTCACTGCAGATTACTTGGGTTCTGTGTCACTCTGCTCACTATTCAGGTCACAGCCTCTCAGCTACCAGCTTCCTTCCTGAATCCAGCATCTTCATGTCTGTCTAGGGGCACAACAGGGAGAGAAGAAACATTAAGGACACCTATTAAGGTCCAAAGTATTTTCTACTTACCAGCTTCTCTAGGCCTTGCTGATCCTTCCAAATGTAAGCAGGCAGTGGGAGAAAGAAAAAGACTTTTTAAGACGCTGCAAGGTGCTCTCTACCATTCATCCACTGCCCTTCAGTCACATCCCCTGAACAGACATTTGAAAAAGGAAAGAAGAAACTTTCCCAAAACTCAAATGTTGTTGCAAAAGTCAGGATACCAGTAGTTAGGCTTTCCCCACAGGTATCCTATGGAGAGAGAGACATAGTTCTACGAAAAATAAATCGGATCTCATATAAACCTGCAACATGTTAGGAATCTGGAAGATAAAGAGGGACTGTGAGGTGTAGGAGGTTGGCAGGACTTGGGGAAGGAAAGTTTAGCTCTGGGAGCAGCTGGGGACATGGGTGGGAGAGCATTTAGGAGCAGGAAAAAGTAGGGACCTGGGTAGGAGGACATTTGTGAAGAAGTAGAGGTGATTGTTTTAAAAGAAGTCAGATCTCTGGGGTGAATAGTAAGGAGGAGTGCTGGAGTGGCTTGGGAAAGATGTGGGACTCTGGCAGAAGCTGTGGGGAGTGGGGACTCGGTAGTGAGAAGCATGATCTTTTGAAAAGATCATCGGCTTCCAGAGCAGCAAAGGTGAGAAGCCTAGCAATGAGGGACAGTGTAAAAGGCTGGCTTTTCACAGTGTTCACACAAACACCCTGACACCTCTACTTGGAAGATCAAGGATACAGGTACAGGACTGCTTTCCTGCCGCTTCCCCCCTCTGATATTTGGTTTCAGAAATACATTAGATCTAAGATCTTATCTTTTATATCACATTTCAGTTTGGGAAGGGCATGGCTTGAAGAAGAATGAGATGGAGAAATAAGACTGCACCACATTACAAGCATTAGGATTTGGATGTTGTCTTGGTATTAAACATGCTTATCATTAAACACCTTAATTTGTACCTTCATTTGATATGTTTCCTCTAATTGTTCCATATTTACTTCCTTGACACCCATATAGTAATGATCCATGCTTACAGGCAAAGCGTTCATTATTTCATATTGTAGCACTTCTTCCCCTGCTGTTAGAAGAGATGCTCTCATCATCTGTTTCTGTTGAAATAGTGGCTACTATTGCTCCAGGAAGTTCCAAAGCAGTTTTTCTGGAAAGCAACCCTGAAAGCTGCTCTGTAATTTATGTGGTATGCCTTGTGATAGCCAGTTCTATGAGTAAAACAGTAGTAAGTAACAGATGTACTCATATTCAGAGCAATTCTAGAAAGGAATTTGGAGGTTTGGGTTGGTCTAATAAATCTCCTGATGATTTGGGCATCAAGATCAGACTGTTCTGCATATCATATGGTGAACCTGTGATCTAATCTTGAATGAAACATTACTTGGCTCTACTTCTTACTAACTATGATCAGGGACTTTTCATCCAAGCCACTGTACAAATAACCTGAACAAACAGTTCTTCAACAACAAGTTTACAATTCACACATCAGTCCCGGAAGCTAAGAATGGATGTAAAAAAGTAAACAAGGTGGGTTCAAAAGCAGATGAGGTAGCACTTAAACTGTGTAGGAGGAGCAGATGTCTCAGCTTCCTTCTCTCCTTTCAGCGCTACCGGGTAATGGTTTTTGGCCTACCATACCTAAGAAGAAAGGAGATCCTGACTGTTTTGCTAATGTGCATCAGGAAAAATGGATATGAGAAGATAGGAGATTCTTGTGTGCCAGTCTCTACCCATTGGATTGTTTGTTTCTCACAGTTGCTAACCCTACTGACTAAAGTACAATACAGAAGCAGTCCTGTGCAAGGAAGCACAAGAGCCCAAGTTGCTCCCCTTCCTCACATGATGAGTAGTGCTTGCATTGTGATGAAAAGGACCCCAGGGAGAGGAGGAGAAGAGAGAAATTGGGATGAAGAAATGTGTCAGGTTACTGGAACAAACAAACTAGTTGAGAGGAGAGTAGATGAAAACCCTTGTTGCCACTGGGAGAAATTATTTGGGTTGAACAAACAGTGATTTTGCTGTGCAGACAAGACCCAGGATGGAAAGGCAGATGGTGATTAGAGCTTATAGGAGTTGAGAATGAATGTCTAAAACTTCAAGGGACACTATGAGGTGGTAGAGAAAGAGCTGTCTTATAAAAAATGCAAATATATCAAAATGTCAAGAAAACAAGAAGAAATGAGGAAAGAGAGAATTTATTCACCGGGGAACTCAATGGGTGATAAAAGTGAAAGATCCTGTAATGGGAGAAGTTGTCACTGAGGTGGAGCTGAGGCTCAGCTCTTAGCTACAGCATGGAAAAGGGATAAAAAGATGCAGGAAGCAGAGATTTTAAGATGAAGGGCAAAATTATGTCAATGGATGGGAAGAAAGTGCAAGTAGAGAGCAGGTTAGCTGTCAGATTACAGGGGGCCCAAAACACGTGGTAAAGGTAGAGTGGATGGGTAAGTAACAGTCATAATCAGAGGTTTTCCAAGACACTTTAAGAAATGTTTAGCTTTTTATTTGTTTGCTAGGGCAAAAAACTTCACAGAGTAGAAAGATTCCACCTTCATGGCATTATGGGTGGGAGTACCTTGTACACCCTTAGCAGCTGGTCATAACTATAGACAAATCTGGGATACATGCTCTTTTACTTTAGGGCAACCTGGCAATTCTTGTGCTGTTATCCATTTCACCAAAATAGACATTACCTAATAATATTTAAGTTGTATAAACACACCTTTCTAGGGAAGGAGCTGTTGAGAGAATCCAGGCAAAGAATTAGTACAAAAGCAAATCTAATACTTCATTACAATGGCAGCTCCTGTTCCAGACAGAGTCCCTGCTCTCCAAAAGGAGTGGGAAATGAAGATAGAGACATGGATTCTTTCTGTCCCAACCATTAAGAAGACAGCAACTTCCAATTTTCTAAACGGCAGTTGTTGCCTCACCATGAAGAACAGTGCCACAGGGCCTGCAGTCATTTCCAGTGTTTGAGATATTACCTTAGGTGACAGTGTCTGTGAAAAGATACCTTTCCCTGCCCCTCCCCCCCCCCCCCCCCCCCCCCCGTGATTAGTGCTGAATGCATCTTAGGTGGGCATCATTAAAGAGAAAAAAAAATCTGGTTTTCCATTCTGCTTTACTTTTCACCTTCAAGACAGAACTGACCTCAACTGTTTTGTTGTGCTGGGTGTGTTTTCGAAGTCAGCCACATCATGTCTGAGAGTTTCATAATCAACCTTCGCTAAATTAATTACAAAAAAAATCATTTGTCTTTTACCAAAGCAAATTAGGGGTGAGAGAAGAACAATTTTGAGTCTTAAAGGAGAACTCATGGAGATGAGAGAGAAGCTGGTCAATAAAGAATGCACTTGCGCAGAAAAATATCAGCTGAAAATTGATTATTCTTCTACTCTTGATGATTCATAATCACCCCATATCAGCTTACCTTATGTATAAGACATCAGTCTGCTGTGTTTTTCAAGATCCAGTCTTGGAGTGTTGGTAGCGACCCTCTTCCCATTGCTCACACCTTCTGCAGTCATCTGCAAGACAAGAGTAAGTCCATAGGAACTCCAGGAAGGATGAGTTCTAGAAAAGCACATGGGGAAGCTGGAGAGACTTTACAGGCCAGAGAGGCAAGAATCCTAAATGTATATCATGTTCTTCGTGTAGGTGATGAAGCTTGCATTAACACAAATGGAAGTCACTCATATACCCAGGAAGAAGAAGAAGAAATCCTCAAACTCGTACACAAGCACAGCTGTTTAACAAGGCGCTGCTATGTACCCTGTCTATTAGCTCTGTAGCCTAAATGGCTTCAATATACAGAATATTATTTAAATGCAAAATACCAAAGTACACAACTTCCTTCATTTGGTATTAGTACAGTTGTGTCAGTGGTTTTTTTGACAAGTCATTTTTTCTTTAGGCAGCATTAAGTGCCTTGAAACAGTTTTCAGAACAAGGACTGGATCCAGTGGAAGGGGCTATGAAAGTTGAAAATGGCTCACATGAAAAGTAAGTACCATTTAAATCCTCTGCATTTTAATGCCTGTGTGGCATGGAAGATAAGAAATGTTAATTAAGAGCTTAGCTGCCCTTTTAAACCTCTGCAAAAATATTACCTCTGGAATTTACGTACAGTTTTTGACAATTTGAGAGGATAAACAAGATTTCAGGTTTAGCGTTACTGATAATATTTACTAGTGAGCTATGAGACAGTCAGTCCTCCTATGGAAATCCTAAAGAAAAGGATTTTCTTTTCATTGTATGGATTCTGTGTAAGTAGCATAATATGATTTTTGTCAAATGTGTTGTAGCACATGATATTGCCTTTAAATACGGATAGCTATCTGCCAATAAGTCCTTCTGTCCACAAGATGAATTTTACCCTAGAGAATTTAAAAATAAGTTAACATTTCTTTCAGGTCTTAAAAAACTCTTACATGGAATATTAGCTTTAAGTAGTAGACAATAGAACCAGTTTTCATGCTGGATTTTCAATTTTTTTAAGGAAGTGGGATTGTCTGTCCAGTACAGATTTTTTTTTTCCAACTACTAGTCTGTTTACATAAGAAGGTAGTCTTGTGTTACTATATAAATTAGGAAGTAAAAGAATAAGAGAAAGAAAGAAGACTAAAAGTGGCACTTAGAATTTTCAATAGAGTTATCATGGCTATTTATAAACTAATTTAATCAGAAACATTTTTCCATATGATCTCATCAGCATAGTATTTGAACATAAATATTGTTGTTTCACTTTAAAACGTTACCTTCCACGGTGACCTTTGAATCTCATGTGCCATCTGCTAATAAACATGTCTTAAAGATGTGCAACCCTGGACCTTACCACTCTTGTTAATGTATTAATCTTTCAGACAAGTCAAGCATCTGGGAGAGAAAGCAGACAATAAACAGACTAACTCAGGCACCATTGCTCAGGACTGCAAGGATTCAAAGGCTGTCGTCTAGGAGCTTCCCAGCACCCACGGCTGCCACTGCATCCTTATAAACCTGTCAACACGCAATAGGGTGTATGTGTACAAGGAAATGAATGACTAATACCATTATTTGAGTCTTATGTGAAGACAACACTATTCTAACACAAGAGATAGTATACATAGTACTGTTTATTCAACTGTGGAAAAAAATAAAATTGAACATTTCCCTTAGAACTCGAGATCAGAGCATAACTCAATTGCCCAGAGGCAGAAGAAGTCTGATCATGTTACTGGAGGTTAAAATAACAACTAATTAACAAATGTGTTAGGAAAAAAAAGGAAAACTTTAAAATTGATTAATATTGAGGAAAATAAGTCAGCATCGGTTCAGTTATACAATTTTTTCGTAGTGTAGTTTTAAGTTCAGCTTACTGTTTTTTAAATAATGCTTGAATATTTTAAAATTAACCAATGACAGTGCTGTGAGAATTGTAGTTGTTGTCTTCATATATAGTCATACAGCTTATCTTTTTATGCAGACATTATGCATTCTTCATTCTATATGAATATGTATGACTTTAAGATGCACTACTCAGAGTTGTATGCAAACAGAAGTTTAAATCATGACAAGTATTTGCTTAACATGAACAGATGTTAGTTATGATCAGTCTCGATATACTCCAGGAAAAAAGCAGATTTGATTTTCCTTGCCATAATCAGTTAAAGAGGCGTCTTGCCTCCAAGCAACATTTTCCCCTTCAATTCTGCTCTCTGTTGTGTGAAGCACATCTACACCCCATTCTGTGTGTTGTATCAACCCACCGTTTGCATCAACTGAGTGTTTTTAATATCTGCATTCGGACCAAGAGGAAAAGGTAGGACTGCACCGTTACCAAGCCAAGGATGGAAAACTGTTGATGTAAAGACCGTACTTTTGTGAAAGGAGTGGCAGCAGAGATAAGACCTTTGGCTGCTCTGTACCAGCATATTTCTTGTAAGTGTGTGGCCAAATGCAGTAAAACCACATCAGTTCATGTGTACAGTGACAGTGTCGTCTCTTTCTTTATCATTCACAGGTAGACAACTAAGAGAATGAAGTGAAAAAAACAACAATTACAAACTAACGAATGACTGGCTACCGTGCCAAAGCTAGGGTTCAACCTGCCTTTCCCTATGCCACCACCTTCTACATCTTCTTGTGTTAGACCAATCATCCTGGCATTTAAAAGTAATTTATTTATCCAAAATACAGATATTTTATTTTATGTAAACCTAATGCAATAAACACATAAAGCTTTTACCAACTTCATGACAGCCACAACAACACTGCACAAGGTTTTAGAAGCGTGTAAACCAGGGATCATAACCCAAGTGACTCACGCAGGAAAGCAGACAAACGTCAATGTAAGGAAATGGTGCAAGGTACGGTGGCATTGATTCACCTCTGGCACAGGCTTTCAGGGTAGCATGCATCATGCTCTTACAGAATCAGTGGTCACTAAAAATGTGGAGTCCTTTTTTCTACTTCATGATTCTCATGGGTATGATTCACTCTCCCCCCAGCAGATGAGGAGCCTTTGTTCTAAAGGTTTGCTGTTTTCTGGGGTCTGACTCCATAAAAGCTGAGTCTTTCAGTTCCCACAGAACTGGGACATTTCCAGAGGCATTTGGCACCTGGCAGGCTCAAGTTATTCAGACAGCAGCACACAAAAATACTTAGCTCTTGCACACCATCTTTCTCAGGGATATGTTACCTGCCTAATTGACAACAGGACCAGAAATTCTACTGCTCCTTCACCTCAGCAGCCAGCTCAGAGAGCTCAGAAACAGGCTCAGTCTATGCTTTAGCAGTACCTGCCAGCGTGCAGAATACAAATGGCATTACTGTCCCCTCCCATGGAGAACAAAAACAAAATGAAGAGGCAAACCCATTCCTTGACAATTCTGTGCTTCCTGGGGAGAATGTGACGAGGAGACAGGCAGTTATGGACTCCCTGGCATTCACAGCACCTCCGTGGTGTGTTCCCTGTCCAGTCACTGCAGAGAAACCCTTTGTACTGGTTTGCTCACAGATTCAAGGTACAGCTTGTTACTTGGTGCCGTTCCCTCGGCACAGCCACAAAAATGTGCCCAGTAAACTTCAGATCAGTTGCTGTGTGGCAGATGGCCTCTGCATTGAGCTCCAGGCTTGCTCCATTGCATGTGGAAAACAGCAAAGTGATGCTTGCCTCGCTCTAAATGAGCAAATTGCAACCAAATGCATGCAACCAGCTGTCTAAGCCCAAGATGGCTCATTCAGCCCCTCCCGTTGAGACAATGGTAAAGAAAGATCATCTCTATGAAACTATCATCTCAGGTCCTCTTGCCGGTCAGAGGTGTGCTTGATTCTCACTGACAAAAAACAAGGCAAGTAACTGAGCTGGGGGACTTGTTCTTTTTCTCAAATCTATAGAAACGTGGAGCAGATTTGGGGTGGGAGTCAGAGCAGCAGGTTTTCTAACTATTGTCCAAGTGCAGGACTGACTAATAATTGTCATAATCACAAGTCAGAAAGTTCTGTGCAGCCTGAAGTGCACACAGACGGCAGTTTTAAAACACCTCCCAAGCTGCATGTTAAAAGCCTCACCGAAGAGGCTCCAATGGAGGCTAAGACAAAGCTGTTCCTGGCATAAATCTGAAGAAAGAGTTCCTGCTCCCTACAGGTACAGATGGGAGCACAGAGACCTCAGTATGGAGCTCATCAAGATACCACACCTGAACAACTTTAGTGTTACTGTGGCACTCCAGGGCTCCTGTCTCAATGCAGAGCTTTCACTCTGTTCACCTGCATATCATGCATAAGAAGTTTCTCAAAGAAAATCCTGCAGTATTCACACACACATATACAGAAATGAACTTTAAATGTAGTTTGGGATTGCCATTAGCAACCTCCCAAGAGCCCGAGGAAAATTCTTGCACCAGAGATGTTGCAGCAGCCGGTGGACTGGTCTCCAATCATCAGTTCAGTTCACAGCTGTTCTTCTCAGTTCCTGAGCTGACAGCATCTGAAAGTCCCCACTTTATTTTCCCACTTTATTTTCCTTCAATAACCTAATTTTTTTTCTCTCATTTTGCTTCCTAAAATTAGGTAAGAGTTGGTAAATAGGGGCATGTGGAACAGAGCAAAATTTATATTATTTTTGTTCCATAATTAGCTAATGATGGACACTGGAAGAGTATCAATATGTTTTGAATGTTCTTATTAGTTCTAAAGCAGTTGAGTTTTCTTTTCTGACAACAGTTAATCTTTTTTATTTTTATTTTTTAGATTATACCTTCTTTGAGGTAGAGACTTTGTCAAACTTCTGTTCGCAAAGCACCGACAATAGTTTAGTTCCCTGTTTAGCACACATCACATACCTCTCATCCTGGATCTCAAAGCACTATCAAAGATGAGCAGATGCCATATTTTACAGACGTGGATCTGAGGTGCAAACTGGTGCTTAGGAATAAGGCAGGAATAAGGAACAAGGCTTAGGATAGGCAGTCTGCTTATCTAGCAGACTACTGAGGGCACTGTGGTAGGCACTGTGTTCAACTCTTTAAGGACTCAGAACCCAAACTGTCATCACTTCTAGACCTATAACACTCATTAATTGGGAGGAATTATGCTAAAGACATAATAGGACTCTCAGGTACCTTCTCAGAAAATCTTCTCAACACCTTCTGGGGGTCAGTGAACTAAGAACCCGCACAGGAAAAACCTCATCACTGAGTGGGATATCTGATACAACTTGAAGGACAAGAATTCGCACAGTTAATTTTATATCTGAGTTATCATCTCCAATTGCACACTAGCCTGTCAACATCTCAAGACACTCTGGAAGTTTTTGTTCTCACGTTGGCACGCATAGCACTGATTCCAAAGGGACAGATGTGCTGCTTCCAACAAATGCAAAATGCAGCAGCACCAGGGCCGTAGAGTGGAGAAGAGGGTGCAGATTTCTGTCCCCAGCCATCCCAGCAGTCACCTCCCATTTACGGGGAAGCTGAATTTACCCCTCAGCTAGAGTCCCCACTGAATTCAAGAGAGAATTATGCCAGAATATTATTTCCCCTGATCAAAGTCACAGTCACACAATTTAAAAGATTTAGCGCTCAGCAGCA
Organism: Balearica regulorum gibbericeps; assembly: GCF_011004875.1. Classification (NCBI taxonomy): domain Eukaryota; kingdom Metazoa; phylum Chordata; class Aves; order Gruiformes; family Gruidae; genus Balearica; species Balearica regulorum. The sequence goes on from NC_046185.1 coordinate 35,387,912, forward strand.
GCATTTTTAAAGGGTCTCTGGATAATGAGCAGAGAGGAACCTCAGGAGCTCTTGTTCCCTCTGCCACCTCTCCCCTCTGAAGCATGAGAGAAGGTCTGAGCCACAACAGATTTTAAAAATCAGTAGGGGAGTAGTCGGGATGAATGACTGCAGGAATATGGAATCTCCTCCTCCTCGGCCTGAAATGAAAATGAAATCGAATCCTTCCTAAAGTGTATGCAAAGCCCTTGATCTCTCTGACAGTACTTTACTACATGCATTTTATTGGCGGATCACTGCTTGTTGTTGTTCTCGTCTCTCTGGCCTGCTCCAATTCCCCACGACATAGCAGAAAGTTTCCCTTTTCCTGCAGCAAGAGTTGAGCAAAAATTTTAAGCTGGATTTGTTTTCGAGTTAATAGGTAGAGGGTTGGGGTTTCGTTTGTTTGTTTCAAAATACTGTGTAAAAAAATACGCCTGGTAAAGTCTCTTTATCCTCTCCCAGAAACATCCATCTTTTCCCCACTCTCAGTTGCAGCCCATAAGCAGGTAAGATTTTCTTTGTTCAAATAACAATGGCCTTTGCAACCCTACAGAAAAATCAGCAGAGGTTGGAAGGTTATTTTTAATGATGGTGAAGAGAGGGACTTGTCAGAGCCCTGAACACAACATCGCATGATGATTTCATGTGCTTTGAGGGGACATCGTTCTGTGTCGGGTGGGAACAGATAGTGACTGTCCTTCACCAGCTTTCCATCTCAAACATGGTAAGTTATCGGCACTGAGCAACAATGTTTGGTGCATATATTTGGCATAGCTCTCCGAGGACATCTCCAGAAGAGCTGGAAGGAGAGAAGCACATCCTGAGTAACAGCTTGCTCTGCCTTTCCCTCCCCACAGCCAAGGAACCCCCGCTGAAGGGGTAAGGTACCATCAGGATGAGGCACAGGGAAACGCGGCTTCCCCTCTAGGTATTTACCTCTCGTGCAGGTCCCTTTCTGTTTGTAACTGCATTCCTGAGGTGTGATAGGAGCTGAGCAAGCCTGTACATCGGTAGATGAGACGTGTGTAAAGTCTTTGGTGGTATGATTTCTATTATTCCACATGAACGGCACTGGCTTTCGGTTTTGATCATACTGCTTGTTATTTGCTTTATGCAGTTAGTCATGGTTGGCTGTGCACTTTTGTGCTTGGTGTTTTAACTCCATAGCACTTTGGTACAAAGGAAATTTAAAAAACAACAATGAAAATGTTTCTAATCTGTTCTTAATTAAATAGACCTCAATAATTGATTTATGAGAAGAAGGAAAGCAAAACACAGTGGTTGCTAACCTGAAAATATAACTTATTTAAGGGCCAAACTTTCCATTATTTACAATAACCAGGATCTGGGGGAGCCTGAATGCCCATTAAGTTTTATCCAACAACACACAATAAATGAGAGGAAAATTAACCTGGATAAAACAGTTTATGCCTCTCACTACAATATATTAAAAATATCTTTGTGCCTTAAACCAGATCACCTAAGCCTGCTTATTTATTTTTTGTTTGCGATTATATATGCAGAGTAGATTTTCTTTTTTATAAGCCACTGGTACCTGTTAAAAATGTTCAAGGGAAATAATAATAAATTCAATATCATCTAATTCCCTACATTCCCTTTCTAATTCTATGGCCTATTTCCACTCCCCACCCCCCCCAATTCACTGTAGTTGAGCTGGGCTGGAGATAGACTTGGGGTTTTTAAATTTATTTAGGTTTAAAGATAGGAGGTCTTTACATGTGGTTCAAAGCAAAGAAGACATTTAAATATGGTAGGGAAAAAGAAATCAAAATGTGACATTCGTCTGTGGTGCAAAAATTGAACTATCTATTGCCTAAAATATAACTGATTTTTTTGAAACTGAAAGACTGAGCTCCATCCAGGCTCTACTGAAGACAGTAGACGTTTGTCCATTGATTTCAATAGAACCTGATTTTAATCCAATATTGTACCCCCAAGCCCTGTAGCTAGCCAGATCAAATATAAGTGTGAAAACCCTACTTTCTTGCCTTATATTATCATAAAATGACAATCTATTGCAAACCAAACTTGACTTCCTCCTACAGGGAACAAAATATAAAGTAAAAGAGGTGCAGAAATTTTTTTCTTGCCAAGGAAGATGTACCAGTCCAGAGTGCAGCACAGTAACTGTACTCTGACCAGCTTTTACACGCAGCCTTATTAACCAAGTCCCAAGTTGTCTTATCACGAGGGTTATTGGTGATTGAAAGTTCAACCCCAATGATAACTCATAAAGTTGGAAATTGTTTACAGATGTACTAGAAATAGTGTAGGAAGGTAACTAGTAAGCGGGGACTATGGTTCCCATGTACAATACATAGTAGGAGTAAACTATTGAATGAGCAGAGAAAAGAAATAGTTCCTTACAAAAGAAAAGTCACCAGGCCTAAGGCTGTGCAGTCAATTTACGCAGCTCAATTCAACCAAGCTACTCTTATTATTGTGAAATATTTGTTGCGTGTGATCAACAGCACAGAGAAAGATGTTGCTACTATTTCAATGTTTCTTCTAACTCATAGACAAAATAACCCAGGGCCAGAATGTTAATAGCGTTGACCAGTTAAAATATACCAGAAATGATGAGATTTCTGACGTATTCTGAAAATCTGTTCCCAACTGGGCACAATTATCTTGAATATCACCTTTGGAGTAGTTTTGAAACTGCTTTTGAAATACCAGCAGATCTATTAACCTATTGTCAAGACCTACAAAAGTAAGTGGCTTGTTGAGGAGGAAGGACACTGTCAAGACCTTGACATCCTTATGTACAAAATTTTGTGGCAGATTTTGCAGGCATCTGAAGGTAAGTGCAGGAGACTTCTGTCCTTCCATCTACATCAGCTGTACTCCTAACTGCACTAGAGCTGATGCAAAAGTTTCCATACAGATTTCAAAAAGATTGTGAAAACATTTTCATGAAACAAAAGTTTGTGAGAAATCAGAGACTTAATAACTTCCATGACTTTTTTTTTTTACTATCTTCTTTTAAATTTTGGTTTACGAAACCCCCCTAATAAACCCTTCCCAAATAAATCATGGTTTGCTTTCTTTCAACAAGCAGAAGTCCTTCACATTCTGTTTCAATTAAAGAATAAACACAAAATAGCAGTTTTGTAAAATCTGGAGAAAGGGACAGTGCTGCCTTTTTTGAATGGAGTTAAAACATTTTTTATATGTATTATATATTTTATATATTATATATTTATATATGCATACTATGCTTAAACATTATATATATATACTTGTAAGTTTCTCTGTGTGTGAATGGATTCAAACTACATATATTTGTGTGTGTGTGTGTGTGCGTGTGCACGCATTTAAATATATGTATACAAGTGATCTGTCTGCAGAATGCTATTTTAAGAAGCACCTACATTTAGATACACAAATGTTCAAAAGTGCCTTAGTTGGGGGCAAACTAGGTATGGAAAAATCTCTGTGCACCCCAGATTTAACACAAAACATCTTTGTTTTGTGTCCACAGTCCACAGATAGACAGCTTCTCAAAGCAAAAATCGCTCCATTTCTGGGCATGTTCAGAGCGCTTTGATCTTAGCCACATGAATTACTTCCTGCTCCAGACACTTTGGGACTCTGAAGCTGGCTGTTCCCTTCCTCCCAAGAAGACAATGCCCTATCCTATAGTTGTTCAGGGATTCTTCCCAGTTTGGGCAAGATACAAAGTACTGGTGAAGGAGGAACTCCTGCTGACGCAAATCTGCTTTTTACTCAGTAGCTAAGACTGGAGTTTAACTTCTTCCTCTGCAGCTTGCTTTGGGGAATGCCCTGGCCCACCAGACCGTAGTCTCTGCTGAAGCAGGGTGTGATCTATCTCTCCAGCTGGTCCTCTTCACTTCAGACAGATCTATTCAGCATTCACTAAATCAGTGAGAAAGGAAAGTATTCCTATTACCTGGTGCTTAGGGTACTAGCAGAATAGGACCGAAGAACCCTTGTGTTCCAAGTTTTTTCCTTAAAATAGTGAAATATCAATATCATCTAATCAAGAGACAGTTATTCATGTTCACTTTTGTACTCTCTGAACCACCAAATATTAAAGTATTCTGTACAAAATGAAATGCTTATTATGGAGATGGAAAGTAGCCCAGTGACTTCCACGTTTTGGTGGCTAAAGCATTCTTTGAAGGTGGAAAAGTATATTCTATCTGTAATCAAAGACATTGTCCGTGCAACAAAAATTCATGGTAGTCTTACCCTGTGCATCTTACAATTCACTCTGGTCTGCAAAAGCACGTGGAAAGTACAGCAGTTGAATATGATGTCTGTATGCCACCCTCCCCATGAGGGAACAAAAGTCTTCTTACTGAGACAGAAACTACCTTCCTTCATGACTACTGCACTGAAGTGATGAACTTTCCTCTGAGCAACAGGTGATGTAAGACCAAGAAATGTATGACCATGACATACTCCGTATCTTTACAGAAAGGCTCATTCTCGTGGATTCTCGAAGTCAGAAACCACCTATTGCACCGGAAGTCACGAGGGAACTCTGTTCTAAGAAGTACTTTAGGTTTATTTTCCTTCTTAGTTGTACTATAAAAAAGGGAGTCTTTTGCTTTTCTCTTTAATTCCAGCAGTTGTATTATAACATCACACAGAGCTCCAAGCTTCTGTGGCCTCTCAGCTCCAGTTTTGCTTGCATATTTGCTTTCCCTGATTTAATCTTTTATTTTTGTTCGATAACCTGGATCCATCCAGATTCATTCTATCATATTTCAGAGAGAAAACTGTACAACAAAATTTGAGAACAAAAAGGGTGAGTGCATTGGAAATAATATTAGCAGTCTTATTGCTTAAGGCCTTCACCAAGGAACAATTTGTGCAACATTGCTGAAAGCCAAAGAAATCTTAACACAAAAAGAGTCAATAGTTTGATAAAACCCAGACCTCCTGTGTTATGCAATTAAAGGTTAGACAGGGTGATAAGAGCTTTACTTTACCTTTGGGAGATATTAATCAGATTTTGGATTAACTTAAAATATGCTTCCTGCGCATTTCTTGCCAGGTGAAGGTCCTTCAATGTTTCCTCTGGTGCAGAGGAAGAGAAAACACTTTCCCAAAGTGAGGTGAACTCCACAAACCCAGATATGCTATCAGGAGGCTTTCTCCAAACTTCATAATTCGGTGATTTTTCTTCTAGCGGCCAGGAAAGCCAGTGGTACAAATTCCCATACGTGCTAGTTTGATGTGAGTTCTGTTATTATTAATTATTTATACAGCACCGTGCGTGTGCATGATTCTTTATAGACAAAAGATAATATCCCCCAAGAGCTTGCAAACCAAATGGCCCAGTGGTACAAACACTTCTTTAGCTTTCCTAGGACGTACTACCTGGAATAATCCACCGATGTCAGTGGGCTACTTACGCGCTGGTAAGTGCTCTGCTGGGCAGGAAGTGTTTGCAGGATTAGGCGGTAGTTAAACCATGACGTGATCATGGGTGATGAGGGAAGGGAGGGCAAGCGTTCCAGCAATAAGATCATGCTGTTGCTTTGGTTATAATGAAGGTGTCAAGGGGTTAGGGCGTTCTTAATGCTTTATGCTATTTGTGATCCTATTACCAGAAGGAAAAACTGAACTTTATAGGCCACACGGAAGACGTGAGCTGCCGAGGAGGAAGACTCATGTCGAGCCGGGGGGAGAGGCACAGCCTGTTGCATGAGGAAGAGGACTCCAGAGGTAAGGAGGAATGTGCAAGAAGAGATGCTAACCATATGCTCGGAGAGTCTTTATCCTCTGCTGCAGCATGTGTCCACTACATCCTTGAGAGTTTGGTTTTTGTTTTTTTTTTTTTTAATTGAGGGCATTTTCAGAAGTTTCCCAGTACATTTCCAGCTCTTGGCTAGACCCAGACACATCTGTGACATTTAGCTGATAGCCTCCTTAGTTAGGGGAAGGTTGCCAATGAATCCTTGTGCAACTGTTTATGCTACAAACCAAAGTGTACAACTGCCAGTTTCACTCTTACAACACAGAGAGCATTTTTCCTCCTTAATTGAAAGTGTGGAACACAACAGAGTCTTTAAATACTGAAGAAAACAACCAGCTGAAACAAGTAGTAAGAGAGACATCAAGGATGACAAGCAGTAGGCCTTCTGCCCAGTGAGACACACAGCCAGGGCATTCTCTATTTTTAAAAGCAACCTACAGACTCCAAGAAGAATGTAGGATTTGGGGGGCAGGGGGGAGGTTGTTGCAGGATTGCAAGGCACTTCAGAGAAATACATCCACGGGCAAGGGACGCTGCCTTCGGGGTAAAGGCACAGACTAGGTCTGGGGTTGGGATCAAGCCCCAGAGAAAGCCAGCGGCAGGAGAAGGGGCTGAGCTGCTGGCTTGGTCTCGGTGGAAATCTGTCCTGGAAGGCTTTTTCAGATGGACTTTTGCAAGGAAGTCTGCTGCCCGCAGCAGAAACGGGGCAAGCAGCAAACCGGAGCATCAGCACCTCCACCCCACCAAGGGCCCTACAAATGGACCACGTGGCTGAAGAAAACCCTGCCTTTGTGAGGGTAGTGTAGGAGCCTGTAAACTCACTGTACTTTTGCTTTTCTGACAGCTCCAAGAGTTAAAATCTGGGAGAAAATTATTTTAATTATGGAAGTAACAAAATGATGGAAATTAGCAGGGAGACTCAAACACGCGATTAGCTTCTAGCCACTTTCTGCAGTATGAATATTTTGAGTTTTCAGCATTTTGTGGGAACTGAATGGGTGTCACAATGGTTAAATTAACTGAGAGACACCTCGCCCCTACACTTGAAGGGTGAGGATGGCACTTGCACAGAAACAGACGTCACCAACCCTCACTTTTCTGAATCCCCCCCAACTTAATCCCTCTGTGATCTGTGAGACTTTTCTCTTTCCTGAGCTGCTCTGTGATATGTGACTAAATTAGTTTCCATACATTTTTAAAGTTTTTAAATAATTCTGACAGATCACAAAGAGCACTTGAAGCACACAGATACGTGTAGGCAGATCCATAGATTATAGAACTTGGATACTCTCAAATTTCTCTTCTCTTTTTGGTGTTTAACCTGTTCCAGACTGTATTACTGTTTTCTCTTACAAGTTTGACATTTTTTAAGGTGAATTTTTATACTTTATTAGTAATATGCTTTGAATTCTACATAAAAGAACTGGTGATATAAACAGCCAGATCTCCCTGTCTGACAAATTTTTTACTTATGACAAATATAAAACTAACCAAGAGATACTCTGGTTCTGAGCTTGTTTTCTTTTCTGTACAGACAGCTTTTGATATAAGAACCCCGTATATATTTACTCAGTGCATCTGACACTTGAGATCAGGCTTTTATTGGTACAAGGTACTCCAGACTGTTAGTCATAGCGAAATGAGCCATTGTCCTCACAAATAATTAGCATGCCTCTCCCCTCATAAAGGCATGTTTTCAAAGTTGCTTCTGACCTCCAGCATGAATGGCGTCAGACATACTTTAGCTGTAACACATGCAAAATTACATTAGATGCACCACCAAGAAGCACTCATGCTCTCTCCTGCTTGCAGTCAAAGATAGGGCTGATGCTTGACAGGTCACTTGTCTTCACCAAGTGGTGGCTCCTGCTCCTTGCTGACCCTCAACAGGCAGCTCTCAGTAGTACATAGGTGCTGGACATGCTCGAATCAATGCTGACCTGGTCTAGTATTTCATCTGTTGTGACCAGGTCTCTGTAGTGCAGTGGAGGGTCCAGAAAGATTAAAAGACATGCAGTAGCTTTGAGGATGCTTTTGAGGAAGGGAATGGCCCTTCCAACTCAGCAGATGGCTGAGGTGCTCCTGCCAACAGCCCTGGGAGCATCATGGCCCCGTGACACAGCCAGCAGCCAAGGGGAAAATTCACAGGGAATGACTGTGAATTTTCTCTTGCTTCTGACTCTTGGGAATAAACGTGACATGGGACATCACCTTAGACCAGGCAGATGCAGCCTCTGAGTGCGTTTCAGCTTCTCTTGACATCACTGCCAGAGCAGCAACATAATTTTACATTAGCTTTCGTACTGAATTGCCAACAGAAATCCCAAGAGATCCGGTCTCAAAAGCGTACTTAAAGAGGGAATATTGTCTGGATGTAATTTCGCTGCCATTGCCCAGCAATTCCATAGAACCCTTTGACTTGTGACATTGAATATATGGAGCAAGCATATGAATGGATTAACATACTCGGTCCTATAATTAGCTATGTTATTAAATTTGCTAAGTAGTTGGGGGAAAGGGGCTTGTTTGCCATCTGTTTAAAAAGTATCTCTCTTTCCGCTGAAATCTGGATATAAAAAACTCCAGACATGTGGGCATGACTGCCTTACACACATTACTGGGATTATTTCCCTTGAGTTAGTTAACCAAAGACAAGCATGATTCATATATCAGTAGAATGTTGTGCAAAAATGTGCATAGCATTTTTTCACATAACGTTCCTTTTCCTTCCCATTGTAAATTATGAATCACGTAAACATCATGAATTACAGAGTTTTGTTGGTCTGGGGTTTTTATTTTTTCATCGTGACTCTAAAAACTATGTAACGGAAGAGCAATTATACTAAGCAGTATGGTAAATTCTTCCATGAAAATTATTTTTTTAATCCTACTCTTGTCGCTATGTAACCACACAGTCATTTGCTTCAATTTCCCTAGAAAACTTGCAGTAACTGAACTATGATTTTAAGACCCAGATACGCGCGTGCGCACACGTACACATTCCTACTGACTTCGAATAGAAAGCACGTTTGTAGAGGAAGAGGAAAAAATTGGCAATGGTTAGAATAGTGATCCATAATAAATATTTAATCATTAGCCTCAGTTAATGTGGAAATTGTCTTCAAAATGTGAAAACAAGGTGCATTCTAAAAAGCTTAGTGTAAGACCCTAATTCACAAACTCTTCAGAAGAGCTCTGTCGCTCACTCAGGAATCCCTTGAAAGCTTGTGCTGTGAGAGCAAAAGAAAAAGAGAGCATATACCAAAAAAACCACCCCAAACTGAAAGACCCCAAAGCATGGGAAACCCTCCAATATGGTAACTGAGCAGTACCGTAAGCTGCCATTTCTATGTAGAGCCTTCCTTTTAATGCCACATTTCTTTAGAATGATGAGCAAGCATTTCTGTTTTCCAATCAACCATTTAGCAACAGTTCCTGCAACATGCAGACCAAGCATTTTAATAGCTTTTTAAAAAAAGTACGTATGATAGCAGTACAAAGGCACGGTTAAAAACAAGGGAACCTGGATCTCAGTGGATTTTCATTTGCCTCAGGCTGCCTGAGAGGATGTTCAGTTAAGTCAGAGGCAGAGATACCCACTCCAATATCGTAATTATGAGTTTGGGGTTCATTCTCACATCCACAAGGATTAAATTTAAAAGTTGCAATAAAGCAATGGAGAAGGCACAGCATAAACCAATAGGACAACATAAAGGGAAGGGAGTTGTTAGGTACATTGACACGTACCGTTTAACTTCAGGCTTCCCATACAGTCGTTGGAGAGGGTTAAGCTCTGAGTCACTGCCTGGAGGAGCTCAAGGGGTGATTATTTATACAGCACATTAACCACACAGGAGTATATAGGAGGTCTAAAGTTCAGGAGCTGAACATGAATACTCTCCAGAAGGTGTGGAGTTTGCATTTCTTTCTATTTGCCACTATCCCCATGGCCCCCGTGAGCTTCTCCAAGCCACATTATAGAAGAACAAGAAACTTTCTAATTTACACCAGACAGAAACAGCTGCCATCAGTGATCCAGACTAAAGTTTCTCTGGCTATGTCCTCCTCTCTGACAGTGGTAAAAAACAAGTTATATGTTGGCTGTTTGTCTCTGCGCAGAACAAAGTGGCTAAGATAAACTAGCTGGGTATTATTTGCATGCAAAAAAAAAAAAAAAAAAAAAAAAAAAAGAAAAGAAAATGAAAACCAAAATAGAAACTCCCTACTAAGGACCCTCATCCATCTGTGTTTCTTCAGGGATGCTTTAACATTAGCTAAATATCACTTATTTACACCTGAAGAAGTTAAATGATCTTGTTCCCATGAACTCTCTTACAAATGCTGTCCTGGCCTGTGATTTATATAAAAGTAGCTGTTCCCTTAATTTTATTCACAATAGCTTCATTCTTACCGTATGAACCTGTTTTGTCAGTATTCGCTTTGATTTATGGAAGATTTCAAACTACCAAAATAACTATCCCTTTTCTTTTCATTAAAGCTAATCCCCACAAAGACACTTTCATCTGCTGATTAGTCATGCTTCAGCGATCCTTGCTAACCAGAGGCTAAGTTATTGATGTGTTAAAGATGTAATCGCAGAGATTCAAGACCACTGAAGAAAATCCAACGTGTTGTTTGACAGCGTCAGAATTTAGCAGTGTCTTGCCTTATTGAACCAGCCTGGGTAGCACACGCTCAGCAGCATTGTCAAGTCGCTTTAGTTAGACTACAGGCAAGAAGGGTCTTGTTAGAAAAGTGTTTCAAGTCTATATGGACACACTGCATTACAGATCATGAAGAGAAGGCGTAGGGATTTCCAAAATACTTCAGGGAACTGGGACCCCCAACGTCATTCAGCAGTGGCAAACCAAACTCTGGCATTTCTCTAAATTGCACCCAGCTTTCTGAGCCAAATGAGCAACACATTTTCCATTATAACCTGTACAGATAATATTGAAAAATTCACCATCATGGCTTATATTTCCCAGGCCTTGTCTCATTTGAATGTTTGTTTAAAAACCATCTAAGCAAACCCTTTTTGCACCTTTTTATGCTTAGAAAATTGTGACCACTGTGAAACAAAACTTTCTTCCTGGCCGTTGCTGCCTCTAAGTGGTTTTACATTTAGACAATGACGAGCTATGATGACAAGCTCATGTAGTAGCAGCAGTTTCCCATGAATTCACAAAGACAATCATCCCAAATATTTAACTTAATAGATGTGATAAGGAAAATAAGGACTTGTGGAGCACTACACCCTGGCTTAGGGCTAACGGAAATCTTCAAGACTAATCCACCACCCAGCGAGCCAGCTTGTATTATGCTTTAGAAAAGGGAACGTGACAAGCCCAAACCTCCACTTCCAGCAGTCGGCACCTCTCTGACACAGCTGTGGCAGCGGCTACATGCCGCACGTTTAAGTTCGTCAGAATACATCCTTGTCGCAGGTACATCACAACTGCTTCAGTTATATGCATATTCATGGATGATGCTTCAATATCTTGACCCTAATAGATTGTGCTGTTTAGGAAATTAAACGTGAGTGAGACCTGCTCTAAATCTCAACTGGCTTTACAACTGGCATGTAGAGGTCTCCAAGTAATAATCAGCTTAAGTCTTGTGTAATCACTTTTTGGGGCATAAACATATATTCAGCTGCCATTAGCCATAATTATCCAGCTATAATAAGACCCACTTCACTCAGGGCTTCTCCATCATCAATGGACAATTGTAGATTAGTGACAGCAGGAGGCTGCTGTGGTTGCCACAGTCAGGCTGGGCCTGAAAATGGGTTAGCTGGTTTTTGTGTGGTATGGAGCCTGAACAGATGCATCCTGCTGAGCCTGAGCTGGCTGTCTTCACGGCGAGGCCAGGTGCCACTCCATTGTGTCCCCAGACTGAAGTGGACGGCAGCACAGAGACCCCTGTGTAGAGGCTCAAGAGGATCCCAGCCTGGTTGACACCACTGATAGCAGGACAGGAGCTGGGCTGGCTCTGTGTACCCACTGAAGCATCTCTGCAGGAGTCCTTCTGAACCCACCTTGTGCTGCTCCTTCTCCCAGAGCCCTGTTACATAAATAGCCAGGCACTGACTGCACTAACATAGATGCTCACTTTTGTCCCATTGTCAAAACTGCTGCGCAGATGGGCCCACACTCCCTCATCACTCTCTCTGGTAGATGAGCTCCAGGCTGCTCCAGGCTTGGACCCTCTGTTCCATAGTCTTAACACTACTTATGTTTGGCTGGGATTGGCATAGCCATATGCCCTTCCTGTCTTCTGTCATTCAATCTCAAGTGCTGTTCACTGATAGACTTGATCCTCATTTCCAGGCTTTACCCCTTTCTTTCATGTCCTGTGCTAGATGACCCTGATGATGCTCCTTCCGCCCTGTCCAGCCCAGTACTCACAGTACTCCTTTGTATCACTGATTTTTTTTCCATACAGTTGACATTTCACCCATATTATGTCAGAGTCCCTTATTTTGCAGCATAAACTCATCATCTGTCCTTGGTGTTTAGTAAATCCATGAGCCAGATCAGAATCCCCCTTTCCTCATGGATATTAGACACAGAGCAGTATGTACAGGGTTCGTGGCAGCCAGCTTTCTGCCTCCTTTCTAGCAGCTGCTTCTTCATCTGGTGTATTTCTGGACGGACGGCGTCCAGTTCCAGGGCAAATAATGCTCCTCTAGGAATGTTCTTGGAATCCTCTGGCTGATCTTGGTCTGCAAGCCCAAATCCACTGAGTGCATATAAATTGGTCCATTGCTAATTTGTGCTGGAAAGCCCCACTCAATATAGGAATATGTCAGGAACACAAATCTTTGAGATCCTCTTTTCAACTGAAATGGCTTCTTCTCACTCACTCGTTTACCTTTTGGCTTTGCCCTGGCTAAGACTGATGATTGCTCCACGCAGCATATCGAAGACTTGTTCCATCTAGGCATAAATCATGCTGGGGAAGGGAGTTGAACTTTGCACCACAATTGGAGCTGGTCCTGCAGATTGCCCGCTGTATGATGCCCTCCTGTGTCAGCTATTTGTTTGGTATTGTTATTATAGCAAAATAAAGCCAAATAAGCTTATCAAAGTTTTACCCCTCATATATAGTAGGGGTTTGTATTATCTGCAGTTGGAACAGTCTGACGTTAGGCTTCATGGCAAAAGAAAAATAAATTCTTTCAATGCCCAAACTAGATCAAGTCTGCTCTGATTTGTGTCAGGTTGTATTTGTTCTATGATTGCACATTTAAGGCAAGGATTTGGTTCCTATATTTTGTGCAGCCTAAACAGAAGACTTAAGAATTGGACTTCCATTTTGAAATACCTTTACTTCTTCACTTTTGGAAAATGATAAATTACTGTGAGCAATTGATCAGATTAAAATGTACAAAATCACTCATAACCTATATGTGTCAAATTCCAAGGCAATTAGGCTATTACTAGTGAAGAAAGACAGCACAGAGGAAAAACATGTTTTCTCTGTGATCTGGCAGTTCACTGACTCAGAGAGAGCCTATCTGTACCAGATCTGTGAAGCAATCCAGAATATTTCAACCAGCTGGGATGGATAATGCTGACACACATGAGACAGAGCCAATAGTTGTATCTCACAGAGGCAGTAACAGCACTCAGTGTAACTAACAGGTGTTGTGTTGTTCCAGAGGCTTTGAATGATCCCACCCTAGTTTTATTCTAATGAAAACCAGTTTAGTTTGCATCCACATCGACTGTCCGTAGACCTCTGGTATGAGCAGGTAGGTACTGATTACACAGGAATGAGTTTGTACGGCTCTTTGAGAGACTCTTCATCCCCGTCGCAGTGCCTGGACAATCACACATGGATACGGTAAGGAGCATGCCGTGTTCCTTTAGCCCAGGCAGTATTGTTCACTGTTACTGAGGCAAGCACCCAGCTCCATCACTGCTACTTTGCAGATCTTCTTGAGAAAGAATAATTGCTTCTTTCTCAAAGGACATCTCATTAATCAGTTTGTGAATACTGATGTGTATCCCTTTGCCAATAGCTTATCAACACTTTCTCTTCTTGCCATCCAAGATGATTTTATGGATGTACTGATAAGATCCTATTTCTTGATGGCAGTGTGATCAGAAAGGTACCCATTAGGTGGCCTTCTGAGTTCTCCTCTCCTTCTCTCAGGTCGCTTCTCTTTACAGAGAGTTACCTTGGAGCAAGAGGAGCCCTATCTTGTGTCACAGGTGTCACTAGCAATAGCCAAACCTCTTCAAATACAGCCTGAACAGCTGAATGCTTCTCCCTCCACATGGCCTGACACAGAGCTCACAGCTTCTCCATGGTGGCACCTGAGAAAGCACACCTGGGGACCCTTCAGGCTCACAGCAACCTTTGCCCGTCCCAGACAGGCTACTTTCTCTATTGAGTTCTTGGGCATGCTTTGTCCCCCTTTCCTTGTTTTTTCCCCTAGAAAGTGTGGAGTTTGTGTCCAGTAGTTTTCTATGGTATGTCTCCTGTAGTCATGCAAAACATGCTGGTTGTATGACTAATGAAGTGGGAGTGGACTAGCAAAAATAATTTCACTTTTTCTGTCACCAGTAGCTATATGTATACTAATAACTCAAACTCTGCCAACCCTGAGACCCAGAGGCATGTTCTAGGTACATCCGTATTCCTGAACTTTCCTGCCCACCAAAGCATGGATATAGGCACATTCACTCTACCCAGTGGATCTGGCCCATGGCCTGCGCCATCTCCTGACACGCGCTTGGAAGATTTTAGGAGAATGCTACCTGGCATTAGTCAGAACTGTGCCAGGGATCTCAACAACAATTTAACAACATAAACATGTTTCTGTGCCTGGGAATGGTCTTTGGTACTATTTAATTTACAAACACGGGAATAGCCGGTGTGTCCAGATTATAACTAATTTTATTCTTTCCATTATATTACTCAAAGAAGCTTGAGTACTTTTTACCCCCTTCCCAGTCTAAGAACTCTCAGATTCAAGATGTAACTACTCAAGGGCAGTGATTCCTGGCTGGTAAAAAAATACTTTTGGACAGCACTTCTGTAGGCATTTGTGTTAGCAACACTTGGTCTCATGCACAAACACAGAAAGTGACCATATGTGAGAAAGTATTTGCAGAGAATTTGAGTGACAGCACAGAGATTTTTATTTGTTTTCCAGGGCACATCCAGCACTTGGTGATATGACTGGATGTCATGACATTCTCCTCGTGTCTGGAAGCCTATGGGACAGGAATTGCTGGTCTTGCCTCTTGTTCGTACTCTTTGGCTATTCACAGCATAGAAATTGTGACTGGCTAGTGGCAGACTTACGGAGAAGTTAGGGTGAATCATACTTGTAGCGTGAGTGTGTCTTTTACTCCAGGATGGTCTTTCACTGGAGATCACAGCAACTGGTTGGGTCTAGGGAACCGGAATCTGATGTCATGACATCTATATAATTTTTGCTGTTACCTGTGAGTTCACTGGTGAATTTATCTCTTTCACATACCTTGAAAAAGAAAAAAGAGCTTAAATGATTTCAAGTGGGCATGTATAAGCCATGTCATTCTTTGACAATGGCAGAAGATCCTTAATGCTAATATGAATCCATGAACGGTAGCAGAGGTTTTGCCTGATGCCTCTTCTTCATTAAAGTTAGTAGGATAGCTACAAGATATGGTGTTTCTACCTCCTCCACTCTGATTACTGCTTAGAATCATGTGCCAGAATAATTAGTTAATTGCTAAAGAGCTTCACATCCCTTTTCTTAGATCTCATATCCCATATGAGGCAACAATTCACAGCTCTGAGTCCAAGTACAAGAGGGCATTCCAGCTGGGACTGGGAAAGAAAAAAACCATTAACATTAGATTACTTCCAACCAGCTCATGTAGTGCATTTCCTCCACTAGCACTCCACCACCCCAGCTGGCTTCGGATTCATCTGATGAACACCCAAATGAATGTACAGGACACGCAATGTGCCTAAATGTGATAAAATTCAGTTCTTATCTCCAAGTCAAAGGGCCCCAGGCTGTGGATCACAAATGTAAATGAGTGCAGCTGAATGCTTTTCCATTTTCGCTTTTGTTTTTACCATGGGGTTTGAAGTGTCACATTCTGTAATATAACTTCCCTTTTCTAGTCACAAACAAACGACATCTGGCCAATTTCAATAATAAACTTGAAGAGCGGGGACATTTCCTTTTAGTTTGTTAGGCTCCTTCTTAACCTGCAAATTCCTACGAGAGCTGGGGAGAAGGAAAACTTAAAAAAAAAAAATCCCTAATGATTAAACTCACCGATGAAAAAACCCTTTCCTTCGAGCCTCTGAGTACCGTTTGCTTCACACAATCTCAAACATCCCTACACAGTTAATGTTTGAGGAGCTGTTTGCTGCTCCCACTCTCGTTCTTACATCATACAGGAAACCCTTGCAGGAAATGAACATTCAGTCAGCCTTCTTCTCCCTCAACACCTTGGGCTTACAAGCCTAAGACAGAAAACACACAAGGAAGATTTAAGGTGGGGTAAGAGCACTGGAGAGGCAGGCCAGACACCAATAAATCATACACCTTGATTTTCCTGCCTGGCACAGCATTCAATTTTATTTCTGGAGATGTTTCTCAAATAATCTGGGTTTCACTGAGCAGGAAGGTTTCACTACCTATCCCACACAGAGGCTTGTCAGTCAGGGTTGCGTAGGCTGAGTCTGCTTTGTGTTTGTGTCATCTCAGTGGGCATTTTCAAAGGAATGCAAAGAAATGAAATATCTCTCTTGCATTTCACGTGAAAGAATCGGCTCCCGGCCCTCAATGTATCCCCAGCCTGAATATTCTCATCATTGTAATGCTGTGGTGCAGCTCTTTGTCTGGGCGGAAAGAGTGTGGTTTCAACCAGACTCGCCCAACCCTTTTTCACCTGGGAGCAGAGAATGGCTGAGATTATCAAGATGAATAAAAATTGGGGAAGGCATTGTGAGCAGCGGTAATGAAAAGTTCTTTTCTTCTTTGGTTCTTAGTCACCAGAAATACCAGACACATCATTTTAAAGATTAGATTGTGTTCAGGCCAAACCACTGCCAATGGTGCAATGTGTAGTAAGTCTGGAAGGGACAGTTTAGTGGCTGTGTAAGGAACCACGTGTCCTCCTCCTGATGATCTACAAGAGCTTCTTTTGGAGCTGATTCAGGACAAGGGAAATATCTCCTATGGCTCCTATGGCCCAGAGAGTGGCACCATCCCTGCCACCACAGCTGATTAAAGGTTTTCTGGAAAAATGTTCTTTTTCTTTCTACTGAAAATACGAATATACTGAAACAATTTCTGTTGAAAATATTGAAATGCTAAATGAAAACTGAAATGTATTGAAATGCACCAGTTCTGACTCTGTTTCTGCCTGCCCGCCCAGCCAGCTGCCTGCTCAGCTCCCTTCTAGCTCCTTTGGCAGGTGCAGGATTTCTGTCTTGCAAAGTACTCCGAAGAGCACCTTTTGATTTCAAAACACTAGGAAGTGCCACAGCGAGAGTCATCTGTTTTTGTCAATGCAAATGGGCCGCTATCTCCAAAGTAAACCTAGTGGGGACTGCGGCAGCCAGATAGAGCTTCAAACTTCTGGACTGTCACCATCATAATCTGAAACAAGAAAATTTATTAAAGAAAAATGCATTACACTTTCTCATGGATCCACAGAACAGTAGAAGGCTCTCAAAGTTTCTCTGGAATAAGGATCCAGTTTGTGATTTTCCTACTAAAAGGCACTGTCAGGCCACACCAGCCCCGGTGAGTTCACCGATGTGCGTCTGCTTCCTCCTCGGGCTGTAACGGGCACAGCGGCTTTGCCATGTGTTGTGGGGTGCAGCATCTTCCAGCTCTCTTCAAACGCAGCCCCCTCTTTTGGAGGTAAGTTGTGTTCCCCCAGGACTCACTGGGAGCACATTTCTGTTAAGGAAAATGCAAGTGAACCTCTGTGGCACACGAAGGAAATTCTCTGCGTTGATCCTGTCGTGTCCAACAGAGATGGCGAGCTATTACCTGTTGCCAGCATGTGGCCCCTGGGACAGCACTAGGCTTGAAGGCCGTTACAGGCTCCCCTGTGACTAGCGGTGTGGCTATGCTGGTTTGGGAAGTCCTTAAATAATCTGAAACACCCACTGCAGAAGTCAGTGAGCTGGCAGGTCTGCTGATGCTAACATCACCAGGTCACATTTCAGCCCACTTCCACACCCATCCTTACTTGCAACGGTCCATTAGGAAGGGAAATTCACTCTTAAAAAAAAAAAAAGGCAACAAAACCAAATAGCAAGACTAACAGAGTCATGTCCTGCAGCAGCCAGGGTGTTTAAGGAACACAACAGCTGTCGCATGAATCACAGCAGTATTGTGGGGACCGTAACACCAGGAACAAGTTTACACACAGCTCAGCACACTGGTCTCCAAAGCAGTGGTGAATTGTCAGTGCCATTGTGCAGCCTGCAAGATTTTTGAGTATTACCTGGTAATAAGTGAGAGGAAAAATCTAACATGGGGGGTGTCGCTCCCTGGCTGCCCTGGTTTACAAAGTTTGTTTCTTAGCATGTAACCAGCCACCCAATGCTCTGGCAAAGACCGGCCAGACTGCCTCAGCACCAGCCCCCCAAATGCCATTGCTGTACTGTGGGGGCATACATACTGCATTTGGAATTGAGAAAATAAGCTGTTTGGAAGTATCCATGTCCATCTACAGCAGGACCACCGTGGAAACAAGCAACAAAGCCAGCACGTCTACTGCCCTTGTGGGGTTCACAACATCACGCTTCAAAAAACCCCTGAGATTTAATCCATTATTATAATGCTCTCTTCCTCTGTTGTCTTCTGAGGTTGTGATCCTCCAAGGCTTGTGCTTCTCACAGCTTCTGCCTGCCACAAGGGCTTCTAGGAAACACAGTATGGGATCACCGCATGTGACCAGGCTGACTTCTATGGTGAGACGAAGGAAAACACAGCAACACTGGTTAGAGACAGTTAACTCTAACCCCCCGCCTCTGCCTGAGTACACAGGAGCTCAGGCCATGTCACTGAACGTGGGTCGATGACTTCAGAGCCTGCAGTTGCATACTGTTCCCATCCCTAGTTCAGAGGGGATGCTCTAGGAGTCAGCTTAGCTTTCTAGCCCATGAGAAGTTCACCCATAGTTTACATTTTCCAGCATTTCCATGGTGACTAACAGTGTTATTGAACTCTGAGAAGGACAATCTTTCTGGCTGTGGGTGACCAGCTTGTTGTCCAAACACTTCCCTTGTCTCTGAAACCCTGTGGTCCAGCACTCTATAGCCTGGCCCGCATCTCCCCAACCTGCTGTAAACTCGCTCTCCAAAAGCTATCATTCCTCGTTCCTGATGGGAGCAGTTGATCAAAGCAAAAATGTGGCTTGTTGTACTTGCCAGAATCAGAGAACCCCACAGCATACCTGTTGTGAGCACCCATCGTCACGGCAGCTGAGCTAACTGGAATTGTGATTAGCTGCACACTGCCTCCAAAAAAAGGACTTGGCTGGGGTCATAAGACTGACCTTGCGTGGAGAACGAATGAACGCAGAGCTGACCCCAGCACTCGGGAAGCCTCTGAGAAGAGCGCGGAGCAGGGAGAGCACATGGGCACGCACACGGTGCTCCCTCCCATCTGCTTACAGTGCGCAGGTGGCAGAAGCGTTGGAAAGTCACGGTGCTATTGCATTGCCTGACTGGCACGGAAAAGTTTCTGTGTTTATGGTAAAACAACCAAAAACAAGGCCTGAGAGGATTCTTTTAAAATCGAGATTATTTTCTGTCCCACAAGCAGGAAAGCACAGGGGCATTGCAAGAGATTTTGTTAAGCGGATTAACATATAAACTAAAAATAAAGATTGGACATATTTGGAATTCTAGGATAATCTTGCTTTTCTGGTGACAATAGAAACCACTCAAACCTCTCTCCTCTGCTTTCTGCAGCAGTCAAATTTGTACTAGCCAGTTAATTCATGAGTTAATCTAAATTGTGTATAAAAAAGATATGTCTATGCCTAGAGCACCTGCTGACATTTGGGCCCAGATGATCTAGTGATTGGCAAGTTTGGATCCAGCAACTACATGCTGAATAGTTTACCAGAAGATTTATTTTTAAATAAAAAACTGGTCTTTTCTGACTGACTGACTTCATATTTTCTTCCCATACAGCATCTCCCTTTAATTTTGTCCATTCAAACTCATGAACTTAATCAGGGAGGGGATTTTTAAAAGCCTCCTATGGTCTCCACTTAGCCTGAAACGTCAAAGCTCTGTGCCCTCCCGAAGGCAGCCCTGGTGCCATGCCTGAGCCAGGTGAACAGTGGAGACATCCCTCGAGGATAATGGTGTCCACCCTGAGCTGTGCTGTCTTGGCTTGGCCAGTACCAGTCCCAGAGGTAGCTCATTTCAGCTGGCTTGAGTACCTACCGGCGTGCTGTGACTTGTGTGGCGCTCACCATACGATGCGCAGTCATGCGCAGGCTTTTGCCTTTCCTCATAATCATGGCTCCTGCTCGGCTTTTTCTGCTACAAATACATGTCAGGCTAAGCAAGTTGATACATGGACCTCCTTAGTGTGGACCCCCTTAGCATCAACCCCTTCCTTGGATCAAAGAACAGTCTCACAGGCAGCTGGAGGATGACCCTAGGACCTTGGACCAGAGA
Organism: Balearica regulorum gibbericeps; assembly: GCF_011004875.1. NCBI lineage: Eukaryota > Metazoa > Chordata > Aves > Gruiformes > Gruidae > Balearica > Balearica regulorum. Next base: position 35,408,361 of record NC_046185.1, read on the forward strand.
ATTATCTATGGTGTCCTCTTAGGAAAGTGCCAGAAAGCCCACAGCTCTGCAGGGGTACACGGACTCGGTGCCTCCGCTGCCTGCGTTATCTCCAAGTTGTGTTAATGAAGCTAACTGATTTGTTTTCCCCTCTGTCACCCGCAAGTGGAGCCTCTTGGTGCACACACTCAATGTGGGCTTGGTGACCAGTTTTACCACTGCAGCACTGGTGAGGCTGCACCTTGAATAGTATGATCAGTTTTGGGCCCCTCACTGCAAGAAAGACATTGAGGTGCTGGAGCATGTCCAAAGAAGGGCAATGAAGCTGGTGAAGGGTCTAGAGCACAAGTCTTATGAGGAGTAGCTGAGGGAACTGAGGGTGTTTAGCCTGGAGAAAAGGAGGCTGTGGGGAGACCTGATCACTCTCTACAACTACCTGAAAGGAGGTTGTAGTGAGGTGGGTGTTGGTCTCTTCTCCCAAGTAACAAGTGATTAGATGAGAGGAAATGGCCTCAAGTTGTGCCAGGGGAGGTTTAGATTGGATATTAGGAAAAATTTCTTCTGCAAAAGGGTTGTCAATCATTGGAAGAGGCTTCCCGGGGCAGTGGTTGAGTCACCATCCCTGGAGGTATTGAAAAGACGTGTAGATGTGGTGCTGAGTGACATGGTTTAGTGGTGGACTTGGCAGTTTTAGGTTTGCAGTTGGACTCTGTGATCTTAAAGATCTCTTCCAACCTAAATGATTCTATGAAAGTCATGGGGTTTCAGAACCCCCTCCCCCAATCCATTAGAAACCACAAGGAGTCTCATGGGGAATTATTTTGGCTACCCACCAGTGGCACAGCCATGGGTGCAGTGTGTCTGCTAGCCAGCAAGCAGCTATTTACCTTTGTATTGGGGCAGGTCTATCCCACGACTCCTATCTACCCAACTCTCTTGCAACTTAAAATGATTTTCTCTTTCTGAGCTGCAAAGACAGCTGAAAACTCTCAATAATCAATGAAAAATAAATGCCATAGCATTCTTCTGTAGGAAACTTCCAATAGGTTTATATGCATAGGTGTGTGTGTTTATGTACATATACATGCACACAGACTGCGCCATTTTGGCAGGGGACTTTCTATTTTATGTTCTACTTGGGCTAACACTTGCACTTTAATACCAGATATCACTGCAAGACATAATGAGGGTCATTAAATGTATTTATTAGCTTATTAAACTGAACTGCCTTCACTGTTGCAGCTGGCCTGTGTTTTATAGAAAACCCAGCAAATCCCCAAAGTCACACAACAGGAGCCCAACACACTTTAGCTGATGACAGTGTAAATATCAAATTTACTAGGGCTAGCAAGTGGCAAACACAGTTCTGGTATGTTATTTAAAAACCTGCCATGAGGCATAGTATATCATTCTCAACTCATAAGGGTAGGGTTGCTTTGGAAGGAAATATGAGAAGAATTTGATAGGATTTAGTGATATTTTCAGGGATACAGTTTAATTATAAGCAGTCAAAAAGCTCTTAGATACTAGCTGCAGGGCTGATCCAATGACCATTGAAGTGACAGAAGACTTAAGCTGGTTGTATGGCCTAACATGAGTTTTAATCATGAGACAGATACACCCAAAGCACCCACATCTTTATCAAAAGCTATAGGGAAAATAAGCTTATATTTTTAGTTGAGTTCAGGCAGGAAGGGGGACAACCCAGTGGGTGCCGTTTGTGAAAATGGGGTGTATCTGTGTGTGTGCAGGTAAATGCATTTATGGTTTTTCAGTGGGCAGCATGCCTTTCTCACAGGCTGTTGACTGCAATGCAGCTTTTTCTCGGATTTTTAAGATGTGAATGTTTCTTCTTTCCTACTGGGGTTCCTCATCCCTCATTTCAAACACCTGGGGACCGTGGTAACAGAGTCTTTTCAGTGCCTTAAGCACGAGTGGAGGCAAGCACGGTGCCAACATGGGATGGGGTTCTGCTGCTCACCACCTCCTCCCAGGGGCTTGGTTGGGAGGAAAAACTGCTAAGAAGCCCGGCTGCAGCAAATCCCCCCCGACTGTGGGGACGGGATGACGGAGCAGGGGGCTCTGCCCCCAGCAAAACCCCAGGAGGGCTGGGCTTGCGTCTCCCAGCCCTGGGATGTCTCATGGGTTGGGATCCTGGAATCACGCCAGGGTCACACCACCCTTTAACCTTCACTTTCCGGTAGTCCCACACGTGCGAGGGTGATGGGAAAGGCTCCAACCCTCTCAGACATTTCTTGAGCTCTTCCTCCAGGGCAAAGACAAATGGGCAAGTCCCTGGAGCGATGGGTAGATGCAGTATCAGCCACACTTTCGGCCGGAGATGGCTCTGCATCACCAAAAAGAAATCAGAAAGGGATTAGTCACAAGGAAGTACGCTTTGTTTTTAAAAGCTCCTTTCATCCAAACAGCCCTCTCAAACCTGGTCGGAAGGAGAGTCTCCCAGGCCACTGGATGAGCAATGTGGCCAGGTGAAGACAGAAAAGCAACTTAGCTGCCATGAGATAGCTGACTAAGAATGATGACCTCACAAAACCGCTGTCTGCCTTAATTGAAAAAAAAAAACAAAACCCCTGTGTCCCTTTTCACTCCCATTACAAGGAAAAGTTTCGCATCATTTTCCATAAAGCAGAAGGAAAACCCCTGCTGAGGTATTTTTACTCTCACTCTATCTCACTGTCCTGCTCTAACACCCACAGTTCTCCTGAAGATACAGTCACTGCTTATTCAAAGTTCAAGTGTAGGGGGACCTTGAGCTGTTGTGCCAAAAGCTTTCCCCTTCCCCCACCACCCCCGCCTGAATCACTGGCAGCAAACATAATGGCAAAGGGTGTCACATTCTTCTTACTGTAATTCTGTAAAGCAGGCTGGGATATTTTCCGAGATTTCTTGTAAAGCTGGATGCAAGCAGCTCTGTGTGTGTGTGTGTGTGTGCGTACATATGCGCACACCCAAGTACCAGTAAATCATCTTAAACTCACATGTTTGGAAAATTAATGGCCAATTTGGCTGTTTTCTCATAATTAAGAGTGTGTATTCAAATTATAATTGAAGACTTACTTCTTCAGGCTTTGTGGTTCCAAGCTCTTCGTTAAATTTCATACACAACACAAAAGTGTATCCCAGATAGCTGAAAGGCATGAATTATAAATACCCACACCCCTATCCACACATTTTTATAATGGCTTAGACTGACACAGGCCAGGAAATGTGAGTTAAGACTCACATGGCCTTAATTCTTACCTTTGAACACACAAACCCTTCTCTCTATAGGACTATATTTTAAAATTAGCCAGTGGGACTTAACCCCAAATTTCTGCGCAGCCCTGATTATATTGTTCCTCCTTTTTCAGCTTTATCTTTACAGCCTTTCTTGCTCATTTTTCAGAAGATAACACTTAGAAAGAGGGATTGGGAAAAGATTAATTAGTTTTCTGTAAGACCAATGTTATTTTGAAAGCGCTGGGGTATTTTTTTCATTTTAATACCTCTTAAGCATATGTATGTTTTATGTGTTCTTATCAACACAGTGAAAAATATTGTAATTAAGTGATCCAAGGACTCAACAGTTAAGAAATGCCAGAATGAATTGCTCACACAAGCCCATTCACTTCTCTTACGCTTATGTACAGGGAGACAGCTTCCACTTAGGGTCAATCCCCGTTCACTCTGGTGCTTGCCCTTATCAGCTCCCTCTGCCCTCCCTGTCCTCCCGGGTCCCTGTCACCTTGGCCAGCCAAGCCCCATCCTCCAAATCGCCCATCACATCACGGCCTCTCACCCCTCTCTCCCTGTTTTTTCACGCTGCTCCTAAGCTCCTGGCTTGCAAAAGCCAGAGCCATGTCCCAGCTCTCCTATCAAAGCGTGGTTCTCACTGAAGACTCTGACACACCTCGGTGGAGAGAAATTGGCTGTAGATTGTGCAATTATTTTGAACGTACACAGATACACCTTCTATCAGCAAGTCTCCCACATGCTTTGCCTGCGGTCTGCCCAGGTCAGTAGAGGATACAAATAGCCCCAGTTTGCAGATGGAGGCAGAGGAAAGCCGTAGGGGCTAAAGGCAAGAGATAAAGCCAACCTGGCCATTGGCTTGAGCTGAGCAGCTTGGACACACAGGACACCCTATGCATGCGCAGACCTGACTGCTCATGTGCAGTGACTGGGGCTGACGTGCTGCAGAAGCAATTTGTCAGGGAGCTGTGGGCATCTGGTTGCCTGAGCTGCTCAAAATTTCGAAACTGGAAGATCTCTGGTCGCACAGAGGAAAAGGCTTACAGGTCTGGCTGGCCTGACTTAGGCAAAAAGCAAGAAATTTAATCTGCAAACTGCTCTCCGCAGTCACTTTATCACTGGGGCATCGAGATGCGCCTGTCCCCTCCCAACTTGCTTTGAATGTTCATTTGGCCCATAGGCCAAGAAAAGAAAGAAGAAAACTGGGTCCCTGGCAAAGGGTGGATCTTTCTTCTAGAAAACAAACCTGAAATGTTTTGACTGAAGAAGGAATCAGTACTCAAAGCCATGCCACCCCTGCATGAGAAAGGACCTTTCCCACCATGCAGCTTCCCAGAGCCTTCCGTGGCTGAAGCTGGGCAGAAGCGAGCAAGGCGCTCGGGCCAGCGAGGCAGCACGAACAGGACCGTGGCTCCACAGCTGAATGTTGTGGGACTTGTCTGGAAAGCATCTGAATGCTGGCCTCTTCTGTATTTTTTTTTTTAACTCAGTGACCAGCCAGTTTAAAAAAATGCATTAGCAAGGCTCCCCAAAAACGGGCTGCAGTGTCATGCTCCTTCCTACGCTGCCTGGGCAGTTCCTGCATTGCTAAACTTGTGCAGAAACGTGATTCTGAGAAAAGCCTGGGGAGAGGCAGTATCCTGAGCAGAGCGCTGGCTGACAGCAACGTGAAACACGGAGCAAAAGGACCGTCACCTGCAGCTTGAGACCTCCAGGGACAGCATAGTTTCTGAATTTTTTTGCAAGTAAACAAAATTGCCTCAGAGAGACAGCTGACTCCATCTTCGGTTTCCAGTGCAACACCTGCAGCTCCACAAATTTGGCTAAAGTTTGGGTCAAAAAAAGGGTAACATTAATATAATCAAAAGTAATGTAATGAGTTTAACTGAGTGAACAGTTTCTAAACAGCCCAAGGTCTTTTGGGCTGTGGACTGCTGGGATTCTGGACCTGAAAGCTTGTCAGTCTTCTCCAGAAATGCCAGTGGGTGTTAGAAAGAATATTGAGTCTATCCTCACCAATGGCTTGATTGACTCTGTGTTCCCAGGGTGCCTAGAAAGGCTTCCATCCACATGGGGACATTTCCAGTGCCCTCAAAAGTGCTTGAGGGCTTTGGCTCTGGTTCCCCATTTCCCACCAGGGAGCAGGGAGCAGTGCTGAGGACCACAGCCCTGGCATTGCCCACTGTACAGCTCAACGTAAAGAGCACACAGGATTCACAACCTGAAAAGCAACATCTCTGAATCAAATCCTGAGTATTCCCTTAACTCTGTATCATCTTACTTACTTCGTCCAGTTCCTTAAGACACACTTATATTCCCAGCTTTGCTCACAGCACCTTCCAGAACTGCCAGCTCCTCTCCATCAATCTGTTCCTTAGTTTACATCTCTCAATACAGATATTCTCCTTGGCTGGAAGGTTGTCCCTTCCCCGCCACCCCCTCAACTCCAGACCTTCTCATTAATCTTTAAAAAACCCCTGATGATAAAGAGAAGCTTGTTGGTTATTCTCACTGCGTTGGCAGGTAAATCAGCCTGGAGGAACAAGGAGCGTCCTGCCCTCGTGCCAATGGAGGCACAGTCTCCCTTCCACCGCTGCCAGCAGTCTCCAAGAGTACAGAAATACAAAACAAGTTCCTCTAAAAAGCCTCGGAAATGAGACACTCTGTGTAAACTGAGGTAAAAGATTTCTTTACACTAGTTGCTTTGTGTGGTCAGGAACACCGACGGGATAGAAGAGTCGTGGAAGTCATTTTCTTGCCTTTCGGCAGAGGCAGCATCAATTGGCTGTGTTTAATATAGTACCGCTTATGACAAATGTATGCAAAACTGCTGCGAGCAGTTGAAAATTGCTTGCCACGTGGACAGATTTTACACAGAATAAGCCATGTGGTTTGGATGCACATTCAGGGTACTGAATGAGAGGAGGCGAGGATGAGAGTTTTGTGGTGTGCGTGCGTGTGTCCATACCCAGTACCTCTCTCAACAAACCCCACACTATAAGCTGTATCATTTCAAACTGAAGAAACTCAAGAAAATATTGCTAGGAGCAACTGGTGTGTGCAGGAAATAACAGATTTAAAACAAACAAAAAAATGATCTTTTTTATTCTTTAGTTCTAGTCCACTCAAGTTTCAGTTCTTTCAAAGGACTTTCCTAAAAGAAGGGGAAAAAAAAAAAAAGCCAGAGCAGCAATTTGAGCTTACGCTTTGTGTAGAAGTCTCAAGCTTGAGCTTGTGAAAGTACTTTGCTTTATCTTTGATTCAAGACACAAGCTACTCGGTTCACTACCGCAGCTCGGAGCCTACAAGTTCTCACATGGTTTGTTCCTGTAACCCAGGCAGTTAGCTGAAGGATCCATCCCACTGAGCTATTTTTATTATCCTGGTTTTCTGTTTATCTCCCAGTGGAGGAGCTTTTTCAAACTCATTGATACACTTTTTGGGTATTAGCCACTGGGACGCTGAGTGCACAGGTGCTCTGAAAGACATGCTGTATTAGGTTACAGAATAGCTCTGATGTGATCTTTTGACTTTTGGGTCTGATTGTTTAAAAAAAAAAAAAAAAGAAAAGAAAAAGCAGCAGTTGACTACATTTCATTAGCGCTTTCTGTCCAGCAAACAGGTCAGAAGAATTTCTTAATCCTATATGTTTCATTTTGGGACCTTATATATAGTATCAAACAGATTAAAGGAATTGTATCACTCCCTGATTCAGCAGATGCAGACCCTTGTTGTTGAAGTTTTCCAGTCAATCCATCCTCTTCCTCCCAGTCATAAATAAAGTGAGGAGTGGAAGATTCCCTTCAAGGAAATTTATCTTTTTGACAGTCAAACAGGTGGCGAAGTTAATGCTAAGTCTCAAGAGAACTTGGTTGGTAAGAATGGCCCTGCAATAACTAACCACAATGATTTACAAGGGACTAAATTGCCAGATTAGGTCTTGATAATTTTTCAACTCTTGACTTCATTATTACCTTGTGGATCTGGATCTTACATCACCTCTAGGAATGCCTGGGATCAAATTAAAGTGGAAACACCTGGTTGAAAGTCAGTTCAAGATACAGATTTAAGAACTAAGGGGCTATTTTTGTGTGCTGGATCTGCTTTTCATGTGTGGTAGACAGCTATAAAATTCTGTTTCTCTGTGTTTGAGCTTTGTTTTCCAATGCCAGTCTGCCTTGTGTGTGCACTTGCTAATAACCACTGCTCTCTGCAAGCGCACTCACTGCTTAGACATCTACAGATCTGATCTGTGAAGCAGATTTAGTAGTTAAATGCAGGGTCCAAGTGAGGTAAACTGCAAATGCAAAGGCTTAGACCAAGATGAAAATCTATGGTTCGATCTGACCAAGTATGACTGGGTCTCTAAGGGAGAAAGCAAAGGTACTCATGCAGCAAAGATTTGCAAAGAAGCAAGATGATCCAGTGGTTAAGAGGACATGCAGACCATTTTTTGTTTTGTAAAGTGTGAAATCCGAATAACAATTATAACCAGGAATTTGTAGTGAAATGCTCAGACGCGCAGCGGGCAGTGATTTAATAACTGGAGACACAGTACCACTACACAGCGCTGTTTGAGGAGAGTGTCCTGCAAGCCTTTATGCGTTCCTCCCCTTTGCATCTCAGTTGTCCTTCTCCAGCTGTTCTGCTTGGCTGGGGAGCTGCAGCCTGAACTCACGGCTGGGTTACTGTGCGCCAGGGACTTCAGCACTGGCACAGGACAGGCAGAGCCGCACGACAGGACGGCAGTAGAACCATTTCACAGGACACCAGGTGGAAAGTCAACAGTGTGTCTAGTCCAGACTGCTGCCAAGCCATCTAATGAGAAAGTGGCTATTTATAGCAAAAGAGAAATCCTTCGGGTTTGTCCTTCTGTTGCAGGCACACGAGCCGTGGCTGTTTCAGCAGACAAAGCCTCTACCTCCCAATGAGTACCAACAATTTTAATGGGAGCCTGTCTGGATGGCCTGAAGTAACAGATCTGGCCTAACAACCTTGATCCTTGAAAAGCAAGCAGTTCAACCACGGTTGCCATGTGTAACAGCTTCACTTGATTGGGAACACGGCTGATGATAGCACCGGTGGGCATGACGTGGTGTTCAGAGACCAGGATACTGGCGAGGTCGGGAAGGGCTTGTCTCCATGTTTCAGCAACTGATACATTGCTTTATCCTTTTTTAAGGGGTGACATTCTCCCACGTATGGTGGGTTTCTGTTTGAAAAGGTGCATGTGCAACTTTCTCTTACTCGGGGAGAAGTCAAGGGCGCCTGACAAAACATGACTGACCGCGGGGCCACTGGAGATACCTGCAGACACCGCTCTGCCCGAGGGGATCAGAGATTCCTAACCATCTATGCGCACCTCTGTTCATGCACATAAATTCTCACACTCTCTTTTTCTGCCAGGTGAAACGGGTATTAGGATATGTGCTCTCCGCCTATGGCCTCATGTTTCATTTTTCCGGAGCTGGAGGTGCTTTCATAGGGCCGTAGGTGCACAATGTAGCACAGCATCCCACGGGCAACTTCTCCAGCCTTAGAGCAACACCAGAAAGTTGGGCTAGAAAATCCCCCCCCATGCGTGGGCCAGCCTGCAAGTGGTAACTCTTTCCTGTTTCGTTGTAGGCACTTGAAGCTTCCCGGTGTAGGCTGGGGGAGAAGCAAAAGCACAATGATGATGGTAAATAACTTCCCTTTTCCCCTCGTGAGAATGACATGACAGATGGGGAGCTCTCGCATTGCCCATGCGTTTGATTCCTGCCCTCCCCCCGCCCTCCCCGGGGTCAGACCCGTCACCCCCGGCAGGGAGAGAAGGCAAGGATGCATCTCATTCAGGTAAGAAACCTCAGAGTCCTGACCATGACACTGGAACTGTCTTCAGGGAGTGGGACTCGAGGAAAAACTCCAGACAGTGACAGAACAGGAAGTTACAGCAGCTGTAGGAGCTGCGGTTAATGAATTTCCCAGTGGGGCTTTAGCTTTTGCTCTGCCTTGCTCCTTCTGGCCCAGAGTGCCGTATTAGTTTATCCGCTTCCCAGCCATCCCGGTCCCACAAGCTGTTTCGTGTAAGAATTTTCAAGGCAGCAGATTGTGTTATGAGTCCCCAGTGAGAGAATAATTTTAGGTCTGGTTCCAAGTATTTAGTAACAAAGGCTCAGCTTCCCAAGGTGAATCCCAGGAACACTGACAGCATCTCCACATCTGATCATTCAAGTATCAGGAGGAAGGCAAAAATGAAAATATGCTTTTTTTTTGAGAAAACGAGAAACTTAGGTCCCACAAGCTCAAGGGTCGTGGAATTTCATGTGCAATTTTGCCCCTTCAATAAAAGGGGCTGCCTTGGCTGACCTGACCATTCTTATTAGATGCTCTAGGTCTTCAGAGGAGAACCTTCACAGGGGACTGCAAATATTTAGAATACCAAAAAGCCAGAGAAAGTTAAAAGCTGCTTGTTTGAGACTCTCGGAACACTTACCTCCAAGTCTATTGTACTTGCTGATTTCAGCTAAAATCTTACATCTTTTCCAGGAACGGAAAACTTGGGCACAACTTTTCTTCCAGTCCCTGTCACAGTCCCAACCCCAAACTGAACTGGACAGTGGCTCAGTGAAAGTTACTACTGTACTCTTTCAGTAAAGGAGAAATGAGTTATTTCCTTGAGAAAACACAGTCTCACCAACAGCCACTTCTGTGGCTCATAAGTGCTCTGCTTATAAATAAGGTTTCCATATTAAAATATAGTTCAAATTATTTTTAAAAACTTACTCCCAAAGCTTATAACCTCTTCACAGACCTGGCGTTACTGCAGAAAGCTTAGTTTGTTCCCCCATCTAGTAAGGACACTTACACATCTTCCAGTTGCTCCATTTGTTCTAGTTTGCCACACAAAATAAAGATGTGGAAGAATGCTAGACCAGACTGAACTCTCTCTTGAACAACCTGCATTTTCAGAATCACCCTAGTATTCCTCAGAAATTCCCAGTTTAGCCCTGGGACTAACAACGTGCCTTATTTTGCACGTGCTAACAGATGATGTATTACATGAGCCACGGGTTATTTTTAAATGTCAAAATTGTTAGTTAAACAACCGGAGAAGCGGTCACTTCTGTAAGTTCAGAAATAAAATACAGAGAGCAATTGTTTAAATGATTTTTATTTTGAGACCCTGCAAGCAGAGGAAAGCTGGCATTTCATATCAGGTTGTTTGCATTGTGGATACAAGAGAGAGATGAGAAAATCCATGTATCAATGTTTTTGCCGGACTGGTCTAGTTTATGAGCCCTCCACTGGAAGCCTTGGTCTCATCTGCCTCGTGCTTATTTCCCACCACTGTGAGCACTTGCTGGACAAGAAGCTGGCAACCCTCAGCATTTCAAGCATTGCAGTTCACAGGCAAGCCCTGGGAAAGCAGAGGCCTTGAGGAAACACTGGTCCCCTGGAGCCATATCTGCATTTGGGCTCCCGCTGTTGCTACTAGAAGCGAGGTTGAACTACTAGGAGTAACAAGACAAGAACTGGTGATGAAACCTTTGTGCAGACACCCATAAAACAAAGAGCACTGATGCTAGCTTGGTTCTGAGGTGCTTGTGAGACCTTAATTCCACCCTCTCCTCTGATCTTGCTGTTGACATGAAACTCCTCACCTTCCATGTCAGAGGTTTGACTTGCCAGGAGCTCCTTTCCAAAACAGCTGGAAGAGGAGCAGGAAAACCTAACATCCTAATCACCCTGGCATGCTTCCACCTGCCCATTAACGACTGACGTATGTGAAGACCTAACTTGTATCAAGCAAGGTTTCTGCTAAACAGTGGATCAAAATGTTCTTGCCCGTTAAGAAAATAGAACAAGTTTAAGCTAACTTTGCTTATCCGTAGCTTAAGCGGACGCGTCCCAATGAAAGTTTGTAATTATCTTCTAAGGGCTTGTTTAGACGTGACAGTTTATGTAGATGAGAGTACGACAGGCATTCAAAACGCAGTGGCTAGTCCTGAATAAGTCCCAGAGCACATAACTTCTTACTTCACAGCATTGTTCTTGTTTAAGTTAGGCTGAAACTGTTTATGCTTATTGCAAAATATAAGGGCGTACACACACATGCACACACTTAAGCGTTGTTATTCCAGACTAACTTCTGAGCCGAGATGTGTGTAGACGAGCCCTAGCTGACGAGCTCAGGACTGTGACTGCCTGCAGCTGCGATGAGAAGGGAGGGCTGGATGTCAGCACACGAGTGGGATGCTGTGCATGCACACACTCCGCAACAGATGCTGCTAGCGCGGGGTATGGAGGGGAGATCCCCAGAGTCATCTTAGCACCCCATTCTTCCTCTCCCGCTAAAAACCTGTCCCTGGACACAGCTACTAGCTTTCCTAGAGGCTGAGCTCTAGCTGGTCCCTACGTCTCACTGCCACAGCAGCTTTTATTGATAATTGGATTAGGAAAGAAAGGCTCCAGTTATCCCAGTGCCATGGACGCTGGCCCAGGCACATTGTTTGCCGAAATGTTTTCAATCAGAACAGGCTAATGTTTTGAAGGCGGTTTGGTCAGGCTGTGCGGACAGGGATGTGTTTAAAGGTTTCATTTTTTCAAAATATATTGCAGCTCCTTGGCTAAGAGCTACAATTGCCCTGTTTAGGAAGAGGGAAACAAACATCCTGCCAATTTAACTGACACACAAACACACACACACATACACAAACACTTGATCTTGACTTCTGCATATTCATCATTTAGCTCAAAAGCTTTTTTTTTTTTGTGTGGAAGAAATGAATTGTTTGTGTATTGTCAGCATTAAGCAGATAGATAAGTATGTAAGCTGGAATGTTATTTCTAAAGTTATTATAAATATTTGGCTTGTCCACTTAAACGATGTTTAAATAAAGTTAGTATGAATTGCTTCATTTCTTTGACGGCACGATAAAGCCATACTTTCTGTCATTGCATACATCAGCATTTAATGGTCAGGTTGAAACATGACAGGCTAATTAGGATATCAGGTTTTGGGGGTTTATGTAACTACATTTCTAACTTTGTTGGGGACCATCCCTAGACTTTCCAGCTTTTTTTGAAAGGGAGGGGAGCAGCTGTGTGACTAAGTAAGACCTGGAATTTAGGGTTAAGAGCTTCATGACAAAGTCAAACTTAAATCAAGTGCCCTCATCAACCAGTTCTGCCTAACCTGCTGTTTTGGGGGCTACTGGAAGAAGTTATCTCTTTTATTTCTTGTCTGTGGGGCATGAACTTGGCAGCAATGGAAAACTGGGCAGAACCCCAAAGTTTCTGTACTTGGAAAACTGGGGTTTCAAGCATTAGTGGACAGAAACAGACTCTGAGGCTGAATACTTACCAGATTACCATTTGTGTTACGATCATCTGTTTTTGTTGAACAGATGCTTAGGACTTGTCTACTCAGAGACATGGAGAAAAATTAGGAACCAAATTCAGAGGTTAAGTTAATGCTTTTATACACATTAAACTCTTGTGTGGATGCTCACTTTTAGAACCATAGCGGTCCATAACTTAATCCCTTAATTTATGTACATTTGCTACACAGCTTTGATTGCTCTGAATTTTCCCAAGTTGCTCCTGAAGACAAAGGTCATCAGCATTTGTCTACACACAAAAGTTACAACAGACTATGATGGTGTTTGAATGTAAAGAATGATGCTTGCTCCTGAATCATTTATTCATCATGAAGCAAAAGGGTATTGTTCCTGATTAGCTTACCTCAGAGGTCTTCTGCACAAGTCATTATGATGTAAGCTGAGGTACACACATACACCACCCGAACAGGCCGAACAAGGTGTGGGGAAAAGAACAATTTATACTATACAGGGCAGTAGTACAGGAAACTACTAACACCAAAACCAAAGATTCTTAAAGCCCAAACTTGTCTTATCTCACCCCAGTTACTTAATTGGTACACACCCAGTTAAAAAACCTGGCAACCCCAGATTCTTTTTAAAGACTAGGGAATGGAAGAGAAGGAAGACTCACTTTGAGAACAGCTTAGATTTTACAGAGATAAGTTTGTTCCCCCAGGCACCTCTGTTATATGGATGCCACTGGGAAGAGCCTGGCTTTAAAAAACTACTTGTGTAGACATTTACTTGGGGACTACACAGACAGACCCTCAAAGCGTAACCCCAGGAGTAAGCTACCACGAGGTAAGCCTGCTTGTGAACACAGTTCTGATACACTAGTTATATTACAGCAACCGTGGGGCAAATGCGAGGAATTTTATTCCTCAGAGAGGAAAAAGTTATTTCACACCTTCTGAGCTTTGGTTTAAACAGAACATATGTAAACCATTAAGGTACGATTCCTCTGACAAAGCACAGATGATAATGTCTGAACTAGTCATCAGATATCTTCTGTAGCGAGGAAGTAGCCAGCTCCTGTGCTGTGAAAGTATCTAATCATCAGATAGGAACATGACTAAAATGCCAAAAAACCCCAAGTCCATAAATCAGGTAGCACCTATTTCTCTCCATTGACAACCCTAGAGCACCACTGTAGATGAATCAAGGGTGTGATTTGTGCTGCTTATTAGGAAGTACGGTGATATAGAATGATCTTCAAACACTTCGTTTACAGAATCACAGAACAGTAGGGGTTGGAAGGGACCTCTGGACATCATCTAGTCCAACCCCCCTCCTAGAACAGGATCACATCCAGGTGGGTTTTGAATATCTCCAGAGAAGGAGACTCCACAACATTTCTGGGCAACCTGTTCGTGCTCTGTCACCCTCAAAGTGAAGAAGTTTTTTCTCGTATTCAGGTGGAACTTCCTGTATTCCACTTTGTGCCTGTTGCCCCTTGTCCTGTCACTGGGCACCACTGAAAAGAGTCTGGCCAGATTAAAAGAAACCATTTACATGTTTACATGACTATAAACTTAGCACCATGAAGATAGGAACACTCTGAGAAAATTTCCATCAGCTGACTATCCCATCTGGTTGTTACAGCAAGGCAAAGACAGGAAGATACCAAGAGGTGAACCCACATTGGCTCATCTGGGTGTAACAGTAAACTTCTGCAGCATCATCTTACAGAATGAAGGAAAACATTCCTACACCAAATTACTAGTTTAAAGTATTAACTTAAAACTTTTATGTGAGCTACTTAAACTGCACTGGCTTTTGTACTGAAATAATGCAGTCTATCAGTTAATTGTTGTGTAGCCACAACCCTGAAGAGAAACAATAATTCTCATAGTTTCTGATCATAATGTTAAAGGAAACTCTCAGCATCACGTGGTATTTGCAGCAGTTTAGGGTAATCTAAACAGGGGAAACCCCAGTTTCCACTCCATCCTCAGTCACAAGTCTTCTCTTCCTGCTTTGTAGGAGTCACCTGTGCAACTGGGAAGCCATCAAGTCAACAAAAAACCCTCTTAGACAGGTGACCAGCTTCTTTACATGCTGTTATTTTAAGGTGTGACTAGAGGTGACAGAAGTTTCATGATTGTTTCTAAAACAGTTTGTCTGTATCAGGAAAAAACAACACTTTGAATTCGTCTCTCTAGGGGCTTGAACTGAATTTAAACTCAGCCTCCCATTCTGCAAGACACTCACTCTCCATTTTATTAAGTTTGCAGCCGTGGCCGGCTCCAGGGATGTTGTGTGCAGTAACTTTGGTATTACTTGACAAACTAGAATAATATAAAATTAGCCTCAAAGAACCTTCCCACAAGCACTTAAGCAATTCTCACCAGATCTACAAGCTATCTAGTATCCCCTTCTCTATATGTGCCTGAGTAAGAGATTAAAAATTAAGGGTCAGAACAAATGTTAGAAACTTGTTCAGCACAGCAGTCACGAGCCACCCCTCAGTCACGCAGTTCCAGGACTGAGACGGACCATGATATTTCTGGAATGGTAGTAAATTGAAAGAAACCAGGATGATAACATATTCAATAGTTAAAGAAGAACTCTACAAGCCCTGACACTTGCTTTTTAAGTAAGTCTATAACCAGTGTAAATCGGCATGATGCTTTATAGAAACTTGATACTACTGGTCAGCTGCTTATTTTTCCTTTTCTGTCAGGCTAATAAGTGTCTTGAATATCAATATACCAAACTTTAAAAGTTGCTTCTTAGTCTGAGACAGCACTATAGATTGAGACATCTTAGAAAAACAAATGCGCATTAAAATGATGCTATGCAATAGAATAAAATTTGCTGTACTTGCTCTTAGTGACTTTGCTGTAAGAACATGGGAGTTAATTTGGCCCTGGGGAAGTCATTAAGAGGCTTTTTCAAAAGAGCATGGAACTTGGAGTAAGGGTTAATGTAAACAGTTTCTTTTACTTTAGATTAATTCCTAAACGGGCTTAGTTAACAACACTATTCTTCACACAGATACCAATTTTTTTATGTATGTATGCTATATACATGTAGTAATAACTGCAGCTGTACTGAAACTACATTTACTTTTTAATTCATTAAAAATGCACCCACACCAGGTCATTTTTATGTAGATCTAAATGAAGCTCCATAGAAAACCAAAATGAATATTCTTCAAAAGCCCTTTGACCAGTTACTTCATCAACGGGTTTAGAAACTAGAGAAAACTGTCAGCTCCTAAAGCCTAATTTCACAGTACTTACTGATAGACTGAAGAGATTACATTGTAAACCATGTAGCTGACAAAGTGGATACAGGAATTAAGCAATAAATATTTGAACTGTGTTGATACTAAAGAGCAACGAAACAGGCACAAGTAGTTTGCATTAGTTTAGTCTTTCAAGGAAGCATTGCAACCACTGTTTTAAGGAAAAGGTGGTTCACTTTAATAACCACAGGCATTGGTCACTATTTAACAAGACATTCTAAAAAAGTAATCACAATTTGTCCGATAGTAGTTTACAAGTGGATGGTATACATTAAGATACAGAGGTAGAAGTTCACTCTTACAATGTTTCACTAATACAGATTACCAAATTATTCAAGGCACAAAATTGTTCGCTTTACAAAAAATACTGTAAAAATGTCATTTGCTGTTCTACAATGTGAGTACAACTCAAAAAAAATCTTTACACCCTTCCACATTCCGCATGTAGAGTTGCATCAGGCGTTATTCTATTTTTCCTTTGCTAATAATTGGCATATGACCAGCACTTACATAAACAGTTTGCATCTCAGCTGAGTTGCTTTGTCTTTTAGGCACAAGTCCAGTTACAGAAATTTAATACAACAGCTTCCTCGGGGGGTGGGAGAACTCTGTCAGAAGTAAGAATGAGGAGGAAGAAAAGAAACATATAGTCCATAATATTAGATTGGACTCTGACATAGAGGGAAACAGAACAGAGCATATTTCAAATCAAGTGACTTGAAAAAAAGTCAGTTTAAATCACTGACTGCATTCCTAGAAAACCAGGTGCCCAGTACAAGTTTGCTCCAAGAGTATTTGAGACATTCACTTGCCTTTAAATCGGCAGAGATTTACAGATTTCTCTTTATCTTTGTTTAAATAGAACACACAATTGCTACAAAAGAGAATTACACCACAATTTGGCCATGTGTCCTTTAGAGAGCTTGGGTGAACAAGTAAAGAGATGCATTCAGAAACTGTCCTTCAATTTGCTAAAAGGTCATGAGCAGTAGCTTAAATCTCAAGATTTCCCTCCCTCCCCCTTCCCAAATAACAGAGGGAAAGACAAACAATTTCTGAAACATTGCATCTTCTAGAGACAGCTTTTATAAACCTTGGCAGGCTGACGAAGAGATATCACACAGTGCATCCCTACAAGAAGTAGTATGACTAGTTTACTGTACATACAGTGATATTCTAAAGGACAATGGTGGCAGCTACATTGTAAATTCACTTTGCTTATCTATCACATTTTCCAAGTACTCTAGTCAGTTTTATTTACAGTATATAAAAAACCCCATTGATTTTTAGAGTTCAATACACAGGTTTAGGACCCAAGAGAATGCCACAGTAAGATGTTGACATTTGCATCTGTTAGACACAAGTGCACTTCGCAATTCAGTCATGTAACATTATCATATTCACCTCTAAACGTTAGTCCATCCTAACCAGTGTTAAATTCCATTTTTTGCTTCATTGTTGTTTGTAGCCTGTTTTCTTTGAGCGATGAAAGGGTACATGCACTTGTCTGCTCCCAAAAACCGGTACATGCATACAACTGCTTCAAAGGGTAGAATACTGTGAAAAAAAAAGAGGTTATAAAATTTTAAGACGACAGCATAAAACACCCCCTTCTGCTTACACTATATACTTCGTGTCCTTAAAAGCAACATAATAGCTATTGGACAGGCTAACAGACTTAAAGGATTTTTATTTCACAGGGATACTTACAGAGAAAATTGAAATTCTAGAGACACAACCACACAGGCAAGCAGAAAGGAGGAAGAAGCTACTTATTCACATGCTTCCAGCTAACACCAGATTTCCTGCTGCTGCTTCACAAGCAGTGTGATGGCTTGTTTTAAAGGAGGGGGGGTGGGCAAAAGCATCACAGAAGACCTACTAAAAGCAAAGCATCTGCTCAAAGCCACATCAGCAGAGGTCATCAGACATTTAAGATATTCTTTAATGTGGGATTAGTGTTAGTTAATGCCATTCTTTGATCACCAGATGTCTAACAACCTTGACTTATATTCTAAACTCAATCATCCGGCCTCAAAAAGAGAGATCTGAAGTAAAGAGAGCAATTTCCTTTTTCCCCCTCCAGATAAAAGTAATATTTTGTCAATGTGGGAAGTAGGGGAGGGTCTGTAGCCATGTATCCATCACATAGTCACCTCTTGGAATTTTATTTCAAGTATAGTACTCAGGGGCTCTAGCGAAGGACTAAGATGGGATTTCCTCAGCCCCTGGAAATAGCAGCAGACACTCACTCAGTGGAAAGCAATGCACAAAATCTAGCCATTAGGAGTAACGACCACTGAAGCACTGAGAAGTACATGTCACTGGTACAGGTGTCCTCGCTGCCAGTAATACTGCTTGTGCAGTAGCCACTGGAGATCCTTTGATCTAAGTGCTGCTGCCTGGGGCATGGATTATGCAGAAGCTTTGATCTCCCTGTTGGAAGCTAAAGTGTTGAACGCAAGACAACCCAAAGGGTCTTTGATGTGACTGTTGCTGCATAAGGCACTGCTTGTGCAGAGAGCACTGAAGCACCCTGAGCTTCTGGTTGAAGAAGCTAGTTCTGAAAGATGCTGACAGTGGCCTTGATTTGTTGGCAGAAGAGACACACACATCCTCTCTTCCAGGAAAGAGGTGAGCATTGAAGTCTCCTCTAGTCTTTGGTGATCCTGTCCACCAGGAGAGACTTGAGGCAGAGGAGAACCACTGCCTTGTAAGTGGAATAAAAATCACAAAAGTTCTCAATTTCAACCATCCCTTGCAGAAGGAAAATAAGACAATGCTATATTTTAAAGGTTCCTCCTACACACTACAGATTTAAAAAAAAAAAACCCACAGGCAGCTGCGAAGCTGTTCTCTATAAACTAGAATGCAAGAGATGTTGCTTCAGTGGAATTGAGCCAACTGCTGTATTACCCTGCATCATTGAAATGTCAGCCTGGTTACAGATTAAACAGAGTTCCCATCAAAACCTGTAGTGCCTTAGACAGGACAAAGGAGGTAATTCCTTTAAATAGCCCTTCCTCCAAAGTTAGACTCTGAATATTGGTTCCAAATGTGTAGATTTTCAGTTTATCTAGCATATCTGTGCAAGTCCTACAGAATCTGCAGGTAGGACCTCCTACACACTAGTTCTAGAGACAAACAACTAGAGGTTCCTTTGCTGGAAGCTGCCTTGTGCCCCATTCCTAAAGAGGAACCCAAACAATGGAAAGAAAATTCTGTTGAAAAGAAAACAGGAATCTAAGGAGACTGGAAGATAGCATAAGGGTAAAACAAGGATGCATAAGACACAGCATCTCAGCTTTATGGAGCTTCCCAAGCAAGCAACCTACACTCATGCAAGCCAAGAAAGAGACTTACGAATTCTAACAAAACAGAATTCTATGGTGTGTGTGAGTGGGAGAGTTTATATCCAGAAAGTGGACATGCTCATGCATTTTACTAGTATTCTGTAGATTGTACTGCCAACAAATTGGTGTTTCAGCTCTTACCTTTTCATGAAGGTGACCATATACATGAGGCGAGGTGTGCAGATCATTGGCTGGTCTGTAAGGATAGCTCTCATAGCCTGCTTCACGCAGTATTCTGGTTTCAAGGGTGGAAGGAATGGCTCAATTTCTTTTCTGAAATATTTGGTTAAGACAGATTAATAAGATACACAAAGGACTGCAGACCTCAAAAGAGTTCATTAACTCACTTTCTTTGGAATGCCTCAGCAGGGACAAATACTTCAATTTTTTTGTATTCACTTTGTAGTTACAAAGACTACAGCTCAAAACTTGTGTTGTGTAAGTACAAAAGGACAGAAGATACTGAATTCAGAAAGTCCTTTTTTTGTGTCAGGATTACAGATCACACTAGCATATATTAAAGCAGAGATAATACTTATTTTAATATTTTTATGGTAGCAGTTTAGCTACCTTCAAGTACTTTTATGACACCACAAACACAGGGCTGAAGAAGAATTTTACTCACCTAATCCTGCACCCTCTGAACATTCCCGTATCCACGAGATAAGGGCAGACTAAAGTTGTTTTGATTCCGTCCTTTTCAGCAGCCTTCAATTCATGGCTCAAAGACTCATGGAAACCTACAGCTCCAAATTTGCTGGCGCAATAATCCTGTGTTGGCAATGAACAAGGCAAAAAAAAGGCAACTTAAAAAGGACAGATATGAATCATGTTCAAAGCCAAAGCATACCTGAGGTGATTCTGCACAGATTTTCAAAGCAACAGCAAAAGACACCCACTGAATAAAGCACCCCATAAATTAATTTATCACTTTACTTTTGAGGCAATTAGCACAGAATCATGAAAGCAGGAAATCTGAATGTAGGAGGATATTACCTTGGATTCAAAGTCTTTCAATCAGGCAGGCTCACATGGCAAGTTACTCCAAATAGCAGTTTGCTTAATATTAAATGTTACAACAAAGGACTGAGATACCTAATACTACCTTGGGTCAGATTTGAAAAAGCTTGGAAAGTTGGCAGGGCATAGGCATAAAAACCTTAAATGCTTTATTTTTAATATTAGTTTCAACAGAAGATATAATGGAGACTGGAGTGTATTATTTAATTTTCAGAAGACGATATAGCTTGAATATCTCATAAAAATACTAAGTTCAGCAACATTAAAAAGTAATTGCATAGACAGCAGTAGCATTCGAGTTTTCTGTTGGACGTGTCCACCTCTGCTGGCGGTCACACCCAGAGACTAGGAAGTTCTTTGTAGTTTTCTCAAGACAGTAAATACTCTACAAAGCTTTAAGTTACACCAGCTTCATTAATTTCTGTTACGAAACACTGCAGTTTAAGGCCCTGGACTGAGCTTTACCTATAGGCAAAGAAGCCTGTGCTTATGGCGTAAATACAACCATTTTTCCAGCAGACACATTAATTCATTTTCACTAACTGAATGCTTTTTGTTCACACCTGTGTCTGTGCTAATGACCCAAAAAGCAAGATAACAGGCTCTAATCTCAACCTAGTTTTATGTACCAAACAAGTCTCACAAACTGGTGTTCT
This sequence comes from Balearica regulorum gibbericeps, assembly GCF_011004875.1. Lineage (NCBI taxonomy): Eukaryota > Metazoa > Chordata > Aves > Gruiformes > Gruidae > Balearica > Balearica regulorum. The sequence continues at coordinate 35,429,236 of NC_046185.1, forward strand.
CAAATAGCTGCTAGCAACTGGACAACTCAATGCTTATAACTGGGAGCCCAGTAAAGCAGGTGAGACATATTCTGGAGGGAAGGCTGGCAGCCATTTCCTCACAGAAACAGGAAACAGAAAACATTAATTTTGAAAATCCTTGTCTTTGGCTTCAAGCTTACTACTGAAGATCTTGACAGGAGTAGGTAGGTGGGAACCTTTCAGGTTCCTAAATTTATCAGGTAATTCAAAGATGATTTAGCATTCTGAAATCCTTAGCTGTCCTAGACTAAGTGGTAAGTTCACCTGCAAAGTAGGTGAATACAGTGGCTGCCCAAGTCCTGTGGATCCCACCCACAGGGAGCCATGTGTTGATATGGTGTTCAGCACCATAGCTTCCAAGTATCTTTGAAATTTTAACTTTATTCTCTCTAGCTGATAATATGAAAAAGCTTATCCTAAGCAAGAAGTGCCAAATTTATTGTTAATTATAGTCTAACAAACCTCCACTCCAGCAGTACTGAACAATCCCAAAGAACTTGCAACTGTCACAATGTGTCCATGATTCATTTCCAGCATCTTGGGAAGGAATGCTTTTGTTGTCTACAAAGAAAAAAAATAAAATTAAAAAACCCCAACCACACCATGAACATACTACATTAGTGATAAGTGTTCAAAACTTCTATCTCAGTTTATTATCAAGAATTTAGAAGTAAGATCACTGTACCGTTTTTGAACTTCTGAGTTTGTCAAAAAGGCCAACAGAAAATCTACAGCTTGTTTGTGAATTCAGACAGCAACAATTATATCTCCAGAAATCCTAAGGTTAAAGGATCAATTGAGCTCAGACATGTTTATTTTTCTGCAAGAGACTAGTTATCAGAAGAGATAATTTGACCCTAAAATGGAAGTCACTTTTTTTTTAAGACAGAAAAAGGAATGCCAAGTGTTTAATTACACCATCCAGCACATCTGTGTTAAGACCAGTGCCAATTATCAGTTCTAATTATTGACAGCACATTTTGGAAGTTAGATATGGTTAGTTTTATCCAATTAACTTATCACCTTGGGCATTTTACATTAAAAGAAATATTGGAGGCAGAGTTTTTGCTGATGTTACTTTTCACATATAAATACAGTAAACATCTACTAATCTAAATAACTTTCCATCTTTATTATTATCCATAAGCATTGCTCTAACTAAAAATACAAGATATACATTTCTATTATCAATTCCTTAAGAGTTTCAAAATAAAACCAAAAGCAAAACTCAAGATGAAAATTTGCTTTTAACCTCAAATTTTTATGCTTTGATTGTAACAGTTTGTTTCTGTTTAAAAACCCAAGTCAGAGTTAACACGTTTAAAAAATTAACTTTTAAGCAATTACTTGAAGGTATTTGCTAGAAGATCACCTCTGCTAGAATACCTACCTTTGTCATATCTGTTTTCTGAAGCTGACTCAACACTTTCCTTTTTTAAATATGTATTAAGCAGAGCACCATATATGCTTAAAAAAAATCAATGAAATAGTAAAATGGTACATGTAGATTTACTTCAGCTTCTAGGTTATCAGTGTACTATGAGATCACTTCTAAATTGCCAAAGAACTTCAGACAATGCTTTTTAATCACAAACATGCCTAGTTAATATATAAATCTATTAATGATAGAGCTATTATTCTATTCTAATTCACCCAGTACCATGAATGCTTAATCCTCCCAGAAACCTCGTCCTCCCATGTAATTTGGATACAAACTCAGAGCATGCAAATGCCCCTTAAGTATTTGCTACTTGCTTAATTGTTGGTGTGAGCCGTGTCAGCTGCATTCTTAAAAAGACATGCAAGCTACAGCTGAATCCATCTAATTCCATTCTTATGCTGTCTGCATTTTCCAATCACAGACGTCAGGACAGTTTTGCTCTAATGATTTTCACATGTTCTTGTACAACATTTTTGCCTGCAGGTGTTAAATGACTAATCCAGACCTCCTAACACCACACAAAAGAGTGTTTTCACTGGACAGCTGGCAGATGATAGAAGATTAACAGACCTCCTGACTCCTTGCTTTTTCTACTGTTGATTCACACAACTCTTAGATTCTGTCATAACTGCATAACAAAACTAATTATAAAAAATAATCTGAGAGCAAGCTGCCTTGCATTTGTTTCTTTCCTCATGGCAGGGATCTCTAGACCTCTTGGATAGAGCCTTGGACAAGAATTTAGTTCTCTGTTAAACTAATCTGTGCCAGGCACACAAAGTTTCAGCCTCTCTTTCCATGTTGCATGGCAACAAAGCTCAGTCATCACAGGGCAGCGCCGTCTGAAGAGGTAAGAGGCTTCGCTTGGACAGCACTGAAGTTTTACAGTGTGTTATTTATCTGCAGCCTGCCTTACACACCCCAACACCGATGGTGTGTACACTAGCCCTGATCCTCCACACCATCTCTGTAAGAGATCCATGCTCCCAACTCAGTCCTGCTAACAATTTACTCCCCTCCAGAGCATTAGTCAGCTCCATCAGCAGTTTCCACTTACATCTCAGTTATCTGTTCACATCACATGGGAATGACTGATTGCCACCTCACATTGCCAGAAAGCTTGATAATGCAGACTGAAGCTCTGGCTGAAAACCACAGCAATTACAGAAATGAAGGAGCACTCGCCTTGGAGTTTGGCTTGGGGGGGTAGAAAGAAGGGAAAGTAGTAATAGATTCCCCCCCCCCCACTTTCAAGGCATGAATCAATGTTTTCTTCCAAGAGATAAACAGGCAAGTGCAGCAAGCTTGGCTGGACTAGCTTTTATATTGGCTTTACTAGAACACTGTTTTGTTTTGACTATGATGAACTATAACTAGGTGTCCATAAATGTCTGTATCTATGGCTGAAGAAGATAAGAATTTTCACAAGCATATATATACACACATGGGAAATAATCAGAACAACTACAGAGCAGTAAATTTCAGAAAGCCCAGTCTTAACCATGCTACACTCCTTCAAAGTGTAAAGATTACAAAGACTGAGTTTTCAGAGCTTGTGGCTAAAGTAACCCTTTTTCACTCAAGAGGAAATTGGCACATGACAAATAAACCCTGTTAAGGACACTTTTGGGTGATGTCTTCAGCAATTCAAGTGCAGACTGAACAACTCCCACCTAAGTCATCTCTTAAAAGGCCATTTACAGCCACACAGGAAAAAACACAGCTACTCTGCTCTGAAGACAATTAGCAACTCATGGAAAACTTTGTGTGAGACCTCAGTGTTCTGAAACAGCATGTTCATAGCAAGCCCCTGTACTTTGTCATGGGACATTATCCCACAAATCCATTTCAAACCTGAAGCTGTGGCAGTCTATAGAGACAGCACAACTATCATATGTACAAAACTTAGCAGTCAACTATCAACATCTCGGTTAAATGGATAACAGAGAAAGCCATCTCAGTTGCTGCCATCCTCTAGCCATCTGCTACAGCTGGGAGCCAGTATTTGAAAACAAGCACTGTCAGATGCAGACACACCCTACGGGGGGACGCATTTCCAGTCTCAGAGTAAAGGCTTGCCCACTGCTCCTCCCAGCCTCCTCTTGCTGGGAAAAACAATCCCAAAGTGAAGTTATTCTCTTTCGTGGTATAAGCAATCTCCAAATAAATCAGTGTTCTTACTGAGCTGCTGGCACAGCCCACTTCCTTGATCAAAGCAGCCTCCCCCATACTCTGGTCCCCAGTTTTTCTGCTTGTTACATAAACCAGATCAACCTAGTTTCTTGTTTCTAGTTTCTTTCAGCTTCAGCTACATCTGCCTACCAGACCTGAAGTCTTCTGTGTGCTTGCTGTGCTGCTGAGAAACTAGTTAAGAGTTTGACCGGTTCAGGGGCAAGATGCCTCCTGGGTGGCCTTCCCATCTGGAGTTTGTCTGAACAGGTAGCACAGCCCACATTAGTCTTCCGAGGTGATGCATGGACATGCTAATCCTCCATAAAAAAAGTATTAGAAGATACCAAGCGAGACATGTGGTATTGTCCATGACATTAGAGGTCATGAACCAGGCCCCCCAAAATAATTCAAATCAACTCAAGTGATTTAATCAAACTATCTGCCTTCTGGTTTGATCCTTTAGGTTTCAGTTTTACCTCTCACAGCTGCAGAGGAAGACATTTAACCAAAATATTTAAGTACTTAAAGTCAGAGCTGGGTCTTTTATTAATGACAAACATAAGACACTTGTCAACACTGAGGAGAAACCAGTAAGTAGAATATAGTGGATGAAAGGAATTGTGTTGCGATGCATCAGGGTGAGGAATCAGGGAAGTTATGCAGTGTTCATCATCAGGAAATTTAAGTTAAGCATCTTCTTCACTCAGAATTAGGTGGGGTTTTTTGGTTGGGTTTTTGTTGTTGGGGTTTTTATTTTTAGGAAAAATGAAAAACCCCCGAAGTATAGTGCAAACATACATTTTCTAACCTGCAGTATAATTTAGATACAGCAACTAGGTAGGATAGATTGAACATATGAAGCTGTTCTGAATAGAGTAGAACTAGTTTAATCTTTAAGTTTTTTTGAGCCTAGAGATCAATTCCTAATCTTCTAAGCATTTTGCTCTATGCTTCTGAATATACCAGTAAGAACAAACTATCCCCAGTAGCCGTAACCAAACCAAACATCTATTTCATGTGCACACAGCTTTAATGACTTATTTCTCACAAGTGTGAAACTGAACAAGCATTACATGTCACTTCATAGCTTTCGTAATCTGTTCTCAACATTTTGGTTTACGGCAAATTAACTTCTAACAGTCTAGCACTTCTTCCCTCCCCTTCCCCAAATTCTTTAGTTCCATTCTTAATGAAACAAAACTCAAAAGATTGTGCAACACAAAGAACAGCACAGCTGCAATGTCAAGACAAATTAGTCTAAATACAGCAAATGAGAATATGAAGAAATACTGGGTTTGGGAAAGTGATTTTTTTAATTAAATTTTGGATTAATTATTCTTAAAGTAGAAAGGAAGCATCCACAGAAAACAATGTTAGCTGTATGCAGCTCAAGACAATGGATACTGAATGCAGAAAGCACACCAAAGTGGAAAAGTACATGCTACCTCGTATTTAGACAGTTGTCTTTATATAAAAAAAAAAGAAATAAAGCAGGTACCAACACGTAAAGTCCTTTAAGTTCCTGTTTTTCAGTATGGTAATTTTTTTCATACTTTCTGCCTTCCATCAATGTTCAACAGCCCTTTTAAACTATTTTGATGGCACAAGCTGCTTTACTGTAATGCAGAAATTCCTTTATGCCAATGGAATAGCTTGTTTTCCATACAGCCCCTTCAGATAAGGAGGATTGAGAATGGTTATTTTCCTGAGGCTGATCACAACAGGTGAGTTTTTACATCACTATAGTTATCCACAACAGTGGTGTACTGGTGTAACAGATAAGACATTTCCTCCCAAGCCACAGGTATTCCTGACTGCCGGGACAGCTGCGTAGCAGTGCAAACGAGTGCAACATTTTGGTAAATGTACTGTTTCATCTTCATGTTAAACACTATTTGGCCATATCCAAGAAGCAAAATTGGTGTGATTAGTCAAGGACTCATCCAGACTACTCTGGGAACTAAGGTACCAGAGATCGTAAAAGACTGCTGCCGTGTGTGTTAGCTAATCCTTTAACTACTATCATGAAACAACAGAGCCGGTGACAAGAAAATGTTGTTCCAAGTTTTTGTCTAAAACACATGTTATATCCTCTCTCCCTCCTCAGCATGGACATTCAGCCTTTTTTCCTCCCATTCTTCTTCGTGGATCACAGCAGGACACACTGAAGGTTCTCCTACCCCCATGCAAGACACCATGTGGCCAGTCATTCCACCATGGATCAAAATCCAGATTTCCACTTGCCCCAGCTTCTTTTACTATTCCAGTAGATGAGAAGGAATGCACGAAGGTCTGACAAAATAGCACCTCTGACTCTTCTGCTGACAGGCTGTGGCAGCTTTGCCTTAAAGTAGGTTCGTCCAAACTGGGTGTATAGCACTAATGCACTGCTGTATGTTAAAAAGGAAAGAGGGAAAACCCCCACAGCAAGCTCATCAGTAAATAGGCTGAAGTTATTTTCAGCTACAGCCATACAGCCCAGCTTATTTCAGAAGATAACCACTTTAAATATATTTTATAAACACAGGGTAAAACTTCACTTACAGGATTACAGTGAAAGTCATCACCAAATAGTTTTAGAAGAGGCCTTGAAAGTATACCCTAGAACTGTGTAACTCTCAAAGGAGAATTTATTCAAGTTAGAGGCTATAATATCCAAAATGCCTTCTCACACACCAAAGCATGCAGTTACAAGCCTGGATTTAACCATTTATTTTCCTTCTAGCTTTTTTATTTGGTTCCAGTGAGAACTGAGAGTAATTACTTGTCATTTGCCCTATCATCTCAATTATTTTTCCCATATCTCCACACCCCTCTTAAATTCCATTATACAAGCATCTCTGAAATATTAGGTTAAGGTGAGGTTAGTAACTGTGCTAAGACTACATGAAAATACCAAGTACTGAGTTGAACACTTTTGTTGCACAGCACAGAAGACACAGCTCTGCCAGTAACAGGCTGAATATAGAAGGCAGACAGAAGTCTACAACTACTGTTGACCTTGCTAACACGAGGGACCAAAGATGTGATTTAAAGGAGCTCAGATGTCTCTGCTGACTGTTTTCAAGAAGTGTTGGGCCCCTTCTGGATAATTAGCCACTGTCTAAGTAAATATTTGAATAGCTGTGGAAATTAGTGTGATTTTTGATCTTCAGTTTCTATTCTCAAGAAATGATAATGAAAAATACAACAGAATTACCCAGTCTTCCTAAAGTAATGAATTAAAAAGTCACAGATTTCTCTGGATTGTTGATGGGTCTACCCAGATCCTTTCAGATCGAAAAGAATCAGGAGATACACATGATGTCCTCAAGCCAAGCTTCCGTAGACAGCTGTATTAAAAGCATGAAGGGAAACTATTCAAGGATTGCCCTCAAGTGTGCCTTGAACAGGCCCTGCGTTCAAAACAAAAAAGCTAGACCTTCCAATATTTCATTTCAAAAGGAGTCCCTTAGTTATTTAGCTCCTGGCAGGCAACGCAACCCTCAATTTCTCACTAAAGCTTTATTTGTCCTTCACATAAAAACCCACTGTTTTGGGGCCATGGGGATTCCTTTAATATTGAACTGCAACAGCAGTTAATGCTTAACATACATGCACAGTAATAATGTTACAGTTGCCTTGCAACCAGAAGCTCATGAAAGAACAAGACAGACTTAAACAGGAGTCTATAATGATGGCGAGTAACAAGGAAGCAAAGCCACACACACACACCAATACTTTGGATATCCCACATTTGCAGACAGAGTGAAACTACAGATAAGATCTACTCAGGTTAAGAGGTGAAGGTAACAAAATAAAGTAAATAGCCTGAAGTATTAAGTCACAATGAAAAGCAACATCAGTTAATTTAAAACTGTATTTGATTTACAGAGAAATAAGCTGCTTTTTTTCCTCTAACTCCGAATGAAATACTGCTTTGAAGTACATGGTCTTAGCTTAGTAAAAACATAAGCTATTACTTGAATCACTACTTTGTTTATTAATTCATTATTAATTCATGTTAGCAATTAATGTTCCTGTTTTCTCCACCCTCATGACCAACCCATACACATAAAATCCCTTGCTTCTCAACAGACATATTTAATCAACTAAGCAGCACCAAAGTTGTACAAAACTAGGTTAAATCTTATTTACTTAAGTTTGTGAGTGGGTTTGCTAGTAGTAACAAACATCTGTCATGCCATTTGCTAAAGAGTAAGTATGTTGCAGTCCATATTTACATCACTACTTTGTTTAGCATTTGTAGTATTTAGGGTCCAGTTACAAAATTGCTTCATTTTTCAAAGCCAAGTTACCACTGTTTCCTGTGAATGGTTCAGTTATTGTAGTGGCTCCTCTTAACATGGAGTCAGTTTATGTTGAGTATATCAGAAGAAAGCTGAAACTGAATTAAGTAGTTTCCTTAATCAGAACTTAGTGCCACAAAGCTGTTTACAATGGGTAGACAGTAAAGATAAGATAAGTAATGCTATTCAAAAAACCCCTAAAAACCACACAGGAAACTAATACCACTGGTTATCTCTCAAACATTAATCATTGATTTCCACTCTTTACTACCAGAACTAATTATACCATGCCTAGGGCAACTGAACATTGCCTGGCTAAATTGCCTTTTGTATAGTTTGTTAACAAGGCTTAGTTGAAAAAGGGTTGTGTCTACAGAGAGTGGGATATGAAGAGTGCTTAGGGAAGGATATTTCAACATAAACTTTTGTTACTGTTGCCTGATCATGTCACTATATTGTCTTTCCCTCCCCTTTCTAAGGGCTTCATTTCCTGTGATCTTACCCCAAATTGAGTAACTAAGACTGGAGTAGAAAACAGCTTTGTTCTCCCTCTCATCTGAAATGTAGGTTAAGAACTCAAGAACACTACCTAAATAATACAATTCCTGCTTCAGAAACTTTCTTTTTGAGAGTCAAGGTGGAAAAGGTGTCATTACCTAAGGTTTACAGTGGTCTGCTACCAATCAAACTCCCACTTCTCTTACATAAAGCTTTTCTGCATCCCCCACCATTGCATCACTCTAGATTTTGAGTGCACCTTTACTGATTGTTTAGGTACATATAGCACAGCCAAAGGTGGTCCTGACTTCTTCTTAAGATTTTACTTCTGTTTAGAGGCCACCACTTTATTCACTTTCTAAGCATGAAGAGGTTCGAGTATTCAAGCTGAACTACCCTTGTTATTTCCATACTAGCAAGTGGAAGTTAGAGCCTTTGTGTTATTGGTATGCAGTCTCCATCCTTCTGCTCCTGAAAACTTTCATATTCTTTCTTCCTACGGATTTTAGATTTACACGCTTTTTAAATTATCTCCACCCTCAGATGTCAGGCCTGTCCTGTAAAGTGTTTGATCTAATGACTATATGCCACCAATCATTTCTGTGTAAGCATCTAGCTGCCTTTAATGGACATGCATGTATATATACTACCATACATGCACACCAACTTCTCTACTTTCATCTGTACTTGCAGATAGCGCTTTGATAATGTATAACTGCTTCATATATATGCAACAGTATATATCATTGTTTAAATCACAAATCGTATATTTATACCTCTTTTCCCTCCAGTTTTTGCAAATCTTTGATTTCATACAGCTATGAAAAATCAAGCACATTCTCACAGGTTGCCCAGAGAGGCTGTGGGAAATCATCCTTGGAGATACTCAAAAGCCATTTGGATGCAGTCCTGGGCCACCGGCTCTAGGTGGTGCTGCTTAGGACCTGATGACTTCTAGAGGTTCCTTCCCACCTCAGTCATTCTGTGATTCTCCACTTAAGTATACCAACTCCCTGCTCAACAGCCCGTTCCTCTTCCTCTCACAGAGGGAAAAAGTTCATAAGCCAGCAGAGACCTTGCACTCTTGGTCCCTATGTTAACTGCAAGTTTATCAACAAAGAATCTTAACTAACTGGAAAGGACAGTGATTCTTCTGCTGTATCTCATCTGTATCTCCCCTACAGGAGCTCTCGCCTGTAATAAATTACGCTGCTCTGCCTGAAACAATGCCTGTTATACTTCCATTTCTCCTTCTCCTTTGGTCTCAAGTCCTTTCAGCTGGAGAGAGGGTCCAATGAAGCAGCGCAGAGCACCTAGATGAATTTCTTGTGGAGTTAACATTTTCAGCTGAATCCAGACTATACACATACCATACTGTTTTCAAAAACTAATGATGTCCCCCAGCTATTAGATGCCTTCCAGTAACTACACTCCCTTAATGGCATTCTGAGCCCTTACAGACAATTCTGCCTGCTTTGAATTTTAATGGCTTTGAAAGCTCGGACAGAGCAATCATATTGGATTCTCAACAGCTAGCAATGAACAGGGAGAAAGATAGTATCTTTGCTTAAACAGTGTAAAAGTGCAGAACATAAGTTGCCAATGATGTTTGTTGTGGATTTCAAATGCCAAACTAATCTAAAAGCTGGGAAGGATTAGTAGTAGGTAAGATGGCATAGTAAGATGGCTGTTGGAGTTTAGTCTGTCTGTGTTTAGTCTGCCTTATGCTACAAAACAAGCAAGATACAAGTCTAGACCAAAGTGGAACTTGGGAACAAATGTATACATGCAGACTTCTTCAGCTGGCACAAATTTAAGGCATAACCAAGCACGAGAACTGAAGCTTTCAAAGTACTCGTGCTCAAAAGACATTGATATTTATTGATATCCTGCCCAAAGACATTGATATTTATTCTCCACAGATATTAATCTCATTATACTCTCAGACTATCATAGCTACCAAACCCAATTACTATTCAATTTAAAGCAAGTGTTACACAGTTGGCAGCAGCCACTGAAAATTAACATGCAGTTAAAGAAAGTGAATCCCTCTGCTTGCATCTACCATGTCAGCATTTGAGCTTTCCTTATACCCAAGAATAATACAGAGCTCCAACGTGGCTGTGACAGCCCAGTTACACTCCTATAAATTTGGGAACTTAGTCATAATCCCAGTAGGTCGCACTGTCAACCTTGAATTCTTCCGCAGGCAGATCAGTCAGTAAAGATGACCTAACTTGCATTTATTCAAATGTCAAATTTGAAATTACTTTAGTGTTTGCTGGTCAAGGGATATAAGAAACACTTGGCTACTCCTTCCACAAAAGCTGGTTTAAGCTCTGTTGAAGTCAAGTGACTAGAAATTCTACTTTGTTTATATACTGACAAATGGCCACGTCAAAGGATTTGTAGTGTTTCAGAGCTATGTTGACATTAGTGTAACAAACACATTAGTCCCTCACCTTCATTAGCACAAGTTTGCAGCAAATGTCCAGCCATTTGGAGAGCAGTTATTTATTGCCAGCTATTTGATAATCTTGACAAAAATGAAAACATGCCCCTATGAGTCAGTGAAAAATCCACATAACAAATTCATTTTACAACTATTAGATAAGAGCTCAGAATATTCTGTTCAGTGAGCAAGAACACAATCCAACTTTTAAATACACATTTTTCTCCAGCTTGCCATAAGCTTAGTCATCCTTTGGAATATTTAGTAAAACTTGGTATTTTAGTCTGCATGTTTCCAAAAAATTACTAGAGAACAGTACTGTCAGAACTACTTACGGAAAATATGAAGTCATCATTCATGTTTTATGATTTACGTAACAGACTTTCCAAGAAGCAGCTAAAAGAAAAAGACTGTCTCATATTTTATAGATACCTTAAGGCCAGTACCTCCATAGAACTGCAATTGCTGTAGTACTTGCATGCAGATGAAAGCTGAGTCACTTTACTCATCCTTTCCAACTCAGTCACTATGTCATTTTTTTTGAATCAATTACTTCATAAAATGGAAAGTGATTATGTCATAACTGAGTATCTCACAAGAGGAACAAGATTAGAAGGAAAGCTCCCCTTTTCACGTAACAGTCTTCCTTAGTGGAAACAGAAAAATAAAGAAGATATTATAGTTGAATGGAAATTTAACTTCAAAGTTTGTGAAGGAAACAGTAAGAGCCTAGAAGGCTCTAACTCACTAAGAAGTAACTCACAGAATGAGAAGTAACATTTTTAAAATGCATGGAGCTCGGAGGTTTTTAAAAAACAGGTGTTCCTGTTTGATACTTCTCCCCACCCTCCCCAAAAAGGGTCTCCAGAAAATAGTCTTAGCAAGTAAATTTTCGCTTCATAACTTTCAGAGCCAACAAAGGCTAAAATGACAAAAAAAACCTCCAGCCAATGCAGTGACCGGAACAGAGGCTAATAAAATTTTCAAAGATTCCACTTACACAGGCATTTTAACCAAACACCAACAAACTACTCACTTTCTTGGGGGTGAGTTTTCAAAGACAGAGAGATAGTTCCTTTCTTTGCCTGCCTGTGGAAACTATGCTCATTTCTCACAAGCTGAAAGACAGCTCTGGCCTGTTTTTTCCACATTCAAACAGCGTTGGTACAACTGATTTCCAGAGAAGACACACAGCGCAGTAGGGCATAGAGATCATTGCTCTCAACAATACACAACAGCAATCATGGTATCGGTGCAAGGCAAATAAGCTGGAGTTGTTAACACAACATTATTTGATGTGTTCAGAAAACTGACTTACCTTTATCTAAGGGTTTTTAATAGTGTGTAATTAAAATACTGCAATCTCTTTAGAAGTCAAGTTATTACATCCAGATTGTTATGCCAGTGGCGGATTTGCTGTAGGTTGGAACCATTTACGACTATTTAACTATTTAAAGCTTGTAAATCTTATTCCAGAAAATCTTTCCAAGAATGAGGTTTCATTAGACAGCCGCAAAGGTCCTGTTCACACCTACATGGTTTTATCCTACTCCTCCTCACCCTTTCCCCAACACACACCCCCTGCACACTGGCTAATACCAGTCTGAAATGTCAATGAGGTGATTCTAGTCTCTAAATCGAAAAACTAATCAACTTGGCCAAGAAAATTAATGGCTTTCCTCCTCACCCTCTGGACAAGTTAGTGAGCTGAACTGGCTTACCCAAGGATCAGATGAATACCAAAACTAGATAAGAGAAGATGCAGATTCAATGGGTGGTCCCATGTGACAGCTTGCCACCACTAAGCTGCCTTGTAGTTTCATCCTAAGTCAACAGAAATTTTGGACAAGTTACTTTTAAGCATACGCTCAAGAACTTTTCCAAACCAATGCTGAAAGGGGAGCGCTTGAGAAGCTGTCACACAAGTTCAAACAGATGGCAGGAGTGACCAGCACCAGGGCACTTTTAGGTGCAGAATTCAACAGCCAAACAAACTTGAATTTCAAAAGGCTCACACCAAGTCAGCCACCTCAGCTCCACAGCTGTTCCAGCATTCCTTGGCTTACCATGCCCTCCCATCCCAGTTGTGATAACTCACTTGTGTCAAGTGTTAATTTGACTGGCATATAAATCATGATACTAATATAATTATTTACAAGAACAAAGTGTTTATTCAGAAGTGTAAGCACAGATGTAAATCTCTTCCCCATTTGTGACGTATCTTCTTTCGAACTAAACCGTCAGAAACTGAGATTCTACCAATCTCAAAGTCTATGCCTACTCACCTACACTGTATCTGCATTTTGAAAGACTTTTTCTCTTTTTTTAACAGACTAAGAAGCCTAAGACCACAGATAAAAGCATATAGCATCGCACATAAATCAGCTTCAGGTTGCCTTTGCAGAAAGACTCCTACCATTTTTCACAAAAGACAGGTATCAGTAACTCAGTTTTACCATCAGTTTGAAAAGCCAGAAAACCTCAAAGGTCAAGGGAGCAAGGTTTATCAAGAGAGTAATGCTCTGGCTTTCACATACGGAGGACTGTGGAAATGTTTAGTGCTAGACATACATAACAAAAACCTTCCCTCCCCCCAAAAAAACCCCACCAGAAGTGAAATCAAAGCATGAGAAGCACTGGGAAAGAGTAATACTTCACAGCTGATAAAGATAAAAGTAGAAAAGATTTTAAAAGTGCAGTGCTAAAATGGCAGGGATGGTGCTAGAAAACATAACATCCATCTTTCCTCAACCGGTCTAGTCAGAGTAATTGATGACACTGAGAGCTACAGAAAAGGATTGCTCACCCGCACAGATCAGTTAAGACAGGTCTTAGGCAGTGATGCAAACACTAGGTTAGCAGGACACTTGGCCACATCATAATTAGGATTGCTTTTCTCCACAGTTGAGCACATGAACACACCTGTCTTCTAGAAGTCTGCTGTAGTCTCTTGGTTATTACAGAAAGTTAATAATATAATGAGACCTCATTATTATTAACTTAGCTGCTTTTCATAAAATAAAAGTGGATATTACTTGTAGACAGAAGAACCTGGACCCTTAAACTCCACTGCTTTTCTAACCTCCACAGGACAAGAAAGGCATACACATAATCTTTTAGATCGAGTATTTCACTGAAACAGTGAAGAGCCATTCTCTCCAGTTCTAGTGAGGTTAGGCACCACGCTGACAAAGACTATTGTTCCATTCAAGATTTTCCTGCCTCCCCAAATTCTTCACAAGTAACAGCATAATATCAGACCAAAGTCAGTACAGAAATTTTTGCTCATTCAGCCAACCTACCTCATTCCCTAAGAGGCAGGAATTTAATCATCATGCTAATTGCTCATCCAGAACCATTTCTTCAGAGTAGATTAGCAATCCTGAAAGCATTCATATGGTTTGCTGACAAGCCTCCGACCCTCAGAAAAAGTCACAGGAGCCTGAAGAGTGAGATTATCCCAAGTACTTTACCTCTGCAAGCTATACTGCAACTCCCACTTTATTTTAGATGGCTGAAGAATTGCATGCCACTAGTAATTAATTAATACTCAAATATGTTTCAAATAGATTGAGAAGTCTTGGCATGGTCTCTTCAGGACAACTTTCCCTTTCCTTAACAGAACCTTCACATTGCTTTTCTGTGAATAATATTACTGTTTTCACCCAAACTCTTCAAGCTTCATACAGTTTAGGGCATGGAAGTAACTGGCTGATAACACCTTATGCTACCATCTTGGACATCAATCTAGCAGCAACAATCCATGGGTCACAATCTGAAAATCTCTATTTTCGGTCGTTTGAGAGTCTAAGATCCATGCACCTTTCAAACAGTGCAGCGAATTAATTTCCAAATTATGCCTGAGAGAAGCTGTCACAAAAGCTTGGATGTAACTGAAGCACTTTAAGGAAAACATTCTGAATGATCATTTCAGATTTGTTAACTGACTGGGATGAAAATCAAATGTTTTACATCATTAAAGAGAAGGAGAAGAAATGCATTAATTCAGCTGCTGTTTGAACAAAAGAGGTCAGCATTCTCCACCACGCAAGGAAGATGCTCTAGCACAGAAAGTATAGTATGTAGGAAGGTTGGTGATGTAACATGTTCAAAGAATGTTCAATAAGATTTTCCCACTGCCCTGATGGAAGCATTGCTAATCAAACAAATCAAGAGTGCTAAAAGCTGTTTTGTTCAGACTCCTTGATATATAACTACTCATTTATCATCAAGATGCAGTAGACAATGGAGAACCATGACTGAGCAGCCTCAGTAGACTAAAGGGACTGGAGTTGAGTAACTCGTGGAACTGCAGTTCAGTTGGCAGCACTCTGGAATCCCAAATATAGGTGCTTGAATTCATATGAATCCTACACAAGGCAAACAAAGGGGTGCTTTGTTTAAGACTAAGACCCACCTACCACCCCATCCCAATGTGCTTAATTATGCTTGCTGACTCTTCAGATAAGTACATCGTCTGAAGAGCCATTTATATCCTTACCCATGTCTACTCTGAAACTGATACAAGATTGCATCTACAGCCAAAGCTTAGACATGCAGGTACCTAAGTAAATGGTTTGGGTTGGTGCCCATCCAAAAGGATCAGAAAACTGAAAAAATATTCAATGATTTTTTTTTTAAATGATCACTACAACTAAAACGTGACTACAAGACTAGATTACAGATACACACAGATTGCATGCTGATGACATAATGCTAGACAAGCTCCTGGTAGACCACAGAATCATAGAATGGTTTGGGTTGGAAGGGACCTCAAAGATCATATAGCTCCAATCCCCCTGCCATGGGCAGGGACACCCTCCACTAGACCATGTTGCCCAAAGCCCCATCCAACCTGGCCTTGAACACTTCCAGGGAGGGGGCATCCACAGCCTCTCTGGGCAACCTGTTCCAGTGCCTCACCAGCCTCACAGGGAAGAATTTCTTTCTAACATCTAATCTAAATCAACCCTCTTTTAGCTTAAACCTACTACCCCTTGTCCTGTCACTCCATGCCCTTGTAAACAGTTCCTCACCATCTTTCCTGTAGACCCCTTCAAGTACTGGAAGGCTGCTATAAGGTCACCCCAGAGCCTTCTTTCTCCAGGCTGAACAAGCCCAACTGTCTCAGCCTGTCCTCATAGGAGAGGTGCTCCAGCCCTCTGATCAACTTTGTGGCCCTCCTCTGGACTTGTTCCAACAGCTCAATGCCTTTCTTGTACTGGGGCCCCCAGTACCAGAAAGAAAATAAATCTGTGAGGAAAGCTCTGAGCCAGTAGTCCTGTGCTCACTCAAGCTCCAGAAATACATGTACACCTATTTATTTTCTAAAACTTGTGTTAAGTACATTCCTTTATAAAATGTGAAAGTGCAGTTTTCTAGAGCGTGCATCTGGAATACAGTTATTTTCACAATTTTATAGATTCCCTCCATTTTCTTGAAAAATGAACCCAAGAACATATGAACTACACAACCAAACCAAAGCACTTATAAGTTTTAAGTACGACTAATATGACTATTTCTGTAGTTAAGAGTGTGACTGCTTTTCCCTTCATATTCACTATCCAGCATGCCACAGTATATGAAACACATATGCTGTCCAGGGTAATTTACTGGTGGCATATAGTTGGAATCATTCTGCAAAGGAAGAGTTAGTTTTGATGACGCTTTTTGGATAACATGCACATGTTTTGCTTGAACTTAATCCAACTCATTTTTCAAAGAAAAAAGTCAAGAACTTGTAGATAAAACTTTGTAAGGAAATTTAGGCATCTTGGAATACATTATCATGAAACTAAAAAAAACCCAAAAATCAATTAAAGCAGCTAATTCCACTCATCCAAAATGCTTAATATAGCTAGCTGGCCTGTCAGTAGAATATTGTGTTTACATTTGATCAGAGATACTAGAATCCTAAAGATAAAAATCAAACTGATATGCCAACAGGCCACAAGACTGAGCATGGTATAGTTTCAAATAACATAACTTAAGCTGTCTTTCTTCTGTAGAAGACTCAGTGTGCACACTAACTGCAATACTTCCATATTTAAACTAAACAAACTATAGGCATAAGTGAGCTTTATTTAACACCAGGGAGCTTGAAGAGATTAGAATAACAGTGCATAAGTATTGATACATCATAGATAACTAAGTCACTGTTATTTTCTAAGGCTTTAGCAATCCTATCAGTCTAATTAGACTGACAACTACAGCAGCTGCATAAATAGGTATTTGACTTAGTAACTCTGCATTATCCTTTCCAAGGTACATTTAAGTTTCAAACTATGAGTGCCCTAATTACTTGAGTAATATTTTCCTCTTTACTCAGTATTTATCTCTTCCTGTATCAATGTCAGACCACCTAAAATTTTTGTTCAATTCCTAAAAGGCAAATATACCTGCATAACTTCAAAAATCAAGTAGTCTGTAAGTGAATGAACATAACTATCCAGTTAAGACAGCAGTCTTCAAGTCTTCAAACTCTGAGCCCTCCTTTCTCACTATGTGGATTTTTTTTTTTTTAAATAAATATGACAGAGCTGGAGTTGAATGCTTTTGCTTCCCCCTTTTGGTAAGTTGAAGAGAACTCCAGGAGGAGAGCTTTAAGCTGAAAGTTTCATAGGATCCACATGACAAGGAAATGCAGATCACTGTTCTCTCAGAGCTGAATACTGAAGAGCTGCTGTACAGAAGGACCTTCATGTCACAGAATTTCACAGATCCCTGATCATCACCTTGCCCTAGCCCCTCCACGAGTCCCATTCAACAACCAAATCTAGAAGGATTTCCCAGGTGCTATGCTGATGTATAATATTAATACCTACTTATTCAGCAATAGTATTATTCTTCCAGAAAAAAAACGTTAGAGTAGGTATAAGAATCTCAAATTGTCCTGAAGTAAGAGTTCATACAGTAGTTTTATTAAATACAGTTCCACAATCTAAACCACAGTATTTCGATACTTCAGCTTTATTGTAAAACCAGAAGAAAGAAAAAATGTTATACCTATATTTGCTTAAAACTGATTAAGCAACAGCTTTATCTTATACTGTCATTTAACATTTATCAAGTCTGAATCCTGACACATCACTAGGAAGAAAATTTCCTAGTCTACAGAAGTTCAGTTCCAGTAATTGGCAAGTGCAAAATATGTTATTCTTGCAACAGACTGGCAGGAAAGATAGTGTTACACTCCTGCTACAGTTTTATGCATCTGCAAATTATAGTAAACCAAAGCTGGCTTGTTTCATACTGGGAATGGATTTTGTCCCTATGTTTTCAATATCAGAAACATTCAAGTTATCACAGCGTGAAATAACAGGTTTTTAATACCGCAGTGGATTTTATGCTGTGGAAATTGCTACATGATGCAGTGGTGACATGTTTATATAGAAAACTCATAGGAAGGATTATACAAATCATGAATGTCAGCAAAATGGAAAGCATCTGTTTAGGCTGTGGCATGCTGCTAAGGCTTTCCTGACTGCCAGTTTGTGATATAGTATACAGCCCTGCTGGAGTCACAACAGCAAACCAGTGACAGACTTTCATGTCACTGCCTACTGCAGAAGTTGGGCAGCCTTCAGATAGTAGCTGCTAACATGAAGCAAGCTCAGATCACCTGCACTCTGCACAGAGAGCAGAAAGTCAATCTTGTTTCAGATGTTTCAAGGGGACAGTACAAGAGCCCCAAATTAGTTTTTTATATAGGAGCACACCAAGGCTTGATTAACAATCAGGACATGAGGAAGAATTCCCCCGTCACACATGGAAAAAACAAAACCCCAACAAAACCCCAGAAAGTACAGATACTTAACTACTGAAGCAATATTACACGGAAGATCCATGTCTTTATAAAATCCATTTACAGCTTTTTGGACGAAACACCCTCCAAGAATAGTTAAAAGCCTGCATAATGCTCCAGAGTATTAGCTTTGCTTTTGGACCACCGGTTTAGTTGACATGGAAGAGACCAGCTGTATAAGACTTCACACATCTAGACACATTGTTCTATTTAAGTCAGCACTGACTTGCATCAAAAAAGTTGGCTTCAAATCAGCCGATTCAGATGATATCTTATGAATTAAGTACTATTACTTTTAATAGAAGTCCACCCACTGTTGGTCAAGCCAACCTTTTCTGGGATCATGAAGGGGAAGACAAGGAAAAAAGCTTTGCCAACAGCAAAAAATAAAAGGAAAAGTAAAGCAGGACACAGGATCTGCAGGAAGTGTACATATGAACAGATCCTCAATAAAATATAGACGGTGTTTACTCCTTAGAAGCTTGAGCCAAGATCTCAAGTTCCACAGTTCAGATCTAACTATACCTTCTTGGAGTAATCTTTTTATTTTAAAGTCACTTCACACTGTAACATTTAGAGATGTATGAAACTGTTATGGAAACCCAATCATAGCAATACTAGACTAAGTTTAGTTTTCTCTTACTGTAAGACTCAGAACACACAGAGGGTGCTTTAAAAAGGTCTCTAAAACAATGTTATAAATAAGTGTATGACTTAGGCCTGAAGGAAGAACAGCTGGAGAATTTAGGATCCTCCCATATTTTAATTCACAGTGATGTCATAATTTAGAGTTCTTGGAAACTTTGTCAATTCAGCATTCAAACCACATCAATAACAGTCATTAAATCTAGCGCACATCTCTGCTTAAGCATCAATTTAACTTTTATTAAGGGAAACACGCAGAGCTCTTAGTTGTAAGAGGTCACATGAGCTTTCTCAGAACTTTTCAAGTTGCCTTAAAATATACTTTCAGCGTGTTTAGAAACTCTTTTAAACTATCTTGTGTGCACTGAAGTTTAAGCACTCTCTCTGCAAACTTTACAATACATTGGAAAAAAAGACTGCTCTGCCATTAAATGTTTCACAGTGCAAATTCGAAGGGGCTCCTTTAGGGTTATGAAAGAGCATTTCACTTCCATATTAAAAAAAGTTAAGTTTGGGAGAGCCTTCTAAGTTTTGAAGATGAGGCATTTTACAAAGTTTTATTATGGAAAGGTAAGACCAGCCAAAGGAGGCTTAAGTTGAAGTATATTTCAGATTGCCTAATCCTTTGATTGTTATGCAAGTGTATTTCATAACCTTATTTGAAGGACCAAAGAACAGTTTTAATACTAACAATAGGCTCAGTCTGACAGCTAATGCCAACCCAAGTGTGCATCATGCCCTCCTTCGACACTCCAATTTATGTAACTCCACGCTACTACTGTGGGTTTAAAAATAAGCCACGCAGGAAAACAAGGTTTAGATAGACAAAAAAGAGTAAGATCACATAGCTTGTTCTCCTTGATTAGCATCTGCTAGTTATGGAGACAGTATCACTCCAGAAACAATATTAAAGATTTTCTTACTTCCACTGACAGCCCCCAGAGAAAGCTATGAGGACAAATATACAGGATTCCTGAAAAAGTGTTCTTGGCTTGATTTCTTGAGAAATCTTTTTCGCCTTTCCTCCCAGCCTTCAAAAGGAACAGTTTGCCTCCAAGGCAATTCAAGCAACATTTCCAGCAGGGGTTTTAAGTATTTTATTCCAGAAATGTGCAAGCTCGCTATTGTAACCATCATTAAACTAGCATCTTAAAGCTGCAAACACACTGGCAGAAGACTATGGGAGGAAGGCTGAGAAGTCACTCATTAACAGTAACAACCTTTAAGCAGATTCAGAGGTTATGCTTGCAAAGGATTTCACATCCAGGGCTATAGAAATAGAAAAGGGCACAAGACTTAGAACTCTGGAGGATACAGTTGATTTGAAACTATTTGTTAATAATTTTGATACCTACCATTCTTGTTAAACAGAACAGTAAGTTAAAAATAAGAAACCCACAAAGTTGTGAGCTTGCCAGTGAAAAGAAGTAAGTGCAAGAGCAGTGAAAATTAACTGATAAAAAGAGCAGCAGAGAGGAGTTTATAGTTACCCAGAAGTGTGCGTGACAGTTGACCATCATGGTCCTCTCAATAAGCTCATCAGGACACTCCAGAAGATGGTGCCCGGAGACCACACCAGCATTGTTAACCAGGACAGACACCTCGCCAACCTCCTTCCGGACCCTCTCAGCTGTCAAGTAGACATTTTCTCTTTTGCCCACATCACAGGTGTATGTGTAAACCTGCAAGTTGCAATGGGGCAGCGCATCTTTTTCTCCATCTCCAGCTACTAAGAAATAGAGACAAGAGAACAGAAGAGGGAAAAAATAAAGTTCTTGTATTTTGACACTCAAACAAGCAGTTGAGGGGAAACAGCAAATACTTTTCCGTTACAGTAAAACTTCTATTTACTTTGGTGTCACCACAGTACACAAGGACTTGTCTATTTACTATTATTGCCAAAGCGTTTTAAAAAAAAGCTGCAGGTTTTAAAGCCGCTGTGGAACCCAAGACTACACGAAGCAGGTCTCTGCTCCCCACCGCAGAGGCCGGGCACAGGGCCGGCCCGGCTGACGGCGACACCGACGGGCATTTGACGCCCCCGCACCCAGCGGGCTCCAGCCCGGAGCCGCTCTCACCTGCCCGCCGCAGGTGAGAGCGGCTCCGTGCTGGAGCCTGCCGGGCGCGCAGCCTCAGCTCTTACCCGAGCCGGGACAAGGCCGGCGGCCGGGCAGGTGAGAGGCGAGGGGCAGCCGCCCGGGCCCGGGCCGGGCGGCGGGAACAGTCCGGGAAGCCCGCCCCGGCAGGCCGCCGCTTACCTCTGGGGACGGCGGCGGCCGCCGCCTCGGCCATCTCCCGGTAGATGTGGCGCACCATGCCCGCCGTCTCCTCGTTGCTCTGCGTGTTGATGTCCCACAGCACCAGCAGCGCCCGGCGCCGGGCAAACTCCAGGGCGAAGAGGCGGCCCAGGCCGCTGCCTGCCCCGGTGATCAGGCACACCTGCCCCGCCACGCTCTTCTCCTTGGGCCGTACCAGCCACTTGGCCGCGGCCAGCACGAAAGCCCACAGCACTCTGAAAGTCACCACGAAGAGCTCCAGCAGGATGTTCATGCTGCCAGACCCCGACCGCGCGGGGGGACCCGTGCGTCCCGGCACGGCCGCCCGCGGAACCGAAGGGGACGGACGGTCCCGGCAGAGCCGCCCCGCGGCGGAGGTGGATCCTCCTCACCGCCCGGCTCCCCCACCTGGGGCCGCCCCTGCCCGGGACCTCCGGCTGCGAGGGAGACTCCGCTCCCACTGCCGAGCGTCCCGCCGCGCCGCCCGGGCTCCCCCTCTCCTCTCCGCTCGCACTCGGAGCCGGGCACCGCCGCGGCCCCACCTCAGTAACACGCACCAAGGAAGGAGCCCGGACACGGCACTACCCGCCCGCCGCTAACTCCCCGTCCCCTCACGCCCGCAGCCCCACTACTGGCAGTGAACATCTTGCTCTCTCAGCCCCCTATATAGGGCGGGCCGGGCGACCGGGCCCCTCCCCCGGGCTCCACAGCCCTCCCCCCGGCCCGACCCGGCCCGCCCCGCATTCCCGGGACCCCTCCGCCCCCGCGGCGGCCACTCCTCACTCCGCTCGCCGGGGTCGCTTCGCTCCGCTCCGCCTAGCCGGCGGAGGAGGGTCCCGCGGCTGCGGCAGGCCTCGCCCCGATGGGAATGGGCCTGGCCGGTGCTCCCCGCCGCTCGGGGGGGGGCGCCCCGGCGGCTGCAAGCGGCTGCCAGCGTCCGGGGCCCGGCAGAAACCCGCCTGCCGGCGCGGCGCCGGCCGTGCGCACTACGCGTCCCAGGGGGCGCAGTGCCCCGCGCGTTTCCCGCCAGAGCGCCATCTTGAGGCAGCGGCCCTGGCGGCGGGCGGTGGGGCCGGAGGGCGGTTGCGGGTCGCAGCGGGCCGGTGCCCGCGGGCTGTGCTGGGCGGAGAGTGGCGGCGTGTCAGGGCACGCCCGCAACGGCCCTCACGGGGCCGGAGCGTGGGTTAAAAGATCACGAACGAGCGGTAAAGGTTAGAGACGCGCGGAAGCGGCGAGCCGCCGGGGCCCCGCTGGTTCCCCGAGGCCTGCCCGCGCTTTTCCTGCAGCTTGCCCAGCTGGCTGGCGTGCCGCCGGTTTCTCTGCTGAGCTCTGAGAAACCGATGAACAAAGCCCCGATTTTTTTTTTTTTTTTTTTTTTGTCTGCCAGCCAAATATAGAGGCTATTAATACCTGACCAACCACCGATCGAAACGGGAACTCGGAAGTACAGGCATGTGGAAAGTATTTTCTTCTGTCGAGTAACAAACGTCCCTTTCTGTCGATGGGCACCCGGCAGCCACCCAAGGCCCGGAGCTGCCGCTCCCGGGCACCTGCAGGCTCCGGAGGACGAGGAGCAGAGCGTGGCCGTGCCGTTTCCCACACACAGGTGGGCAGGACTCGTCCCGCTGCCCCTGCCACTCTGCAGGCTGCGACCTGCCGGAGAGCTGCGCCTCCCGTCCCTGCGCGGCCGCCAGCCTTCGCGGAAGTTGTAGGAGCTTTGTGTTTGTGAACGCTGCCTCTCGGATTTGGCAGAAATTCGAGTTCACAAGTTCTGGGAGAAAGTACAATCTCCTCTCGTTGCAGATATTGTAGGTGGTTTATTGCACCTTTGTGTGTCGATAATTAAAATCTATCTCCTTTATTATAGTTTTAATGAGATCAAGTGATACGAACTTCTGTATTAGCATAAAGTAATGCTATTTTACAAAAATCAACCCTGGTATATCTGAGATTTAAATGCAAAGCACTCTGAATAACGTTCTTCAGCGCTACCTAGCACCTCTGTGTCCTGTCAACTGGCAACAAATAAAACCAGCAAACGCAGAGCCCGGCGTTCACTATCCCGGCCCAGCTGCCTACTCTCTATACACATTGGATCATTCTTTGCTGCTCCGAGTTCCACTAATTTCCCTTCTTCCCACACATAACAATGTGCCAGGACCAGTGCCTGCGTGGGTGGTTTTAAGCTCACGGATCAGGCCCGAGAGCAGCAGTCCGCAGCGCTAAGCACCCTTCCAAATAAAAAGCCGCCGTGCTGTGACGGGCAGCCCCCCTCCCTTCTCCAGCTACAGAGTTATTATTTTTGTGTGGTGAGCTGAAACGAAACGCAACCTAATAAACCACAGCTTGACAAAAAACGGAGCCCGCGGTTCCCGTTTCCCCACGCGTCCCGGTGAACGATCCCGCCTGCGGGACGGACGGGACGACCCAGGGCTGGGCGCAGCTCTCGAGGTCGGGGCAGCTGCCGAAAGCCGCGCTCCTCGCACGGGGCTCCGTCCCGCTCCAGAGACGGAAGCACACCTCGGGAGCCCGGGCTGTCCTGCTGGAAGCGCCTCGGCCCGCGGGGATGAGCGGGAGGAGCACGGATATCAGTCTCTAGCGGGGCTCGGCCTTCCTCCCGCTCCCCCCCACCCTGCCGGCTGCCGGGCTGTCGGTGCGGACGCAGCTGAGCGGGGCGGCGGGAGCGGCGTTCCTCCCATCTCGGCCTCCATCCCCGCCCCGGTGCTGGAAGCGCAGGGCGGGCGGTGGCGTGCCGCACGCTTTTGATGCGGGTCGTAAGGCTGGAATAGGGGCAACCCTGCGTTACACGAGATGCCTGCCGGCAGCCCCGCCACCGCAGAGCACGTTTCCGGCCTCCTGCGGGAAAGGCTGGGTTTGACGGCAGAGCTGCTCCCGCCCGGCCCGGGATCCGGCCCGGCCCGACCCCGCCGGGCCGAAGGCGGCTCCCGGACGGTCTTACCTCAGGCACTCGCCGGCCACCCCGGCGCCCGCACCGCGGTCAGGCACCGCGGCGGACGCCCAACCCAGGGTCCTGGCGGCGCCCAGGGCCCTGCCTGCGCAGGCAGAAGGGTTAAGTCAGCCCTGCGCATGCGCCTGCCCTCTCTCTTCCGGCGCTGATCATGGCGGAGAAGGAGTAAGTGGCCGTCGCGCCCCGGGATAATCCGCTGCCATCGGCGGCTGTGGCGGTGCCTTCTCCCTGCCCCCACCGCCGGGGCGCTGCCCACCGCTTCCCCCCGATCGCTGGGCCTCCGCTGGCGACGCGGGAGGGGGCATAAGCGGCCTGGGGCCGGGAGCGGCGGGGGGATAGGGCCCAGCGCGGCGGGGATGCAGCCGCCGCCGGTCCCGTCCCTTCCGCAGGCAGCGGTTGCTGCCCCGCTGGCTCTCGGTGAGGTGGGGAGAGAGAGATGGCCCCCATGCGCCTCTCGTGGGTGAGGGACGCGGGGCGGCAGTTCCTCCTGCTTGGCGGGCGGGCGGTCAGTGCCGCGCTGGGGTTCCTGAAGCGGTGTGCGGCTGGGCGGCCGTAGCCGGGCATGCTGTGAGTAAGAGCTCGCCCGGGTAATTAGGGCTCTGTAAACACTGGTCTTGCAAGTTTCGTATATCTTAAGAGTTTAAAATTTGAGTAAAGTTAAAGTCCTGTGAAATAAATTGCAGAATACTGCTGAACTAGTTTTTCTCTTAAAGCACCCGTTGAAATCTTTGTTAAACTGGAAAAAGATGCGCTTCAAACAGACTTTATTTTACTACAAATTGGGTTTATTTATTACAAAGTGGGTAAAACTTTCTTGTCATTTAAGTGGTCTCAGTCTTTATAGTTGAGTACATAGGTTGTGTGCAGCTCACCAGCTAGTCTGTCAGATTGCTATGTCCAGTATGAGAGGTGATTTCTTCGGGCTGCATCGAGGCCTGGCAACAGTGGGAACAAGGAAGATGGCTTGACGAACTGGCTCGAGGCAGTGAGGCCTGTGTACGCATTGTGTTAAAGTTTACATTGACGTTTGCTATGTGTGACTTAAAAGCCCGCTTTCTTCATATCAGCTAAAAGAGTGTTGTTTGGGATTTTTTTTTTCTTTTAATTTAGAGCAAAGAAGCTGCCATCTGTACCAGAAAGCCTGCTGAAAAAACGGCAGGCTTATGCGGCTATGAAAGCCAAACGTCAGAAGAAGATATTGGCTATAAAAAAGGTGAATATTTCATGACTCCTTAACTTGAATTGTTTATCTGTTGCAGTATCAGCTTATACTGGTGAGGTGACACAATACAAAAGCTTGTAGTATTTAAGTCTAGCACACTGATGTTTTATTAACATTTTAGACTAAAATTCACATTTTTTTTTAATCAATAACCAGTTCTGGGCAGAGTAAGGGAAAAGCATACAGTGGCAAGAGGTTATAGTCTTTGTGAGGGTAAGCTTGATGTGTGATAACGTTGTTAAAGGTAATGCAGCACTGCTGTGTAACAGTCTTCCAGGTTTTCTGGAGTATTACTGAGAGTGATTCTAAACTCCATGATATGGACAGCTGTTCCTTTAATCTGTTATTTGTGGGAAATTCCAGAATATGCTGTAGTATTTGAAGGTGGTTTTCATGTGTTAAAAGGCATTATATAACCTTAAATAATTTTCAATTGATTTCAGTTCCGTAAGGCACAAAGAAAACTCATCTATGCAAGAGCCCAAGCGTACCACAAGGAGTACAGGCACATGTATAGGCAGGAGATCCGTATGGCCAGGATGGCCCGAAAAGCTGGCAATTACTATGTTCCAGCGGAACCGAAACTGGCATTTGTGATCAGGATAAGAGGGTAAGATTGAATACAGATGTAAACAATTTTATGTTCAAAAGCACTGAAATTGCTTTTCCTGTTATTTGTTTTGAGGGTTTAGATATATTAACAAAATCAAGCCTTCCACTGGTGGCTTGGAAAATTGTTGGCAGTATGTTGTACATGCACCAGAGGCTTATTTTAATTAAGTGCAAAATCGTTACGCTGGCTATGTCTACTGTCTTTAGGAATCCCTGATGTTTAAGAACAAGGCAAGGCTACAAATATGTGCAGACAATTGTTCTGTTTCACCTTAATCTTGACAAAATTACATGCCAGTATTCCCTAACATTCTACTAAGCTTTGTTTGAAGTGTTTAACTCTCCTTTGGTAAAGTCTTATAGAAAATTAACAGAAAGTGTGATTAGAAAAATTATGTTAAGGAGAGCACAAGGATAGTTCTAAATTGTTTCAGTATAGCACTTATTTTAGTCATTTTCATAGAAATAAATCTGGTTTAACTTGAATATATAGAGACAGTAAATAATTTACTAACCTTCCTTTGTATAATTGGTAAAATAGTGATGCATTTCATATGGGAACAATACTGTTGTGGTGGTTTTTAACCTGATGATTCGTGTTTTCTGGGATGTAGATAATGGAGGCTTTTTTCCTATGTTCTCTAGTACCAATGGTGTCAGCCCTAAGGTCCGCAAGGTGTTGCAGCTTCTTCGCCTGCGTCAGATTTTTAATGGCACGTTTGTAAAACTCAACAAAGCTTCTATCAACATGTTGCGGATTGTTGAACCCTATATTGCTTGGGGGTGAGTGAAATGGCCAGTTTTATCAAACCAGGGTGCAAACTTTGAGTGCCTTTTGCATTTTGCTACACTAGACTTGCAAGTTTCCCTTGTGTTCAGAATCTTTTTGTGTCTTCTGTGTGCTTTCCCTGCTTTGACTTGAAAACATCATTAAGGCAGTGCTTTAAAAGGTAATGCTTGCTAGAGGATTACACCCTCATACTAGTGTTCTTGGGACTCGGTGTGAGTAAGATTTGTTTCTCTGTTGCTTTTGTATTTATATTTGGGACATGCTGAAATAATCTTAAGCTGTTTATTACAGAAGTTTCATTCAGGGATGTTAATGTAGAATGTGGTTTGCAAAGACTTAATTTTTTTTTTTTCCACTTGACTTTCAGTTACCCCAATCTGAAGTCTGTGCATGAATTGATCTACAAACGTGGTTATGGCAAGATCAACAAGCAGCGCATTGCTCTCACTGATAATTCCCTGATTCAGAAACGCCTTGGTAAATACTGCTTCACTTAAAAAACCAAGAAACAAACTTGTTGCATTTGGATGATTAATGCAAAGCAGAACAACTATCCTTGTTTGTGTCTGAGAATAGTAGTGATTGGTTAATAATCTCTACTTCTGTCTTTGTAGCTTAATACAAAGCAAGCTGGTAGTAACTTTTGTTATAAAGTATTGAAAACCAGTGTAAAGAATCAAATTTTAGCATTTGAAATTTGTAATTCTGAATTTAAACTCCTTGACCTTTAATAGATCAGTAGATCTTTCAGTAATGAAAAAGTGCTGCAGCAGGAAAGCAGCTTATCATACATAGCTTTGAAGTTTCAAACTTAATATTAGACATTGTTTGTGTCTTAGACCATCATGATCTAGTAAACAGACTTCTTAAACTTCCTGTCAGAAGAACTAGCTAGCAAAAGTGATTAGTGTATTTAATAAAAACAAAGCATGGTGGTCAGTTGTCAGGAAATGGACTACTCTGGGATGCTCCTACTTTTCCAGTCATGCCAGGAATGAAAGCAGACACTGATGTCTCTCCCATTTTTTGGCACTTGTGTATCACTTCAAATTAGACTCTGTCATGTTTATTCCTTTTCCAGTGTAATAGATAATTAGATTCCAAGGATACAAGTATGCTATAATCACTTTCCTTTTTAGCATTCTATTTTACAAGCAGTTAACTTGTAACATGTAGCTGAAGACTCTGGAAAGGCGTTAAGGAAACATGCTATTACCTTATTCAACAGCATAAGCAGTTCAGTGGATTTCCATGAGCTACACATAACTACAGTTTAAGTGTATTTAGTCTAGCTTTTCTTCAGAGAACACAGTCTGTTTTCGTAAGATTCACTAGGGGTTTGTTTTTTGTTGTTCTTCATTGCTGGCTACAAATATTCAACAGTTGAAACTGATGCCTCTTGCCAAATGTAACAACTAAATAATGTTGAGTTGGCTGCAGCTAATCTGTTTCAATTGGAAAAGTCAGTCCTTGGGTGTCATGACAAAGTGGATGCTTTCTGACTTCTGAAGCTTATCAAAATAAGTAGGTATGACAGTAATAACTTGATAATTTTTAACTTGTTATTGACCAGTCGTGCTGTAGCTTTTCTGAAAACATTTCTGAATTTTAGGAAAGCTTGGCATCATCTGCATGGAAGATGTCATCCATGAAATTTACACTGTTGGCAAGAATTTCAAAGTGGTGAACAACTTCCTTTGGCCCTTCAAGTTATCCTCTCCTCGGGGTGGAATGAAGAAGAAAACGATCCACTTCGTGGAAGGTGGGGATGCTGGTAACAGAGAAGATCAGATCAACAGACTCATTAGGAGAATGAACTAATGGTAAGGTATTACCAGGGGTTAATACTCTCCCCTGTTCCATCTTTGCTATGTAGGTTGCTGCTGTTACTGGTTGAACATTCAGGTTTAATATGTATTCACTCATGCTTGGGTGGTACCTACAGTGTAAAGCTACTTGGACAATACAGTGTTCTGATTTTATTTTTGAAGTCAGAAATTAAATCTTTATTGTGGCTGATACGTTTAGGAAGTAGAAACACTACCAATACCTTATTTTTCATTTACCAGTAACTTGTTTTAAAACCTTTTTTGGGTTTTATCATGGGAAGCCTTGAGATGTTGACTGAAATTTTCAGCCCACGTTAATGAATTCTTAATATGATCAAAGTCTTATGGTTGTAAGTACAGTATTTTTTCAAACTGTCTGATTTCTGGTATACAAGCCTGTTTAGGACTGGGAGAAATTAAATTATCAATTTAGACCATTTTAATGGTCTAATTTTTCAGCTTGTTCAAGCTTCAAAATGATTCACTTTAAGCTTTCATGTTATCGTGACCAAGATGCTTATTTTGAAAGACTACTTTGCCCATTTGAATTGTCTATCCTTTAGAAATGGGAAGGTTTATTAACACTTAAAGCAGTTTGACAGTGACAGCTGAGTGCTGTAGTATCTTATTCAAACAATGTCTTGTAATCTGTTGTTGTCCCTCTGCTGTTCCTGCTTTGATGAGAAGTCTCTGCCATTCAAAGCCAAATCTTTTTTCAGAGTTCTTATACTTCCCATTGCTTTTTCCACCTTTTTCCACACTAAACCAGCTTTGATGTTGCCCATATCTTATTTTCCATCAAGGATAAATGCCTTTTTGGTATGACAGATATGCTGGAATTTAAGAAAACTTCATTGTGTAAGGATGCTTGGAAAGAGTAACAAATTCCCAGTTTCCCCCAAACTGATTCCTTCAAAGGCAAGAAGGTTTTTTTCAATGGTTTGGTTTTGGTTTGAGTTTGGGGTTTTTTTGTTTTTATATATCAGATCAGCAGCTTACTTAAGAATTCCTAACTTCCAGAGGGTTAGTTAATAAAAAAATAGTGGGTAGTGATGTGACTTTACAGCCTAAAGCAGGTGCAGTTGCTGTTCTGGATGAGTTCTCAGAAATTAAATTCTGTGAAGGAAGAGAAGTCTTTTTTTAAAGCTTGTTAAAAATGTTTTTATAGCCAACAAGGCATAGCAAGTTGAGCTCATCGAGGTCTACTGCCTCTCTAAGGAGCCAGCAGAGACTGACTATGAAATACCTTTCCATTTGACTGACAGCTTTTTTTTCTTGAAGCTTTTTTGTAGGCTGTTCTGCCTCACTTTCCAGTCCCCCAGGCTTCTTGCATGTTGCTTTGTTGTTTCCGTTTGTGAAGCAGCAGAGTTTTAAAGCACTGGTTACATGGCACGTAGAAACTTGTGCTTCAGGAAGATAGTTGCTTATGGGGATAGTGTTCTTGTAAAGCTTTTTGGCCTAACTATGGGAAGAAGCGGGTAATTTTTGAGGAGCAGAACTGCTGTAGTGTTGGTGCCTGAGGTGGTGTTATATTACTCATACTAGCATTCTTGTAGAAGTGTTGCTGCTGGTTGCACAAACTGTTACAAATTCAGTGTTGAGATGTTTCCCTTAAGTTAGTGCATGAGGCTTCATAACCAAGAATGAGCAAAACTACTTTCACTTTATGTTCCTGTTTGGTTTCTGAGCCTAAGGTGGAAACTGCTATTTTTAATTGAAACCCTGCAGCTTTTCTGTCAGTGTAGATCCTTTCTCCTGCATCTTCACTGACCAACATCAGAAGTATACTGATGGTCTAGAGTTTTCAGGAGCCTTCCTACAGGAGGGAGGCTTCTGGTTATTTATTGCAGTGGCTATAAATGCCTGTGAGGAGTAGTATATTGGCAGAGAAACTATGGTTATTCAGGTGGTTACTTGTGTTTTTCATTGGACTCGTAGCTCAGCATCCCATGTAAGTAGCAGACATCAAGGCTTTACTCCATCTTTCAACTTAGGAAGTGACCTTGCAGTTTCTGATTTTATGCTTATTAGCAGTTAGTTGTTCTGCTTGGGCTGCAAACAAACGTACCTCTGGTGTAAAGCTAAGATAATTAACTGATTGTTCTCCTCTCCTGCATTTTCTATTCCTGCTATTTTCCTACTGTCCTGAATAGAGTGCATATTTAAAGTACAAGTAACCTACATGTAGAAAATAGAAGAATGTTGTAGTTTCTACTGAGGTAATAAGCAGCTAGAGCAGTATGTTAAGATGAGATGTTTATTGGTAGTACTCTAAGTAGTTCTGAAGGGCCATGTATCTGAAGATGAGTATTCCTCTTCCCTATATATAGATGGTTTCCTGCTGTTTGTCTTTATTTCTTATTACTTAACTAGTAGTCTCAAATAAATTTTTTAAGAAAAGACAACTTCCAGTACTGATCTCTTCATATAGATTGGCGAAAAAGCATAGTACTTGATAATGAATTTTGGCAGTTCATTACTGGCAAGATACTGAATTTCATTAGCTCTCAAGCAAACTTTACAGGAACTGGTCTTGAGTCTGCTTTTTGCTTTCATTTTTGTATGTAAACAGTCCCTGAAATGTGCTGAAAGTAGAGTTACTGCAGCAAAAGTTAGAATGTGCAGTACCTCGGTATGTCTTTCAAAATCAAGTCCCCCCCCTGCGGTGCTTTTAGACAAATAGGAAAATAGGTACCAATAGTTCAAGGTTAGAAATGTTTATCTTGGTAGTTCTGTCACTTGAAATCTGTGTTTTGAGTGAAGAGATGTTAATATAGAAGTTAGTTATTGTGTAGAAGACTACTGAATTCTTAAATCCAGTGAAATAAAATTAGTATTTTCAGCCCAAATTATAAATCATAGAAATGTATTAATTATTTGTGTGGCCAAAGTAGTTTCAGATCTACACATGTCTAATGATACTTTTTTTCCCTTTCAGATTCAGATGCCCAGCTGCAATCTTTCAAACTCTGGTCTGTTAATAAAACCATCTTGCACAAAACAATGTCTCATCTCAATTGGTCTCTTTGTGATCCTCTTCTCTAGTGGTGGTGGTTGCTAAGTTGGAGTAACCTGTTTCAGAGAGCCATGTATAGTTTGAATTACCAGTATATAGATAATACTGTTTCACCTTCATTTGGAGGAAGAAAGTCTGGAAGGATTCATAATGAGTAACAGATTAGTTTTTGAGTAGCAAAAATTATTTTTGTTGTGATGAGAAGTACAGTAAATGACACTGAGCTGTATGCCATTGAGTGGACAGGATTTGGGCAACATTGTCTAATTGAGGGTGTACCTGCCCGCAGCAGGAGGGCTGGAACTAGATGGTCGTTAAGGTCCCTTCCAACCCAAACCATTCTATGAGTCTATGATTTCTAGTTACTTGTAGTGCAGCAGAAAGCTCTGAGAAGATTTTTCTATGTAAAGAAAAGGTGAGGGTAAATCTGTTCTTAATGTGTTAAGATCATGATTGTAAGATCATAATTATTATTTCCAGCTCTGAACATCTTCAGGTATTTTTTACCAGAGGAAACATGAAATAATTCACTATTTTGGAAGGTATTTTCCACGTTCTAGATAATTACTTAGCTTTACGTGATTTGTTTGCAGTGTTCTGTTGCAGATACTGTAGAAGTGGACACCACAGACTTCTTGAGGATATGAACAGTTGTTCCTAATGTGTAGGTC
This sequence comes from Balearica regulorum gibbericeps, assembly GCF_011004875.1. Lineage (NCBI taxonomy): Eukaryota > Metazoa > Chordata > Aves > Gruiformes > Gruidae > Balearica > Balearica regulorum. The sequence goes on from NC_046185.1 coordinate 35,461,942, forward strand.
TAGCAGAGTACAGATTGGAAACTCAGGGACTGGTAAAATGTGTAACTCAACTTGCATTCAAACTGACTTCTCTTGCAGGCACTCCAGCAAGGGAGCCTTGGCCTGCTGAGATGGCCAGCACAACAGATCAACAGGTCGTGTCTGCTCTGACTGAAATGCTTTTCTCAGTTACAAGTGCAAGCTGTATTTGTGTACTTCACCAGTGAAGGATGTCCATAAAATGCTGGTTTATTAAAGCTTGTCAAAAGCTAGTTTAGTTTTTAAATAACTCAGGAAATTATGATAGTGGCTTAACTGAAAATAGCGTGCTTCTGTTTGTTAATGTGGTAGGACTGGCAAAGAGCTGAGTGTCAGATAGGTCAGTGTTTCTAGATACTTGAACAACTTGAGTTGTGCCAATTTCCCTACTGTAAGTCAGACTCCAAAATCTAGTTACACAGCTTCTCATGGCTAAATACGAAAGCACGAACACCTTTGTCCATTTAAACTAATAACAGTGCTAAATCAGAAGAACTTAGCAGTTCCTTAGAGCTGGTCAGTGCAAGTAGTTAGACTACTGATAAATGCTTGAAAAGGGTTTAATGAGTGAATGAGGTGAAAACCATAAAAATACTTAATTTATTAGGCATCTTTGTAAAGTGATAAGCAGTATGATTTACAAGGCAACATTTTCATAAAAGTTGCTGCATGAAGGGAAAAAATCTTGTGAAAATTCTAATAATGACTTTGCGCTATTACTGAGGGAAACCTCAGTTCTCGTCTTGGTCTTGTAAGAGAATAATCTGACTCCTTTCGGCTTAAAACTGCACTGATGGGCAATGGAATTCAGATATCAGAGGGACGTATGTGAGGAAGGTTTTGTTGACTTCAGTATCCTTGTTTGTTTCAGTTGGTAGAGTTCCTCCATTATTTTGCTACAAGGTGTTCAGTTATTTCTGTTTGACTCATACACATGCTCTAGTATATTCTTAACAGTATTTCTTGGATGTAATGAAGCTGTACAAATGGATAGCAAACTTTGTATGATAGATGTAGAGAATAAGAGATTAACTCATGAAGTTAATCAGTGCTGTAAGGCCTTGTTTGTCTGATAAAATGCCCCATAGGTCCCAGATTTTTTTTAAAGGATAGATGCGTTAATGCATTGGTGAGGAGAAAGTTAATCTCGTTTTCATGGTACTCCAGCAACTCATTTTTTGTACCTGTCTCTGAAATGCACTTTCAGATGATAGCTGCAAAATGTTGATACGTGGTGTGGGAACTAATACTAAAGCGCAGCTGTGTTTAAGCTGGTAATCCTGTGTTGTAGGTCACCTTTTAGATGAGCATAGCTTTCAGGATTTTTAGTGTTGCTCTTCAGGCATGTCCCATAGTATGCAATTACAGAAATGGCTCATGATCCAATGGTTAAGGTCAGAATTTGCAGTGGAAATGAGGCACGATCCATTTACTCAATGCATGAGTAGTAAATTTTGGAGCAATGATGAGGTAATTTGAGTTAAAAATGTAGCTGATGAAGGAGAATCAGCTGGTCCCTAAACGATAAATAATGCAGATCTTTTGTCAACATTCTGTGATAAAGTTCAAGTTCTTGCAAACATACTGTTATTTTCTCACTGTTCATAACTGCCAGCTGCTGACACATTCTGGAATAAAATTTCTATGAACTCTTATCCTCTTTCACAATGCCCAACATCTTCCTTTTTTTTTTTTTCCCCTCAGAACTGAAGCCAGAAGCTTTACCTAATAGCTATTGGAGAAGCAACAGGAGACCCTTTGAAATGTTAACTCCTCACAAATTTTTCAGGCATGCTAAGGTTTATAGGCTTTACACTTAATTGGTATTCCTTTTTTTTTTTTTTGCTAGTGTCCAGCTCATACAGCCCATTTCACTATCGCCAAGTGTAAAGTCATACATCTGGAAACGGAATGGAAGCCTGTCCCAAGAATCAGTGTTTTGAGAGAAAGTTATGAGATGTGATGGATGGTCAGCTGAACATAAGCTCCCACTTGGCTAAATGCAATTCTTGGATGCATTAAAAAGGAAATATCAAATGGTATGGGGGAGGTAATACTACTTTTGTTCCAGTAGTGCTTACGCTAGTGCCAAAGGCAGTATCCAGTTCTTGTGTCAAAAATCAAGCACATGCCTTATAATACTCGGTGAGCTTAATTTATTCAGTTTAAAGGCAGACATGGTTACAAAATGAGTATCTACCTATAATTACCTCTGTGGAGAAAAGTAGTTTGATAATAGAGAATTCTTTGATCTAGCAAAGCTATAATAGGATGAAATGTCTTGAAATTGAAGCCAGATAAATTTTGGCTTCAAGCAAACTATTTCAATGGAAGATAATTAGTCACTGGAACACTTAACCAGTGGTGTGCCAGATTCTTTGTCAGTGGTCATTTCTAAGTTGAGGTTTGGCTGTTTTTCTTCCTTTAACTCGTATGCTATACTTCTAAGAGATTTCTGGAGGGCAGTCCTAGAGCCTGTCTTACTCAGCAGAAGTTGCTAAATGCAGGCTCTGTCAGTACTCAAGGGATACAAGTCAGAGCCTTGTTTTAAGATGTGTGGATCCCCAGAGTGGACTTCAGAACTGTGGATGAGGTGGAAGTTACGGGCTTCAGAAGGGAACTTGGACTGATGCAGCTCACAATGTAGCAAAGTTACCTAAATCTTGGCATAAATAGTGCTCAAAGAGGGATGGCAGGGCTTCATGAACCTTTACAGGCTTTGCTGCTTCTGCCTGTTTGGAATCCAGATCTCTCAGCTTTCTCCTGAGGGCTGGGAGCCATGTTTGGTGTGGGGTTTTTTTTGTTTTGTTTTGGTTTTTTTAGAGAATCAACCATGGCTTACTGTTGATTCTGAGTCCCCAGTGAGCAAAGAGGTGTCCCTGCTTCATATGACTGATTTGCTCACACCTAGGAAACCAAATACATGTGTTTTGTTCAAACCAATCCTTCCGTCTCCCAGTTTCTGGAAGACTCTCCGCAGAACTGTATGTGAGAATCTCTGCACATTGCTCCTTATTAAAGCTGTGCCAAAGTCTAAGCCAGGGAAAAAAAATCCCGATTTTAGCTTAGGTTAGGAAAAAACAGAGCAGACAGAGATACAAATCTGAAAACAGTTGAGCTTAGAAGGGAATAAAATTTTAGCCTCCTGAATCCCAGGCAAAGCATTCTGCTAAACTAGTTTAATTAGGTGTAAGTTGTAGTGGGAATTAATTTGTCTTCAGGGATCTTTAATGTGATCGTGCCAGTTCTCTGGTGAAGTTCCCATTCTTTTTTGCATGCTTGTTTTTCTTAAAAGCTTTTGTACCACACTGCTCCAGGCATCTAGGATCCCAAAAATACATGTGCGTTGTCTAAATACGGGTTTAGATGTAAGTAGGCTCTCACGTGGTGAAGTTTTTCCATGATTGAAGAATCTGAAAAATCTGAGTGCTGAGCTCATGAATGGCAAGTGCTAAGAAAGAACCAGGATATTCAGAAACAATTTTCTACACAAAGCTCCCATTGTTTTTCAGTCTGTCTGTAGGTGATCACACCAGCCATTTCTAGCTTTATTCATAAAAACAAGTAGTGCTTGTGGCTTTGGTCATATTGCAAATAGAGCAAATTTTCGAAGTTCAGAGCTGTAAGCAATTTTCCCTGGATTATTTTTCTGAAGATAAAAAACTCCACAAAAGCAGTTTTTTATCTGCTAAGTATTTCTTCATATAAACTACTCTTTGCACCAAATATCTTTCATGATGAAATAAGTAGGTACTTGGTTGGTGGAAAACAATGAGAAATAAGGGAGTGTACAGTCAGAGGGCCGTGGGGTGTATATGGGGAAGAAGCCATGCACACAGTAAAACCTAGTCTAGAGGAGGAAAAGGGAGCAGAGGGAGGTGTGAGCAGCAGCATTAAACTTTGCTTGCAGAGCACTGTTTTGGCGATGCAGAGAGGCTGTAAATCCAGCTTAACGAGTCAGCATGCCACATGCTTTATGTGCTTCCCACCCTAAGCTGCTCTGGCAGTCGGGGCGTTCTGTACAGCTTCCGTGGGCTCCCGAGCCTGCCTGCAGCGCTGGCCGTCTGTGGTGAGCGTGTGTTGCCCAGGCCCCGTGGCGGCGTGGTGAAGCTCTACCTGTGGCACGTTTCCACTCCTGCTGCACTTTGTTAGGGACTGTGCAAGGATTACCATGCTCTGCCATGTCTAATGGCATCTGTTATCCACAATATTATGCTCTTTTTTTATTGCAAGTGCAATTGAAGTTTTCAAGTCCTGATTGCTCTGAATGTCTCATGTGTAGAACACCATAGTGGTACCTAATAATTTCAGCACAATGCATGTTTAAATTTTTGATACTAATACTGTGTATCACACATTGTTGTAACAACGCCTCTAAGATAGAAAGAAACAAGATACAGTGAGCCAAGACGAGTAGGAAAATGGGATTCAAGGAAGGCTCTGAGTACCTCTTGGTTTAGTTTGAAAAAGAGGTAGACTTTTTTTTTTCTCCTTTAACTTCTTTTGCCAGGTATTATTTAGCACAACTGAACTGTAAGAGAACAAGTTTAACTAGTAGATTGTAATACCGGCACTTTTTTGTACCAATTCTAATTTTATAATTTTAACTCCTTTGTGAAAGGAGGAAGAAAAACTGAGTGGGGCATTTCTTTATACAGATGGTCTACTAATATATACCCCATCCCCCTCTTTTTGGGAGAAGCCATCAGGATTGAAAGCAGCATAAACAGTGAGTGACAGTTCAGTTGGTTTTAGTTAAACATAGGAAGTGTTAATTATGTCTTAAGAAGAAATTAAACTAATTATGTAGTAGTGTCTAGTTCTCTAACATTCTTAACTCTAGAAGACTAAAAGAGCCAGTTGGTAAATGTTGCATTTATTTATAACCCAATGTGTTGAAGGTGAGGGGGGGTTTAGCTCTGACTTGAGCACAGTGTTAACTTGTAGATGATGTTACTTTTATTATTTATGGTTTAGTTGTAATGATTGCTGTGTCAGTTTAGAGCCTGATGGTTCTTTGAAGCTTCTGCACGATCTTTGCTGCTTTAGTCAAACTCTCTGAAACTATTGATCTCAAGTGAGGACATGAAACTGGGTAGACAAAAGTCCTAGAAAAACCCCACAATATTCCTTTAATCCTTTTATTTGCTTTGTTTTACTTACTATATAAAACTAAAAATTAGCTGGCTCAATGTAGAAAGACGTGAATGACTCCAGAGGATATGTATTTTGAATAGTACTTCCAGGCTAGCATGTTTCCAATACCTTACGAAGAAGGACTGAGCTAACTGCCTTCTAGCCTCTCTGTCCTAACGTCTGGCTTTCTGCTGTCACGGTGTGCATTTCTGCTCTGTTGGATTGCAATTCCTGGCTTTCCTGAATGTAAATATTTCTAACTACTGTTCTACAGCTTCCATTTCTACAGCCTTTGTGTGACAGCGCTCTTCTTAGCAGACTTTGAAGTACTTCACCACTGACATCAGTACCACACTCTTCTTTCTGCTGGGAGAACAGACCTACAGTGACTTGCCAAGGTTTACCTGGCAGACTGGTAGCCAAGCCAGGGCTCAGCCCACAGGAAGGGGAAGGGAGTCTACAGCATGGAAGGAAACCTCTGAGCGGTGTCAGGGACCTGGTGGCTCTGCTGGGTATGGGATTTGGTGCACTGTGACCAGGGAGGGCTCTGAGGCCAGGTTGCTGCGATCACAGATGGGGGTAGATGTACCTGTGAAATTGCCATTATAAAACTGTGATTGCTCTCTTCCTCCCCACAACTCTCCGGCTGAGCTATCCTTGCAGGCAGGGTTGGGACCCAGTGTCCAAAATCCTGTCCTGGATTTAGTCTTCTCGAACGTGAATCCCTGACTTGAGTTTTCAAAGGTACTTGGATAGGTGGTAATAGTCTGTGTTCTTTTTAGCATGTTAGTCTAGCACACTTACCTGGGAAGAGATTGTCTCTGTGTACTCAATATTTTTTTGTGACTGAGATGGGTTCAGATTCACATATATCAGTCTGTAGCAAAAAATGACCTACACGTCTTCAAAACTGAGTTTTTCTGAGTAATGGCTATGCTTTCTTTTGAACTCAGCATTACATATGGTCTGAGTTATCCTACTGGCTTGAGAGTCTATAGACATCTGTCTATAGACATCTACCGTGGATGTTAAATAAATTTAGACTTGATATAAATACAGACATTCCTTGCCCTGCCAAAATGTTCATTAATCTGGACAGGCACAGTAGAAGTTTAGGAGACAATTTTGGCTCCTGCAGGACTAGGCTTGTAGGTTGGCTTTAAATACTGGTTCAGGTACCTATCTGCAAAGAGAACTGAGTCCAGAGCCAGGTCTGAGCCAGCAGTCTTTTCAGTTGGAGTGAGGGTTGGGCTGGACTGGTGGAGGGGCAATATCCTTGGAATACTCCCACTTAGGTCTGCTCTTTTTCGTATATTCAGACGAGCAAGGCCCTCTTTTGAAAATCACTCACTACTTGCTTTTCATTTAAATTGGCTTCTTTTCTACAGTTTTTACCCCTGGGTTTTGTGAAAACAGGCTGTGCAAAAACAGGGAATGGGAATGCAGTAACACTTTAATTTCTATCCCTTCCCTTAACGTGCTTCTTTTCACCAGGCCCATTGATTCTTGACTATACGAGTAATTTAGATAAGTAATCAGTTGTGTTGGAGTAGCAAACCTGAGATAAATATGCAGAGTTTTTGTTTTGGATGCTGTGCTAGTACTTTCTGGAAGACTGTTGTTGTACTGAGTAAACTATAAACTGAGTGTAGCTTGTAAATCAAGTGATGACACATACATGTGAGTTAGATTTAAATGCACTTTTTGTTAAATGTCTAGATTATTATTGGTTTTGTTTGTTCCCTTGTTTTCTTTCCTTCTTTCACAAAATGTGGGTACTTGAGCAAAAGGGGTTATTTCTGCCTGAATTACGCTTTTCAGAATGCAAATCTTGATTCTAGAATTTAGTTCCTTACCATGTTTTCAATATGAGTGTTCCTGAACCAAGATTTTGCAATGGGAATAAACTTTTCTTAACTTTTGCTCAGAAGCTGAGCCTTTGAATTTAATATATATATATTTAATGATAAACTGTCACTTCTGCAAAAAGAGTAAAGGTATTCAATTTTTCTTCCTCTTTTTATATGACATGTTTTAACAGTATAGATAAATGTGTGGGTAACAGTTGTTCTACATGGGAAATGAAAGGATATCTGTAGGAAAAGTCTGTGTGTCCCTGAAGAAAAGCAGAACTTTTCTCCAGCTGGGGATCAGGATGATGAAGTTCTCCCTCCACAGATTATTTTTCCCAAGGACTCCTGTTACTTAACCATCTGCAATATCTCCTGTTGAAGTGCTGAACTTAAACCTGTGTATTCATAGTACAGAAGTACTATGAGTAGCTTCTGGGTCTTCAAGACCTTCAGGATTCTATCAAGATGCCGAAGTTGATGGTGCTGACAGCTCTATCAGACAGAAAGGCTCCTTCTGTTCTGCAGTGGAAATCTTCCTCCTAGTAACACCCCTGTACAAAGGCACACATAGCTGGAGTCTATGTGGAAGCAATTGCACTAGTATGTTGAAACTATCTTATTTCAAGCAATTGTGCTTAGACTGAGATCCAACAATACTACTATTAGCTACATGAAACTTCATTAAAATTGCATCCAGAGCAGGCTTTGACTGGGAAGAGAAAATAGCCTCCAGTTCAAAAGCTGCCCATTATCCAGCTGGAGCCTTCACAAGTGAAGTACAGTTCTTGCAATCAATTTATGGGTTTGGATGCTGCCGAATACCTATGAAGTAGGAGGTATCAGAGCACATGTGAAGCTATAACCTCTGCAGAAAGTTTTGGTCACTTTCTGAAAGTTCACTTTGGCAAAAAGAGGCCCTTTTAAAACATGCGTGTTTTGTGAGGTCCACATTCTAGGAACGGCTGGGAAAGGTAAGGCACATGGTTTAGAACCAGTAGTAATCTAAGCATTAAAAATAGTTGTAGGTACTCAACTCCACATACCTTGTGGTCTCTTACACAAAGCCTGTTAGGGACATGGCAGGTGACTGTACCACAGTCAGTTTGTAAATGAATCTCTAGATGGAGCCAAAACAGATCAAATGTATGAGCTTTGCAGACAAATGACCTTAGGATTTTCTACTGAAAGCCTACAGCTGTGAGAAAACATAACATTCCAAAACAGATCTTTATATCCACCTCAAAACTACTGAGGTTCCTTACCGATATTTTTTTAGGTTTTAAAGCCTAAAGAATTGCAGTGCTCATAGTCTATAAACAATTGCATATCCGGGCATTTTACTAAACATTAATGGCTAATGTAATGCTAGAATCCTTTATCTCACAGTAAATCTGCACCTATATACATGTACAAAATCAGTATGACAATCTCGTGGTGCGTCCTCCAATATCTGCCTGCACATTAATGATTTTCTGAATTGTCAGCATTGCTAAGTGCCGGTCACACATGTTCCCTTTTTGTGCTGTATTTATGGTGTGATGTCCGGTTTGCCAGTCATTTATTTGCCCACTGCTTTAGAGAAGCATTTACCAGCTATGTTATATGTACAGGCTTAAGAATCCCAACACTGTTGTTGCCTGAAGTGCTTATTGATAGCTCAGGATAGACCAATGCTTGAAACTCTTCTTTTCCTTGAGAAAAGAAATTGCAGACTATAAATATAACACTGAGTAAAAATAACCCTTGATTAGTTTTATATGTTATTCTTAATTATTTCCATAATCTAGACCATATTGTAATAAAGAGACTGTTTGAATTTGCTTTTGCTTTCATTTTTCCCTCATTCAACTTTATAGAAATGCGTGGTTTCACAGGCTCACAGCAGTAACTGCTCTATCTGGAAGAGCAGTAAAACACGTATGTTAAAACTGACCAAATTAAAACCAACTTTTTGAGCTATCAAGGTGCTTTTTGGCACAGAATCTCCTCTATCCTGCTGTCTCACTGGAGCTGAAGGTAGCTGCACTATGGACAGCACCTTTCCAGCCAGTCCTGTAACAAAATGTAGTGAGTTTGTGCCATATTGTGTTAAGACTAAGAGAAAGCTACAGCTTTCAAAAATACAGCTTTCTGCACCGTCCCTGAGTAACTTCTTAGAGCACATGATCTCAGGTGGATGCTCCCAGCCTCGCAATTCCTTTCTACCTTGATACAAAGATAAGATCCCAGCAGTGACTGTGCTCACAGATACTGTGGAATACCCAGTGAAGCAAGTTGAGAACCATGAGCATTGCCTTGCACGGAACCTAGCTGGCACTAATTCACAGTAACTGCCCCTGTAACATTGCAACTGGTCCTCCGCCCCCGCTCTTGCAGAGACTACAATTAACCCTCAGTTGCTCAGTCAAAAGTCCCACACCACCTCACTTTATTTCTGACTTCATTGCATGAGTTAAATCCTCTTTTCAGACAGCAATACTTGCATGCTGAGTGACCCAGAAGCTTTTTGCCCCAGTTAGTAGATGATCCTTACTCATAGCATGTGAATGACTGAAGAACTGCAAGCGTGTCTGTCTCTCTGCGGACAAAGTTGCAGGGCAGGAACTGCCTTTGCTCAGTCTGTTGCTGATGAAAGGTGTCTATTAGACACTAAATGTGAAAGCAATTATGGGAACTTTGTCAAGGTAATAAAACCACACTCTGTTTCAGTGATTTATTCCTATTGTAGTGACCTGCAAAGAGAGAACGAGGTAGAGCGTCTTTGCCATTATCTGCTGTTGAATGTGGATAACTGCACTAGGTGATATGGCAGCTCTAGTTCTACCACAGTATTCCTCTATTATCCCTGACAAAGCACCAAGAACCAAATAAATATTCATAGCGAAATGTCTAATAGTAGAACTTTATCTCTAGCCTCAGAGCAACAATGAAATGTGATTTATGTGAACAGAGAAGTGTGCTCTGTAGTGACAAGGAGCTAACTTTAAAGTAAATGAGAACTTGGATAACTAATAGAGATGAGTCATGAAAAAAAATAGCTTGGAAGGAAGCTGTTGAAGTCAATCTCCTGCTCAAAGTACAATAACTTCAAAGTTAGGTCAGGCGGCTCAGAGCCATGTCCCTTGAGTTTTGAAATTCTCCAGGGATGGAGATGCTACAGCCTGATATTCAATTACTCTCATGTAACTGATTTTCCCTCTTTCAGCTTATGGCATTTTCTTTTGCTGTGTGCCTGCATGATGATGGAGTCTGGTTCCATCTTCTCGCTAATCCCCATTTAGGTACTTCAAGATTACAAGCAGAGTCCCCTCTTTCTTCTCCTTTAGCTTTCTTTTCTCTGGGCGAAACAAACCCAGTTCCTTCAGTCTCTCATCATGTATTCACCATCCCCCTGAATACCTTAGTAGCCCTCTAGATTTTCTCAGTTTTGTTGACATATCTCTTGGGATGCCCAAAACTGGACATAATATTCCAGATGTAGCTTCACCAGTCCTAGGTAGAGGGAAATAATCCCTTTCTGCAGTCTACTTGCAATGCTTTAGCTAACGTAGGTCAGCATGCAGTTAGCCTTCACCACTGCAAGGACACATTGGTGTGCTGGTGTCCACCAGGACCCTCACATCTTTTTCTGAAGAAATGCTTCTTAAATCTAGTTTAAAGCTTTCCTCACTAGATTAGCAGGTCTGTTGGCAAATATGCCCTTGTCCCACTTTTTCAGTTGGATCCTGTCTTTCCTTGGCATTTCTCATTCTTCAGACTCCCATGGTCATAGAGGCCAAAACCCTTCTGATGACACTGACCAAGCAGACAGATATTGAGCTGCATTTCCACTCATGCCTGAACTGTTCCCCTTGATCAGCAAGGTTAAGAAGAATTCCATCTGGAGCTCCATACTCTTCACCCTTGTACTGAGAAGACTGCAGTAGTCTCCTCAAGGTCTGCACTAGTAGTATAGTACCATTAGTGCCCATATGAAAGAGCAGCAAAGCATAATATTCCAAAGACCAGATTACTCCCCAATTTATCCACAATATCCCAAATCCAGGTCCTGGGCAAGCAACAGCCCTCTTGAGACAGCAGCTCCATGCAACAGATGGGTGCTTCTGTCTCTCACAGAAGGCAATCTCCCAGCACTATCCTCCATTGCTTCCCTTTTTAGCTCTGGTTCCCATCTGTCAGCCAGGCATGGCTGGCACAGATGCCCCTTCTGTCAGAGTTTGCTCCTGTTCTTGTCAGGGCCCTGACATTGCTCTCCAGCTGAACAGCTGCAGTTGGAAAAGAGCTCTACCTTGCTGTGGAAGTCACCAATATCCATCCCATTTTCTACCAGAAGCACAGCTTATGCCTATTCCTCCCTCCGCATAATGTGGGGCTTTTGTCTCTTTGCAAAGATCCTATCTTCTGTTCATCTGCACTGATGCTACTGTATGCTCAGTTCCTCCATTATTCCTTCAACTGGTTGGTCACCTGGTGACTTGACCAGGGCCCACTTCCAGCAGGTGACACTGCTGTTGCCCCAGCTGTGGTCTCAGGGAGGAGCACCCAGCGCTCTTTGGAGCCTGGGACCTGTATGGCTGCATCCTCCTTCCAAGGTCTGTCCAGAGGTGGGCGTCTCACAAATGCACCTCGTACCTTCAACTTCCCATACTAGGGAGACAGGTCACATGTTATGCACATGACTGTAGACAGTCATCTCACAAATATAGGTTGATTTCAACCCCTTTTTTAAATTCTGTTGGTCTTCATTACATGACTACATGCAGCAGCTTGCCATCGTGTGTCAAAGGGACCCCAGATTTCTGCTGTGTAGCCTCCTGCCCGTTTTCTCCATGACTTCTCTTCTCATCCCTCTAGTCTGTTCATAGCCCTTGCCTCTAGGAATGAACCAAGTTTGTGCAGGCAAGGACACTTTGGTTTTTAGAGTCAATGTATGTTTTACTGCTGAAGTTTAATGACAGTGAGAAAGATATGGGGACGCTGGGAGAGAAAAGAGATCTCAGTTCATACTACTGTGAAGAATTTAATTCCACTGTGTTTAAACGGTTGTGACTGTATGTGTCCTAATTTTCTATGATGTGCCTGGCCAGAGATCTCAGGCTCTTATTTAAAAAACCTTGAGAATTCACAGTAAGAGCAATGGGATCTGCATTTTTTGCATTTGAAGGGCTATTCATTGCAAGTACTTTGAACAAACCACGTCCAGAATGCCTCAGATTAGGCAACCAAATCAGCAGGTATTTTGAAATGTACTCTTTGTGTGGAGAGACATCTATAATAGTTGCTTTGTGACACACATGCGTGCACTGTAGTGAGGAAAACTCCTAAGAGAATTCACAGCTCTGTCTTCAGAACAATATGTAATAAATCAGTTTGAGGGCCACACACCGATTAACAAAGGGAAAACAGTACTGAATTGTTGTTCAGTAAGCGAGCATCATTCATCTGATGCACCAAAGGAGGCAGGAGTGCTGCTGAATAAAAAGCCTGTGACTATGTAATGGCACTACAGCTTATTCTAAGGGTCAGTGAAGGAAGAACATGACTTCCATAATATAAACTCTAGTGCTAGTACATTATGGAGAGCTTAAGCTAGAAAGAAACTTCTCACCACCACCAGTTATCAGGAAAGTTTTTGCCTTTTTGCTGAATGTGGACCAACCCCAGAATGTCTTATACCAATTCACAGAATTATAGAATCATTTAGGTTGGAAAGGACCTTTAAGATCATCAGGTCCAACCTTTAACCAAACACTACCAAGTCTACCACTAAACCATGTCCCTAAACACCACATCTACATATCTTTTCAATACCTCCAGGGATGGTGACTCAACCACTGCCCTGGGCAGCCTCTTCCAATGATTGACAACCCTTTTGCAGCAGAAATTTTTCCTAATATCCAATCCAAACCTCCCCTGGCACAACTTGAGGTCAATTATATGAGGTTTAACAAGGCCAGATGCCAGGTCCTGTGCTTGAGTCACAACAACCCCATGCAACACCACAGGCTTGGGGAAGAGTGGCTGGAAAGCTGCCCAGCAGAAAAGGACCCAAGTGCAGGACCCGGCACTCAGCCTTGTTGAATCTCATACAGTTGGCCTCAGTCCATCAATCTGGCATGTCCAGATCCCTATGTAGAGCCTTCCTACCCTCAAGCAGATCAACAATCCCACACAACTTGGTGTCATCTGTGAACTTACTGAGGGTGCACTCAATCCTCTCATCCAGACCATTGATAAAGATATTAAAGAGAACTGACCCCAGTACTGAGCCCTGGGCAACACCGCTTGTGGCCAAACCAACTGGATTTAACTTCGTTCACCACAGGTCTATGGGCCCGGCCATTCAGTGAAATGTACACCCATCCAAGCCATGAGCAGCCAGTTTCTCCAGGAGAATGCAGTTACTAAAGTCCAGGTAGACAATACCCACAGCCTTTCCCTCATCCACTAAGTGGGTCACCTTGTCACAGAAGGAGATCAGGTTAGTTAAGCAGGACCTGCCTTTCATAAACCCATGCTGACTGGGCCTGATCCCCTGGTTGACCTGTACGTGCTGTGTGGTGACACTCAGGATGATCTGCTCCATAACCTTCCTTGGCACCGAGGTCAGACTGACAGGCCTGTAGTTCCCTGAATCCTCCTTCCGGCCCTTCCTGTAGATAGGCGTCACATTTGCTGACCTCCAGTCAACTGGGACCTCCCCGGCTAGCCAGGACTGCTGGTAGATGATGGAAAGTGGCTTGGTGAGCACTTCCACCAGCTCCCTTGGGTGGATCCCATCCAGCCCCATAGACTTGTGTGCATCTAAGCAGTGCAGCAGGTCACTAACCGTTTCCCCTTGGATTATGGGGGCTTCATTCTGTTCCCCTTCCCTGTCTTCCAGCACAAGGGGCTGGGTACTCGGAGAATGACTGGTCTTACTGCTAAAGACTGAGGCAAAGAAGGCATTAAGTACCTCAGTCTTTTCCTCATCCTTTGTCACTATATTTACCCTCACATCCAATACAGGGTGGAGATTCTCCTTAGCCCACCTTTTGTTGTTAATATATTTATAGAAACATATTTTATTGTCTTTTATGGCAGTAGCCAGATTAAGTTCTAGTTAGGCTTTGGTCCTTCTAATTTTCTCCCTGCATAACTTGGCGATATCCTTGTAGGCTTCCTGAGTTGCCTGCCCCTTCTTCCAAAGGTGATAAGCTCTCCTTTTTTTCCTGAGCTCCAGCCAAAGCTCTCCGTTCAGCCAGGCCGGCCTTCTTCCCTGCCAGCTCATCTTCTGGCACATGGGGACTGCCTACTCATGTGCCTTTTGCATTAAGATTACTTTCTTGAAGAATGTCCAGCCTTCCTGGACCCCTTTGCCCTTCAGGACTGCCTCCTAAGGGACTCTGCCAACCAGGCTCCTAAACAGGCCAAAGTCTGCCCTCCAGAAGTCTAATGTAGCAGTTCTGCTGACTCCTTACTTCTCCAAGAATCAAAAACTATCTTTTCATTATCGCTAATGCCCAAGACAGTTTCCAACCATCACATCACCCACAAGTCCTTCTCTGTTCACAAACAGATCCAGCGGGGTCCCTTCCCTAGTTGGGTCGCTCACCAGCTGTGTCAGGAAGTTATCATCTTCCACACACTCCAGGAACCTCCTGGACTGTTTCCTCTCCACAGTTCTGTATTTCTAGCAGACATCTGGTAAGTTGAAGTCCCCCACAAGAACAAGGGCTAGCGATTGTGAGACTTCTCCCAGCTGCTTATAGAATATTTTGTCTGCCTCTTCATCCTGATTGGGTGGTCTGTAACAGACTCCCACCGTGATATCTGCCTTGTTGGCCTTCCCCCTGATTCTTACCCATAAACACTCAACCATATCATCTCCATTGTCAAGCTCTAGTTGTCATCATCTTCCTCAATATACAGCACAGCAACAGCCTGCACTGTCACTTTTTTAGCTGTCATTTCATAGTTACATCAGTAATTGTTTAACAGCCTTCCCTTCTCAGCACCATTTCCCCATTTCTTTTTCATCCTTCATGCTTTAATGATCTGAGGAAGATGATGACAGTGATGAAAGCATAACTATTCAAAGGGAGGCAGTAATATCATCAGACTTGTCAGCTGGAGGAGATGATGGCTTTCTGGGGGCTAGCATCTGTGGCTTTGTGTCTGTCAAATTTGGTCACTTTCATGAGGCTGAAAGCCTGACCTTTCTCTTTTCTGCCTTCTTGCTGCCTATTTCTCAATGGTTACATTTTCATCACTGTCATCATCTTTCTCTAACTTGAGTGAATTAGAGTTATCTATCAAGGATGAAGGATGGAAAAAGGAGGTAATGATGACAGTTAGCAATCTGTGACAGATCATACAGAAGCATCTCAGCTGCCAAAATGCAGCACCTCCTCCAGTTGATGATCCTGCTTCTGACTCTTCACCTTCCACACCAAATATACTGTTCTCATGTATTTAAATTGTACTTAAGTCCTTGTATGCATGTCCCTTCTATTACATGCATTCTTATGGGGAAAATTGCTTTGCTATCTGCTGACTTGCTAATCACTGCACTTTTAGGAACACAGCCTTCATGGATGGAGATGTGAGGTTGTATCAAAGCATCCAGAAGGATAACTGCTTTATGACATTAAGGTACATGAAAATAGTGTCACACTATCATTTCTCACCAACCTCCTAAGCCTGCTGATGCAAGGAAGTAAGTTATCCTTTATCACTTCAGGCAAAGTGGACCAGTTCAGTTTAATCCATCAGTGAAGATGGTTTCAGCTAACCCACCTGACTTTGCCAGGGGAGTAGGAAGCACTCTTACACATACTTTTGCAGGAACCTGTAGAGGTACTAACCTCCAGATGGCAGGCATTGATAACCAACTTAAGGCAGTACCTCTAGAACTGAAGGTGAACAATTTCCTAAGGATTTATAGCAATGATCAGTTGAAGTTGTCCTTTTCTACCAATAGAAAGCAGAATAAATTATAGAGGGGATAGAAACCCAGCTTAGGTTGTATGTTTTTTTCTTAATGGATTCACAACAGTCCAAAGGAACTGAATGCATTTACCTGCTAATATTGGGTATCCAGCTACTATGCATGTTACAAAATGAATTGAGGTTTCCTTTAGCACTTGAGATCACAGTGCTGTGGGGTATCTCCTGGGTCCCTGTCCTATGGGATAAAGGAATAATATACATTGTAAGTGTCTCTTTCCAAAACAGGGGAATACTTTATTCTGGGACCCACAAGTACAAGTAGGAGAAGCCACTTCCCATCATCTTCACACCACATGTTTCTGGAGAATTCAGATTTGTAATTATTTTTTTCTCCTATTCATATTTACACAGGAGAGATGTAATTAGAGGTTAGGATAAAGTAGGGTCTAAGCAAGCAAAACAATCCAGCAAAGCATTAGAGCTAGCTTTAGTAATTCTTGCTGTATTTCTTGTTCCAAGAAATAAGCAACTGATTCTTTATTGCTGTTGCACCACAGGAAGGCTGCAAGAGCAACAACATAGATCTTGTGCTGATGTCAGTGTTTTCCATGACAATAGTTTGCTTGGGGTAGTCTTTCTAGCAGTCAGGTCTTATTGCAAGATTTCATCTATTACTGGTGAGAAAGAAAAGAGAACACCCACAGACACTCTCTTCTGGGAAGTGGGCAAAATGATGGTCTGTTTCTTCTTCCAGCAAATAAACTAACAGCAGCTAGATTTCAGTCTGCTGTAGAGATTTCTCACAGGCAGATTCTCCCTCAGTGGAATCACGTTAACTCCTTTTGCTTATTCAGTGTTTTCTTTTAAAAACTGCATTACTTTACACAGGAAAAGTTAAGTATTTACACAACACTCAAAACCGGCAATTTTCACATTTTTGTACTGAGTCGTACAATGACCTCTGAGTATCTAGACTAATAAGGGCTCCATTACATCAAATTATGAAGAGAAAAACTTTGAAAACATGGTATCCAAGAGAGAGGTTATGCTTAGCATAATGCGGATGCCTCTGAGTAGCTCTGCATGGAGATGGTTCAAGCTGAGCTGATCTTTTTAGTGTGAACTCTGACTTAACACTGCTACTTGGAAGTAGATGTTGTACAGAAGCCCTGCTGGCTCTTCCTCATGGTCCCCTGTACTCCAGGGAAGATTTATTAGTTTATGTGGAGTCCCAGACTAGGGCTAGCGTAGAAATTCACACAATGGAGGTCATGAGTAAATAAGTCTTCTGGGAACCTAAAGACCAAGGGAGATGAGCATAGAGTTCTCTCACAGAATGACTCTCCCTGGAAAGTCCAGCAGGGTTGATGCTGAGACTGACCTGTTAGAGCCCAATGCAACCAAACTGGACTCATGCAGAACCCTTCTGCACTGATTAAAGCCTGCCTCTGCAGTATCCTTCTCTGGCTGTGTATGGAACCAGCTCAAGGGACAGCTAGGTTAAATCTGTAACCACGATGGTGCTGAAAGCCGAACTGTATTGGTTCATGTGAGTGCTGCACCAGTAAGCATAGCCAGAAACAGGTTGGCTCTTAATGACACCAGCTCTGCATCTGTGGCATGGTTAAAATCCATATCAGAAATAACCTTGATAACTGAAGGCTGAGTTCGGTGACTAGTATTGCACATTTTTGTGATGAGCTTTAAAATATTTAAAATATTACTGATGTTTCACTGAAGTTCATGCATGTAAAAGCTACAAAGTCCAATAAACCCAATACTTGCATGTTCTAGGAGAAACCAGCAAGTGTCTGCAAAAGCAATACACAGTGAGGTCAGCTTTATACAGATACGGCAAGGAAGAGTGAACATACATGTTGAATCACCTCTTAATTATCTTTGACTAGTCTTTCTGGGTTGTAGACTAACTATACCATAGAGAAGTGCCAGACTGGTTGAAACTACCAGGATTTATTAACTAAGGACAGAACAGTACTAGCATGGCTACACCGCTGCTAAGGCAGGTTTTCAACAGGGTAATCCCTGGAGCTCCAGAGACCCACAATCAATATCCTGCTATTGCCCCTTACTATTCTTTGCAAGAAGTTTCTTTTAACAAGAGCTTATAAAGACAGATTTTATCTAGCTATTGTATATGATCAATACATATCAGTAGGTGGAGAGGGGAAAAAATGATAACCAGGTAGAAGTGTTTGGTTTTTTTTTAAAGAGTAGGAGGGAAGAAATTGTGAAGCAATGATGAGAAAGAAACTTCACATTTTTTAAGGCTTTTTCCCTATAGGATTAAAAAATATTTCAAGTAATATTTGATTCAAATGGAAGGCCAAAAGTTCTTTAAAAAAAAAATAAATTTAAAGCCTATTTTCCCAGTGAAATAATTTTCATTTAAAGCAAACTTAACTGCTCTAATCTATAACAGAAAACTCTTATTAGGGACATCCAAGTTAATGTCCTTCCCTACACCCATGAAGACCAAACCAAAGCATTTCAAAATGGTTGTCATGAGATCATCATCTAAATACACTTTCCCCAAAGATCCTCCATCTTGGATATCCCCTCCCTCACATTCTACACTTGGGAGTGAAAAATTCCAAGTTTCTTTTTTTGGCTTCTTTTCCTGCCTTTCCTCCTTGCGCACACGTTGCTCTTCTTTCTTTAGTGAGATAAACCGCAAGTCTTAAGCAGAGCTTTGAAGAGTGATGTATTGGTGTCTTTCTAAAGCACTTTCACTGTCTTACTTACTTACCCATCTAAATCTAAATGCTGTTGCCTGTTATTTATTTGGGAATAACTCAAAATAGAACGATTCAGCTCATGCAGCTGGCACATATTCAAGAATACTGATAGGTTGAACTTGATCAGATTTTTATCAGTTAAAATGTATTAAGCTTTTTAAAATATAAAAAATATTGCCTAATATAGGTCAATGCAAAAGCCATGTAACAATAAGGAAAAGTTATTTTTGGATATTAATGTATTGTCTATCAATTCTAGATAGTCCTTCTTTACCAAAAAACAGAAGAGACATGCCACAGCACTTATGCATGAAGCTAGAGCTAGTGCTCTTTAAACAAAAGAATCAGCATGAGAGCTCTGAGAATATTCTAAAACTAAAATAATTAAAAATGCTCTTGGAGTCTTAAATATTTATTTTTAAGACTGAATCTAATTCTAGCTTTCAGAAACTCAAGACTTTTTACCAAATAAGGCATCATATTGCTTAGTTTCTTTGAGATAAGCCATTTATTTCAATATATTTAACAGTAATTCAATCAACCAAAACTTGACATATTCAGAACCAACTGTTCAGAATTATACTCCACAATTTTCTGGATTCCAGCAAGTAAGGTAGGAACAAAATTATCTTTTTTTATTATTATTATTATTTTCCATACTGTTGATAATGATAAAAGAATAGCAACTATTTATATTAAAATGCCAATAGATTTTAATTATGCCAAACCACCCAAATGGCAGCATTAATAACACTATTTTATGAATCAAATTCAATCTATATATCAAAACCAAACTCTTCAAAGACTAATCCAAGTAATTACAGAAAAGGCTTTTACAATGATAAAACTAGATTGGTTCTGCTGAAACGACCAAGAAAAAGTTCTAGGTGTTCAGGCCTTGGTAAAGGCTTTGGAGCTTTTAGCTATGGGACCAACAAGAAGAGCTTTCCAGCTTATCTCGGCTAACAAGCTAAAGAGATAACTCCATTCCTGAGTATTCAGGATTTTAAAGACAGTTTAGGGATAGTTACACAATAGTACCTAGATATTTGTGTCCTAGAAATCCTAGGAAGCATTCCTAGAAAAAAGTTCTTCTTTGTCATAGGGGAACAGCTGAAGTGTCCAGCCCAGGGCAGAATGCTAAGTGCATCCAGCTGCATTGCCTGGTTCAGGGAGCTCTGCCACACACGTAGAACTGCTGGACTGATATTGTCAAACAAAGAGAAGATGTGCAAGTGCAGAAAACAGTCTAATGGGCTGAAGATAGTGCAGAAGTGGGGGAACACTGACATCCAGGCTGATTGTCTTAATTCAGATTTAGACTTATGCATTGGGGATCAGGAATAGCATTAAGGATAAATGATTTCTCCACCTCCATTTGATGAGGATGGCCATGTCAAGTGGCAAGAAAGTTTTTCAGGAAGGCGATGGTCCTCAATACCCATAAGATGACCCAATCAGGGTTCAAATTCTTGAGAAGACTGTAGGATATTGCAATTGAACAGCATGATGAGGATGAGGATGACTAGATAAATACCTGACATTCGGAAAAGCCAGAGAGAAATAATAAAGAATTCAACTACAGGAAAGAACAGTTCTACCTCTCTGAATGAAATATATGAGGAGGAGCATCCACTTATTGCTTATATCATGAGCCATATGGAGTTTTCTGAATCTGCGAAGGTTCATTCTGCAAAGGTCTGTGAAGTTATACATTCAAATCCCAAAGAAACATTAGTGGAAAACGTTAAATAGAATATATTTGACTTGGACTAGAGCTTAGCCTAATGCAACTATCTCTATTTTAATTAGTGTTTTGGATTTTAGCTGACAGAGAGAGTTAATTAAACTCAGTTAAATGCAAAGAAGAGTCCCCTATGAAAACAAGAAAGAGAGAATATGTCTTTCAATTTTAAGACCCGTTGAGCACCAGTTCAGTAACTCTATTCAAGTCCTTGGATTCAGAAATGTTCTTCAACTACAATTGTACAAGCTAACAAAATTTTTGGTAAGGCCTCTAAAAACAGAGTCCTGACCAGATAAAGTTGTGATGAACTGTCACAAAACAAGTGGTTTTCTCATTTTAACTTAACTAGACAGAAGAATTAGTTACTGAGGAAATACTCTGGGAAAACAGAATAGAGTTCATTATGTATACAACACATTGGCAAGACTTCAAAACAAAAACTTATAGCGATCTAGGCAAGCAGAAAAAAATATCTTGTCAAAGACTGATACAAGTAACATTCAACATGTTAGAGAATGACCATATCCACTTGGAAGATTCACCCTCTTTGAAACAAAACCAGCTGAAAGTACATGAAAACCTTGAGATACATGAGGCAGTTGACAAAAAAATTAATACAATACAGGTTTTTCAAATTATAAAACTCAGGCCTGGTTAGCCAGTCAATTCCCTTTATTGGCAAAACTTTCCTAAGGCTAATTTTGAAAATCATCCATAAGTATTTCATTTAGCTACATTGCAAGAGGAAAGAAAAATACATAAAAAGAAAAAAAACCCACAGCTTTAACAGCTGAGTCATGAAGATACTCTCTCAGAGAAGGATAGAAGGTTCATAGCCTGATTCCTCAATATGTTTCATTGTAATAATGAGATACAAGGAACAGATTGTACACATATTTATATAACAATTGACAAGGCATCACAGCATCATTTTTGTATGATCAGCTCAATTTACGTAGTTTTACCTGTTCCATTCACTTCCATGACCCATAGATGATGACCTGAAATGGAAGAAACATATACTTTCTGACTTTACAATAGAAGAACTATTTAGCAAGCAAAATGTAACTTCCGTGCTGGGCAAGAACTAATGATTTATTCCCCACAATCCCTTCCTTTGATAGTAGTTGACATCTAGTACTTCAGGGAGAAGCAAACATTTATCTCTGCAGCATTAAATTACCTAACTACAGGCCATTTGAGTCAGCACATTATCCAGTCACTTTAAAAATTCAGCCTGTGCCCAACTTTGGGATGTCCTTCAGATCTCCATTTCACAAATTAAACATTTCATTTTGTACTAATGTGTTAAAAATAATCTAGGTATTTTGTGGAGCTAACTCTTCTTCTAAACTTTTATCACCGTCATACTATACATGAGTGAAAATTAAACTAATTTACTGTGGTTTTCATATTCTTTATGTATCACATTGATGTTCCTTCCTGGGTTCTATAAAATAATCATTGTTTACTGTCCTTAGAAATACCATTTCTAAATAATTCATTCAATAAAAATGCTTAGCAAACATGTTTATCATCCACTGATTTGTTATGTAGACTTGTCTGAATTTTAAAAATGCTGAACACCTGCAGAGTCTAAAGGCTTCTTCAGAAATCAGAATCAAGATTCATTTCTTTTTCCTCCAAAGAGTGTCATCTGCACAGTGAAACTTGGCATATCTGTTTCCCCACAATTTGGCACGGTGTGTTAAAGGAGATGAAAGCATTATCTTCCTAAACCAGCTAAATTTAGGGTGAAATTTTTGACAGTTCTTAAAAGGTCTGAGTGGCTTTCAAGGCAACTATCATGTTTTGTCAAACTTCAGAGCTGGTTTGCATATTGTGGCATTTTTCTGCAAACCCTGCAGCATCTTCTGCTTAATTGTAGGAGATAGATAAAGAAGTTATTCACTAAATAGAATGTTTCTTAAGAAGTTTTCAGATCAAAGATACAACCCAATTATTTGGCAATAAAATGGTTATTATTTGACACTATCACTGTGCAACACTTAAGGACTAATTGATTTTCCAAGCAGCTATCCACAGACAGTGAACATTTTACAAAGGCATTAATTCATTATCTACTCATCTCATCTGAAATACCATCTTGAGCCATAAACAGCTACAATCTAAAGGGTGCATCAATTGGGAAGTACATATCAAATTAAAACTCAGTTACTAGTGATTTTCAGGCTGAATGGTGCTATATGTGATAAAGAAAATTCATAAGAAGCTTGGGGGTTTTGGTGGGGGTTTTTTTCCTCACTTTGTCTGAATATTTACATCTCTTGGTTTGGAGAACTAGACTATTGCCCTTAGAATAGATTTGGATAAAACACCGGAAACATGGCATGAGGGACGAGAGGGAAGCGGGAACAGAACTTGCCACTACTAACCAGAAAGTATAGAGAAAGAAAGTCTCATTAATAATTAGAAATGAGATGATGGATGCCACTCAAAACTACATAACAGGAATTGCCTTTTTGTGTTTTAAAAGAGTTCAGCAAGTGAGACATCCAAAGAGCTGGAAGCAAACCAGGAAATACCAGATTCCTAGTTGTGCACAATGTCAAGTATCACTTCACTAGTTTTCACTGATGAATTTAGAGGGACATTTGACACTCAAACAACTTTCAGACAATTGGTGGCTTTTGAAGAGGGCTAGGACAGTGTGTGTCCCATGACAGACAGCATGCTGCACTGACAGATGATAACAGGGGACTTCATTTCAGTTCCCTCTCACCAACCTTTTTGTGCCTGAGTAGGAACTTCATGTCAAGAAGATTACCTAGCTACTCTGTAGAAAGTTAGACTTATAGTTAGGATCATTTTTTTAATATTCAGGTTAAGAATATTCACAAAAACTAGATTTAGGCACAGAAGGTTGCTTGCTGTAATTGATGAAGAGACAGATGCATTTGCAGAGTTTAGGTTCAAGATCTACAGACAGGCAGAAGACCCTTCCTACCCTTTAATTCAATTTAAATTATTTTTTGTGAATATTCGTTTTTCGTGTGATGAGTAAAGTCTTCACTTCCCATTTGAGACTCTAGAATTCTTCTGCAAGGTTTTTTATTGCATTCTGCAGTCAGCTCTGATCTATGATTCTATTAGAGAGTCAAATGTCTGTTGTGTGGTCCTGGTACAGCACACTTCTTACATTTTTTTCCCCAAGATTTTTTTGTTTTCATTTTCACTAATACTGTCATCTCCAGAGAAATCTTCATAAATACAAGCTGTCTTACACAGATAAATTTATGTTGAGTTGTGCTGGTTTCCCCAGATATCTGGGATGTAAAAGGAGAAAACAAACCTATCTAGCAATTCTTCTAAGCACAATGTTGAAAAACTCGAGGCAGAGACCGTCTGCAGATTGCCATACATAGACAGAAGGACCATACCACAGGGGGAGCATTCTCTTACCATCTATGCCATCAGTGTGATAACCATAGTTGTGTGAAGAGTAGGAAAGCTGGAAGCTCCAAGTTTACTGCAGAATCACGTGTACTGGATTTTATATGGGAGAAACTATGCCACCAAGTGGAAGTTCAAAATTAAAGAAGAAAAAGTGCTGGAGGAGAAGAAGGGGAAAAATATTTCCCTGATATTTCACATTCAGAAATGAAACTCATGAAAAAGTTATTTAGCTAAACAATTTACCTGCAAAAGATAAAAAATTATATGAGGAAACTACTATGATACTCACAGCTGATTTTCACTGACACCAGAAAAAAAACCCAACAAAACTTTGTTAGTTAAGACTTCCTAATGATATCTAATCAGAACTTTGACTGAAGTTCAGTCTTCCATGAGCAGACTTGCTGGAATATGGTGCAGCATCTGTTAGCTTGGGGTTTCCCTTCCAAGGAAATTACTGGAGAGGAGAGAGAGAACACAAAGTGAGCCTGGTTCATTACACAACACATTACAGTTACCATATCTTGCATTGAGTTTCTTTCCATCACAATCACAAAAAAACCCCACTATCATTTTCTACATAATTTTCAATACAGACCATCATTTTGATTATTCATATACTCAACCTTATGAAGACAAAAATGGAAAAGCTCAACGATAACATAAAAAACCCTCTTCAAAAAAAGTTTTATATTTATACATTTGAGTATTCTCTTTTACACATTAAATTACATTCAAAGTGAATTTCACAGTACTGACTTTTTAAAAGTCACATAAAAATGTGTATGTTCACAGTTTATTAAAAATATCATCCCTTAAATGAGTACATATAATTATTAGAATCAGGGAAACTATTAGAAAAAAGGAAGAAACAATGGCAAAAAGCTTACACTGCAAATTGATGGTCATTGCAGTTATTATAGAATTCGGTTTTAAATAAGGAGCTGATTAAAGTAAGAAAGACTCTTAAAAACATAAATATCATACATACCTTTCTTAACAAGTTTGTGGCAGGCTTCTTCTGGAATTGAGTGCAATCTAGAAATTTTGGGGTTTTTTTTTGGACCTATGATTGCATTAAAACAAGAAGCCTTGAAATTAATAGACTGTGTAATAGCTTCATACTTAAAGTACAAGCAGGGATCCCTGGACTCTTTGGGTGTAGCTGCACTGTTTCCTCCAGTGCCCATGACACTGTAAGAAGTTCCTTTTATTTTCATTCCTAAGGGACTTCACTCCTGTACTCCTGTCTCCCAGGTATGTGCTGAATCTGTAAGCCAGTCTCAAGTGTGGTGTCAATTAAATTACCACCGTTTAAAAAACCTCCCCAGCATTTTTAGACAATTCCTTCATTAATGTATGTCCATGCCATAAACCAGAAATAGGTGCATTAACTTTCTCAGTTAGGATAGTCCTAATTTCTTTGATTTTTCTGGTGGGGTATGAAGAAGATGAAGGATTTCACATGATGGTCAGTATGGCTTCTTACCTGTATATAGGGAATTGCAACCAATTTCCTATTCAAATTCCAGGCAGTGAAATTACACTTCAGCAAACTGCCATGGTTTCTGCATTGCTAAAGAGAGTGTTAAAGTCAAACCAAATATGACAGAATATTCTGCAGTATGTTTTGTATTAGCAAACAATGCACCACCATGGCAATAACAAAAGCTATTTTTTGTAGGCATTCAGCTTTCTTCACAACAATTCTATTGTATTTCGTACAGATTTTTTTCTCAGCTTACCCTTTCCAAAGTTTTTCCAACTCTTAGGATGCAGATATACAGCACAGCAAAGGGGAGATTGAACGGCTCTTCTCTGGCCCCAGTGAACTTGTCTGGAGAATTCAACTCACAAAAAGCTACTTGCTCCTTCTCTCTGGCAGCTGGTGCCCACTTCCCTGCAATGGTCTGATATCTAATATTCCCTTCCTATATAATAGAATGTTTATTACTCCATATGCCGTACTATAAATTACTTACCTCCAGTTTTCCATCTCTCCTCTCCACCGTGCATGCCTGCAGTCCTTCCAGTGCCCAACTTCATGGATTCTTTTGCCCCAACCTGCACATCTATCACAGACACAACTCCTCCACAGAGGGAAGTAGTCTTTCTGAAAAAGTTGCATGAGAGGACCAGATTTTTACTTTAACTGCTACTGTGAAGAAAACATGGGGTCATTCTCTTTTTCACCATTACTCCCTTTCCACCAAAGACAGAACGGATGACTTGTACAGGCACACACTTTTCATTTATTCCACAGTCTTTATTTAGTACAAAGAACAGCTTTGAAGTGTAAACTGTTCTATTGTTTCAGGAGGTGGAAACAGAGACACTGAAGATGAAGTCAACATTAGATTACCTAATGCCTAAAACAAGCACATAAAGAGATGAGGTTTTGTGAAGACCATAAGAAATCCCAACATCTGCACCGGACCTGAAACACGCACAGGGGAAGGAATGTATAAAGGGGTAGCAAGCCAGTGTGTCCTGCTTCAAAGGAATGGGAATAGTGAACTCAGCTGTGGAAGAAATCTAATGAATAGACAACTGAACAGTTGTTTGCCTGTAAATTATCTAAACTCTGAACACTCCTGGTAGAAGCAGAAAGGATAACAAATTAAAAAACAACCCGCCTCTTTATAGTAGGATCCAAACTAGTCAAATTAACTTCCCATTCTAGAAAATCACGTACACACTCACTTATTCTAAGGTCAGGTCTACCTTTTACTCTTTTGTCAGGATGACTCTACAAGGTTATACTATATAGGATATGCTATTCCAGCAAAATACTTTCTTACATAATCTGCCTATAATAATAAAAAGAAAAAATCCTATTATACTAGCAAAATTACACATACAACAAGCAACAGGGTTTTGGCATTGTATCTGCAGCTGTACCAGTGGCTTCTATTGATGTAACAGTGTCTTTCAGTGACATGAAGAGACAATATCTCATGAAAAGACTGGACCACATGACACTGAATATTAATTTATACTACAAATTGGTGCATAGAACATACTGTGGAATTTGTTCTTTTTTGGAAAGGAAAGGTAACCTTTTTAGAACTCTTCACTCAGTAGAAACGTATTTTCAGAATTATGTGCACACTTTAAGTGCTATTCTTCTGTAAACATCACTCAAGAGTAATATGATAATATAACCTAGACATTTAGCTTGCTATCCTCTGGACATAAAAATGAGAACACAGGATTAAACACCTATGAAGAGTGGTGACAAATAGCAAAGTAGTATCATTCATGCTGCACTTTATCTGTAAAAACTGCCATGTGTGTGTATATATATCCTAGTATATATAGTATATCATGTTGGAAGTGGTTGCAGAGCACCAAATCTTTTTTTTTTTTTTTTTTTTTTTTACCTGAAGTACAGGAGATGGGATGACTTGACAGCTCTGGAGTCTGACTAGCATTAGGTATTGCAACACTTTCCTCATTCTGTCTCATGAGAAAGGCTGAGGTATATTCTGCTTAAAATGAATATTTACAGAGACACATGGAGAACATTAGCATCTGATCTTAACTAAGACATTTGATATATTAAAGAGCATTAACCAACTAATTCCTATAAAACTCCTTTTATAAATTTAAAATCATAGGTGTGTTTTTTGGAGAAAAAAACCCACATTCATGTAATGGCTTTACAATATTAACATAGTTATGTGAAACCTTTAAAAATAACAGGAAATGCAAGATTTATTAGTAATTTTCCATAGCACTTCTCTGAATTCAGCTGCTGAAGTCCTAGAGTATGCAGGAGACTACTGACCAGAGTTGCTGTGTGATTACTTCCTACCTTATTTTCGTCAAAAAATGAGCCAAGTTAATATAAAGCAGAAGGTTTCTGCTAAACTGGCTCATTTTGATCACTCAGGGACTGATCAGGGAGTGATCAAATGAGCAGTTAGGTGGCCGAGTGTGGCAACCTTCACCAGAGGAGATAGCGACACTGCAATTCAAGGTAGGTAACTAGCCAGCCCACATGGAGCCTGATTAATTTGTAAGGAGACAGAGCAGGTTGTTGCAAGGGAAGAGCAAAATTCATATTAAAAGACTCCTTAATGCAGAGAAATACACTCAGGAAAACACAGCACTCAGTTCTCATCACCAAATTGTCAGGAGAAATCATAGAACCATAGGAGTACAGAATATCACCAGTTGGAAGGGACCCATAAGGATCATGGAGTCCAACTCCCTGCTCCTCACAGGACTACCTAAAACTAAACAATATGACTAAGAGCACTGTCCAGACCCTCCTTGAACTCTGACAGTGGTGCTGTGACCACTTCCCTGGAGAGCCTGTTCCAGGGACCGACCACCCTCTCCATGAAGAACCTTTTCCTAATGTCCAATCTGAATTTCCCCTGAGGCAGCTTCATCCCATTTCCTCATGTCCCATCGCTGGTCACCAGAGAGAGGAGATCAGCACTTCCCTCTCCGCTGCCTCCCTTGAGGAAGTTGTAGACTGGGATGAGGTAAGTTTCTTTAAAAGTGAACCACACTCCAGTTCATAAAATGACAAGTTCAGCCATTTACCTTGTTTCATCCTTGGTGTCTTTAACACAGCAGTTCTCCAGTTACTCTCAAAGGAAAAGCACACAAATGATCTTCCTAATGCAGTCTTTTCCATCAGGTGTCTGTGACCAGAAATAGGACCTGATGGTGCTTTTTGTTCTTTAGATGCCCAGGATGAAAACAATCTGCTGTTTCAGATATGAAATTCCAAAAACTGGACTGGATATGCATAAATTCTTAAAAATATTGACTTTTTTTTTTTCAAAGGGACATATCATATTGCCTACATGTGCAGATATGTTGGGCTAGGGCTTCTCAAAGTCCAATTCTTTTCAGATTACTTTTAAGTGTGTGGATTTTTTTTTCTCCAAACAATATATGTCAGTAAAATCTAAAGGGAAGGAAAAGGTGTGGGAAGTATGTGAAGAATCAATTATTCTTCCTCAAATCCACCCCCAGAAAATCCTTGTTTACTTGTTCCATAACCTCTTGAAATAAAAGAATGGCTATGTGTATCTACTCCAAACATGATATATGATAGTACCAATAAATGCAGTAGACAGAAACGGTTTCACAACAGACCACAGTAAGCACGTCGATCACTAACAGGCACCCAAATACATTCTCCAAATCCCTCATGTTTGTTTGCTTTGCTAGTCAGCCAGCTTTTTTTTTTCACAATGGCTAATGTTATAAATTT
This sequence comes from Balearica regulorum gibbericeps, assembly GCF_011004875.1. Classification (NCBI taxonomy): domain Eukaryota; kingdom Metazoa; phylum Chordata; class Aves; order Gruiformes; family Gruidae; genus Balearica; species Balearica regulorum. The sequence continues at coordinate 35,491,036 of NC_046185.1, forward strand.
TCTCAAGCAGTCAAATTATTTGTGGCTCACAGTTACACAAGATTGACATTGATGAGTGACTTGATTTTATATTCTAACATAAAAATTGATTTCATAATGTGTATTGACTGCTCAAGCAAGGGCGGAATTTGACATATTTTAAATGAAAAAAAGAAATTTTGAACTTATCAACAAAGTTTTCCTCCTGCAACTCACTGCTTTTCTGTACAGCTCTGTACTCTCTGGATAAGTCATTTGCATGCCACAAATCCAAATGAAGCATGGTTGACTATATGATTGCTATGAATATGCTGTGAGTATGAATGATCTGCATTGATTCAGAACCTCAACAACCCTTCCCATGAAAACTTTATGTAATGGTGAACTGTTGTCTCCTGTCAGTGCAGATTGTCATTAAAAACATTGAAGAAAAGATTCAGAATGGTGGGGCACTGGTGTAATAATCAAGAATGAAATGTGAGTTTGCAAAGAATGGTCTTTGTGGTTTCAAGAGAGAATGATAAAAAACTTTCAAAACTAGCTAAAATAATATATAAAACTAGTTTTTCTTCAAAAACAGCTTCTTATGCTGTCACACATCCTGAAATCTTCTGGATATCGGTTTTGTATTCTTTATGAGTAAGAACATGTCTGAGGCTCACTGTGCTTTATATTGTTTTTACTGTAATGCCAACATACTGTTCCAGCAAGAACACAGAATGCTTAAAGACAGGAGTACTCCGGTTACATATTGGGGAAAGAATAAACCAGCACAGAAAATGGTGATATAGCAGCCATTAAGGTGATTTTACATCACCCTCAGACATTAAACAAATAGTTAGAACACTGGCACGTTAATGGAAAATTGTTTAAGTTAATAAAAAGAAAAGCTATTAAAAAACTCATAATGTCAAGAAATTCTTTAAGCTCTTAGTGATGGGAAACAGAATCATCCAGTGGAATGCAAACAAATGTTTCTGTCAGCTATAAAGAGATCTGTTCTCCATTACCATGGCTGTCATGACATCTTGTATTTGTGAGGTGGACTTTTGAAGAAGTCAGGTGTCTTTGTCAACGTATGCCTGCCTGAACTGCAGGTACCACCTGGATCAGCTCTATCCCTCTGCAGTGTCCGTGCTGCTTTTGACAGAAGACGGTGTTGCATTTTCAATCGTGTTGCCTGTATTACAGAAATTTTTTGCCTCTGACCCACACGCAGTAACACATAGCCCTTGCAGCCAGCGATGAGTCAGATCAAGTAGGGCCCATCCTTTCTCTTTCTAAATCCCAAGTTAGCCTGAACCAGCTCTACTACAAGTACAGCCAGTCTGACATGAGTGGAAACTAATTAAAAGAGAAGGTGCTCTTTGGCTTTTTTAAAAATCCTTTTATTTTCTGGGGTGTATGCTACACACCATATATGATATGTATGCTACACACCATAATAAAAGATTTACCTTTCAGAAAAAAATTAAGTACCCTGGGTGCTTAATTTGATTTGCAAATGATTTTGAAATGTAAAAGGCAACAAAGACAAATTTTAGAAAACCTCTTTAAATATAAAAAGAAAACATTAGCCTCAATAATATTTAAAACAATTTAAATGTTAGTTATTTCTAAAAGTGAACGCACCACCAGCTCTTCCTACGCTCAGTCAACAGGCTTTATGGTGTGTTTTCCTGAAGATCCTTCTCCCAGTGACTTTCTCAAATGCCCTGGGTTCCCGCTTGCACAGATGATATTTCCTTCTTGACTTGGCCTTCCAGGTCGCTGTGCAGTGTGCTATATGCTGCCACCATGTCTCAAATTCCTATAATGGGCTGGATTTCCAGTCACTCTTATTTCACACTCATGTTAAGATCTTCTGGATTTCTACGTACAGCTGTATTTAGATGAGGCTTTCTATGCAAAGCACTTTTTTTTGCATCCTCCGTTTGCTGCAGCCAAGCTTCAGGTGGCTGATCAGGCCACCACACACAGAGCCAGGGCCGAGTGGCACACGGCCTCAGCCATCTGTGCCTCCTCCTCCTCCTCCTCAGTGACGTCCTCCCGGTGAGGCTGCTGCCTTCCCGCCATCGTGTGCTGCCCACATTCTGTACCCACCGCCACAGCTGCTGTGCCTCATGGCTGCTGACAGAGCCAGGGGTTGAGGAGCAGCCCAGGTGAGGTGCAGCAGCCATGGGAATGGCCATGGCATAGGCTGAGGTGCTGGCCATGGGCATGAGATGTCAGTGTTGGTGTCAGCAGGATGTTACTGATAAACTCCCTCACCTAACAAGCCATGTCCTTAGAGACCCCTGTGCAGGGTGGGCACATTAGGACATGACTGGTTTTGGGTTGTGTGAAGCAGCCTCTTACCTTTGCAGGCCCTTGTTTTCACAGGTCTGACTTCTGCAGACCTTGTTCTAGGCTGCAAGATGCTGCCAGGTAACTCCGGTACTTCTCACATTAAGAAACAACATCACTGAATTTCCTAAATTCTTTTTTTGTTTGTTTTGCACTATCTGCCTAGCCTTCAAGCTTAACCCAGCAGTCCTTTCTATATCTAGCATCCTCCCCCATGCCACCCCAAAACATAGTCTTCTATTAACCATAACCCTAACCTGGTGATCCTCATGAATTCCCACTTTGGGTTTGGGTTTGTGTTGGGGACAGGCCATGAAGGGTTTGATCCTGGTGGTGCTTTCTCACTCTCCTCTACAGAAGTTGCAGGCCAAGATCAGGAACTGTTGTGGGATGCTGGGATGAAACTGGGTCTGGAGTCATGGCGTTTGAGTGAAGGTACCATTGGGGTGATAAGTGCTGTTGATTTGATTAGAGGACAGTTTATAAAATTTTAACAAGCCCAGTAATCTGCTTTTTTCATTGTTTTCCCTATTTTCAGGTATCTGAGAGGTTTGTAGCATCTTACATACAGATGAGACGATGTGCCTACTGTCACAAAGTACTCCAGAGTGAGATCTGAAATTACAGCTGCTATCTCCTAATTCAAAAGCTAGTGAAACACATTGGGGTTTGTGTATGGTTAACTTCCTGTTTATGCTATAGCAGCAGCATTGCTTGCACTTGGGACACGGAGATAAGTTTGAGAGAAATAATAGAAAGCAGGTTCTCATTATAACATGTAATTACATCATTTCCTCAGATTAGATTTCAGCAAAATATTGCAAATTCCTTGTTTTCACATAAAAATCTTTGTAAGATATCAGTGTTGTGCCTCTGACCCATAAAATTATTTTTACATTAAAAAGTACATTAGTTTTCCCTGGCATCAGAAATTCCTAGGGCCTTTTGAAAGATGTACCAAGTTCTGCTTGTCCACTTCTTGGGTCCTAGCCCAAGAAAAAAAAATCTTACATGATGCCATTAGCAGCTAGGATTGCAAGAAAACAACAAATACATACCTAAATAGTATATTACTGTATTTGGTTACTTCTAGCAACACCATGAAAAAAGTCATTGGTTAAAAATTACTTTTAACAGTATTGTAGGTTCATCTTGCTTCTTCAAAACTGAGTCAATAAAAAGCTCTTGGCTTTCTGATATGCTTTTGTGCCACCCCAGGCAGACATGTGTTTTGACTTAAGGTGGACACTTGTTGAGAAAATTTCTGCCACACAATTTTGGTTTTGCCTGAGAAGCTGTTAATTCTGTTGATAGCACATTCAACAAGCATGAGTTAGTTATTCAAGCACTTAGCGACTGCTCTGGCAATCTCCTTAAAGAGGAAAAAGCATGACAAAAGTATGAGCGTGGGAACAAGTGGAAGTTATATGACTACCTTGGTGTGGCTTACAATATTGAACTTTAAGTATCTAATTGAGTTGTCTGGCTCTTGGAAGCCACTGAGCCTGCACGGGGAGCATAAATTTGGTACCTGCGGTTAAAAAGGGCAAATGCTTTTCCTGCATGTAAAGGTAACATTAGCATAATGTGACTGTGATAAGGTTCCACATGCTTTATAGCTCTTTTTTTCTTTAACTGGAGACCTCCTGAAGCATCCTGCAGGAAGCAAGAGTACCAGAATGCAGTTATCATCAGATGTGCTTGCAAACCAAAATTAGTCATCCAAGTTAAAATAGCAGATAACCAGGAAATCCCCCTGAAGCAGTACCATTCCTTACCACATTTTTACAGAAACATCATCTTGTAGTTCTCTGCTTTATTCATTTATTACCACAGGCCAATACTGCACCTCCTGAAACCTAAACCCAATAAACACTAGAAGTGTTGCTAGAACTTTCTGTAACAGTGCACTTGGAAAAACATCCAAACTTCAGATGGAGCTGGGCAAGCAAATCTCTTGAAAAGTTTATAAATGGGGTTCTGGAGTACTGAGCAACTACAGGGTTGAAGTTATGTCCTGTGAAGCATGTCCCTATGTGTTGCCTCATTGTGGCAAGCAGGTAGTGCTTTATTTAGAAATTATTAGGAAGGTATGCCTTCCCAGTAAATGTTCGTTACAAGTTCCTTTTGAACAATAATACATTTAGCGTAAGAATTTAGACTCTGGAGTTACTGAACTTTATGAGGTTGGCTTGGTTTCACTGTGGAACTCTTAGCTTAGAGCATTTCAGATTTCTGGCTTTGCAAACACATTTCTGAACAAACTTGCCAAAAATAGAAGTGAGATGCCACTCTATTTTTTTTTTTGTTAAATTATTTTCTATCATTAAGTGTTTCAAGAATCTTTCTGCCATAGCAACAAAAGAAAAAGACTTGCTTATTAGATTTTATATGTCACAGAGGGGAAATAAAACCAAACAAATATTATGCTGCACATCAAACCATGCACATACCCAGCACATTAAATAGGGAAAAAAAATCTATTAAAGCTAGATTCTCTTTCATGAAACAGAGAAGTAAAATTGTTGGAGATACTGCCCAGATATTCAGATTCAGCCATCCAAGGCTATACCTGGGAGGCCTATGCATTCAAACAGAACAGCTATACAAAATGCTAGTGTATAAGATAAACGCTGAATGCGTGACAGAAATAGGTGTTATATGAAAGTCTGAATAAAAGATGTTTTCATTCTCTTCAAGAAAAGTCTTCCAAGAGTCTTGTTCTGTAAATAAGAAGTGCATTGAGCAGCCTTTATGCCATTCTTCTCACCAATTGCAGTCTCACTGTACAAACAGTACTATACAAACAGTATCAGTTGCTTTATACACTTAAACAAATTTGGATGGACTCCCATGGTTTTGTCAGTCAGGTTTTTCAAGAAGGCTGGAAAAAGCAGTAGGCACAAAAATTGCAAGAAAATAATTTCTTTACAAAGATACTCTAAAAATTCCTTCGGAAATGTATTTGAAGGCAAGGAAATAACAGGTTTAGAGGATTTTAATGCCAGTTTACAGTTTGCAATGTGCCTTAAACCTTCTTAAAGCTTCTTAGATTTAGTTCTCCCACTGTAATAGTTGAGATTAATTTTCACTTATTACTAGCTTCTATCACTAGTTCCAGTAGTCTTCCCACCAACATCACTGTAATCTTCTCCCTACTGCTCCTTCATCTAGCAACTAATTTCAGTTAGAAAGAACTAGTTCCAGTTTTAAGGGGAACCTTATATAGTCATTAGTAGGAAGAATGAGATTTCATGGAAAGATTTATAAGAGGAAGGAGGAACCTTTTCCCATTTGCCCACAGGTCACAAGTTTTCTTTTATTAAAACTGGGGATAATAATACCTATCATCTACCTTTCAGGTGAATAGCTAATAACTAGTAGCTAACTGCTGAAATAAAGAATGTCTTCAAAAGCTGTATGTTACTAGTATTCAGCTGAAGGAAAAAAAAAAGAGTCTTCAGCATGAGACATTAAAGGGTATAGAAACCTCATGGAAAGAAAACACGGGTCTGTGTTACCGAGAGAATGAAGTAGGGGACTAATGAGTGAGGACCTGATGTACTGTGAACTTAGAGTTCTCCATGAAGTCAGCATGAACCTTAGTCGCTTAATATATTTTAAAATCAAGTACAATAGTTCGTATTTATAACAATAGTAATAGCATGTGGGAAGTGAAGAACAATACCTCCATTAGTAAAGAAAGATGTCTTTGTTACCAAAACTGTAAGAAACCAGAGGTAAACCTTCATTCATCTGAAATATAACACACTGACAACTCGCTATCTCTCTCAACTACTTAAGGGAGGAGGTAGTATGCCTTTTTTCAACTTTTAGAAATGTGTTGAACAGCTTTCCACAAAAGACAAATGTTCAGTACTTGGCAGAATAAGGCACATTTCTAGATGCTTGAGAAGTTTGCAATTTCTAGCGAACATTGGAGCCTTTCGTGCCACCGGTGTTCTAACACTAATGTCACATTAAGAATACAATTTTTGTATTATGTCCTGTGATCACCCATCATCCATTTAAATGCTAATAAAGCACCTGTGTCTGAGTTCACAACTTGTTCATGGTAATCTATCAACAAATAGCAGCTAAAATTAAGGTTTCAGTACCTCCTTATTACCGAGATCAGTAGGGAGAAACAGGGCACGCATGGTACAAAAGGGGACCGTTACATGCATGAGAAAGTTAAACACTAAGTTCTAGAAATCACAATAATTTTTCAGTTTGAAGAGTGCTGAAAATGTAATCACATGGCTACTTTGGTGTTTCTGATTCGACATGTATTATATTCTCAGTTTTTTCCAAAGACATATATCACATGCAAGGCTCAACTGAGTCACAGCCAATGCCAGAGTTTTCTTACAGTGCTGTGTTCCCAGAACAGCAATGAGAGCTGGTTGGGTTGTGGGGAATCAATTGTGGGTGAAAGCCATTCACACCTATGGACTATGCAAGATATTACCAAAGTTAAAGTATAGGGTATAGTATAGGAAATGTGTAAGAAAAGAGTGCAAACAGAGCAAATGTCATAGGCTAGCCTCTATTCTTCTTGTTGCAAGTCTGGTAAGAGGGAGAGCAGTCACAGTGTCTCTCTTGCTGTGGCTTGCAAGAGAAGGAGATGCTCACACCTTCCTTTTCAGTTTTCTTTTACGCAGATTCACAGAATCACAGATTGGTAGGGGTTGGAAGGGACCTCTAGAGATCATCTAGTCCAACCCCTCTGCTAGAGGGTTGCTCTGCTAGAGCAGGATCACTTAGAGCAGGTCGCACAGGATCGCATCCAGGCAGGTTTTGAATATCTTCAGAGAAGGAGACTCCACAACCTCTGGGGGCAACCTGTTTTAGCTTTCAGTAGTTTAGTTAATGCAAATTACCAAGTGAAGGGCCAGATATATGAAGCAAAGCAAGCTGATTGTGTGTAGTGATTTAACCTGGCAGGCAGCTAAAACAACCGCACAGCCATTCACTCACTCCCCCCCTCCCCCCACCCCCCAGCCCCGCCACAGCTGGATGGGGGAGAAAAATCAGGAAAAAAAAGATAAAACTTGTGGGTTGAGATATAAAGGCAGTTTAATATGACAGAAAAGGAAGATGATGAAGATGATAGTAGTAATAGCAACAGCAACAATAATAATAATAATGTATAAAAACCAAGTGTTGCACAGGACAATTGCTCACCACCTGCAGACTACCCAGTCTAGTTTCCAAGCCACGCTCTAAACCCCCGTCCAGCTTCCCTCAACTTATATACTGAGCATGACATCATGTGGTATGGAATATCCCTTTGGCCAGTTTGGGTCAGCTGTCCTGGCTGTGTTTCTTCCCAGCTTCTTGTGCACCCCCAGCGTCCTCACTGGCAGGGCAGTGTGAGAAGCCAAAGAGTCCTTGACTTAGTGTAAACATTGCCTAGCAACAACCAAAACATCAGTCTGTTATCAACATTATTTTTGTCCTAAATCCAAAACACAGCACTATACCTGCTACTAGGAAGAAAATTAACTCTATCCCAGCCAAAATGAGGACACTGTGGAAGAAATTCAACCTCTTATGGTAACTAAGGATGTAGCCAACATTATTCAGTGTCAGGATATGTACATTTTAACACATTAGGTCAGATTTCTGGCACAATTTTGTGCATGGGTGGTTTGAGACATGAAAGGGAGTTGGAGTAGATTTATTTCCACAGAAAATAGGGCAGTTTACCTTGCCAGTTTCATACTGACCTGACTTATTGACATGTGCATGGGTCGGCGCAATCCCAAGCACAATTATAGGCTGGGTGAGGAATGGATTGAAAGCAGCCCCGAGGAGAAGGACTTGGGGGTATTGATTGATGAGAAGCTCAACATGAGCCGGCAGTGTGCGCTTGCAGCCCAGAAAGCCAACTGTGTCCTGGGCTGCATCAAAAACAGTGTGACCAGCAGGTCAAGGGAGGTGATCCTGCCCCTCTACTCTGCTCTTGTGAGACCCCACCTGGAGTACTGCATCCAGCTCTGGGGCCCTCAACATAAGAAGGACATGGAGCTGTTAGAGTGAGTCCAGAGGAGGGCCACGAAGATAATCAGAGGGCTGGAGCACCTCTCCCATGAAGACAGGCTGAGAGAGTTGGGATTGTTCAGCCTGGAGAAAAGAAGGCTCTGGGCATACCTTATTGCAGCCTTCCAGTACCTGAAGGGAGCCTACAGGAAAGCTGGAGAGGGACTGTTTGCAAGGGCATGTAGTGACAGGACAAGGGGGAATGGGTTTAAGCTGAAGGAGGGTCGATTTAGATTAGATGTGAGGAAGAAATTCTTTACTGTGAGGCTGGTGAAGCACTGGAACAGGTTGCCCAGAGAGGCTGTGGATGCCCCATCCCTGGAAGTGTTCAAGGCCAGGTTGGATGGGGCTTTGGGCAACGTGGTCTAGTGGAGGGTGTCCCTGTCCACATCATGGGGGTTGGAACTAGACGATCTTTAAGGTCCTTTCCAACCCAAACCATTCTATGATTCTATGATTCTATAATTGTTAGCCACATATGCTGTAGACACGACTGAGCTACTCCAAACCTGTGGAAAAAAGTTGCAGATTCTTCCTAAAAACCTGCCAGGACGCCAAAAAAAAAAAAAAAAAAAAAAAAAAAAAGAAAAGTTTTCAACGTAGCAGCTGTATAATGGATCTAGTCTGTCCTGAATAAATGACAGCAAGATTTGACTTAAGACTCTGCAGTCTACACAAAGCATTGAAGACTTGCAGACTCATTTTCATGTTTGTCAGCAGTTACACACCTTTCATTGACTGCACTGAATATGCTTTGATAAGCAGCAGCCTGCCAGTAGGAGGGTTTGCAACCTTCTGTACATTAATTATTAATTACAAATTGAGACTTAGCTTGCACTTTTTTGTTAACTCCTCTATGGTTGTCATGATGATATATTCCTGGGCTTAGTTTGTTTAGATCTATGTAGATTTCGATAAAGAGTAGGTAGATGCTGTTATGTGGAAAAGATAAGATGCCCATGAGCACCAAGCACTTAATAAACTTCAGGTGTTTTACAAACAATGTCTACAGATCACAGTTCAGGAATCAGAAGGAGCATAAATCCTGATGTATTTGAACTTCTCCTTGGATGGCTGGAGTGGAATTATCCACATGAACTGAAAACCAAGTAAGTGTAGCAGTCATGCTCCAGAGAGCATAAAGCATCAGTAATAACCCCACCAGTTTCAACATGCTAGTCTGTCAATCTAATAGTAGTTTTTAAACTCTAATATATCTTTCAAGGGAAGGGCAAAACCTCAAAGGAAGCTAAAAATGTTTCACTGTGGAATGACATAGAGAAAAACTCGGTCTTAATTTTTGTTTTTGTTTACTAAGATACATAAGAACATTTTTCAAGTTACTTAATGATCTCTGAGGAACACGGAAAAAAAATATTACAGATCTCAGTCCAAGCCCTACTCAACTTAATGATTTCTGTAACCACACTGAACACAAAAAAGATGAGAGTTTCGTTGCTTAGTATTTACATTTGGTTCAGATCAACCCTCTAGAATTCTTAGGAAAATTTATCAGTCTGATAATGTGCCCATCTTTCAACATGCTGGCAGAAAACAATGAAAAAAAAAAAAGTGATTATTCTGCTCCTTTCTTGGGAAAAAAACCCCAACAAAACCACCAAGGCAAAAAAATGTTACTCATTCCCTCCTAACCAACTTTTTTCCTAGGGCCAAGTGAGTAAGTAGAACCATACATAGATGCCAAATTTCCAAGGACTGAGCAGTTTAAATGTCGAGAAAATAAGCACAGGGGTTGGTCATTGGCTTACCTATGGCTATCTACAAACTGCTGAACTCAATATCCCTCTGCTACTGCCAGTAAGTCGCAGTGACAATAGTTTTTGCACAGGCCTGAAATTTCTTTAGGTATCCCATTTGTTGCAGTTCCTACAAGACTTATCTCTGAATCTTATACTGTGAGTCTTTCTCACACTGGACAGGCATAGTCTCTACATTCATGCTGTGAGGTCCATTTAACTCTAAGTTTCTTCATTGCACAGATTATGTGGTACTGTTGCAGCTCCCTCACATTTTTGGCACTCATCTGGACTGATGCAGTGAATTCAGCTGCATTTTAAGGGTGAAATCGCACTTCATCAATACCCGTTTTTATGTTTGCGCATTTTATATACCATATGCAAAACCAGTGTGGTCTGACTGCCAGCACACAAGTCAGATCTGGGTAACTGGATGCCTCCCTCTGGTCCACTGCCTCTTCCGAAGAGCAAGCTGAGAAGAGCATTTTGGTTCTGTCTCTCAAGCTGCCTCTTGCTGCACTTGTGAGCAGAGTGTATATGCCGAGACACTTGTGCCTCATGAGTGAAGAAGGGGATGGGCTTTGAAATGCATCTCCTGCTGCATGTGAATACAGGTCTGGTTTCAGAGCCTGGAGCTATTAACAAAGGTGTCCTCACACCCAAGAGGAGGTATGGTACGTGGTGAGAGGAACAATTCTGAATTCAGTCTTCAGTATCTTCAATCTGGAAATGCTCTGCCAATTCAAGTGCTGATTCAGGAAATTATGTTTTCTTTTTCTGAAACAGAAATGCTCCCCAGTCACTGATATAGAGATGGGCAATCCTCTAAAATTTGACAAATCTCAGCTGATACTTGCTGGCATAATGGCAGTTCTGTGGCAAAGAAGCATTTAACAAACTTGAATCTCCATTTCAATCAATCAATCAATCAGTTATTTTCTATCAACTGTACTACTAACAGTTATGTATTGTACCAATCTCACAACAGAGATGACTTAATCTTTTACTGATCAAGTCACAAGTTCTACCTAATCGCTAAAGAGTCAGATATTTTAACCCTTAGTTTATCAAAAGAAACCTTTCATCCAGTCCTAGATTCTAAAGTTTTCTGGTTTGTTTTTTTTTTTTTTTAATTTCATTTTCACTTGGCCTATTTCACAGATTTGGAAGTTGGTAGGTTCTTAATTTCCCAATTTTAACAGATCTTTTTTGTGGCTTTATTTGCTTGTATGTCCTAGAATATACACATATGATTTTGTGAATGTAATTTTATTAGTAAAGGTAGATAAGCTTCTTATCTTCTCCTCTACGGGGAAATTTGCTCTTTAGTCTCTTTTAGTAATTGCCATTTTTTCCTCCCTTCATAATTTCCTTCCAAGAGGTCCATCCTGCTAGTTTCCTGGTTAAATACTGTCTTTCGAAGTCCAAACTCCGTAGTGGATTTCAGTGTTTGTGGCTATTTTCAGCAATTTACCTTCCACCTTTAATTCTTCTTATTCAAAATCTGATCGTCATCTGACAACTTCCCCTTTACCAGTGCGGTTGTTCTCACTTGTCAGCCTGCCAGTGACCTACTCTATTGCCTTCCCCAGAAATACGCAGATAAATGCATTTCCTTTCCTGGGTAGGAGTAGATCCAGTGCAACTTATCTGGAGATCCCACACTTCACGTTACATGAGCTGACCTCCACCTCTGCCCACCCTGTCCATTCTACAACAGAAGAGCCAGAGGACTCTCTCCTCCTTGCTTACAACCCTTTATTATCACTACTGTTTTTCTTTTTTTCCCTTTTGTCTTCACCAAAGACAGTCAACGAAGTCTGCCTCTTCCTACTCCTTGAGCTTCAGCATAAGGAAAGTTCAGAAAGTCAGTATGTACATTTTGTCCATACAACGGGTAACTTACTCTCTTTTTTAATCCTTTTCTTCCCGATCCCGCTATATCCTTCCATACCAGTTCTCTAGCCTTGTGTCTGGTGCTGGTCTTTGTTAGAAACAGCAGGGCAGACTAGATTAATCACAGCTGATCCCTATCTGAGATAATTCTGTGTTTCTTTTGAATGTTTTTATTATTATTATTTACGAGAGCCTACATTTTTTCCAGTGGAGGTGCTCCTATATAGTGAATTTGTACTTACTGATAATAGTTTTGATATTCATAGCTATAGACAGCTTAGAAGCAGCTCCAGAATGAAAGAAGTTTGTAGAAAAGCTGAAAACTAAAGGCACAAAAAATATATTTGTGATAGGGCCCAATCCTAGAGAAAACTCCCATTAAGCTCATCTGCACAAGGAATGGAAGATTATCCCCAATCAAGTTTTATAGGAAGTCTAACCCCACCCAGAAAAAAAGAAAGTGTTTCCAGTCTTTGTTTCTTATAATTATTTCTATCTGTCCTCTAGAACATGTGTGTTTCTTATGACTACAGTATATTCAGTCTTAGTTTAAACAGTGATAAGTATATTTATAGATCTGTGTAAAACAAAATATTACCAGCATGTCAGCATTTGGTTGATCTTCACATTCTTGGCTTCAGAATGGTTTAAAATAAAACATACACACAAAGCAGGGTTGTTTTTTTGGCTCTGGTTTCCTCGTTTTTGCCCACAACAGACCTGGCAGATGTGGAATAGCTGGAATGTGCATATCTAACAATTCTCTTCTGTGCCATCATTTGAAGCTGTAGGAGTGCAGTTATTTGGCTGTAGCATGGAACAGAGTGATGAATGTGATGAAATACAGATTTCGTTTATGACCAGGGGATAAATGCTGTTCAGGTCACGAAAACAGATTAGCACATGGGGACAAAAAGTTCACGAAGAATTCCTTTTTGGAGGTGGAGGGAAGGGTACTAAAGAACTGCAGCAATTAAACTGAAATGACTAGGTAGTTACTGAGAGTATATAAAAATAAATACAAAACAGGAACCACAAAAGGATGCAAGTTTCTTAATTGCTCTGGCCTTGGGATGGCCTTGCTGGAGAATCACAATCTGATTAATCATGATAACAGAGAAACTGGATTGCTTCACAGAAGATTTTACATTCATAGTTTTGTGGAGAAGTTTGAAATTGTTTCAGGGGCCTCATACCCAAGATAAACCCAAAACAAATAAAAAGAAGTCAGATAGCTGTAAAAATGAGTTATGAACCAAGACTTTCTCAGATGACTATTAAGCCTTGATCAGTTTATAACAGATCAAAGAAAGCCCTTCCCAGTGTAGGCAGGACTGTTATAGCAGAAATTGCGCTCTTATCAAAGCCAAACCCTTATCCTGAATTCAGATGTAGATGCAAGCTTGATAAATGAATCTGTTTTTAAAGTTGACTGCATCTAAATGTGAGCAAAGGTGTTTTAAAGATGGATTCATGGCATATAATGCCATGCATCTGTGTGCTGGATCAACTTAAAAAATAAGGCTAAAAAGATACACATCCATGTAAGGTTCAAAAAACCAGAAACACACTCTACTATTTTAGTAATAGTGGAGTATTCTGAATAGTTCATGAAAGTGAGTTCATGGGAGTTTTTCTTTGGTAAGAATATCAGTACTGAGTAAAGAGATATCTGATAGATCAGATAGAAACACCCATTACCACTGAGATTTTAATGTAAAAACAAATCTGTTTTCCAGTGCATGCCTTGTTTTTTTTTTTAAAACAGCTCGGTTATTTCTTCCAGCAGGCTATATCCATACAGCATTTTCCATAGAACGGGGCTCAGTGGCTGGCAAATCAAAGAATTTACAACTATCCAAGTCAGAAGCAGGGAAAGAGGAAATATTTTCTGAAAAACCTTTACTATGTCCCATGTAGTTCAAGAAGGGTGTGTCTGACCAGAAAATCTTTCCTATGAGAGAGCAACCTGATTGTGTGAGGTCCTTCTAACAGATGTCCAGGTGGCAAATAGGCTTGGCAGCTAATACTGGAATGATATGACCCAGCAAAAACTGGGAGATAGAGATTTTCCTTCCACACTGGAAAGTTTACATATTCTTTTGCTTCTAGTCAAAAATGTAGTCGATCTGGTAGGAAAGAGAGCAAGCCACTCACTGCAGGCATGTGGATGCAGGTGTGAAGAAGATAGCGGAGGACAAGGAGAAGTAGAGGACTTTCAGCCTGTTCTGAAATTTCTTGCAGCTTTGGGCTGTCTGGACATGTTGTTTTTCCCTGTCATAGTCAAAGCAGTCTAACAGCTTCACTAGTCTCACTGGTCCCCTTCTCTGAGGCAGCTCTTCTGTCAGGGACACTAGCCATAGGCCACCGCTCTCAGAGCTGTGGCCTTTGCACAGGGGACATTCCCCAAGGACAGGTCCCACTAGTATTATGGCCCATTTCTACATCTCCAGAGACCATCAGATTGTGCAGAAATTACTCAAGTCATAAAAAAGTTTTCCAAAGAATTGAGACATGTTATGTTGCTATTTCAATATAAGATAAAGGACAGGAAGGACATGACTCTGGGCTGAAGGAATTCTGTTAGCTCCTGCTTTCTCCACTGGCTTCAGTGGACTTAGTCCAGGTTTTAACTGAGCAGTGTTCAGCATCTGGCAGGGTTTGCAGAACTTGTCTGGTCAGATCCACTGTGATCTGCTGTTTTCAACAGCTGAGACATTAAACCATTTCACCGCAGTCACCAGTTCCAGGATTCATAAGCAGAGAGTGAAGACATCACTAGTTCTATAATGTCACGCAATCCCATGGGGAAATATATGTCTTTCTGTTTTTTTCCCTCAGTTCCTTAAGCTATCCTATGACCTGTGCTCTATAGTCAAATAGTTCGACATGCATTTGTTACACCACTTCTGAGCCTAGGTTTTTTTTAATCATCTAATGATGATGGCTGTCCTCCTCCAAAAACGCTTGAATACAATCTGATCCAATTGGTCGGCTTTGTTGGAGTGCTGAGCCAGCACGTTGTCTGAGTGCCAAGAGTCAATGAAGCCAAAAATCAGGGTCAAAAGTTGCTATTAGTTGGCACATACCTCTGGCAGGCTTTATAGAATATCCTGATTAAAGCACTTGTTAAGCCTTGACTGAATTCTTTTTCCTCTTATAAATACAGTTTTGTCAGATTTCATTTTTTACTCTCCACATGCTTTTGCGAAGAAGCCTGTGATCAGGGTGATGGAGTAGCAACCTGAAGCAAAAAGCAGGATTTCTGCCATACCAGAGGGATTTGTGTCATTCTAGATTATTAACTACTCTAGTGACAGGTGCTATCTTCTGCATTATCCCAAGATCATTTGCAAGGTAGGCTGTGAGCTGCTGTGACCAACGCTGCAACACTGAAGAGCAGAGTTTTGGGATCTGCTGTTGCACTTAGTCTAAAGAACCAGCAGATGGTGCAAAGAAATAAATCACCATCAGATGGAAACTTTGCAGCTGACCCCTTCCAGCCTGGGCCAGGACTCAGCCACTGCTAAGTGAAACTTCAGTTTCAGTGGAGATAGAAGTGAGCTCCAACTGAGAGAAACCAGATGTGATTTTGTGGGCTTTCACATCAACCTAGGCAGATCGGTAGCTTAGCTTAGTTTTGCTTTCAGGTGTTTAGATGCAAAATTCAGATACCTTAAAGCAGACACAAAGAAGAGCAGTTGGCTCAAATTTTTGCAGATCAAAATGAAGTTCATTGCATTTTGAAATGTGGAAGGTAGGGAAATAAATGCACAATCCAGCCATATTTGGTTATATTTCAAAGTTCAAATCCATGTTAAATCCAGGATTAATTGATGGGTGAATTTTCTGAGTCCAAATGGTGCAAATTCTGCTGGTTCTTCAGTTCTTGTGCAGTTTCTACTTCCTTGCGTTGGATCTGGGAAAAATCTGGCAAATTCATCTTTTCTAGTTTGTGCTTGGCCCAGACTCAAAAGTTTGGAGTGAAGTATCGATCCTTAGGTGTGAATCTAACCTCTGATCGAGGCATTTAGCATCTGGCTTTTAGGTGCTATTTGGACCCATAGCTGATCCAAACATGATACAGTACAGCTGAGCATGTGCCGTTCCATCACAAGAGGAGGTAATCCAATGGTATGTGCCTTCAGAGCCTTCCCAGTGAACCAGAACACCATTAAAAGTATCATTGATAACGCCTGTCTCTTCAGAACAAGTCTTAAATACCTTATTATTTGCCTCGTGTGTTTTACATTT
Source organism: Balearica regulorum gibbericeps (assembly GCF_011004875.1). Classification (NCBI taxonomy): domain Eukaryota; kingdom Metazoa; phylum Chordata; class Aves; order Gruiformes; family Gruidae; genus Balearica; species Balearica regulorum. Next base: position 35,507,313 of record NC_046185.1, read on the forward strand.
GGATTTTTTACCTGTGCGACGAACTAGGACTGCAGTTCATTATACACCCCTGGCTTAGGAATGTTTTCCTTGCGCACAGGGACTCTGAAGTACAGTTTTATGAACGCTTATTATCATGGGAGAGGGAAGTAACTGGAATTCACTCACTGCCTGTGATCAAATTTAAACTTTATAAACTTGTTGAACATCATGGTTTTAGACTAAAAAAGGGTAGATTTAGGCTAGATATAAGGAAGAAATTTTTTACAATGAGGGTGGTGAAACAGTGGAACAGGTTGCCCAGAGAGGTGGTAGATGCCCCATCCCTGGAAACATTCAAGATCAGGCTGGATGGGGCTCTGAACAACCTGATCTAGGTGGAGATGCCCTTGCTCGTTGCAGGGTGACTAGATGACCTTTAAAGGTCCCTTTAACCCAAACTATTCTATGATTCTGTGATCACTTTAATTCTCACACTTTTTGGAATTGTAAGGTCCTACCACAGCGTACAACCCTTTTTGTATATATGAAGAAGATGAATCCCTGTATAGATTACGGTCATTATCTTACTAAATTTGTATAATATTGGACCTGTTGTGGTTATTCCTTTATATTGGATTTTGGTATAGTTATAGCTAATGCAATGGCAGCAGCATTAGTAGTAACAATATTACATTTCTGTATGATAGGATGCAGAAACTAGAAGCACAACCTGACAAACCTGCCCCGGATCATGTTTGTTCACTCCACCAAAACAGATGTCTCTGGAATGGAACAGCAACACAATTAAACTGTAGTGAGAATTAGAATAGGTATGGAAATCTTGTGTTATCGTAATGCAGGCTTTTATGGACCAAGGCCCAACTTGGATAAAAGACCATCACTCTGGAATGAATGAGGAGCCTAGGGAGCATACATCTACCAACCTTTAGGTGGCAGATTTCGTTAAACTCTTTCTTTACCCAACGGGGCAAGACCGGACCTGCAGGGATTCACACTGCTTAAGCCAGACCCTTGCAGACCCCCACAGGGTCTGTACCTCTTCCTGACTCTGCAGGAAGTCACAGGTTCACCTCTGTTTTTAGGCACCCTGGTAAGGTCCCCTGGCTGGCTAGCATGAATACCTCCTATGACACGTATTTTCTCCCAACAGTTTGAATTTTTCCATTTTCAGTGTGATGTAGTAAATGGGAATACAAGCTATTTTCTTTTGTGAACACTCTTCCTTAAGAGTTACTTTAGAAAGAAGAAATGTTGAATTACATTTAATTGGGATTTTTTTCCCCTAAGAATTTGGAGGGCAGACATTCATCCAGTAACCAACTGACAATACATGGCTCCCTCTTTTAGGAGAGTTCACCCTGGATAAGAATAATTTTTGTTTTCCATCTTTCCTTTGGTGTTTTTTTCACATATAAATTTGCCTGCCTCCTTTGGAAGAACCGCAGGGCAATCAGAAGCCATTACAGCACTGCCTGGCCTTTTCCTGTACCAGTAGCATTTTAGTGATTTATACTCTCCCGAGAATTAAATACATTTTCCATGAACATTGACTGCAGTAGTCTTAAAAACTCATAAGCTGAGAAGTCTGAGCAGTACTTGGGCATTTATCTGACTAGTGATATTTAAAGGACACAACTCAAATGTCATCATTTCTATAGCAAATTACAGATATAAAAGTGCCTGTGTAATTAAAAGAATAGGAAAACAAGCTAGATGCTTGTGCAGACTCCATATTTAGAAAAAAGAGATTAAATTTGTGGAATAAATTTTTCCCCTCAAAATAATCTCCTTAGCCCTGGTCTTTAGAAAGTTTCTGTCCACTTTAAATAGGCTCAGACCTGGGTAGAAACTCCAATGATCCTGGATGTAAAACTGCTCTTCAAATTATTTCTGGAAAAAAATAATTCAGAACTGCATTCTGAATGCCAAGAAGAAATCAGAAAATATAATGATTAACATTTCATTTCTTTATGAATACATTTATCAAATATGCTTTATTGTAGCAGGGAAAAGAATAAGTAAGCTTTGAATGAAGAATATCTTTGAATGTTTTTGAATCTGATTCTGAAAACTGGAACAATACTAATACTTACAAATGAGAATATTAAACACGTCTGATGATAGATGATGTAATTTTTGGCATAACTGCATGATACAAAATTCAAATAGGTAATGTTCTCTGAAATGTGACTCAAATGAATGACAGTAGAGGAAGAGCAGATAATCAAATTGTGTATGATGTTACCGGGGAGCAGTTAGTCTCACAAATAGTGAGACTGTGTTTCTGTCATGGATGTTAGGAAAGTTCATTCCTCAGCAGAAGACAATTACCGGTTGACACTGAATTCAAACTGGTACTTAGACCTCAGTCTGTGAATTACTTGTGCATGCAAGTAGTATCAGGCAATGAAAATATTTTAGAGTTTATTATTTGCCAAAGGAAAATGAAGAAAGAAAAATATGTAATGTGATCACTCAAGTTTTGTTACTACAAACTTTGTTGCTACGAAAAATTTTCCCAATGGCTCTTCATTCCACCATGGACCAGTCAGTTAAAGACTTGAAGGCCTAGTGTCTGGCTTATGTGCCACTTGACAAAAATCTTAGAAAGGAAGACTTGGTTTTTGCATCAGAACTATATTCAAAAGGGTGAGATGAAAGGCACTTGGCAAATTTACTTTTAACTCTATTATTTACTGGAGACTATAAAGAGAACCAAAAAGATAGAATCTTACCAGGATGTGATCCAAAGGTCCTTACTAAATTAACAATGAACAGGTGTTTTATCACGAACATCCTTGTTTTCTTACTTCTCTGGAAGTCAAATTTCCAGGGAGTGTCTTGGATCAAGACCAGTTTCATAAAATAATGAAGTCACTGCTGCAATATAGCCGCACTGGATTTTAGAATTGGCTCAAGCTAAACAAATTGTCAAACCATAAGGTGCTGGAGGGGAGGATAGGGGGCAGGGGGGGGCGGGGTGTATTTCATACTGTTCATCCCTGAATCTGAAAGGAAGCAGAAGAGCTTAGTCACACAAGGACTTCCTTTGCTCTACTTTCCAGTAAGGATCTGCCTAAATTTCTCAGCCTTACTTGACAGGTGACTCCAAAGTGAGATGGGTGAGTATACCCATCTGGTGCCTGCCACAAAACTCTACCTGTCAGAAGCATCACATATTTTTCTAAACACAGAGTGCATGTCTGAACAGAGGGAGCGCTCTGATAGACTGGAATGGATACCAGGCTGTTGAATGGTATCTTGAATAGATATTAGGGTCACTGTATGAAATGCTGAGACCAAACAAAGGATTAACCACTCTAAAATGCCAATGCCATTATTTATTTTTCTCCATCAAAATGCAAATGCTCCTCCTGTAAAAGAATGGCTGAACAAGCGCCATTATCATAAGGTAATCACTCTCTCAGGGACCAGAGCCCTTTGGCTGAAATTCATGCCTCCCAGTGCTCAAGGGCTGTGATGATATCGTGGTATCTGTACTTTTATGTTTACTGCTTCTTCTGCATTGTTTAATAAATGGCAGAGATACATTCCAAGGCCTTTTTTATATACCACATGAACAGCACTTAAAGACTACAAGACAGGTTCTCAGCTGGTATATTACCTTACAGACTTCTGCAGTACCATGTTGATTCATATTCCCTGAGGATACAGCCTGCATACTGGAAATACTTTGCAGAAGGAAGGCTTATTTCCATAAGCTTTTCAGTTTAAATTACTCTGTCAGAAGAATCCTTTGACTGGACTGTATTATCATAGAAAAAGATATATACTTCGGACAACAGTGAAGGGTCTAGAACACAAGTCTTATGAGGAGCCGCTGAGGGAATTGAGGTTGCTTAACCTGGAGAAAAGGAGGCTAAGGGGAGACCTTCTCGCTCTCTACAACTACCTGAAAGGAGGTTGTAGTGAGGTGGGTGTTGGTCTCTTCTCCTGAGTAACAAGCAATAGGATAAGAGGAAATGGCCTCAAGTTGTGCCAGGGGAGGTTTAGATTGGACATTAGGAAAAATTTCTTCATGGAAAGGCTTATCAGGCATTGGAACAGGCTGCCCAGGGAAGTGGTTGAGTCACCATCCCTGGAGGTATTGAAAATATCTGTAGATGTGGTGCTTAGGGACATGGTTTAGTGGTGGACTTGGCAGTGCGAGGTTAATGGTTGGACTTGATGATCTTAAAGATCTTTTCCAACTGAAACAATTCTATGATTCTATTCTATGATTCTATAAAAAATGCTATGTAATCTTATCAAAAGTCATGCTCTGTAGCTCCACCCAGCTAGGATATACATCCTCAGAGGGACTGGGGAACCACTGTCAGTACCTACCAAAATCACAAATGATGTAACTAGAGAAAAAGAAATGGTAAAAATATACAAAGAACTGACTTCAGATCAACTGCCTGTAGAGAAATATTCAAAAATACAGATGACTCTAGGGCTTAGGGCCCAGATCACTTCCTATTGGCGAATGCAGAAAAACTCCTACTTGGGCATCAGGATTGTGTTCATATACATTTGGCTTTTAAAGAAGCTATTCCATCTCCCCAGTATATAACATACATCCAGATACTTCATATGATATAACGTGATTTAATGAAGTTGTGACTACCCGTGATTATAAAGGAAAAAATTCTGAACAGATTCTCAGTAGAGTAATAGTATGCTAGCAAAGGAACTTCCCTGACTACTCAATCATTATTTCTTGCCTAAGCTATACCGTGGCTCCTGTAAATTGTTTGGCATGTTAGAACCAATAAGGTTTAGTACGAATGTATGTGCGCTGTGCTTGCACAATGCAGGGGGAATGTTTGTGCATGGTATTAAAGAGCTACAGTCTGTGGGATCTGGCTGAAGAACAATGGTCTTGTGGAGGCCCATCTAGTCCAGCCCTCAGCACAAGACAAGAAGAAGAGCTGCAGGAGACAGCTGGTCTCACACAGGACTGATGCTGTTAACAGGATTAACAAAAAGCAATACCATTGATAAGACCAAGAGAGGGCAATGCCACTGAAGTAAAAGATAAATCAAGATGGATAATTCTTCAAAGACCAGAGACTGCAATCTGAAAGATACAGCACGCTTGTGGGTGTTCTCCACAGGAACATTGAAGGAGCATCCAAATGCTCTGGACAGCAATCTGGCTCCACTTCCCAGTGACTTGGTTAGCCATCAGACAGCACGGTGGGCAGCTGAGACTGGTGAATTGTAGAGAATAAGTAAGTGTATGTTTCTTCCTGCAAATAGTTTTAGCTAAAAAGAGGCTCTTCCTCTTGCTTATTTAGGATACAATGACTATTAATGTTAAGAACTGTTGACATCTGTTATTGCGTTCAAAGGTAATTGTGTAACTTGGCATTGTCCATGCATCTCTCTTCTTCATGGTCAAACTCCTTTTTTACCAGTTACTTCCAGAACTTTTGCCTATGGAACTGCAAAAAATACAACTTGATCTGAGTGTTTCATTTTTGCTAAATGCTAACCACAATCATTTCACCAAAAGACAATGTGCGATGTTTGACATGTTTGCATTTTGTGATCTGATTGGAAAATTATTAAACATGTATTAGGTTATATTCATGGAAGTGTAGCCTGAAGAAAGGATGCCAAAACTGATGGTTTGTGTCTTACTGTGACAATAGCTACCTGTAGCTACCAGTGTCGACAAAATATTTTGTGAATAAATATGAGCTCTTTTTCCCTGTCCTCTCACTGAGCACAAATCTCATGCATATGTTATTGTGGCACTGAATACCAACTAACAAACAGGGTATTTTAATGTTGCTTTAGGGATGTGTTTAGCATAGCCACATAATTCTTGGCCAGTAGGCAGTGTGAACTCATGGCTGTCCTCAAATGATTGTGCAGACATGCTTTCTGTTGCATTTCTGTAAGACCAAGAAAAAAGCCAAATGATGACCATCATTTACCACATGAACAAACTTTGAGATGTTAGGGACTAATCTCATCCCTCCTGGTACCTCCAGTTCTGAACCAAATCCTTTTTAAGGCAGTATGTCTTTACAAAGCATGCTATTCTCATGGTTTGTTCAGTTTATGTGACTTTGTCAAATCATATATTTCCTATCATCCTTTATCTGCGTTCTTCATGCAATGTGAACCAAACATCTGTACCTTTGGTCAGGAGGGAGCTCCTATTTAATACAAAAGAGATACAATGGAACGAAGGTGGCCCAGTTCAGCAGTATTTAACCTCCTCTGAATACACCACTGTGGCTTCCTACTTCGAGCTCTGATCGTTCGTTGCTTGCAGTGTTCCACACAAGGAGGCATAAGTCAATAGGAGTTTTGCTTTATTGTATGCAATTTTGAATAAAAGATATAAATATATATTGGTTTGAACACATTCGCAAAAGTTTATTTGAGCAATAACAATGTAATTAAAAATGGAAACACATTTCAGTACCTTTTGTATCTAAACAGTTGTTTTCTCTTCCCTCTCAATTCAGACTGCTTTGTCTCAGCTATCTCTCAGTAATTGTCTCTTTGGCCTATCAGTACTGTTAGTTGTCTATTCTTCTTGGACAGTAAATAAACTCTGTATTTCAGGATGACCTTCAAGCACCATTTTACTGGCTAACAGCTAAACCTTTATCTTTGCTGACCCATATTCTATTTGAAAACAACTGAGAGGTCTTTTTCAGATAAGCATTTTGGCAGTTAATGTTGGACTGCAGTATTTTTATTAGTGCCGGATGAATCCCTCAACACATTTCAACAAGTAAATGAGAGAGAAATCATTAAACATATCTGTGCAATTAACTACCCTAACGTATTGCAAACAAAAATTATTCCATGAGTAGCTGAACAAATGAAGTCTAGTTTTCTACAGATCTGTGTGTTACATCCCTTCATTTACTCAGTCCCCTCTCCTCACTGCAGTATGATCAGCTCCTTGCTATCTGCTTTTGGTTTAAACAAGGGCTAGCAGGGTGCATTGATCAAATGAATGCTGCACCGCAGACTAGAAACACAGCTACATTAAAATCGCCTTTCCTTGGTAGGGGAACTAATTTGGCTTTCTATATACCTTCTGATTTTCCTAAAGCTTATAGGGACTAAATGTGTTGAAGGTTTCTCTCTCTCTCTGTCAGACATACTTGAGCTCTCTATCCTTTTTTTTTTCCCCCAATATATGTAAAATCTTCACCCCTTTGTCAAACCAATAAAAAAAAAATAAAGAGGGACAGAGAGACAGACAGACAAGTGTGTGCAGGGTGTGCAAGTCTTGCTTCCTTGGGAAGCCTGGTAAAAAATACCCACTCTTATAGGAGATTGCATGAATATTTCTCCTAAGTTCTCATGCTACATGTTTAAACTGTCTTACAAAATATATGTCGGAGTTGTCAGAAATGTTCTCCTCAGTTATTTGTGTTACTATGTTATGTTGGACAAACACATTATAAACATTTAACTCCTCTGTCTGAATCATTTGGAAGACTTCTGCCCACTTTTTATTTCCAAATCAAAACTGGCACAAATATATTCCTACTGTTTAAAAAAGGTAATTAAAATTAAATGCAGTGTCAATGCAAGATGTTAAGGAATTTATAAGAAAATTCTTTGCTAACATTTTTGGCCATAGTCTTGTGATTATGTTAGCTTCAGCCTGGGCCAAAGTCCTGCAGGACTATGCCATAAAAGTCTGGCAGGACTGCCCCCTAAAAGTTAGTCCAGAACTGAAGCTGGAAAACCCTCTAGTGATTCCTTGTCATTTTCAAACATTAAATTAAGAAGTTTGTTCTGAGAGTTTTGTAGTAAACTTTGCAAATTGATGTTCTGGATATTAGCAGGAGCCTTTTGCTGCTGTCAGAGCAATACAGAAATGGACATATTCTGAGGAGAAAGAAGACATCGGTGCCCTGTGCTGCTCTGGGAAGAAGTAGGGCTATGGAAAACCTGCCAGGAACCTACTGAGAAGAAAGTGGGCTATTGCTAAGTCCACTCTTAGCTGGACTGAGCACTTCTTTCCAGAGGTCTGCTGCACTGCTAGAATCAAATGCAGTGGGAATGTTTTGCCCAGTTCTGATCCTTGCAGGAGCCGTTCACTGTTGCTGGAAGGTATTTGCCTGTAGGCTAAGAGCAGTCATGCATATCAACTGGGTCCAGGACACTTTGGCACAAAAAATATACCAGAATAAGGTTGAAGAAAAGATGTTAATTGCTACCCAGCAGAGAAAAAGCAACATTATTGGTATGAGACAGCATATTTCAAACGATGGTCTGGCATCTCATTTGCAGCCTATTTGAATGCTGCAAATTTGAATGCTGCCTATTTCTTTCTTCGTGAGCAGGGATCATGTTGGACTTTTTCTTCATGTAAAGGACATATGTTAAATACAATACGAACTCTCAGCTCCAAATTCCTTGATACTAATGGAAGTCTAGAGTTAACTCCACAGCCTTCTGAATCTGGTTTAGAGAGCTTAATCAAAAGAGCTGCATAGCTCTTCTCATGTATTTAAGAGGATTGCAATATAAATGAAGTGCAGGAAAAAGTGGATCACAACTTTGGCAACCCTTTTTCCTTCCCTCTATTTTTGGTCTCAGAGTTAAGGCCTTCAACATTTCCTTGTATGGACAAAACAATTAATAAAAAAACAAACCTTACAGTAGGGGCAACCATACAACTAAAATGGCTTTACTCTACCAGTGAGGAAAATACATAAAAATGGGCAATGGCCTGTAAAAGCCCCAATATCATACCACATATGGTGTGAACTGATAAAATTAGCGTAGGTGATCTGCAGATAATGTCTGGGAAATGTTAACAGTAAAACTGCATGTGCTGACGGCCTCCAAAGTTTAAATAAATATTCCAAGTAAATGTTATGAAAACCTCTACTCCTTTCAGAAAAATCTGTTCCAAGAAGGCTAAATGAGATATAGTTTATTTACATGAATCCCATTTTGATCTTCAATAAAAATAAAGTACCGGCTGTGTTGGACAGGATGGTATTGCACACCCAGCAGGACAGGGCACAAATGCCGGTCATCTCAGAGATATGCCCAGCCTGTGGAAACAGGAGATGATGTCCTCCTAGGATAGCTAGCAAAATTTTATTCTATGCATGTTCCAGTTTCACAGCCTCTAGAGTGCTTAAGAATGCAGGAGGGAATCCGATTCATTTATTGCCCTTAGGAAAGCTATAAAAAGCTATGTCCACACACAAGGCCGAAAAAGACCGCCTGGTCAGCAAAGAGAGAATTCTCCTGATCCTGGCCCAGCAGGACACTGCTTTTTACTCTGCAGACTTAATGCTTGCCTTGGGTTAAGCACAGTCTGGCTTGGAAGCAAGAGGCTTACTGAGATGAGGGGAAGGTGGAACTGCAACACTGAAGCAGATCCGTGATGTTTCTTGGGCTGGTGGACCTAACAAAGCTTTAGGTAAGGATAGGGACAAGAAGAGGTTTCAGGAACTGCAAATGGGAAAATTTTTTTTGAGAAACTACAGGAACAAGGTTTCTTTCTTCATCTCCCATCTTATCAAGAACTCTCTGCCTCACACAAAATGCCCACCCAACCTCTGTACCTTCCCACTTGTGTGGCATGTGTAGCCAAAAGAAGAGGAGGGAGGAAGGAAAAGGGTGGGGTTGAGGATGATGTCCCCTCATCAAGGCAGGGACAGAAACACAGGGGGAAAGATCCAGCAGGAGAGCTGCAGTGGGATGTGCTCACTGTGCTGGTGGACCTCTACAGAGGGCAAAACCAGCTGGAGGAGGGAGAGATAGATAAGAAGGCTTGTTGCCAGCCCGGGGTGGGCTGGCTGGGGGTCGGGGTGGGAGTGCCTCTGCAAGCAGGGAGCCACGTCCAGCCTTGCTGCTTGAGAGTCCATCCAAGATGAATGCAAAGGCTGGCTGAAGCCAGCTTTCCGATCACTGCTCCACTCCACCCCTAATGCTCCAGACTTCATTTACACTTGACTGGAAGCTCCACTGTTTTATTCACAAATTCCTTGTAGGTTCTGGATCAAAGTTTCCGTAATCCCTGACTTTCAAGTGGAAAAGGTCCTTTCAACATGGTGGATAGCCAATGCACGTTGTGGGTTGTTATTGATGGGTTTGGGTGGTGGGATCAGGCCTTGATATTGTAGTTTCAAGATACTTTGAGGTGGTATAGAGGTGGGGACAAAGCAGAGAGTGAAGCAGATGCTGGGGACGTGCAGAGGGCAGAACTGCTTCCCTCAGGGCCAGCTTCTGCCATTTTCTGTCTGAGAACTAGGCCATTCGATTCACCCCAAAATCACTTTTTTATAGATTCGAATCATGACATAACAAAGCAGTTAGAATCAAACCTGAGTGACATGCATTTTCAATTCTCGATTTTTAAAGGCTTTCATTTTTTCACATTTTTTAAAAATCTGAAATCCCAACAGAATCACATTTGTCAGGTTTTAATTTAAATTGAACGTCTTCGGTTTTGTAAAGTAGTTTGCTTTTGGGCTGATGGTATGTGTGTTAGGTTTCATATTTATGACTGAGTTACAGTCCCTGAATTAAATAAATAACACAGACCTATGAATGCTTTCTACTTTTGTAGCAATTTTTACTTTGAAGAAATATAAAAATAAATACAAGTTTTAGCTTGGTTGCATAACTGTCACTAACTTTTCTTTGTGTTCATTTAGTATAAATTAAATGGGAGAGAATAAGTATGTCTCATGACAGCCATGTAAAATACTCCAAGAACAGTTTCTCCATTTACTGGATAAGCAAATTGCTCCTTGGATTTTTGTGCTGCATAATTTGTGGGGAATACCTAAAGACAGGAAATAAATAAACATATATTCTTTGCCCGGCTGTGTGTCTATCTATAAACAAGTCAAATTGATGGGAGAAATAATAGCGGACGATGTTCAAAATACCAGTTTTTCAGTTCTGGCTTCTGCTCATGCCTGTCTTGTGTGTGATCCAGTTTTTAAAACATGAATGCTAAAGAGAATGTGAACTGTATATTGTCTCTTCTAACATCATAATATGATAAAATAATTTCTGAGGATTTTTTTTACCAATATTAACATTTCAATGGCTATATTTTCCACAGGTAGGGTAGGATTTTCTTTTCTTTATCTATGTTGTTACATTTGATATTCCCAGATGATCCACCAAATATGGAAATTATACTATCAGGCAAAGTCTCTTTGACAAAACAAACAGCAGCATTTAACTTTTGGAAAGCTGGTAGTTTCAAAAATCTCCTTTGTAGTACTTACAGATTGCCAACCTTGATGACCTAAGGTTAAAAAAATATTAAGCTGAAATAAACTAAAAATATCAACAACTTGGGTATTACTTAAACATCATGCTTCCCTTGACACAAAAGCAATTTCATTCATCTGTACCATTTCTTTTCAGTTTTATTAGCTGTCCAAATCTTGGAGGCAGCTTTGCAAATCCCAGTCCGACTTTTTTCAGTTTGATAGGTCACACTGAAAACTGATAAAAGAAGCTTATGTTTTTTTCCTGCTACATATGCAGTGCTGTCAACTGCAAATTTAAAGAAAACCAGAATACAATCCCCATAGCCTTGAAATGGTGTAGAAGTCATGAAGAAGAAAAAGAAAGGTGGGTTATTCATACCTGACTTGGGACTTTTGAGCTCTGAAACTATAATTGTCTCACATTCTTCATACTTTGTCTGAAAGTAAAAAAAGACAGAAACTTTGCTTTTAATGCAAGGGGAGATTCTTATGAAATAGAAAAGGTTTAGCTTTCTCTCAGCCAGAATCTTGAGGCTTTAAGAAAAAAATGTAAGTAGCGAGACTTGTGATGAACTTGTGAGAGCTGGCAACACCTCAGTCAAGCTTGTTCCTCATTTCCATTGAAGTTGAAAGGAAAAATGCCAAAACCATACTTCTGGTGCAAAAAGTGATACACCAGCAGTAAACAGTCCCGCCCAGTCAGCTTTTTCCCTGAAATGAAAGACAAGCATCTTCTAAAAGGTCTTCTAAGAGTTCCAGTGAAGTCAAAATTGGCTCTCACTGACTCCAGCGTTAAAATAGTGTGCTCACTTAAGGGGTTGTCCAAGGGAAGAGAGGGTATTCTACTACCAAATTGAAATTTGGATATTCTTGGACCAGATAAGCCTGTATCTCTTTAGAAGTCATCTGACATACATAGGCAAGTCTTTTTCTTATTGCCTCCTTACCAAGATGAACTTCTGCTACTGGCTTGCTGTGAAATATTCAAAAGTGACATTAAATACTCTTTTTCTGTTTATGTTTAAGAGAAGCTGAATTTACCAAGCTAAATTAAATGTTTAATAGAAGTTGAAGTTAGCAAGCTAAATTAAATTTTTGCAATTAATTCAAGAAAGTGAGTTTATTGGGTAAGGGGTACAAAATTAATAGGATGAGATAAGTTAGAATAGTGTAGGCTTAAGGATAAATATGGCACCATGATTAATAGCATATAAAGCTGTATACTCATTATTTTTAAAACATGATGGCAATGCTAGTGCCAATTCATATTCAACATCACAATATGCTTTCTACAGGTGATGTCTTGCAAGGTTATGTTGCCATCAAAGATCCCTGTGCTATCACCTGTGCTCCAGTTGCATGTGCCCACCAGATCTTTCTCATTAGCACTGGCAATTATGCAGTCTCAGAGCTGCTGGATCTGCTTGCACAGCTGCCTGAAAATTAGCCTATCCAAAAAAAAAAAAAAAAAAGAAAAGAAAAAAGTTATAATTTAGCTGAATCAGTAAATTTACCTGGCTCTCTGCTCGTCCCAAGTATCAGACATGGGTGGTAGCAGAAATATGTGTGCAGTGACAGTGGAAAGGTAGGACTACCCTTCCTGCAGAAACATGGTGTTAAAAAAGCCTTTCCACTGCCTTGCATTTTAGGAAACCCTGTCAACCTGTGCAAACTGGGCTTAACAAACAGAGCTCGTTAACAGCCAGATCTCTTCCCTTGGCAGTGCTTTCTATCTGCTTTCTGCAGGTGTAAATCACTCCACTAGCTGCTAAGTGGAAAGCCCAAGGGCTGGATTAATTTTTCTTCCTTAAGACTGCTTTGTACTACTGTAGTAAAAATAAATGTGATCATAGTAATTAACTGTATGCAAGTCACAGCAGTATCTAGCTCAGCATTAGCTTCTTGATGCTACAGAGTGCAGAACTTTAAATTTTCATTTATATCTACAGATGTTTAAGGTGATCATTTAGTCTTTATTTTATTTCCACCTGCCTAAAACAAATGAATTTTATATTAAAGACAAGATTTCTATTAGGAATCAAATTAACAGGCTGAAATAGCTATTAACACAAGGTTTTGTTACTAACTGTAGCAGAGAGTTGTATACACTTCACAGAAAATCTTAAGCCACTGCTTTAAGAGTTTCTATGTCACAAAGCAAATTCCTCATTACCTTCCTTGACAGTAAGCAAAAACTCAGTGCTTGAAAAATTAAGGAAGAAGAAAATTAAGGTTTTCCACAATATAACATCAAAATCTTTCGTGGAACAACAAGAACATTGATCTATTAGTAAGCAAACACCTAATGAATAGTGCTTTGGGGTTTACTTTGTCACTCTAAAGGAACCAAATAGGGGCAGCGAAATCAAAATTAACTGTTTACTGGATGTGACATGTTAAATCCAGATACACAACTGGCTGTTTGATGTGAGCAATCGAATATGCAGCAATTCAGAATTATTAGACTCACTGTTGTTGGGAAAACAGCTATATTTTTCTCCTTGGAAAGCAATTATATACTTGATAACTAATTGAGTAGTTAAAATCCTTTCTAAGACAAATCCTTTCCTAAGCTAATACTTAGACTGTATTTCCTTTCCATGTTCACTAGGCATCTACACGTTCTGTCCTTTTTCACTGTAGAGCAGGATCCTGTCTCTCTGTTTTGCCTGTTTCTCTTCATACAGTGTGCAGTTCAAAGGAACAATGTGGGTGAGGTCCTGTGGTGGGTTGACCCTGGCTAAGGGCCAGGTGCCCACCAGAGCCACTCTATCACTCCCCTCCTTCTCTAGACAGGGGAGAAAAGGTACAACGAAAAGCTTGTGGGTCGAGATAAGGACAGGGAGAGATCATTCTCTAATTATCGTCACGAGCAAAACAGACTGAACTTAGAGAGAAAATTTATCTAATTTATTACTAGGCAAAACAGAGTAGAGGAATGAGAAATAAAACCAAATCTTAAAACACCTCCCCCCACCCCTCCCATCTTCCCGGGCTCAACTTCACTCCCGGCTTCAACCTCCGCCCCCCCTAAGCGGCACAGGGGGACGGGGAATGGGGGTTACGGTCAGTTCATCACACGGTGTTTCTGCCACTCCTTCCTCCTCAGGGGGAGGACTCCTCTCATCATTCCCCTGCTCCAGCATGGAGTCCCTCTCACGGGAGACAGTCCTTCACGACCTTCTCCAATGTGAGTCCTTCCCACGGGAGACAGTCCTTCATGAACTGCTCCAGCGTGGGTCTCTCCCATGGGGTGCAGACCTTCAGGAGCAAACTGCTCTAGAGTGGGTCCCCCACGGGGTCACAAGTCCTGCCAGCAAACCTGCTCTGGCATGGGCTCCTCTCTCCACGGGGCCACAGGTCCTACCAGGAGCTTGCTCCAGCATGGGCTTCCCACGGGGTCACAGCCTCCCTCAGGTGCCTCCACCTGCACCGGCGTGGGGTCCTCCACGGGCTGCAGGTGGAATCTCTACACCCCCTCATCCTCCCTCCATGGGCTGCAGGGGGACAGCCTGCTTCACCATGGTCTTCACCACGGGCTGCAGGGGGATCTCTGCTCCAGGGCCTGGAGCACCTCCTGCCCCTCCTTCTGCACTGACCTTGGTGTCTGCAGATGTTCTTACATCTTCTCACTCCTCTCTCTGGCTGCAAAAGCTCTCTCTAACTGTTTTTTCTCTTTCTTGAATATGTTATCCCAGAGGCACTGATGGGCTTGGCCTTGACCAGCGGCGGGTCCGTCTTGGAGCCGGCTGGCATTGGCTCTATCAGACACAGGGGAAGCTTCTAGCAGCTTCTCACAGGAGCCACCCCTGTAGCCCCCCCGCTACCAAAACCTTGCCACACAAAACCAACACAGGTCCAAATATCTCCATTTACTCTCTGTAAATACTTGGTGTGTAGTGTGCAAGGCCAAGCAACATATAAACACCGTTCCTTTGACTGAGTTCTGGTGGCTCTGAAGCAGAGGATACAGTCAAGGCCACCAGATGTTTCACAAGCTGTGAAAGGAATACTCCTCAATTCTTGTCACTGTAGACATATTGCATTAGTTTGGATAAGAGGAGAGCTGTATTTAAGATCATAACATAATACTAGTCTAACAGGACCTCCAGAGGTCATCTAGCCCAAGGTAGGGCCAACTTTAAAGTTACATCAGGTTGCATGAGGTCTTGTCCAGTCTAATTTTGAGTATCTCCAAAGACGGTGGTGATACCACAGCCTCTTTGGGCAACCACTTCCGGTGCTTGAGCACTCTCACTGTGAAGAACATGTCTGTTCTTCCCCAGAGATTCAGTTCAGGAAAGAGTGGATTACACCAAGCATTAGAGCTGAAGAAGCAACGTGTGATAGGCAGATGCTGGAGGGGCAGGTGGCACCGAGAGCACAGAGAAGATGGCTCCCAGACCTGTGAGGTCATTTAGGTCACATGCTGGGTGGAAGCAGTGGGAGGACTAGTGCTGTGCAGGGCTGGAGGATGATGTCTGGGTCCATGAGCAGTAGGGTATCACAGAGCTGGTAACTTTTGCTTCTGTTACTTTGAAGGTGAAGATCTTCTATTTGAGGCTGCTTCATCTTGAGGTCAAGATGGTACTCAAGCACTTCTGTAGCTCATACTGTGATGAGGGCTGTGTAAAGAGTTTCTGTAGACAGTTGCAACCTTTTAAAAATCCCTGGTATACTTGGGTTGACTGATGGAAAAAGGCAATTTACAGTATCTTCCCTAGCCTGGGAGAGATTACTGGGTGATCACTGAGTGATCCTGCAGAGCCACCCAAAGGGTGATACGGCTTGCCAAATTGCTCTGGGGAGCCGTATCGCTTGCTTATGGTCAGACTTCAGGCTCTCCAACACAGGACTCACCTTTGCAGATGTTCGTTCCTGACAACGTGTTGCAGCAGCAGCACTATAAGCGCGAAGGTCTCCGCTGGTTGGCTGTTTGGTTTTCACTGCCAATAATAATTCAGTCCTATTACAAACATGCTGTCTGTACTACATTGTGGCCTTAGGGCACAACCAGAGATTGGGACTGTCTTGTGCTACATTTTCTCTATGTGCACTACAAATCCATACGCTACTCATTCAGAGGATCAGTTTTAGTCCTGCTGCTTTAACTGAGCTGTGCAGGGCAGTATTGATCATATACTTTTAAATCTGATAATGTTTAAAGAAGTAGAACCTATTTTTTATATTTTTTTCTTTTTAATCCACTTCCTAACTGAGAAGGCCCATTGATTTCAGTGGATTCATAGAAGTGATTAATCTGCTTTTTGTGTACACTAAGTCCTAGTCTGTGGACAAATAGAAACCTGTTAAAGGGAAGTGTTTACCATCTTAGCAAGACACTTCCAGAGGGGATGGGAGATTATTTGCAAGGAGGTCAAGAAACCAAGTAATACAACAAATAAACATTCTTTTTTTCCCTTAAATGTTTGTAGAGAAGAGGATAGAGGCTCTTTTAGGCATGCCAGGCTGAAAATCTCAATTTTAAGAAACTGTTTTTTCCTCTAGAAAAGCTGTAGAAAAATCTGCTTAAAACTTTGTGTTTTGCAGCACAATCAGCTGCTGCCTGTGGCATCGCTTCCAAACCAGTTTTCTTTTTCCCATAAGTAATCAAGTCCATTTTGTTTGAAGTATTTTACATCCTGTGCTAAGGCACTAGTCTCATGCATACATTTAAACATGCACGCACAGGAATACACTGGGAGATTTTTTTTTTTTTTTCTCTGAGGCCAAGGCAGGGAAATGGTGGAGGCTGAGTTTGAAGTCTCTTGCTGTCAGTGATGGAGATTCAAAGGTTTCTGGATAAGCTCTGAGCCTCTGTGTGAACATCTTAGATCAACTGAGAATGTGTCCAGGTCTATAATGTTACCTAGAAACTTTAAAACCTCTGTGGATTAGGAAAACCATTCCCACGGCTTACTTTGCCCCTTGGGCAAATATTGTCATCTCAAAATGGGATAACTTATGGGACATCACAAGTCTAGAGGCTCTAGGCAATTTCCTTCTGACAGTGCAGTTTGGTCCTCATGGGGTATTAGATTATTATTTTGATTTCATTCCTAGCTTCACCTTCATCATCAGTCTTTGCAAAATAAGAAAATAAGACGGATCAGTTTTGTTGTATTTATCTGTTGGTGCCCCAATAATCCTAGAAGTTTGAGTTAATTTTGGCAAAAGACATACTCTTTTCCAGCAATTGCACTCCAGTGATGAAACAGGGATTTCTGTTAAGCCTGAGCAGAAATAAATAAGAGAGAAAAAAGATGTAATTCTGCTAACAGTTTTTGTATTTTTTTCCCAGTAGTTTACAACATGGGAGAAATAGAAATGGGAATGTGCAATCCTGATAAAATAATGATTGCAAACATAGCCAGCGTTAAACTTCAGGTTAAGTAGAATTACAGAAATGAAGGAGAAAACAAGTAGGTGAAGAAACACTGAGCAAAATATACCAACTAAAATTCTGCCTCAGTTGGAAAAAGCCTTTGTGTATGAGCTTGTTTGTAAAGCTGATGAACTACCCATCTCAGGCAAACTGCTGATTATTTTTTCAATTCCAAATTCTCTGATCACTTACCCTGGGAGAAAATGTTTGCTGGAACTTGCTGTATTTCTACCAGAGTTTTAATTATCCTACTGGGATGCTATTTACAGCCAGCATTTTAGGGCGAGTCTTAGAGGTGCAGTTCCCATTAACATTAATGATGTGTGCATTCTGTGAAGAGAACTATAATCCCTTTGCAGATTAAACACTTGGTGCTGACAAACCTTTTCCTAATGTCGTAAATCTGAAGGCATTCAAAATGGGTGTAGGACACTTTTCTTTTTCTTTTTTTTTTTTCCCATATGAGTGATTGCAGTATTTTTGACTGCTTTGGATGAACAAAAAGATCTCTCCAAGACTGATGTTGTCTGCCAGAACGCATAGTTATGAATGGGTGGCCTGGTTAGTGTAGGTGTTCAGGATCTTTGAAAGTCACACCAAAGAGTCTCTACAATATATTCTTGTTGGAGTTAACGTAGTTAAAGTCTATGAAAACTTACAAATTTTAATCCCTCAATTTAATTTAAATCCACTGTCAGACTGCTGACAGCCCGTTCTGCATTGATAGACATTCAGCGTGGCAGGACGACAGTTCTGTCAGTTTCACAAGTTGTGGATAAAACCAGAATGTGATCCCATGAGAAAAGTAATTGCTCTCCTTTCTGAAATATAAGCTTCTACATGCACTAAGTGCGGTATATCTAGTTTTGCTTTCCACAGATACGCTGTATCTCTAGCTGAACACAAAACCGATGTAAAGAATTTCAACATCAAACTTGTAGACATGCTGTGCTGGTCTGCAATCAAATTAATGTGCAGATAATTGTACAAGGAATTGATAAACATGTTTCAGACAGAGAGGCCTAACTGCGGGTATCCTCTGCCCCGAGGACCTCTGCTTTGTACCTAAGCCAATATGGGAATGCAGAGAGAGAGACAGAAACACAGCTGAATTACTCACATCTTCAAGCTAGATAGCAAAACAAGGCACTTAAGAGAAAGATATAAACAAATCAAGATACAATGTATCCCTAAAATCAATTCTCTCTTTAATACTATGCAGTTGCGCATATAATACATACATTTAAACACAGACACATTGAGATAAATTCAGGCCTGTGGATAAGTGGGTGTCCTGGGTGGGAAAAGCCCTCGCACTTCTTGGCACTGGCTGGTGAGATGTTTGCTCTGCTTCATCTGCTGCAGGCGAAGCTGAGCTGGCTCCTGTCGAGTTCAGGGCTGTATCTGCCTTTGCCATCCACCCACCCCAACAGAGCGTAAAGCCCCGCCATATTTATCGCCTGCGTAGACACTGCCTCTTTCTTCTTCCACCCGTGCACTGGTAGTAAATAGTTAATTAATTACTAAAGGTAATATAAAGATTTAGCTCATTAAAATGGCCCCCAAATACCTTGTAGTTATTCAGGGAGATTATCTGGCCTCCCTAAAGCCTAATGGAAAACTGGGTGGGAATGGAAAGGAAATGTACTGGGAGAGTCCAGGAGTTACTTACCACCATCTTAGATCCTATCATCTGAAGTACCCTTGAAGGAAATGAAGTGCCACCCATTCACATCCAAATTACAATCTGCAGTTTTGTGATATTAAGAACAAAAGTTTTAAAAATGGCACAATAGTAAATTTGTGTTGGGGAGAATTTGTTTCGGGCTGCATATCCTGTTCGTGCTCTTTAACACTGTTAAATACTTTACAAACCTGCTGCGCTCTCTGGCTAGTCCCCATTTTAGCAAGGTGTATGACAAGGGTGACAAAGATGTGCCCAGGCTCCATGTACACCAGGCCAGGCTGGGTGCTGTTATTACTGAAGTAGCAGTAAAAAGAGATTTATCCATCCTGTGTCCAGAGTCTGGACTGGAGGCAAACCCAACATCTCAGGAGAAAAAAAGTATTTCTCACTGTTTGTGCCCAGTTGTTGCCCTCACTTGTTCACTGCTTGCAGCTGCACCATCCAGGAAGAAGGATTCTCCAAAACTCTTTAATAATATTTGAAAATGCCTTTTGAAAAAGGGAGAGGAAACACAGGTATTACACATCAGGAAGAACACTAGGAAAAACCCAAATTCATTCAGGGCCATTTTATGAAGTGCAGAGCACTCTGAGAATTTCCAAGTACATGAACTGGGCGAAACATGGAAGGGCAGATCTCTGCATAATGTTGCATATTTCTGTGTCAGTCACATGGAGTGACGCAAGCTGAGACTGGGCATTGACCTCTTCTTTAAAGTTTGTATTACGTATCTTTAAAACAATACTCGTGTTTTGTAAGTGGAACTGCAAAGCACTCAAAAATACTTACATTGCAGCGAGAGGGCCATTTGAGTCTGTGATCACCACCCCTGCCTGCACTTCAAGTTAGTGTTTCTATAAATAAGGAAGTATCTGTTGCTGGTGGCACAAAAAAGAAAGTGCATAATAGTCCTCCCAGTGGGGTAAGTGCTAAGAAAACATCAATGTTCTCCCAGGCCCCTCACATGCACCCCTCTGCAAGTCTTGGAGAAGCCACTTTTACCTCTTTAAGGAAAATCTTCAAAGCTGGAGATGAGGGTTTACCAGGCAGTAAGTCATTCAGGGTGCCTGCAGAAAATTTCCCCCGATTCATCTGGCTTGCCTCCACCCACATATCACAAACCTGCCACATGCTGCAATTACTGTGAGCGCAAAGGGCTGTTGGAAAGCACTTGGTCATGCCGCAGGCAGAAGCAGCAAAGTGGAGAAGGCAGTAGGAGAGAAAAGCAACTCATGTTTGTCATGTCCTGGGCTGCATCAAAAGAAGTGTTACCAGCAGGTCGAGGGAGGTGATTCTCCCCTTCTACTCTGCTCTTGTGAGACCCCACCTGGAGTACTGCATCCAGCTCTGGGGGTCCCCAGTACAAGAAAGACATGGAGCTGTTGGAGCGAGTCCAGAGGAGGGCCACAAAGATAATCAGAGGGCTGGAGCACCTCTCCTATGAGGCCAGGCTGAGAGAGTTGGGATTGTTCAGCCTGGAGAAAAGAAGGTTTTGGGGAGACCTTACAGTGGCCTTCCAGTACGTGAAGGGGGCCTACAGAAAAGCTGGAGAGGGACTGTTTACAAGGACATGTAGTGACAGGACAAGGGGAAATGGGTTTAAGCTGAAGGAGGGTCGATTTAGATCAGCTATAAGGGAGAAATTCTTTACTGTGAGAGTGGTGAGTCACAGGAACAGGTTGCCCAGAGAAGTTGTGGATGCCTCCTCCCTGGAAGTGTTTAAGACCAGGTTGGATGGGGCTTTGGGCAACGTGGTCTAGTGGAGGGTGTCCCTGCCCATGGCAGGGGAGTTGGAACTGGATGATCTTTGAGGTGCCTTCCAACTCAAACCATTCTATGATTCTATGATTCTGTGTTTGGTGGATGATGCCGTTCTGAGGACACCTGAAGAGAATCTCCTGAAAGAGGCCTTGAAGGTCATGGTGGCAATGGAGGCATCTTCCTAGACTAGATCATCCACTAATGGAGGATCTGCATGGTTAATTGATTTCTCTGCTTTATATGATGAGGTTCATTTTCTAACAAACACATGCACCTATTGTGGTTCTGCAGTAGCTTAGTCAAAGGATATTGCTATCAAGACAGATTTGAACACAAGAAGAAAGTGGTAACAACTGGACTAACTGCATAATATTTTTTTTCTCTCTTTATGAAATACTTGGTCTCTTTTACTGAAAAGAATATCAGGACATATTTCATATATGCAGCTAGGACTGATCCTAAACCTGACTTGTCTTGTTTTTCTTGTTGTCATAACACTGGATAAACTTCCACAAGTGTGTTTATCAACATGAGTAATATTTGTTGTTTTTTTTTTTAAAAACAGGGAAAGTTTGCACAGTGGAGTGACTTTTTGGTGTTTTTTTTTTTTTGTAAACGTATATGCTTCTGTTTATTTAGGCAAGATCAAAGAATGCCGTATTACCCAACATACAGAAGGCGCTTGGTTCTTTGGAAGAGCTCTTTATTTCTGGCGGGTTCCTTCCATGAGTTCCCATTACAGATACAACTTTCACACAGATAAGCTCTCCCATGGTAACAGAGCCCTCATTGCTTTAGAAGAATTTAATGCTTGACTAGAGGAGAGGCATAGTGTGGGACCGGGCTTTGGGCAACCATGAAGAAAAGGATCAAGACTTTGAGCTTGATTTGGAATTCTGCAGGAAATGGATATGACAGGTCTCCACATTTTGCCTCTCAGCTGAGACAGTTACATATAGAAAAGCTTCTTCTATTTCCTTCAGGCTGAATCAGGGCTCACAAAATCTTGCTGCACCTTTACTTGCATGGTGCAAGCATGTGTGTGTGTACACACATGGGTAGAACTCGGGATAGTGTATGTCTGCCTGCAACACAGGGATTCTGAGAGCTCTATGGGGTTGATTGGATGAGTTACAAAGAGGTGCCTTATCAAAAATCACATTTGTCTGAGTAAGTCCATCATCTGACTGAAAAGCTTTGTTCACTGTTCTGCTCTTAAACAGCAAGATATGCATGGAATTTGGATGGACAAAATAATTCAGAATATTCTAGATGCTGCAGATGCTAGCTGTGTGCGTTTCTCAATATTCTCTGCAGCCCGAGTGCCAAAATCTGCCCTGCGTGCTGGCACAATTACACTCACTTACGTGAAGTGACATGGCTGTCACTAATTGGGCTAAGCATGCAAACTTTCACTGCACATAGCCAAAGACAAACTCGGGTTCCAAATGCTTTTCCCTGAATGCATTTTCATAGTACCTGGCCTCATTTTAGCCCGAACAATACATTTTTGTCTACAGACACTAAAAATAGTTCATGTACTAATTAAAAAAAAACAAACAAGATGTGACAGAAAACAATAAAGGCAAGGAAATGGCATTTTTACATAGCCAGCAGCTTCCCTGGCACCATTTCTAGCTATGAAGAGGGTTATTAGGAAGCCCACAATTATATAAACAGTTTCCTCTGCCAGCCAGTACATCAGAATCATCATTTACTTTCAAATTATTCAAGTCAGCAAAATCCACCTTTTCATCAGACCAGTGGAAAGATTGGCAGAGGTTTTTAAAAGTGGGATTATGATCAGAAAAATTACTCTCTTTCTCAACAGTTCAGTGCCCTAATTTCATAAACTCATTGTTATTCCTGCTTTCTTCATTGACAAAAAACTGTGTTTATTCCTGCTAGCACAGCATGCTCATCAGCTGTGGGAGGGGGAGCTGCATTCTTCCCTGCAAAATGCACCATCATTAAAATCATCCACTAATTCCAAGATGCTGAATCTTTGCTACTGGAGGTGATAACTGAGAAATAAATAAACAAACTGAATTTTGGACTGTGCTAATACTGGTTATAGCTTAAAACCGCAGCGCAAATGAGAAATAACAGCAGGTTAGTGAGAAATAAACAGTCTTAGCTACTTTTTGCATGAATTTAAGTAATGAATTTGAGGATAAGTATTCCTCTATTCAGCTTTTTATCCTGATGAAAAAGGAGCTGACTGGGCCTAAATCAGGGCTAACGTTTGCTCTAGATCTGGCAGAATAGTGTGGCTGCTCCAAGCTGTGCAAGGAGAGGCTGGTGGCCGCAGCGTGCAGCTGAGAGTGAGCGAGCTGCGTCTCAGGGAGCCCTCGGGCACACCAGGAGGCCCCAGTTCAGCAAATCCTCCAAGACTGCATAACTTGGAACAAGTGAACAGTCCTACAGTGGGGTTATTATGTGCCTCAGGTTATGCAAGTGCTTAAGTGTTCTGCTGGATACGGGCCCTAATCTCTCAGTATTGTTTTCATTATTACCATTTTCTTCTGTCTTTAAAATGGTAATAATGATTCCTCCATCAGGAAGGGAAGTACTTGATTTAGTCATGATTACAGAAAAGAGGGGGTCTGTAACTACCAACAAAATAACTCAAAAGCAGAAGAAACAGGGAAGTATGTGGAATAACATCCTGTGATGCTTATTTTATAAGAGACAGTTCTGTTTTGCAAAGTGCTATGTTAAACTGCCACCTTCTCTTACTCTGGCTGATCATGTGCATTTAAAAAGTAAAACTACCTGGTCACACCTGCAGCAAGATAGCTAACAAACAGGAGTCGCAGAATCATAGAATCCCATGGGCAGGGACACCCTCCACTAAACCAGGTTGCCCAAGGCCCCATCCAACCCAGCCTTGAACACTTCCAGGGATGGGGCATCCACAGCCTCTCTGGGCAACCTGTTCCAGTGCCTCACCAGCCTCATAGAAAAGATTTTTTCCTTGTACAGTCTAAATCTACCCTCCTTCAGCTTAAGCCCATTACCCCTTGTCCTGTCACTACACTCCCTGATACACAGTCCCTCTCCAGCTTTCCTGTAGGCCCCCTTCACGTACTGGAAGGCTGCAATTAGATCTCCCTGGAGCCTCCTCTTCTCCAGGCTGAACAACCCCAACTCTCTCAGCCTGTCTTCATGGGAGAGGTGCTCCAGCTCTCTGATCATCTTCATGGTCCTCCTCTGGACTCGGTCCAACAGCTCCATGTCCTTCTTATGTTGGGGGCCCCAGAACTTGACACAGTACTCCAGGTGGGGTCTCACGAGAGTGGAGTAGAGAGGGAGAATCACCTCCCTCAACCTGCTGGTCACACCTCTTTTGATGCAGCCCAGGATATGGTTGGCTTTCTGGGCTGCGAGTGCACATTGCTGGCTCATTTGAGCTTCTTGTCCACCAACACCCCCAAGTCCTTCTCCTCAGGGCTGCTCTCAATCCATTCTCCTCCCAGTCTTTACTTGTGCTTGGGATTGCCCTGACCCATGTGTAGGACCTTGCACTTGGCCTTGTTGAACTTCATGAGGTTTGCACAGGCCCACCTCTCAAGCCTGTCTAGGTCCCTCTGGATGGCATTCCTTCCCTCCAGGGTGTTGACCACACCACACAGCTTGGTGTCGTCAGCAAACTGCTGAGGGTGCCCTCGATCCCACTGTCCCTGTTGCTGACAAAAATGTTAAACAGCACCGGTCCCAATACAGACCCCGGAGGAATGCTGCTCGTCACCGGTCTCCACTTGGACATGGAGCCATCAACCACAACTCTTTGAGTGTGACCAACCAGCCAATTCCTTATCCACCGAGTGGTCCATCCATCCAATCCATGTCTCTCCAATTTAGAGGCAAGGATGTCATGTGGGACAGTGACAAATGCTTTGCACAAATACAGGTAGATGACGTCAGCTGCTCTTCCCTTATCCACCAACGTCATGTTTGTGTTTGTCCAGGAGCTCCTTGTTCATCCATGCAGGCCTCCCAGAGTTTTTGCTTGACTTCCTCTTTGTTGGGATGCATTGCTCCTGAGCTTGGAGGAGGTGATCCTTGAATACTAGCTAGCTTTCCTGGGTCCCTCTTCCCTTCAGGGCTTTATCCCATGGTACTCTATCAAGCAAGTCTCCTAAAGTCCAGGGTACTGAGCTTGCTGTGTGCCCTCCTTGCTGCCCTGAGGACCCTGAACTCCACCATTTCATGGTCTCTGCAGCCAAGGCTGCCTTTGAGCTTCACATTCCCCACCAGCCCTTCCTTGTCGGTGAGAACAAGCTCCAGCATGGCACCTCCCCTCATTGGCTCCTCTGTCACTTGGAGAAGGAAGTTATCATCAACACATCCCAGGAACCTCCTGGATTGCCTGTGCCCTGCTGTGTTGTCCCTCCAACAGATATCAGGGTGGTTGACGTCCCCCATGGGGACCAGGGCTTGTGAATGTGAGGCTGCTCCTATCTGTCTGTAGAGGGCCTCATCCACTCAGTCTTCCTGGTTGGGTGGCCTACAGAAACCCTCACTATAACGTCCCTTGCCCCACTCTCCCTTTTATCCTGACCCATAAGTTCTCGGTCAACTCCTCATCCATTCCCAGAGGTCCATTCCCTCCAGCTGGTCATTGACATAGAGAGTGACACCCCCTCCTCATCTCCCCTTCCTGTCCTTCCTAAAGAGCCTGTATCCTTCCATTCCAACACCCCAGTCATAGAAGCCATCCTACCACATCTCCATGATGCCAATAACATCACAGCCCTGCAGGCGTGCGGACTTCTCTAACTCCTCTTGTTTATTCCCCATGCTAGGTGCATTTGCATACAGGCATTTCAGCTGGGCTCCCAATGAAGCGGACTGACTGGCTGGAGTGGCTGGAATTCCTTTGTGCTGCACTTCAGGTGATCTCCTGCTGACCTGTGATCCTTCTCCTGGCTCTGGGCATCTATTGCTGGCACTGGCATCAAATTAGTAGGAGTGGGATGGACTGAGGTTCCTCTCCCCCTGGCAACTTTCGTTAAAAACCCTCTTCACCTGCCCAGCCTATGACCAAAGATGGTCTTCCTCTTCTCTGACAGATGGACCTCCATCAGCCCCTAGCAGACCAGCTTTCTCAAAGCGAGTCCCATGGTCTAACTAGCCAAACCCCTGGCTGTGGCACCAGTCCTGCAATCATTTGTTGACTCACCAGATTTGACTGACCCTTTCAAACTCTTTCCCTTTGACCAGGAGGATTGATGAAAAATCTGCTTGTGCTCCAGAGCCCCTTACCACCGCTTTCAGGGCTCTGCAATCCTTCTTGGTGCTCCTCAGACTGCTCCTGGCTCTATCACTGGTGCCCACATGAAAACAGCAGCAGATAATAGTCAGTGGACTGTACAAGGCTTGGTAGTCTCCTGGTGACATCCCTGAGTTTCTTGGTGACATCTCTGGTCAAGTGGATTGTGTTCCTCACAGCCTTTGAAAGCACAACTGTCCTATTTGGCCTGAAGAACCAGGACAGGTTGTCTGAATAACAGGATGACTTTCCAGGACTAGGAGTTAAAAAACTCAGCACTTTATGCATCAATGGTTATGCTGCAAATGCTCTTCTTCAAACACAGCCAGGTACTCAGCATGATCCCTTGTGAGTGACCCCTGATGAATACTGTTCTCAACATCATCAAGACAAATGAAAATTGGAATGACTTCATAATGAGACTTTTAGATTATAGTAGAATTTAGAATTAAGATAAAATAAGAACTAACATGAGACAATGTACTTATGACTGCAGTACTATTATTCCATAAGCCATAGGCTGTTTATTCAGACAGAAGATGTAGTTGTAACCTGATAGCGTTCTACCTAATGTTCTACCACATGCGCTAGCTGAGCCAGTCTCATCGTTAACGGCTGCTGGTGGAGGCAGTCCTGCTGCCCTCCGCCTGCCCTGCCCTGGCCTACATCCCCTTCCTCATGCTGGTTCAGGTGCTTCATTTCAGTTCAGCTCTCTGCACCTGTAAAAAGAGAAACTCAGGGAAAAAAAAAAAAACAGGAAAAGTATATTTTCCAAGCCACTTAGGTTGGGCATACAGATTTTCCTGACTTGTTCTGCACGGAAACTTGACAGCAGCTCTGTGTTCATCTCAGTACTTTGACATTTCTTCAGTAACTTACAGGGAGGGTGAAAGCCTTTAAAAATCAGCTAAAAATACCCTGACAGATAGCTCTACTATATTCCTAATTCAAGCAATTTCATGCATCATTACCAACCCCAGCCAAAATTGATGGTTGTAATTGAGACGCAGCAAGCCAATGTGTCTCCCAGGGCAGGACTGCCAGGGCAGAGCGGGTGGAAGGCAGGCTGTTTGCACAGCAAATGACCTTTCTCAGATATAGCCAGGTACTCAGCATGCTCGCTCACGAGAAATTCAATGTAGAACAGCTCAAGCTAGTCATTGAAACAGCATTGTGCTTTCTGTATAACAGCACGGGCTATGAAACTATAGAAGACTTCTTTTATGTATCATCTACTGTGTTCTTACACAGGCTGATCGTTAATGAAGAGAAATCACTCCTCATTTTTCTTACATGCAAAATGTTGCTATTGCTTTAAGCTGTCAGCTACACTAGCGAACACCATGGTTTGGTTATTCACCTTAGTAGGGGTTATTTCTTATCAGGAGAAAGTCTGCTTTTTCAGAACAACAGGAACAAGGGCCTCTTACAACAAACTCAAGTTGCAGCTGACTGTGGTGCTCCCAGGAAGCAAGATCCTTGTGCAGCACGATGGAGACAGCCTGCAGCCTTTGTAGTCACATCGGTCACCGTGTTGTTTCAATTGAAAATGTAAGCAGGTTGCTTTTGGAAGGGTATTTCTGTAAAATAAATAGACCTGTGTGCAAATACGGGTCTAAAAGAAAAAGAAATGCCCTGCAGGTTCTTTGAATTCATCTTGTTTTGTTGCCATCGGATTAACCTCCTAGCAGCAAACAAAAATGAGCTCCATTTGTGCAAGTTAGGACCTTCCAGGGAGTTTGCTCGTGAGGAGGTGTGGGCAAGTGGAATGCTGTGGGCTGACAGATAATGTATTTGAAAAAGACTTTGAAGTTGAGCTGAATAGTCCTTATATCAGGTCCTCAAAGTCACTGAGGCTGTAAGTTAAACTTGAGAAATAAAAGAGGGGTATTTTACTAGCAAACATATTTTTATTCCCAGACTGAAGCTTTTCCCATTTGTAAGTGTTTTCAGTCTTCTGCCTAATAATATGGGTGGAAGCGCACCATAGGAATGGACAGAGAGTAAGAGTTTTGCTCTGCTTTACATGCTTTATATAGAGAAAGCGTAAATAACTACGGTTAATTATGTAAGCATGGTAAATAATGAAAACTAGTTCTCTTTCTGATTTACTGTTGGAGGTCATTTGGCTCAGTTTTGTCTTTGTGGTATTATAAACCAAGGAGAACTCCATGTAAGGCAATGGGGACACTTTGGTTGGAAATAAGAAAACAATGGAAAAAGACTCATTGGAACCATTTACATGTTGGAGAAATTAGTTGAAAAACATGTTTTGCAGCCTTGGTTTCTTTTCCCCTCTTATTATATAATACTGCAATTATGTTTTAGTTCGGGAATTTGAGTTTTGAGTACTCAAAGCTAAAATAGGGCAGAAATGGCAGAAAAGTACAAAAACGGCTGGCAACTTGAGCTAGACCCTGCTTTGCAAAATCTCAGAGCCAGCAGCAAAACCTGCTTTTGAGAAGATTACAATACAGTCCTGAGATTTCTCCTCACCTCTGGGATTAAGAAGAAGCATTTCGGCACTGAGGGCAAGTGTGGAAGAGATGACCGATGACCTCTGTTCCATGCAATGCTCCTCCATGGTTTATGAGGAAGACAGAGCAAGGGCTCTGCCCATTCCCTAAGCTTACCTACCACATGCCTTTTATATCAGCCTTGCCCCAAACTGCTTTTCCTCATAAAGTTATCTGCATGACTAAAAGATAACCAATAGCAGGGAATAAGCAACACCTATTTTCTGTGGACCATCTCATGTCAAACTAGAAAGAAATCCCTGACTGTTTTGCTGGAATTGCCTGTAAGGGTTTCAACACTGCTTCATTGCCCGAGAACACATCACTCTGTTTCTTTGTCTTTCTTACTCACAAATTACCTAGTGCTACTCCTAATAGCGAGGAATTAAACTAAAAGGGAAAAACCCAAAGTATTTGCTTGAATAAACTGGGTGAGCTCGTTCTCTCCTTTAATTAAGATTATTTTTTCTGGTTGCTCTGAAGAATCTGCTTTACTGGATCTAGCAGAAATTTTAACATTTTTCATTTTCATTCTGTTTTCTTTTACTAGACCATTGCAGACGTAGTTTCTTGTTTTTCTGTAAACATATCCAGTAAGAGAAAGCCACTCTTTAATCTCTTTCAAACTCGTCTAAATTTTACTCAGTTATCCCTTTAGCATAAGTCATCTGCACATGATTTATCTACTTACAAAGGTAGTTTCTACATCAGTTTGCTAATATTTTGCCTTTCAGGTGAAACACAGGAATCCAACAATGGAAAGGAAAACACAAAGAGGCATTCCTGCTCTCATGCTGCCTTTTACCAAGGCAGGCTGCAAGTCTTGTTCTCCTCTCATCCACGGCAGGAAATTCCCCAACGTTCGCTCTTCACGGGTTCAAGTTGTTGGCTGGCAACATGCCAGTGAGTTCATTACTGGCACACTGGGTAACAGCACAGACCCAATCCTCCGGGATTTAAACAACATTTTAAACAGCAACATTGTGATGGCTAGAAGAAATTAAACTCTGTCCGGTCTGAGCTGTCTCAGGGGATCCAAGTACCCACATGCAGCAGATAATGTAATAGACTGCTACCTCCCATCTGTAGGCTGCTTTGGGAGACCAGATGTCTCTTGCCGTAGTAGCTATCTGCAAATTCAAGTGTGCAAATCTCAAGTATTTTTGCAGTTACCTCACTACTCACTTTTGGGATTTGATTTTTGGCTAAAATGATCAGGTCCCATTAATCCTGAAAACCTCTTAGGACTGGAGATAACTGAAAACCAGAATCTAAATCTTTGTGGTTTAGGATTTTACTTGGGGATCCATCCTGCTTTCCTTGTGCACCTGCAAGTACAGCTTCTTTTGTTTGTTCTGGAAACAGAGCTTAAAAAAAAAAAAAAGAAAACGAAAAACATAATGCAAGCCAATAGTCCTGGCGGTGTGGGATGTGCCCTGAAATGAGAAAATGCCTGTACCAATAAACCATGTCCGGTGGCCCCAGGCCATCCCCACCCGCTGGGCTGCGTGGAGGTGGATGAGGACGCTCTGGGACAGCTGTGTGAGTCACTGCTGCACAGGGTACGGCTGTGCAGTTCGCAGCTGTGTGGGTCACTGTTGTGCTGGGAACCGCTGGGTGGGACATTGCCATGCAGATCAGTCCTGTAGGGCCACCACTGTGCAGGACATGGCTGTGTGGCACTGCTGTACAGGACATCATTGTTCTGTGGCTCACCACTACATGACAGAATCATAGAATGGTTTGGGTTGGAAGGGACCTTACAGATCATCTAGTTCCAACCCCCCTGCCATGGGCAGGGACACCCTCCACCAGACCAGGTTGCCCAAAGCCCCATCCAACCTGGTCTTAAACACTTCCAGGGATGGGGCCTCCACAGCCTCTCTGGGCAGCCTGTTCCTGTGTCTCACCACTCTCACAGTAAAGAATTTCTTCCTTATAGCTAATCTAAATCGACCCTCCTTCAGTTTAAAGCCATTACCTCTTGTCCTGTCACTCCATGCCCTTCTAAACAGTCCCTCTCCAACTTTTCTGTAGGCCCCTTCAGGTACTGGAAGGCTGCTAGAAGATGTCCCTGGAGTTTTCTCTTCTCCAGGCTGAGCAACCCCAACTCTCTCAGCCTGTCTTCACAGGAGAGGTGCTCCAGCCCTCTGATCATCTTCGTGGCCCTCCTCTGGACTCATTCCAACAGGTTCATGTCCTTCTTATGTTGAGGGCCCCAGAACTTGATGCAGTACTCCAGGTGGGGTCTCACAAGAGCAGAGTAGAGGGGGAGAATCACCTTCCTTGACCTGATGGTCAGGCTGGGTTGTTTTGTTGTTTTTTTTGTGATATACTGCTGTGCAGGACATCGCTGTGTGGGAGGGACATCACTGTGTGCAACATTGGTGTGGGGGTCACTGCAGTGTGGGACATTGCTGTCAGGGTCATCACCACTTGGGACGTTGCTGTGAGGGGACATCACTGTGGGAGACACTGTTGTGAGGGTCATCGCGGGTCACTGCTGTGTGGGTCCTTGCAGTGTGAAACACTGGGCTGTGGCTGTGGGCTGTGGCTGTGTGGGACAGTGCCATGCCACTGTGCAGGACATCCCTGTACAGGACATTACAGTGAGGGTCATGGCTGTGCAGGACATCAATGTGTAGGATATGGCTGTGTTGGACTTGGCTGCTGCGGGTCACTTCTGTGCAGGACATCCCTGTACAGCACATCGCTGTGTGGGACATCACGGAGTGGGTCACTGCCATGCAGTGGATCCTATGGGGAACACCCCTGTGCGGGACACCGCCTTGCAGGACACCCCCGGGGGGGGCACGCACCCCCTTCTCACCTCTCGCTCCCCCCACCCCCGCCCCCCAAGCTTTACCCTCTCGGGGCAGGGAGCGGGGGCGGCCGGCGCGGTGTCCTGCCCGGCCCTGCCCGGCCCTCCCTGCCTGACCGGGCAGGGAGGGCCGGGCAGGGCCGGGCAGGACACCGCGCCGGCCGCCCCCCCCCGCCCCCGCTCTCTGCCCGCCGAGCCCGCCCCGCTCCGCCGGGTGCCGGTGGCTGCCGGATCGCGTAGCGGTGACAGGATTCCTCACGTCGGGGCGGCACGGTGATGGGCGGCGCGGCGCTGTCGGGAGCGCTGTGGCTGGGATTGCTGTGGGCCGGGAGCGGGGCCGGGGGGAGCTGCTTGGGGAAGTGTTGCGAAGGCCGGGACGCCGCTTGTGTCGGCGAAGGATGGAGGGAGGGAGGGGGCTACGGGACTTGCTACTGCGACGGAGGATGCCGGCGAGCCGGGGATTGCTGCCACGACCACGACCAGGCGTGCCCGGGTAGGTGCGTCCGTCCCCCCCTCCCGCCCCTTCCCCCCGGCCCTGAGGGGGAGCGTCGGGCTGGGCCGCAGCCCGGAGCGACCCCTGCGAGAGGGGCGGTGGGGTGGGAGGCAGATTGAGCGGGGATCCCCCGGGAACCCCCGTCCATTTCTCCAGGTATAGTTAGATGGTTGTTTACCGGTGCTTTGCGGGCTGAAGTTCTACCGGGGTTTGGAGATGGGGCGTACGGTAAGGGTCTCAGCTGTGAGGGGGCTCTGCAACGCCAAATTCCTGCCCGGTGTCACCAGCCTCGGGGCAGGGACCAGGCTGGGGCTGCGTGAGGGTTAGCAGCAGGCACAGGAGTGGGAAGAGAGACTTTTCTCACACTAGACATTTGCAAGGTTTCTGGATCAGCCGTAGTATAGTGCCTGGGGTTTGCCAGTCTGAAGTAATTTTCCCTCTAAAACGTGATGTTACTTTTCACTCAACGCTCATCCCAATTACATGTCGATTACAGTGGGGATGTAGGATTACAGAGAGAACAGGGAGATGCATTTAGCACCGTCTGTGCCTCTGAGCTGATCCCTCATGACTTGCCAAACAAATATCAATTACATAATTGGGGAAATCCCCAGGATGAAGTTTTGTCCTGATTTATAGGGGCAGAAATCAGCAAGGATCCACTGTGAAGGCAGGGACTTCAAAATGAGCATAGGGGAACTGAGAGGGTCCTCTGCCAGGCTGCAGGGGAAGGCCTGGCTCCCAGGGGAGCAGTGGCAAGGAGGGGAAAGCGTCCCAGTTCTGCCAAACTGGACCCAGCAGCCTTGCAGGGGTTTACACCCCCTCTTTCCATGGTATTTCTACCCCTTGCAGCCTTCGCAATTTGTCCTCCCTCCCTCTGCGATGCGGGACGCTGCCCTTGCTTTACAGGTGCAGCAGTAGTACTCAGACAGCCTGACGTCTCTGCCCAGCTGGCTGCACGAACACCAGCCTACAGCCAAAAAGTCATGAGCCTCCGCTGCACAGTCCTGCTAATTAGGGTGTAGTTCGCAGGCTCAGCGCCGTGCTGACACAGCCACATAGCTTTGGGACCCAAGTGGGCTTGTGCCTGCCTGGTTTGGGAAGGGGGAGTACAACTGTTGGATGGTATAGATCCGTCTTAGATGATGTAAAGCTGCACAGAAAGACTCAGCAGAGCAGAACTCCGATCACAGGTCTCTAGAGGAAATACGATCAGTTCTCTGACTGCTAAATAATCTTTTCAGAATAACAGAAGGAAAAAAAATGCACCACGAGGTCTGCCAGAAGGTAGCATCTTTAAAATTAGCATTTTTTAATATATTGATCTTTTGTTCAGGAAAATCAGTAGGGGGAGAACTGACAAGATGCTTGCTTGTCATATAGTCGCAGAATATTGCTTTTCAGTAAATCAAATTATTTTCAATATTCAAGTATAACAGGAGAGAGCTAATAAAGGTGTGTAATGTTAGCATTAAAACAGACCTCTAATCGGATAACAATTTCTGTGCTCTTCAAAAAGCAGCTCAAACTAATACTTGAAAAGTTCTAGTTTAGACACTTTGCTTACCATGACTTCTGGCACCTGATGACGCCTTATTGTTATCGAGATGGTATTTTTTGTCTCAGGCTCCATGGTGGTTGCCTCGGAAGGCGTGATAAGTTTGTGCTGTCTGTCCTGCACCCTGCATGGACAGTGGGTGCTCCAGATCCAGGCAGGAAGATGGAGTCCCAGTGAAGTCTGTCTCTCTCCTGCACCAGAGCTGGAATTTGACAGTCTCTGGTGGCCCAGTTCAGGAAGCTAAACCCTATTTCTGTTTTCTCTATTGCCCGTTTCTGGCTGGTTTGAGTGCCTGTGCTGCCTCTCTGCCCGGTTGTGCGCACACCAATGCTAGTGCAAGCAAAGGGAGCAGGATGTTTTGCATGGGTGTAGCATGGGAGGACGGGACTTTGGCAGCCTGGAGAAGTGGTCCTAGAACTCACACATCCCAAAACTACAAAATTGATTGCATGAAGTAATTCTTTTGAAGGCAAATTGCCATATATACTTTGTATTGCAAGCAGACAGTAAGTTAAGTTTTGTATAAACAGAAATTTGAATAGTTCCAGTGGGAGTTTGTAACAAATTAGACAAGTATGGCTGGAAATTTTAAAGTTGCTTTTGTTCCTGTTGGATGTTGAGGTCTCACCATTGAGTGTTTCTAAATTCTGTCCATGTATTTAATGACACCAAGGGTGTTTATTGGCATAATTCACTCTGAAATACCTTTTTAAATGTAGAAATCAAAAATTGAAAACAGAAATGTGAAGAAAGGTGACCAATGGTTCTTGTGCTAGAGCTTATTAGTCAGCCTGTTTGCCACTCATGATTTCAGCACCAGCTGAAATGACTTTTCGTCCTTTTGCAAATATTTAACAGGACAAAGTATTTGGGGCAAGTGTAAAGTGCCTCATGTATATGTAATCAAGAAAAGTGTTAGGAATAATACAAAAGCAATGCTCCAAAATAATAGAAACCACTGAAAGGAGGGGCGTCCTAAAGCTGCCAATGCCATGGTTAAAATTCTGTCATGCCTAAAAATTGTAGTAAGTTTGGTACTTTATAAACAGATGGCTCAGTAGAAGTGCTTGGGCTGCTGAACCTAGGTCCACGGGTTTTTAAATAAATTTCCTTACAGGTCTTTTGAAAGAAATTTCCTTATAGTTCTAACAATGAAGAAATGAGTATTTTTGTACATAGAGAGCATTTTAAATAGAAGCTACGTACAATGAGAAAGCCTGAAAAAGGAATGACCTCATCATTTGAATGGAAATGGTTACTCTGAAAAAATCCACAGATTCTTATACATTACAACATATGTTGTGCAGTGATTCAGTGAAGATATTGTAATCATCTTTTTTCCAGAGATGGGAAAAAAATAAATAGAGTGTGACTCAGAAAAAAAAATCTATGATTCACAGTGCTGTAAATTAAAAAAGAAAAAAAGTCCTGACCACTCAAGCTGTTTCATAGGATAGCAATGTAATTTTTCTGTGTCTTTTTGAACTTCCAAGTGTCTCATTAGCTTCCACATTTTGGTAGGTATCCTGTCCTTCAGATCCCTTTGACTTGCATCCTTCTCAGTGTTTCAATGAATCATCTACCATCATTGTGTTAAGCTGGGCCAACAGTAACATAGACAGAGACCATAAAGATGCAGCTATGGGTCCCAGATACTTCATTTTTGTGTTTCTAGACATGGCACCATTCCTCTTATGTCAGCTCTGGGACCCATTCTCTGTCATGCTGGGGAATTTGACATCTTTCCAATGAGGCACAAAACTAATGTACTGTCTGTTAACAGTTGCAGGGTACCGACTGCAAGAGCGACGTTATTGTCCCACTGGCTAAATTCCATTCTAGCAACCCAATATTCTTATTATTCCACATGACTAAGGCAATTCATACTTCTTGTTCTAAATCTTGATGACCATAAAATTGCCATCTGTTGCTGCAGATGACCAATATTTAACCGTCAGCTTGGTTTAATTCCAGAAAGATGTGAAGTCATCGCTTTATTTGTTATGCAGCTACTCAGTCCCTTTGGGAGTTTTCTGCGTGGAAAACGTGATGTTAGACCTGATGTTATCTGCATAGCAAGGTGCTAGTATGGTATTAAAATTATGTGGAAATTCTTACTTCTGCAGGTCATACATACGACCAATTTGGAAGAGGGCCAACAGATAAGAAACTGGGCTAGATGACACTTACTGTCCTGTCAGTACTCTAGGTAGAATAACAGTGTGATGAAGCATCAAAGTCTTATGCTTGTACTACTAAATAATAGCGTCTCTGCGGCCAGGTGGCAAAGACTGTGATGTCCATACTACATGTAGGACTTGTCCTGGGTATCCCAAGGTGTGGTCTAAGACACTTCTACTATCAAATGCCTGCGGGTTGTGGTACAGCAAGAGCAGTGCCTTCAGGGGCGCAGAGACCACACCATGTGCCCCGGGGCACAGCGTGAGAGGCAGTGCCTGGTGGGGCAGTGCCAGGCATCTGCGTACAGCAAAGGGAGCCAGGCCTGCTGCTGGCTTTTCCATGCTATTTTTCAGTGCTGTTCTGCAAATCATGGGAAGGTGTTTATCAGTACGTAGAGTACAATGCCAGCAAAT
The DNA here is from genome assembly GCF_011004875.1 of Balearica regulorum gibbericeps. Classification (NCBI taxonomy): domain Eukaryota; kingdom Metazoa; phylum Chordata; class Aves; order Gruiformes; family Gruidae; genus Balearica; species Balearica regulorum. The sequence goes on from NC_046185.1 coordinate 35,543,625, forward strand.
GCTAACGGTTAAGTGGAATAGACAAGCAGTGGCCTAATGCCCAGGGCTGTTCTGTGGTTCTGATTCAGTGGAGTTCCTCAGGGCGTGGGATGCAGCATCCTTGGCCTCTTGTACACCTGTCACTGTCGGGCCACTCAAAAAGCAGGCAAGTTTGGTCAGAACAGGTGCACAGTGAGAGGAAAGGAGGGGGAATCTAACAGTGTGGCAAGGACATTGGCAGGGTCTGGGGTTTTATCTGCTTTATGATAGCTGTAGTGCTCCAAGAAATTAGAGATGTAGTGACAGAGCAAACTCAGACATTTCTGTCTCTTATGAAGAGTCACAAACACCCAAGAGGTTATCACATTTTACTCTTTCTTCCCTAGACCTTGTACTGGCAGAATCCCAGAGGTCATAAATTTTTTTCCTGAAAGGCTAGTTTGGTCCCATCACTTTCCTGCAACACTGATACAAGCGCATAACTAGTGGTTAAACTGTAAAGCTTCTTGGGGATTTAAATCATAATCAGGAAATACAGGAAGAAAAAAAAAAAATCAAACCCATGTGGTACATCCCATTACAAGCTAATGGAAAGCAGCATGGGAAAGGAAAAAGCTTCATTTAACTAGATGACAGGTGTGACCCAAACCAATTCAGAACCAATCCCAACCACTGATTATAACATATTTTGCACCATTCTAAGTATCATGTTGAAGACCTGCCTTTTATAAAGAAGTGGAAAATCAAAATAAAATGTGATGCACACTACATGGAAAATAATTTTAAGCCCATTTGCAACATGCAATAAAAACAAGTCTTTGAAGAATTGGGGAATTTCCATATCAATAAGAAACTAATATTAATATAAGCACCTTTAGGTTTTTATAAGATACTGTATGCTAGTATTTCAACTACATGACATTAATTATAACTTTAATGAAAGAGCAAGCTGATGATATTAGGGAAAACAGCATGGAGCCATACACAGCACTGCAGTGTTTTGACTGCTTGTCTCATTTCACGGTTAAGGAAAGCCCCGGAGCCGGCCATTCCCTGCTCACCCAGCAGCAGACCGTGCACGCACGGGAAAGCTGGTACTGCTGCTGGCATCCAGGCAGAGGACGTTCCCTCTGGACACACACACGCTGACGAGAGGAGAAGAGGCCTAGAGGAATGTGGCTGCCCAACCTGGAGCACCTACCAAGTGGCCTCCAGGAAAAGAGGCTACTGGGAATGGACCACTGATCAAATTAATGTAAATGAGAGCTACAAGGAACATGTCATCATTATTAGATTCACTGCGGAGAATAAAATACGGAAGGAAATGGCTCGTGGGTAACAGATATGACAGAACTCAGCATTTCTGAGTTTCAAGACAATACTGAAACTAACAGATGCTTAGTCAACCATTTACATCTCTCCTGGAAAGGTTACAAAAAGTGGCAAACATGAAATAAGGCCTCATCCTTTACATGATATGATGATTTGGGGTTTTTTTTCTAAAGAACCTGCGTGTTCTTTAATCACAAAGGTGTCATGGGCCATAACTGGTCTAAAGGTTTCAACAGTTGGCAGAGAAATACCACAGAATACAAACTAAAGCATTTATATCCTTGGGAATATATCATTGGGAATGAGCCTTAAAATTACTTTTTTTTTTTTAAACACATTTAGTACATCTAAATATCTGCATTGTTGTAAAGCTCTATCTGTATCAGTAACTATACACAGAAACACAGCACTATACACGTCCCTGCATTGTTCTGAGACTAAACAAAACCAAAATTGTCACCAAAACCTGCCTTTGCTGCAAGGACCATGGAGCAGGACACCCTGTGTTAAATACAGGGCAACAAAGCTGTGGCAGTGGAACTTATTTCAGTGTTGAGGAAAAGGGGTCAGAAATCAATCTGAGAGGAATCAATAGGGCTGAAAGGCCTCCTGAATTCTGCCACTTTATATTCCAGCCTTTAAACAAAGTCTGGTGGTGTAGGAACTGCCGAGGTGGGTCAGACCACTCACTGGTCTAGATAATCCATGAGCTGGTCTCCTTTGGGGCTAATACCATGTGCTTCAGAAGAGGGTACAGAAGAACCCCACAGCTGTAGTGAAAGGTTTCCACGAGGAGCTGTTTCTTTCTGGACAAGGAATGGAATAGGGAGCCAAGCACTGCAGGCAGGTTTGAACATCAAATTTGAAGATGCAAACTCCTAGAAGAGCATTTAAAACTCTATAAATAAAAGTATGTAAGAAAGAAGAAAACCAGGTAGTCTCATTACTCAAGCTTTTGAGAACAATTGGGATAAAACAGAAGTCTTGACTACTAGTAATGTTTTAATACTGCTTTGCAGCTCTTCCATGTGTTGTGGGGGAGTGGAGTCATTGGAGTGGCTGTGCAGAACAATGTCAACCTCATCTGCGGATACGTAGGCGGTATGTACAGCAGGAACCTAAAAATGGCGGGGAACCTTGTCCTGCTCTAGAGGAGAAGGCTGGCTGCCTGGAATACCTGACTTACCAGGGAGAGGACTGCGGCCATGAACATGGTATTCTCTCTTTGATTTATCTGTACATTGTGCCCATCAAGGCCTTAATAAGTTTTACTGATATCAATGAACAGAAAAAAAAAAGCATCAATCTGCAGCTAGCTGGTTAAAAATGCAATTTAAAACCTTACTTTCTACTGTCATCTTGCTCTTTATTCTATTCTTAATTTTTTCTACCCAGGCTTTCCTTAGTTTCTATTAAGGAAACAACTAAGCTGCACACATTCCTTCAGATTCTCGATTTAAGCCCCTCAGTAACTATGAAATTATCTCTGTGCAAAGTTAGAACACAAATTTAGTACCAAACAGGAAACAGAGCTCCTTGTAAGATTCCAGCATATCTTTTTTCCTCACAGACTAGATGGCATGCATTTCTAGCTACATTTCTTCTGAATAAGGAGAGAGCTTAGCTGTAAGGAATGGGGTTGAGTGTTGCCAACAGTTTATCACTTTTTCAGTAAAGTCAGTCAGTGTCACCATCCACAAGCTCCCGATTGATTCACTCACTGTTACAGGAATTGAAATACGACTCAACTGTGTTTTGCTGCCTTACTGTAACTGTTTTCTTCCTCAGTCCCTGCTTTCATAACTACCTCTGAATATGGTAAAGAAAGAAAACGACGAGCAGCATCTTCTCCCTGGCCTTCAGACAAAGACGAAGCTGGGTAATCTATTTATCATATGCATGTGGGTCATCTTGTTCAACAGAAAATAGCTGGCTACAGAGAAAAATGTAATTAAATTTGCATTAAACAATAAGCTATAGCTTGAAGTGTTCTTCTCTCCTGCAGTTCATTTGCATGTTCTAGATGTTGTTTTTTATTACTTGCTAATTGTCCTGAATTAGACATTGCGGTCATGGCAAATCTGAGGATAGCTGCTTTTGAATGTATCTGTAAGCGCAAGTCTGAGAAATTAGACGCAGGTCTCTGAACAAACAAAATGAGCTGAATGTGATCAGTCTCAAGAGACCTTTTTTTTTTTTTAATTGACACAAGCAGTAAAAAATTTTTGTCTGGTTACCAGTAGAGATGAAGTTTAACTTAGGCTGTTACTGGGTCTGTAATGCTCATAACGCTTTGTCCTGTGCTACTTTCCCCAGAACAATAAAGCCCATTGGTATTCTTAAAGCCTCTTTTCCATTTTCTTTTAGCAGCATAGAAGAAAAAAATATGACTTGGAGATCTGTTTTTCAACATAATTTAAGAATACAGAACACAACCAGAAAGTGAGATTGTACATAAAGCACTGGAGTGGGGCATGGAATGAAAAATAGTTTGTGTAATGCTTTTAAGAATTCGTTCATTAGGGTCAGAAAGAGACTTGTTAGCAATGATGATGTCTAACTTGCACTTCACAAATACCACCTGTATGATATGTAAGTACATTTAGAGTATATGCCTAGCTTGTGCTTTATCTAGCATAACTAATTTAGTACTTTTCCTTCTGAGCAGATATTGTGTGGAATTTAAAACAGAGTCACTTACCCCCCACTGTGCTTTGGAGAATCGACCATATGCTCGATGGATGCAGTACCTACGAGAAGGACATACTGTGTGCGTTACTTGCCAGCCTCCAGCTATGAATACTGACACGCATCGCTGTTCCGGAGATGGCCATAACGCAGATGGGTAAAGAAAACCAGTTTTCTGCAGTCTCTTCTGTAGCAAAACCCAGCACAGAAGTTAAAACTTCTCAAGGTCTCATTAAAAGCTGCATTTATTATACCTAAAAAATGAAGCGGCTTGTATGACTTGTAGATCTCCGAAGATTTATTTACCTTTCAGTTCTCACAGAAATTGCTTTTAAAACCTAGATAAAATTGGGAAATAATTTCAATATAAGAGTTCAGTGCTTTGAATACTTCATTTACTATTGTGAAGGGATGATGCAACTTCAGTGGTGCAAGAAGTCTTTTTACAGCTACAGACACTTTTACTTAAAAACGGTATTTCCTGCCATAATCCACATCTGATTTCAGGTTTAACAGTGGTGGATCAGTACTCCTCTCAAACCTATACACCTGCTTTCCAGAACAGTAATTCTGAAAGTAGACATTTCATATTGGGAACTGATTTTTATTTGATCTCTACATTTATTAATGTGCATACTACTTAATACCTGTACAACCAGCTACTTAATCCACTATCCTGTATGCTATACATAGGAATATAGTGCCAGCTCCACAAACCATTTTAAGAGCTAGATCAGCTAATTAAAGTCTTATATTATTAAGCAAATCTAATCTTCTGACCTGTTATACAAGACAACCTGGTAACATGAAATACACGGTTTTCAGTGGTTTAATTCCTCATTTATTGTCGCATTTCAGAGGTAAAATCTTACACTGGGAAGCAGTTGGCAACTCTCAGTGCCAAGGAACCTGGAGGAAGATTCGGCAACTGGAGCACTGTTCATGTCCCCTTGTGCATAGCTTTATTTTTACATGAAAGTTTAAAGGACCTTTAAAAGAGCAACAACAAAAAGATTAAGAAAAGTAACGCCAATGCCAAGAAACCTACATCTTTCTGCTGCATTTGCTGGAGCCTAATCAAACTTTAAAGGAGTCAGAACTTTGGAAGAAGCATTCTAGGAAACTCTCTCTGCCTTAATACAAAACACTAAGACTGATCTTTGTATTACAACAGTAGAAGAATACTTCCACATTTCTCTTTTGTAATTAAAGAGCTAATGTTTCTAACCATAGTAGCTGCTTTTCCTAAAGTTCTTGTTCTTTACTGGCCACAGTCCTGTTTACAGGCACTGCTCCTACTCAGTAGTGAGCCAGCCACTCTCACGTCTGAGAACAGTTAAATAGTAAGGGTGAATAAAAATAAAAGTTTGATAGCTAAAACTGGATTTGGGTTTAGATCCTTTGTTCCTTCCCAATATCATCTGGACAGCTGTTTATACTACAAGTGGATAGGTATTCTTCCTCTACATTGCATTTTTCATGCTCAGCCACTTTCATAAAGACATAGACTAGTCAGCATTGTTAAGGAAATAGTTTTGCTCAGAACTTCACATCACTGATACACAGTGTCAACTTTATGGCAGATGAACCTAAACGACTTTGTGACTAAAGCCTTGGCTAACATTAAAAAAAACCTGCTCAATGTTCAATGATTAACATAGAAACCCATAATATTAGAGCAACTGGCAAGACTGCTATGCAGGTAGCTCAAATGCTTGTTTTGTTACCCATTACTTACCTTGTATTATTGTTACCACATTAAAGAGGCTGCACACTGCACTTCCTCACTTGTCAGATACCTGCTCTGACTTTTTTGAATTGTTGGCTTACAGCGGCTCTAGAATTCCTTGCTGAAGGGCAAAGCCTGTATTTTATCAAGATCCTGAAATTCACAATGTTTGCTAAAAAGAAATTACACCTTAAAGTTCACAAAATTTACTGTTAAGATATGCAGCATCTCTGTGGAACCTAAAGACTACTGCTTGCCACTGTTTCTAGCAGCTGCAAGAAGAAACCGTAGCATCCGGTGGCAAGAATGAGGAAGGCAATCTGCCTGAGGTCCTGTCCACAATAAGAGGGTGAAACAAACCTTTGTAACTGTACTTTACCATTTTATCTTAATGCAAGCAGGCCTCCAACACGGAAAGCAGAGAGATTATCTTAATACTTCCTGACCATTTTAGCCTTCAAGACTATCTCTCTTCCTTTGTAGTCAGGAAAAACATGTCGGAGACCAGTTTGGTCAGATGCTCTTCTTTGTAAGGTTCTTGTAAAAGAAAAACCTTACCCAAGGACAAAGGTACAGAAAACGTCTGAATTGAAGAGATTTCACTTTTAAAAGAATGCTGTGATATGTTTAAGTCACCAGTATGACAGTGCAAAGTATGGTTTTTCTTGAGGTTGTCTGCTACAGTCTCTCATGAGCAGGACATTCCTTTTTGAACTTTCCCTTTCCTGCTAGTCTAGAAGCAGCCACTTCTCAAGACAAGGCAGGTAGTACAAGATAATCAAGAGATGTTAAGAGCTAGTATCGTACTGTTACTTTTCATATGTTTTCCATCTCTTCTGCGAGATAAAAAGTGCTATTATGTCAATACACAAACTTCAAAATAATCCTCCATCTAGAACTTAAGCTTAATACTTTAAAAAAAAAGAATCACCTTTACTACTTATAAATGTACAATTAAAGGGAGTATCACAGTTGTAACTGCAAAAAAAGGAAAAAGTTTGTAAAATTATTAATACCAATATATATGTATTTTTTGGTATAACTTACTGACAGAAATGACAAGTCTGACCAAAATTTCAATGTGAAGCAAATCAGATTAGAATGGATTATATGGCAACAAGTAAAATGACAGAAAGCTCTATCTGACTAGACATGCAACCCTTTAAAAATACAGAACACTTAACTCTGTATTAGCTTCTATCAAGCTAAACATGTTGCCAGTCATTTAATACCCCCATGCACATAATTGATCTTTCTTAAATCACTGCAAGCATTTCCACATTTCAGAAATTAGGTCATCTATTGCTTGTAGATGAAAGGCCAGGCTTTACATTTAAGTCATCATTAACCAAGCAAGTGAGCTTACATGAACCTTTATACCTTATTACTTTTCTGTTTCATGTCTTAGGACAGCAATGCTGCTGGACACTCTCAGACTAAAGTAAGTTGTTATTCTGAAAAGAGAAGCTAGGTCCTTATGTAGGGAAAGGTCAAGAAGAGTTGATTCCTGTAGTTGAAATTACTCTTGTTCGAGCCTGCATAGTGTTCTCCACCGGTCTTTTAACATGACACTAGTTCGGTTGTTGAAGTCACCATGGACCAAAATTTTAGCCCAGTTACCCACTCCAAACTCCCTTATTCCTGATTTCAGTTCCAAGTCTTCTTTGTAAGTCCATCGCTAGGGGAAGAACAGAGAAAAATACCAGATATATTAATACCTTTCTTTGTTCATATAAGACCTAAGCTTACAGCAAATATAAAAGCAAGTTTTTATATAGCTATCTAGGTATTACAGAGTACAGATGTCTGAGTCACTAGGGTCATTTTGATTTCTTTTGAGCACCATAACTTGACACTAAATAACAGTAAAGGTTACCAAGGCAAGTGTTACAACACAGTAGCAGACATCACCTGGAAGGAGAACCACATGCTTACATTCACAAGTTACAGGAGGAAAAGAAAAGAAAAAAGACACTGGGTAACATTTTGCTTCATTCAAAACATGCTTTCCAAAGTTGTACTTTATTTGCTAATTGAGCCAAGACAACTCTTGATTAATCCTAGTATGCACCACAAGAGAGAAAGCATTTTGTGACACATTAACCTAGGGACTGAGAATCAAGACACTATTTACCAACAACGAAGGAATTTCAGTGTGCTTAGAAAAAAAAAAACAAACAAACAACAGGATTTACAATGCTGATAGAAGCAAAATGATACATACTGCATTTGGAAGTGAGATCAGCCATATCCTCAAGTAACACTATGCACTTGTTTTTGGCCATTTGTTGAGCCCACTACTTAAGGCTCACTGCTATGACCTACAAGCTTTTTCATCTTTAGGGAACGACATTACTCTCATAAAAGGAGAGAAAATTACTTGCAGTTATATATCTGTAAGTAATCCCTCCCAATGAAGTTCTCCACTATACCAGTTCTTCCCTAGTTGCTTCTTGATACAAATATCTCAATATAAACAATTTTAAGACTGCACAGAAAGTGAAAGAAAAATGAATTTTTTAAAAATAAAATACTTGATTTTTAAAAAACTTACCTTTAAAGTGTGAGGGAGAACTGAGTATAAACTTTTTTATTGTAGCTTTATAGAAATACACATGTATATATATTACAAAAGTTTACAGCTCATATATATCCTATCATGCCCATTTTTAACCACAGTCATTTTTTAACTCTAGAATAGCAATTGGCAACTTTAATATGAAATTATTTTAAAACAACTTATTCTGCTAGAATCTGATCCTCCACAAATGTCTTCAAATCCTTGTTTGCTTAATACACAACTAATATGGTCAGCACACCTCCTGTGCAAACTGAATTGCATATCATTTATACAAACACAAGACAGGATCCCCAGTTAAAACAACTGCATAGGAAAGCGTTCCTAAAAAGTATAAATTTGTATTTTAACCTGCAGTTTGATAGCATGTTCTTTCTAAATTTATTCCCCAAAATCTGAAATGTAATGACTTAAATCACAGAAAAAATGTAAATTTAGTGAGATTGAGACGTACAGAGAATTGTATTGTGTAGCTGTTCCATCTACAATTTATCTATGTTCATTTCTGCTTCTTGCACTGGAGATGTCCTGCTGATCCTGATGGTCTCATGGACCATAGTAAGTTATGAAAAGAGACAAATGGTCAATGTTCACTAGTCTTATGCTAGCACCTCTGTGAACACCAGCAGATTCCATATTAAATATCATTAGTTACCGGACTTTTAAAATATCTACATGTGTTTATGTGCATGTCATGAGCAAATAACTGCTGAAAATCCAACCAAGATGCTCTCTTATTTCTGCATTTAACCATTCCCTGTGCTTTACTTATTTGGGAACTGCTCTGAAATAGCAAAAAAAGTCAGTGTTTTTGTTCATAAGGGCACTATGAAATTCACATAGGCAAGTGATCAAAAGCAGCGCAATTACTTACACCCATTCAGTGTGTGAAAGGAAAATAGTTACTGTCTTATAGGCCTTTCCAGGCCCCAGTAGTTAAGAAACATTTGCAGCTAACAGTCCTAGTGGTCAGAAGGATTTAATTGGCAAAGGAGTGAACTATTTGTAAAAAGATGTCCTGTCTAGACCCTCCTTGTCTGAGGGATTTAATTCACTGTTGTTATATATCATATGCTGCTTATCTGACACAGTTTTGGTGAGAAATGGGTTGTAAAGGTTATAGGAACTCTGTAGCTGCCCCAGCTGAGCGGAGTTCACACCAGCAGAGGCTGTCACCGCTGCTCCCTGTCCTCTCCTACAGCCACAGCAACAAGCCACTTCTGCTGTGACCTGATCTAAATTATTGTACATGGGTACCTCGTGAGGGTGCTGTTGAGGACAGCACCTTGTCCACGGCAGTCTGTGTGACCAGCTGTGTCAGTGTCCTCTCTGTGTGTCCTGTGTCTGTCTCTGGGATTTGTGCTCAGCTTCACTACCGGACAAAACTGCAAATGGGAAAGCAGCAGTTGCGTTCCCCAGCCTGAGCAGGGAGGCCAGGTGCTGGGCTGGGGCTGCTGGAGGGCTCCTCTAACATCCCTTATCGGTCTTGTAGCCAGCAGGATCTGGTTGAGTTGTGAGTATTCCTGAGATTAAACGTATGTGGTCCTTACGTGATGGGGGACCAATCCTTTGTTAATGTGCCCCTAGTGTTAAGTTTGTAAGCAAACTTCTAGAGCATTATAGTGGCACCTAAACAGGACTAGCACTAATAAATCCTCAGGTTAATTGGAACGACTGCACAGGGGTGGGGGAGAACAAGATATTTCTAGAACAGTAGAACAACAATAGAAAGTGTAAATGGCTGAAGTAAAGGCATAGAATCTGTAGTTTGGGGGATGGAGAGGTTTACCAGAGGATGTACAAGAGCACCTCCTGCAAGTAACAGATCACTTCCAACTATCAAATGGATAAATGGTGTTGGCTATAAAGCAGGAGGGAGCCTGGGAATCGGGCTGACCTTTACAATTGAAACTCTCAAAAAACTGAGTAATTGGGTAGAAAGGGAAAGGCAGCTGCTGAGGAACAGCCTCAACTTACAGAAATTTAAACTTGATAAAGCCAACTATTAGAACTGAGTAATACAGAAGAAATATGTGAATTACAGGGGAACAAATATCACTTAACTCTGCAAATAACGTACCCAGTGGAGGTGTAAATCTCTTACGGCTACTGCAGTTAGACAAACACGTACCATCCTGCTTGCGCACAAGGGGTGGCTAGGCAGGACAATCCAGGGCTAGCCAGTGTGATTGTCAGTGGCACGAGGTCTGTGTGTTCAAGGATGCTCAGATAAATCCCTCATCCACGGAAATAAAATATTTTTTTTCCTTTCCTTCTCCTCTCTTATGACCTGGAACCCTTCTGGGGTTAAAAGATTCTGCCCTTAAGAGCAACAACAGTTCAGGCACTGGGGATGGGCCAGGTGACAGTTTTGAGTGCCATTATGCATCATTCCCCCCTTCCCTTGAAGGTAAGCTGCTAAAAGTGGCAGCAGGACTCAGAGGTGAAAGACGGGTGGGTGTCTCTGGGTGGGAAGGAGCTTAGATAACATTCAGCCTGATCAAAGTTATATTCTGGTTATCCTGCAAAAAGCAAAAATTTGGCATCTAGACAAAAGGCAAGCTGAGGTACCTGAAGACCAAACTTCAACTGAAAGTTGGACTTATTCCAGCTTATTGCAACTATCAGTGCCTCTTCAAAAAAACCTGTCATCACTGATAAACCTCACTAAGCAGTGAAAGAATTAAGAATGGTAGTTCAGCTGTATTTCTAAACAGTTAGAAACCTAAAACTTCTCTAAAGTAGTCTACCCTTTATCAAAAATACTTCCTTTTTCCAGTACTTCCTGTTCTACAGATCTTTTGAAACATTAGCAGTGAATGGTGTTTGGTGGGGTTTTTTTACTATTATTAAAAGGCCAGAGATGCTCTTGGAACCATCTAGTTCATCTCATTTCAGAGCATGCCAGAAAACTTGCCTAAATAAAATCTTTATTCAAGCAACAGTTATGCTTGACCTACAGCACCAGATAATTCAAATACTTCCAGCAACAGAGACAATTGCAACCCTTGTTACTTCTTGTAATGATTAATTACATTTGCTCTTAAAAGGGTTGTTTCTTGCTCATTTTGCTTTTAAATCGCTTATATTGTGCTTTTTTAAAAATAAACTTCTTCAGTTCAACATATAAATGAGGAGCCTGCCTTACAGATAAACTAGAGACTGACTCATTTTCTTTTCACTGAGGAACAGTATAGAGCAGTAACTTGCTCCCCCCCCCCCCCCCGCCCCCAAATGCCTGTGCCCTCTGGGATGGCAGTTACATGGACTCTAGCACTGCACTGTTACAAGCTACCAAGACTGGGCGAGAGACTGCTGGACATAATGCAGCGCTACGCTTGAGCTAACATAATCACGGTGCCTGGTCCAGAGCAATGTGACATTTGGCTAGCTCAGAACGCTGGCAGAGACAGCTTGACTTTGCCAGACAGACACTCCAGACATACCCTCACACATCTAAAGGTCTTGTTATTCCTTAGAGTCAGTTATGCTCTAGTAACCCATCTTCCTTTGATTGCATGTTCTGGGACTCTGCTCTGATTTTTTTCTCCTCCGAGTTTAAACATGTGGAATTTTTTCTTCCATACAAGTGTGACTAAATTCTGAAACCCCAGATTTTCAGACACATTCCTTGATTTAAGCAAACTGTCAGTCATATTTTAGACAACTCAGAAGACTTGCCATACACATAGAGGATATGAAGCTGAGTACAAACAGTTCCCTAAATTATATAACTCTTGCATCCCCTAATTTAGAAACAAGAAAATAAAGTACACTTCCTTTCACTAGCACTGCAGATTGTTGCACACAGCTAACTGAAAACACAGCAATGAAAGGCTGAAAACGGGTACTGAACCATTGCAATGAAATGCCATTTACAAAACAAGAGCAAACAATACCAACATTGAAAGCGGGACTACATGGAAAAGGACATTCTAGAAGTCAACAGCTCTGACATTCACTGCATTCTTTCATGCATATAGGCAATTTTATAACCTAGGTTATTAAGCAGAGGAACAGATTTATTGTTTAAGAGGCCAGTATCATTGCTTTCTATACAATATTTATGAGAGGTCTCACTGGCAGGGAGTATGGCATAAACATCACACAGAGTATAAATGCCTACTTTTCTAAGTGTTTAAAAGAAACATAGTTCTGAATCTAATTTCAAGCTTTTAACATTTTCAATGAGTTCTTTGCTATTATCAGATGTAGTTTTCCATAAATTTAATCTTTACATTTCAATTAAGGTTGAACTATAGTAACAGAATTAAGCACAACATCAATTTTTTTTTTTTTCCTAGTGAGATGTGTGCACAAGCCCTAGACCTGGATACTGTGCTTGTAGCTGACCCCATAACAGACTACCTCAACATAAAAATAGGTGAATATAAAGCTGTCATTAGCTCTGTGTCAGTTGTGGTCCAATTAGTTTAAATCTTGATGTTGAAAACAAGATTGATGGAAGTGCGCAGGCTCACTGGCAACTGGCTGACAAGGTATCTATCCAAGTATAAGTTGGAATAAATTTATTATGTTTTTGAAGGCAACAAGCAAATCCAGTAAGTGCTGATAATTTTTTATTTTAGGGGACTGGTTTTACTTGCAGCTTTTAAGGAGGCTCTCGGTGATTTAATTATTCCTGAGATTTGTGAGAAAGTGCAAAACTGTTTTTATGTAGCAGGGAGCTTAACCTCCAGCAATAGATGAGCTGTCATTAGGACCTCAACCAATTTGAGGACAGCATGTAAAGATTTAACCAGTACTTCAACTTCAGTAAAAATGCTTGAAGAACTAGGAATAAGTACAACTCTCCTCAAGGAAAGTCTGAAAAAGACATAAGCAGGTTTGTCTTTCCCTGTTATATGAAAAATGAAATGTCAAAATGAACCCCAGAAAAGTGGAACAGCTCACACCAAAATGGATGCATGTTGATAACTTGCACTGTTATCTAAACAGAAAGACTCCATATTACTTCCTAAGACATATTCTCAAGTGGAATTCAACAGTGGGAATAAATTTATTTTAATATTAGTTTCACTCAGAAGTGTTTATCATAACTAAAGAAAATTAGCTATGTGCAGAAATCAGTTTGTAACAGTTCAAGTCAAATTGCCTTCTATTAAGGCATACACTTCTGTACTTCTCACAAATAGAGAATATAGTAGGATTATTTTAAAGTAATTCAATGAAGTAGGCTTACCCATGAAGAGAATGCAAAGGACTATTTGAAATGTAGCTTTATAAAAAGACCCTATTATGTGGTTTATAAAAACTAGAAGAGTTTCCAAAGTAAATATATGTTTTCACCTCATATGAGCAAATTATTGAATTAAAAAAATGCTACATCTTTAACCTTCTAAATGTGCATGTGTGGGGAAATCTTTGATGTTTGCCCAAAACTCATAGGCAAATGACATTCTGAATTCTTTAATGCAAAGAGTGCAAAGATTTTTTTTATTTTTTTCATGTTTTAAAAAGAATCAGACTTGTGAGGCCCTGGTAACAAGCGAATGTCACACCCATCTTGACATGGACAGGGATGGGATGATGATGACCAGGGAGTGATGAACAAGGACGGAGCCTGCGGAGGCAGGATAATGTCTTGTGAGACCACTCCTCTATTCCTAAAACACGTAAACGATGACCATCTGTGCCCTGTGCACCATGTGCCTGTGACAGATGACCGCTCACTTGGTCAGCCCTGAAGTGGGGGGGGGGGGGGGGGGGGGGGGGGCAGTGAGTCCCCCGGACCCCCACAACCCACTGACTCATTTCTAGAACATTTCTGAACATTCCTGAGCATATACTGCGCCTACTCAGTGATGACAGACCCCTGCCTATGGGGTGGGCACATCGGGTTATAAAAAGTGGAAACATAAGTTTCCGGTGCGCGCCCACCACCTGAAGACTGCAACTACGAGCAGAGAACACTGCTGGATCCAAGGGTGGTGATATCTTTTCTCTCTCTCTTTTCTTTCTCTCTTTCTTTTCCTCTCTATCACTCTCTTTGTAACTTAATTTTCGGCACATTAGGGTAATATTGTCACACATTTTGCTAAATGCTTACCTTTCATAGTTCTGCTAAATTTTGAGCATTGTTATGACCTTTGCCAAACCTCTATCTTTTATAGTTCCACTGAATTTTAAGTAAATTTATAGTTGGTTTGAACCTCTGAAGTAATTGTCCTTACTTCTCATTACTGCGCAGAGAATTAAAAAGTTAACCTCACCCTCACCCCCTGAGTGGGACGGGACAGACTAAGCTTTAGTAACAGCATATTTCCACAAATTAAAGGCTTATAAGCATTAGCAACAATATCTGAGACTGCACAAAAAAGATCCTTTTCTTTTTTTTTCCAAGACAGGAATTAGAACTTAAAGTTTCAGGAGCTGTAGCACAGCTCGAGTAATGTGGAGAATCTTAAATCCAGGCATTTCAGAGTCAAATGAAATTGGGAAAAATATTCTATGCAGTACAGATAAAATTAATCTCCATTTAGAATAGAAAATGGGTACAAACCTGTCTTCTTCGGCCAGAAGCCAAAGCATCTCCATGTTTTTCCACATTTTGCAAGTTGTTCAGACCTAGAAGGCAGTTAATATACATCCAGACCAATAAGGAGCCAACATTAAGGCAGCAGTTTTGTATTCTACCATTTACATGAGACAAGAATGTACACTGTTTTGATATGCTTTGACAGACTGCAAAAACTTCAGTGTCTGTTTATATATGAATGCACTTTTCTATTTGTATACACATGAATGTCACCTTAGTCCAAGGACTCAAAAAATAGTCTGTTCAAAAAAGTCACAGTATTTTCTATGCAACAGAGCTCACAGAAGAATTAGATTTTCAACAATTAGGTAAACTTTGGTACATAATAATGAAACATTGTTGTTTCATTTTGGTAAAATGTTTTTACTGTACATACTGGTCTCATTTTACATAGAATGAAAACTAATCAGAGCTATGATACTTCGTATACAGGTTCCATCATTTCCATAGAACGTGTCAGGTTCTGTGGTAAGCATCCAAGGCATCTTAAGATATATGTCCTTCCAAGTCCAATATGGTCACACACTGAGGTTATAACATCATCTCTTTGTGGTAAGAGGGTACTAATGGTTTTCAGAACCTACTTATAAATATTACATAACCCATATTCTAAGTTTTAAAAAAGTAATGCCAGGAAGATGCATGGAAATCTTAACTTTGCACATTTTTACACTACAATTTGTTTTCCCTATCAGCCAACATCTTTAGCTTCTCCCTCCCAAAGTTATCTAGGTCCAAAGCCAGAAAGAGATGAGTTTCAGTACTCTCTGGCAGCTTTCTTCTGCACAGAATATCTTAAATCCCAGTAAAACAAACAAGCAAATAAAACCCCAAGTGAACCAGAAAATAGTGAATGATTTTGCAAAATGAGTTGCCAGGGAACCTTAAGCCATTTCATAGTTTCCCAAATGTGGGAAACCCCAAATCTGCATTTGTGCAGAAGCCACACACAACAATTGGGAGGGTATTCCCCCCCCCCCCCATAATAATTTTTATATTAATCCAATCAAATTGAATAGCAGTTTTCAAACCACCAACTCATTTATCAGGGGTGCAGGGGGAACAGTTTGACAAGACTTTGTTTTGAAAGTGTAAAAATAAGCTAGTACTCACTTTGAAGAACATTGCTCGCTCTGTGTTTCTGTTGTGAATGAGGCCTGCAAGGAACACAGAAATTAAGTAAAAATACACAACTTCACGAAGTGTTTATGACCAAGAGCAACAACAACAAAACAATATTTACCTTGCTGTGGTGTTTTTTATGTCTCCAGGTGACTGACTTGTAATATTCTGTTGCTTTTTCGTTAATCTTAAAAAGCAAAAAAAATTATTTATTAGACAGCAACTTGCCATTTATGTGAATCAACAAGATTTAAATGAAAGAAAATCCCAAGATTTCTCTACAGAATCAGTGGCATACATCACTAACTGCTTCAAACCCTCTTAACTTTGCCTACCTATACCTGGAGAAGGAATACATAAGACATTACAGATTTAAGTTGAACATGAGGCATTTCAAACATCTATTTTTTCATACCTTACTTCTTCACAGTCTAGGAATTGTTTCCATAGTTTTTTTGATCATGTCTTTCATCATACCTCTCTCTGATATAATTGTGTCAGGAACTGTCCTTCTGAAAAAAAGATCTTATGATTTGTCTTCCTGTATACTCTGTCTGCATCAGTCAATTTCCTTAACTAAATGATGCCAAGTATTTCAAGTATAAAACTCCAGAAATACAAGCTGTATCCTGACCAAAGACTACAATTTATTCTCCATGAAAAACAAGTAGTGATAAACCTAGAGTATTAGTATTTTCCAAAATGAAGTCAAAGGAGGGGGAAAGGAACTGGGCTTCAAGTTCTGCCAGCATTTCTTGGAAGAGTGTCTAATTGTTTTGAGGGTTCACATTGCAAGAGTCATGAAGCAACATAACTATTTTCCATGACTCTAGTATCACTATGTAAGGGAAGCTTGTGTTTAGCTGTAAGGAAAAAGTAATAGACTAATTCCCTTTTCTTATCCTCTTTCTTCTCCAGATGACCTACAGCCTAAAATTAAGAGGGCAGGACTAAACAGAGCTCAAACAAACATAAAGAAAAAAGTGGTGAAGTATTTCTATGTTTTTATTGTTGTACAAGACTGACAGCTGTTTCAACTGAAAAATGTGCATCTTCAACAAATACTTAAACTTAATAACAAGCTATTTGATGTAAATGCCAAAAGAAACAATCATAGGAAAGCCAAAACTTAGAAATAGAGTATGTGCTTGTAGTTAATTTTCTATTGGATAGCAGTTAAGAATTTAACATCCTTCCTTCTACCTACTCTTAGTTCTGCAAGTTTCAAGTTACTACTGAGGGACATGCTTGGACAGCACAATGCTGAATACAAACCTTTGTTTTGTTTCCAAGTTACTTTCATCATTTTTGTCAACATTCACAGCTTCGTTTTGCAATGCTGTTGCTCCCAATCCTTTAGACTCCACCTGTTTTATGGCTGCCTGTGAGAAAGAGTTGATACTTTAAAATTAAAGTCAGCCAGTACCTAGATAGTAGTTTACACTAAGATTAACGCATATACTATTAGGACTAACAGGGCTTATTTCACAGACCCCTCAGAGGTACCACCGTTAAGTAGTTTCAAAACAACTGTAGTGTGTTTTTGAAATCCATCAAGACTGCAAATACTATCAAAGTAGTCCAAAGTCTGTTTTTTATAACTAGATTAGAAATTGAAAACTGATAGGCCTCACAAGTTCATCTAGCTCTGTAGCATATGGCAGGATCAAGAATACCTATAACACTTTCAAAAGACATACGTCTAATCAGATTTTAGGTTTGCGATCTAATCTTTCCTGTATTAGCAAAAGAATTTTGTAACATCCTGCCTAAACTTTTAGCCACAAACTAAGGTTATGTCTCCTTCATTCCCAAGAGGAGGAAGGAATAGTTCCTTACTCTTTATAGAGTGTGTAGAGGATCATAAGATTTGTACTTTTCCTGAGATTCCTCCTACCTACTTGCTATAATAAATAACACCTTCAAAAAACCAAAACACAGTCTACATGAAGTCATTCTTGCCACTTTGCTATCAGCTTTCTTTCCTAGCATCTTAAGGTATACTTACTGGCCAAACCATAAAATAATTCTGGTTGTGCACCATCATTACTAAGCAGAGCCAACCATCTTCCATCCAACACTGTCTATACATCCCAAAAAATGATCTGGTTTGCAACACTCAAATATCAAAATGATTCAAAGTTGACAAATTCACTACAGGCCCAATATGAATTATTTTTCTGCTTAGCCAGTTGCTTCCACTTTTCATCTATTTCTTCTTAGGTTTGGGAGACCTCATTGCAGCTTTCTAGTACCTAAAGGGGGCCTACAGGAAAGATAGGGAGAGACTCTTTATCAGGGAGTGTAGTGACAGGACAAGGGGGAATGGGCTTAAGCTGAAGGAGGGTAGATTTAGATTAGATATTAGGAAGAAATTCTTCCCTGTGAGGCTGGTGAGGCACTGGAACAGGTTGCCCAGAGAGGTTGTGGAGGTCCCCTCCCTGGAAGTGTTCAAGGTCACACTGAATGAGGCTTTGGACAACCTGGTCTAGTGGAGGGTGTCCCTGCCCATGGCAGGGGGGTTGGAACTAGATGATCTTTGAGGTCCCTTCCAACCCAAAACATTCTATGATTCCTTCAGGGCTTGCTTTTGCCTCCTGTTAATTTTCTGTCATCCATCCAATTTTCAGTCTTCTTGAAATCTTAACCTGTCCTCCACAGTAGCTTGCAGAATCTCTCAATATTTATAAGAGTCAGATAATATAAAAACATTCTCTATTTCACTCATTCATCCATGAAAATACTGGAAGGTATTCTGGTCACAGAATACTTCCAATCACAGAAGAAAATATTCACTGTCAGAAATGTCATAGCTACTCAATCTACCACATCTTTCAGCTGTAGGTTTTCAAAATATTGGCTCTTTTACAGTGGCTGATGGTAACAAAACACAGGAGAAAGTGAGGATATGTTTCCATACAGATACATAGGTATAAAGGATTTAGTAAAAAAAAAAAAAAACCCTAAATCCACTATATTGTGTTTTTAAAAGTTAACAGTAGCTTTCAAAATGTAGTTGTCCCTTAAAACAATTATTTTGAAAGAGAAGTTATAAAGAAAAATTAAGAACTATCAGCTCAATGCTTTCTTGGTATACGTCCTTTTTCCTTGTAATGCATTATCTGTGGACTGTTCTAAGGGCAGCTAACCCATTAAAGTTTCTTGAAGTGCAAGAACTTCAACAGTAGGAGCTGCAATCTTGTAGGTTCCAAGCTTGACAATAACCTAGAAAAAGCAGCCTATAAAACAGTCTACCAACGTAGACCACCTTTACTTTTACATATGGCACCAGAAGAAAGAGGAGAGAGATTAACAGTTAAAGCTAGGGTGGTTTTTTTGCACAGGCAGCGGGGATGCAACATAGAGGGCCTAGCTAATATGGTGTTCCTGGCCTTCTCCAGCACCTCCCAACCTCCATTTCCTCTTAGACTCAAATAGCCTTGAAAAGTAAATTTGAAAACTGACAGCTGAGTGATACCATTAAAAGGTATTCCTTGCATTATACTTTGTATACATTTAATAAGTTCTCTGGTCTCTTTCTAGTAAGAAAACAAAAATCCCAGAGAACCTTCAGGTTTGTTTGTTTAAAATTTGCTTCTTATTACCTTTAGATATTTGTGGTTTTGTAGTTGAGTAATTCAATATTCTTTTAGAGGAAGTAAACATAAGAGAAATTCTTGACAATCCTCCTGAAGATGAACTGCAGGAGGAATGTTGTTCTTGCCAATTTAAATCACTTTTGAGCAAGACTGTTTGCAAGGAGCTTTTTTATTTACAGGAAAACAGCAATAACAGTCTTCTATCTCCTAACTCCTCTGACATTCCTAAAGCTTTTAGCCAAATTAACAGGTCTTGATCTTTTAGTTTAATGTTTATTTTGTTTAAGTCTTAGTATGAGAAGTCATAAATATATAGTTACATTATCTTTTAAGGAGTCTCAGAACCACTTCTCTTAAACATACACTAATGACAGACTACATTTTAATGATGCTTTTTTATTAACTACTTTTCTAATTAAAACCGTTATGAAAAAACATTCAAAAGATATTTTAGAGGAGTCTTACTCCTACTAACTTTCTTCTAAACATATATTCAACTTTTTTTTTTAATTAAGACAACAATTCAAAGGAAGATAAAACTTCCTTTCCATCTAATGCAATAACTGAACATTGTCTGAACAACTCCCTTGATAAGATTAGATAGATTTATACTTTCAGGTACCTGTTTTGAAATAAGTTTTGAAAATAGTTTTGACATACCTGTATTAAGAAGTTAGTTTCATTTTCTTTCATGAAAAGTTCAACATAAGACTTGATTTTACTTATCAAAAGATTGTAATTGAAGTTTTCGAGAAGGGGAACATATGGATCCTTGGTTTTAATTATGGTTGCCAACTTCATCCTTAAAGGCTAAGAAAAATACAACTTTATACAAACACAAAAATATATCCTGCAGTAAACTTGGCACCTATGCTAAACAGCACAAAGCTAAACAAGGTGATTATATAGTTTTTTTGAATAGGCTTATACAACTTCATGCTACAGTTTGAAAGGGTTCTAAAGTTAACTAGGCATAGTATCAGGAGTTTACTTCCTGTGTTCAGGAAACTGTAAGTGTAACTTTCCAGTGTTCAGGAAACTGTAAGTGTAACTTTCCAGAGATCCTAATTTTCATTCCTTTTGGAATAACACTGAAAGCAGGATTGTCAATGAAGCAAAAACACCCAGAAAAGGCCACTCATTACTGGGTTCTCTTTTCTCATTTGCTGCCTCAAAGAGACTGCCATTGAAAGGGGGTTACAGCATTCAGGAAAAACACTATTTAGTACAGTAGCATTAAGGACACATCAATACTGATAATCACAACTTCACATTTTGTCTACCAACCACTCTGAATCTTACAGACCAATATAGCCAAGAATTAATTTCTGTGTACAGGCTGCATTCTTATTTATGAATTTGAATACTATTACTACAACCTACACTTTCTGAACATCTGAATGAAGAGTGTATGCATGTGTATAATATACACCAGAGGAAGATATAGGCAGCATTTTTGTCTTTTTTCCTTTTTGTCTATAGTCCCTCTTTTGCTCTTTTCTCCACCCCGGCTAATTCATGTGCATGCACTAGCTATTATTTTAAAGAGATACACACTCAAACTTGCATCTTTCTGAATGATGCAGTCAAAATCAAACCAGGCGGTGGCCCAACCCACATATATTCTCTTTTCCAAATACAGCCATAATAATATCCACTCTGTACTACAGATGCTAATGAGCTTTCCTTCCCTGTGATGCTTCAGTCTGTAGAAGACTAATCAGAGACAACAAATAGAGTGCACTGCAATGGTTCAGAAAGAGTTGGCAAACTGATTAGGGAGTTACTATGTCTCTACCAGAATGTTTATACTGTCTTTACTCTGAGAAAACAGCAATATCAAATTCCCAGAATCTGTAGTAACACCTCACTCATACGAGGTGTGAAAGGGAATGAAGTTTAGACTGATGCTGCCCACAGTGAAGAACAACTGCAGCTAGAAGCATTTTACTCCCTGAATTGCCCATGATTTCTATCAATCCCCTAGCCACAGATTTCTTTTTGTATTTAGGCGTGCCACAGGTTAGCAAGTGACTGCATAGGCAGTAATTAGGACAAAGCTATGCAGGTAGCATTTGGTAGCTTTGGAAACCCATTCCCCTCTTCTCCACTGAAAATGAGAGAGCTTAATGCAAGTTTAGCAAGTTACTACCTTATCTGATTCCGAGTCTGTAAACAGCCTTTCAAGAACTTCAGCAGCCTCCTTGAAATATCCATTTTCCATATGGACTGCTACAGTCTACAACAAATTATAAGATATGCTAAAATACGTTTCATCTGACAGTTGTGAAAAAAACCCAAGAGAAGTCACACTTTCACAGTTTTGTAAGACTTCCAAAGGCCAGAGGATTATATATTTAAGGGTTACCAACAATTATCTAGTTATAACAGTTAGTTCTGAAGTAATATTAAACCTCATGTATAAAGGCCTAAAACCTCCCCATCAGGCATTTAAAAGGACCCTCATTGATGCAAAGTGTCCTATAATGACCTATTAAGTATTGCTTTCATCCTTCCCTGAAAGACTCTCACAGTCCCAGTAGCTGTCAACGTGTTTTTACATGTTTCTCTTTGAAATCACAAGTTTTCCAATACAAAAAGTTATTTTTAAGCAAAAAAAAAAAAGCTATTCATTAGATATTTTAAAGCTCAAGATATTAGTGTTTTGAAATTAATCTCTCAATTGATAACTCATTTATTCAGATTGGCAGCTTTTGAAACAATTTTGAACCAAGACAAATAGGAACCAGTTTAGACAGGAAAAGGTCCCTGTACAGATCTGTTTACTCTGTACTTGAAAATACAACAAATTTAGAAAATTCAGTTCAGCCTGCTAATAGCCCAAGCATTTTGTAAAAGGAGCCCTGTTTTAGCAAAAGGAATAGGTAGCATCCTGAAGAATTTTGATTAAGTCACACAGACCTGAATTTGAATCAAGCAACGAATATCTTCATGACGCTTTTCCAGCTTAATTTCCTCCCTTTCAAGTAAAGTCCAGAAAGACAAAGCAGATTCCAAAGGTGAAATTCTTTGATCATTTTCAAAATGGCATTCTTCGGGGGTGAAGAAAAAAAAAGAAAAAAGGTATTTAAAAAACTTAAAGGACAAAGCTAAATATACTACATTATTTATACATAATAATGTACTATACATAATTTCAATTCCTTTTTCCTCAAATAATTTTTAGTCTCTCTCTTCAGATGTGTTTAATAGACCTGAAGTAACTGCCGCCTTTTCAGAGAGACTGGTTCTTCCTACCCTTGCTAATAACATTACTGTTGCATTTTTAAGGGAGATTATGTGTCTGCTAATTATTGTTCACTTAAAATGCCACTTGCAATAGTGCTAAGTTTAGCATCGTGTATTTGGGCTGGCATTAATAATACTCTTACATTAAGCTTGGCATCAGATATCAAAACATTTGATACTGATACTGTTAATTTTGTAATATAAGCACTATCCTAAGTTTTTTCCCCCCCTATCTCTATATTGCCGTGTCTTAAATGTGTTATATTTGAAGGGGTTAAACTGAGAGGGAAATTCAAACAGCTTAACACAGGAGCGTTACTGAAAAAGCAGAAGCAACCTCCCACATCATTGTGCCGCTGTGCCAACACCAAGGTTTGTGCAAGCTCACAGCAAGCAGGATCAGTTCTTGCAGAAATCTAGCCCAGCCAAATAACCATCCCTTCCACACTCTATAAGGAGTTGCCCAGTCTGATCACTGCACAGCTGCACAAGTAAGTGTGCCAACATAACAGATGTAGTAGGAGCTGGCAGGTGGACAAGATTGCTTTTTTTCCTCCCATGCACTGCCAGCTTAGCTCAAGATGTTCACTGAACTACAGCCTCACTTATTCCTTCATTTTATATGACATCATTAGCAGAATCTCTCAATTTCTTCTTATTCCCTACAGTGAATATTTTTCAGGCAGAAGGTAAACAATGTAAGCAATACTGAAAAAATTAAAAATACTTTTCAGGAAAAATACAGTAAAAGACAAACACTGAAAGTTTAGATAGCATTATATGTATATATACACATTAAAATAACATTTCTGCGTTTCTCTATTGTTTTAGTCAAGTAATATGACACTTCATACAAAGTTTATTTTAATGTTGTAAAAACAAAGTGTTGAACTCGGAGCTGGCATCTGAAACAGCCTACTCTGTTTTAAGGAGCAGTATAGATTTTAATAATTGGAAAAGAATCAGGAAAGCTACCATACATTAGCTTTCCATGTACATTGTGCAACTACAACTGATGTAATACCTACTAAGCACATGCAATCTTCCTCACCACGCAGCTCATTCTCTACAGTGATAGAGATGCAAATTGAATTCATATTCCCCAAGTGTTGTATACAATATAGTTTTGAAGCATTATCATAAAAGTTTCATAATTTGGATATTAGGAACTCTTTTAAATATTAGAATTTTATTCTCAAGTTGAACTAAATCAAGAGTGTTGTTACTTGACAAGCAATATAAGAAATTTTATTTTATAAAAACAAGCCTTTGTGACACTGCTAGGCTAGAATATACTTTTTCCTTCCATGCTCATGCTGGCAAGACTGCTTTTCAAGTCCTTAAATTCCAGTGAGTTTTATCAAGTGGTGAAAACTTGCAGCAAAAAGGTTAAGTCTTCCAGCAACTTGAGTGTGGAAGCAAAAATCAGCTTGGCTAAAACAGCAAGTTGTGAATACAGCCAAATAGGAGACATGGTAGCAAATAACACTGGTCCAGCATACAGCTCAGTCACATGTGGAATACAGACAGTCCAAAACAGAGTTCAGTCATTTTTTAGTTTTTTTAATATATATACACACACACACGTACAGTAAAGGCTAAGTGAAAGCATGGCTTTGCAAGTTCACACAAATCTATTTAAATAACAAGTAAAAAAAAAAAGAATCACAGTATTTACCAAGTTTTTTTCCATTTGCAATTCTTATCAAAAGTTGACAGAGATACACAGTTTTTTTCTGATGTGTAGGTATTTTGGAAAGGCCATTAATAAGAGCTGGAAAAGAAGAGAAAAGTTAAGTCAGTCTTGCTCCAGCACTGCCACAGTGTGGCTAGAAATATACTAGACACTGTTTTCAGACTTACATAATCTACTAAATTTCTAATTCATGAGGAAACCGATGAAGTGCATTTAGTTACTACTCTTCCATGTTAGGAGAACTTAAGTCATACTTAAGAATTTGACCAGAAAAACCTCTCTCTCACAGCTCACAACAGTAACTTAGATATTGTAACATGCATCACAAGCTTACATTCATCAAGTTAGAAGACCGCATTATCTTACATAAATAAACAACATTTTGTTTTGCTCAGTAACTTACTATGAAAGACAACTGTCTGCTCCAAAGACCATTTCTGTGGAATGCCCACAAAACACGTGGTAACACTTACATGTTGCTATAGCAACCAACAGACCAAAAGCAGTCAAAGCTATGTGGAGAGCTTGGTCAGACCTGTAAATCTACAGGGGAAATCCTCCTCACAAGGTTGGAAGGTCACAAGAATTATGTATTTTAGAATGGGAGCTATCATGAGATTATTTCCATCATGCTGGTTACCATGAACTTCATATTTTAATGTGCTGGATATAGTAATTCATCTCCACAGTGTAATACACAAACATTCAAAATGAAAAGTGAAGAATGCATTAAGTGACTTGCCTGAACACCCTAGTTCAGGAAGTGTTTATGTATACATTTCCATGTCAGCATAACAAAAGCCAGGATTCCAGAGCATAGGACCCCCAGGTTTTACAATGACACAACTAGAGCACATAAGACATTGTTTTACTTGGAACTACTCAGCCTACCTGCTTATTAGTGTATGATCGTCTCCTATGAACAATGGATAAGCATAAAATTACAAAGTAATTAAATAGCCTCAAATGATTACCTAAGCTAACATCAAGCAGGATATTGTCATTTGGGCTTGGAAGAACACCTTTACAACTGCTTCAGTGAGGACAGGTGACACAAGAGCTTTTAATTCCTATAGCCAAAATACGAAGTAAAAAAAAAACCACCAACAAAACATTCCTTAGAACAGCAGTAAAGTGCCACTCATTATAATCACAAATTTATGCATCTTCCACAGCAGAGTTCAAATTCAGAAAGAGTTTGGATGAGTTCAATGATAGATATAAGCACCATCATCATGCCCTGAAGATAAAGGCAGAATACTGTAGCTGAGCAATCCACAAACAAAAGGGGTCATCTTGGCAAGTAGCTTGAGATCTTTCAGCTTTCTCTGTTCTAAAGGTGCACTGTTAGTGCTTTAATTTAGAGCAGGGGTACATTTTTAAAGTGAACTTCCTGTGCTTGGTTTGTACAACAGAGCAGTCTTGAGTGCAAAAGTTGAATTCCTTTAGAGCTATTCCAAAGAAAAAGAAACCTTGAAACATTTACTGTGTGGACACCAGGTCCTTAGCAGCAATTACTCACAAGTAGAACAGAAAGAGACATAGTTTCAGTAATCTTTTCTAGACTGTTCTCCCTAGGCAGTTTCTCTATTAATTCGTTTGTTAATAGTGCCCTCAATCATAAATTGCTTTCCTCCCTATGGCCACTCAAATATATTTCTCATCTTACCCTTTCATTAGAAATTCCTGAATTCCAGGTCCTCGCCATCTAGATACCTATTCCAAGCTAGTTCAGGTATGTAGACCATAATATCCTGTCAAGGCATGTCTGTCTTTAAATCCTTAATCCAAGGTAACCTAGCTACTTCTATTTGGCAGTGTACTGAACTATACAGAAATATTATTTATCCTCTAATAAAAATACCTCATCTTGTTCCCTTAGCCTTCCTACCTTTTTGCACTTCAGTATTAATTGACCTTCTTGTTGACAGCCAATCATTATTTCAGTAAGGTCTCACTTTGACATATGCAAGAGTAATAGTTCTGTAT
This sequence comes from Balearica regulorum gibbericeps, assembly GCF_011004875.1. NCBI lineage: Eukaryota > Metazoa > Chordata > Aves > Gruiformes > Gruidae > Balearica > Balearica regulorum. Next base: position 35,570,145 of record NC_046185.1, read on the forward strand.
TTCTGTGAAAAAATCCACACCCACTTCTCTAATGCAATCTTATGACTGTGCACAGCTTTTTCCATGGACTTTCACACTTCTGACTTTAATCTTATAGCACCAATAAGCCCCACTCTTTCCTTTGTTGCTGAACAGGCCGGGAACAAATTCCAGATTTGCTATTAGTTCCCAGTTCCATATGAGCCTGCATTAAAGGTTAAAAGTCTTCCTGTTCTTCTTAGGAGATATTCAAATCTGCTTGTGTCAACAACGTTTCTGCTTCCCACCTACATCTTCATGAAATTTCAGTACGAGTCTCCACTGAGTTTGATTCTCCCAAGGCCAAACACAGAGAAGCACCATTAATAATTTAATCTAGCAGCCCCCTATTCAATATACTTTATTATGTTATCTTTAGATTTCCTACCCCTTAAAATTTCTCATATCAATCTCCTCACTAATCATTCTGCATGCCATTGTACTCTATTCTTTGTAGAAGTTTAAACAAGTCATACTATCACCTTTACTTAAGTCAGGAACACACACACAAAAACAACCCCAAAAGCTCTAACCTGGTATTTTCAGGAAAGTTATTTCTACTAGAAAAACCATCATAAATCCATCAAATTTATCACAGACTTAGACATTTGCTTCCAGCTGTCAACTACTCTAATTCTTAATTATTTCTCATTTTAAATACATGTGTTTTCTATTCAAAATCCAGTCATCAGGCTTCATTCCAGCTTTGCAAGACTATAGTTCCTTGAATTACTTCTAGTCTTCTACCATAACCCTGAATATAAACCCAAGGAACTCTGTGTATTTAAGTAATTCTACTCTAGTTTTTACCACATTTGTATTTCTCCACTAAATCCTCTTCAACTTTTCAGTAGCCTTGAACTCTCAGCATCTGAGGCCTCAGCTTCAGTAACCCCTGATGGTATTTAGACAATCATGTTACACATTCAAGCTTGATTATATCATGTTGATTTTATGAACACCAACGCTTGTATTCACCTAATAATCTAAAAGCCCTCACCCCAGCCTCTCAGCAACCTCTTTTTTCTTGAAGCAGTTCAGTTTGCTTTCCTCCCTGGTCTCATTCAGCCAAAACATCAGAATTCCCCCAAACTGTGATTATCTTACAATACTCCAGCAGAGTTTGCATGCTAAACTCAAACACCAGTGGATTAAACAAGCAAACAAAAATTCAGCCTGCGCTGTTTTACTTCCACCATGTGCAAGTGTTGCTGATACCATTAAATTATCTGAACAGACTACCCTGTACTCCAGGAATCTTCTGAGGACCTCGAAAGAGCTGAAAACCTCCTCAACGTCAGCGACCACAGTCATGAGAAGGCTACACGCACACACACAAGAAATAAGTGCACAAGCACTGTTAGTGCTTTAGCCTGCACAAGAAAGCTGCCCCTCACACTTTGCAGGGACAGACTCTGCCTCACAGTAACCGCAGCCGCTTGAGAGCCCCGAGTGCCCGCACCCTCAGAGCCCCGACAACCGCCACCACCCCTCACCCTGCGCCACGCCTCTCCACCGCCGGAACTCCGCTGCGCACTCCTCTACGAAGTGCCGGCACAGGCAGTAGCAGGCGAAATCCAGCATCCAGCCCGCAGCCACGGCTTCTACCTCAGCCAGCGGGAACGAACAGACACGACCACCGCCGGCCGCTACGGCCATCTTCAACCCGCGCGCCAACGGCTGCCGGCCCCGCCCCCGCCAACGGTCCGGCTCGCTCTTCCCCTAGCCCCGCCCCTTTCCGCGCTGCAGCCATTCAGCGCAGCCACCTCCTCCCGGCCCTGGCTGGCGTCACCCTCCGCGTCAGTCAGTCCTCTGAGAGGGGGGAGAGGCGGGGCGCGGTGGTGACGTCATGCAACACCCCGCCGGAGGGCGGGCGGCGGCGAGGTGTCGGGCCTGTAGGAGTGCCTTCGCAGGGTGGGCCGTTTACCTCGAGCTGAACAAAGGACGTGACGCGGCCCGCGCAGAGCTGTGTCCCCTGACAAGAATGTTCTGGAAGGTCTGGGCAGTGCCCCGGCTGGTAATTTGAGGGCTTTCCCCTGCTGTGGCTGTGGCCTGAGAAGCTTTGGTGTAGCGATGCAAATACTGATGTCTTTCCGTGTCAGAGACTGGAAGGTTAAAGGAATGTCCTGCTTGCAGCAGGTGGCCATGAGAGCTGCCGTATTCCACAGTTTCAGGGAGACTAAAAGGCAAAACACAGGTGTTTTGTGCATGTGTGAGGCAAAGGGCTTCCCATCAGAAGCATGTCTGCACATGCATTGTGAGGAGGGAAGGCTGCTGGAGGAAGGAGGGAGAAGATGTCAACATTGCAGAGCCTGGAAACTGAAAAGTGGAAGCCTTGACTTGACAAGAAAGCCTGGGATGAAGTGTGAAGAGGGACTGAATTAACTGGAGCATGGAGTGCATCTGTCTGAGAAGGCAGTCCTTTGTATATTTCCTTCCTAAGGAGGAAGACGGTAGTCTACAAAGAGATGAATTTAAGGGAAATGCTGAAGGGCTGAACCATTTTCCTGTCAGTGGTTTGACAGAGGGTGGAATAGTCTTTTTGGTAGATATGGTGAAAGGCTTTAGTTTGAGCTTTACTTTGGGATGAACAGTGTGATATCAGAGAGCAGACTGAATGAACTGGTAGACCTTTGACTCCTGTGGTCACATTAAATGCACCTGCAGTAGTCTTGTTGTGGCATAAATAAACTGAAGTCAGAGAAGAAAATACTTTAAAAAATAATCTATTTGGACATCTTTATTAATAGAATATAAGATTTAAATTTGCACTTTGAAAGAGACAGTATTACTGTTTAGCAATAGTTGTAAGTTTATGTTGTAGTAAGCTTACAGATGTGTGTTTGAACGTGTATGTACAATGACAACTTCCAGGACATGAATTCTTTAAGCTGGGCAAATTTGCTGTTATTTGCCATATTGCTTGATAGTACCACAGGATAACAGCAAGCCCGAAACTGTGATAAGCTTTATCAGAAAATGTGCTGAAGATCTCAGGAATTCAAATTCGCAGTGTGTTAGAGTTAGTATAAGTGATAACATGAACCAGTTAGACATAAAAAAATAATATTATGCGTTAATCTTGAATTGAGCGTGTGCTTTGGGGGTTTTGTAGTAGAAACTGAGGCAGGAAGGTATATCAAAGCTCAAAATTACTGTGATCAAACAACAGCAGGAACAAACCTGCAAACTGTTGATTTATTTTGGCATGAATCCTGTTCAGGTCTTCTTTCCCTCCAGAGGATTCTGACTGCAGTGCCTCAAATGGAGAGAGACTTCATAGTTTCTTGAAAATACACTTCAGGAAGCCACTTTGACCTGTTAAGTCTCAGCAAATACTCCAAAACCAGGGCAGTGTCTCTACTCTACATTCTGTGACGAACACTTGAGTGTTGTCTCACTTTCCTTTAGCTGTCATCTTTCTTTATGGGTGAATTTTTGTATTTAAATTATCTCCACCCCTAAGACCTGGAAAGTCCAAGATACCTGTGCACCTTACAACAGTACTTTTCAGCCTGCCTTTTGAGCAGCATCTGAGGAGAGTGTTTAAAACATTGTCTCTTCAATCTGAAAACAATGTGTGAAGATGCTTCTAATGCAATTAACTTTTCATTTAGGAAAGTACAAACTGAGTGTAATTTTCAAACTCCCTCTTGCAGCGTGTGCCCTTCTGTTGTGTTAATGTACTCTGTGTTAAGTTATGTGTATCAGCTTGTCTGCACACCCACAAATGAGCACTGACAGACAGTGAGGGGGGAGGGAGAGCCCAAATAATCCCCTTCCCTGGTTACTCCCAGGCCCATCTCCTCAGGCCCAGCGGAGCACAGGACACCATGGCAGGCAGGAACCCAAACTGCAGACTCCAGGAACAAACACCATATCCAGGCCCTTCCCAGGGCTCAGCCCTGTGCCCAGGTGTGAAACTCATCACCATCAGTCATCCGGAGCAGCTTTTCGGATCACCTGTCGGGTGCTGCTGAGGGATGGGACATATGATGGGATGCAGGGGAAGAACACTTTGGGGTTGCACGTGACTTATTATGGGAGGAACCAAAGGCAGGAAAAGGGAGGGATTTAGGTGATATAACAGAGAAACAAGTGTGGGAAAATAGAAGGGCAAGGGGATAAAAAGGTTGCATGAAAATAGTTGGCTGGTCGGTGTGCTCGTTTGTGCCGTATCAGTGCAGTCTGTCCTATCTGCTTATTAAATTAGTATCTCACACCTTCCTGGGCGAGGGCTGTCGTGTGTGTCTCTGAGTCCAGGGGACCTTTGCCCTGCTCTGCCAGAGAGGGGAGCAGGAAGAGGCTGTTGGTGCTGTCACGGTTTGTGCAAGTTTTCTGAGTGTCTGTCTGTGATCTGTGTGGCCGGTCATGTATATATGTACATATAGATGTGTCGTATACATGTGCTGTATGTGCGTGCCTCCTGGGAATACATCTTTTGCATGTTTTTAAACTGAGCGTTAAAGTTAGATAAATGCATTTTCTACAGTTATTTTCTGGATGTCCTGGTTTTGGCTGAGATGATAGGGTTAATTTTCTTTCTAGTAGCTGGTATAGTGCTGTGTTTTGGATTTAGGATGAGAATAATGTTGATAACACACTGATGTTTGTAGTTGTTGCTAGGTAGTTGTAGTGTCTACACTAAGTCAAGGACTTTTCAGCTTCTGATGCCCTGCCAGGTGCACAAGAAGCTGGGAGAGCACAGCCAGGACAGCTGACCCAGACTGACCAAAGGTCAGTCCATTCCATACCATATAGCCTCATGCTCCATATATAACTGGCAAGCTAGCCAGGAGGCAGGATCACTGCTTGGACACAGACTAGACACTGGGTTGTTTTTTTTCCTTCTGCATGTGGTGAGAAATTGCATTTGTGCATCACTTGTTTTATTTATTATTATTATTATCATCATCATCTTCCTTTGTTATCCTATTAAATTGTCTGTATCTCAACCCATGAGGTTTGTTTTTTTTTTTCATTCTCCTCCTCATCCCCTTGCAGAGAGGAGGGATGAGCGAGTGCTTGCGTGGTGCTTAGTTACCCACTGGGGTTAAACCACGACACCGGATTTCATAAGGAAACAAATACTGGGAAAGGAAGGATATGGACATGGGCCTGGATAGCCTGAACTTTATTTTAAATGGACTTGACAGAAATTCCTGCCAGAATGCAGAGGTTCCTGAGCTGGCATGACAGATTGGTCAAGTTTATAAACCGCAACAGTGTTAGATTAAGTACTTTTTAAATTATTATTTCTTGGAAAATGCACGGAGAACCAGTGGCATTTCTTACTAATATTTGCCTCACTAATCGATACTTTGCACTGTTGCCCCACATGCAGTGTTTTGGAATACATTCTAGCACTAAAGCAGTTTTAGAGTCCTCCTAAAACCTCCTTTTTTTTTCCCCACAAATAATGCAAGAATACAGAGGTTTCCTTGTTCTGAAGGCCTTCTTTTAGATCCTCGTGTGAATTGGTCTTACATATTTTCAACTTAACCTCAACCAGAATCAAGGATCCTATTAAAAATATTTACCAAAGCAGCAAGTGGGGTGGAAAAAAGAAGTCGAAAACTCCCAGGTCCCTTTCACTTCTTCAGATTTTTGCGGTGTTAGTCCAGTTTATCCCTTTAGCTGTCATTTCTGCCTAAAATGCACACTTTCAAAGCTGCTGTGCTTTTTCAGGCATGTTGTACAACGAGTCTTCTGTTGCATGACAAAGCTGCTTCTTGGCTCACAGACTAATTTCTCCTGATTGTTACAGCACAGGTTCTTTTTTTTTATTATTATCTTACTAGCAGTGCTGAGCCATGAGACCAATTGAACCAGTAGACTTTAGAGTGAGATATATTAAAATCCTCACAGCCGTGAAACATACATGTAGTCATTATAGTGGTTATATAGTATTATATGCAGTTACTTTGGAACAAAGGTGAAAGAGAAAGTTTAATGCTCTTGATACACATTTAATCAGCAAAAATGCTGCTCTACTGTAATATACCATATTAAATTAGTTCGATGATAATAGGCAATATAGAATGATGGAAAAATCAAAGTAACAGACCCTTGAAAGTTCTGTTAAAATAATATTACTGAAGTTATTAATCATATATAGAAATAAAGGATCAGACCAGAGTTCTGGTAGAATACTGTGAAAAATAACAGATCTTGGAAAATCACATCTGCCTAGAAATTACAGTAACTTTCCATTCAGTGAAGGATTTTATTTATGAGTATGCCAAGATTATGCAAGCATAATTTCATATAGGCATTTCACAGATTTATGAGTATTGTTCCTGAGGCAATCATACAGAAGCAATTAGATGCTGTACATTTCTGAGAGGAGAAAAATGCAATGGGTGGGGTTGGTTTGCAATAGAAAATAGGTATAGCTCTGCAACTGTCTTTCCTTGCTCCTCTGGGGCATGCACCTGGTGTGGTTTCAAATGGTTTGGGCTTTGCAGGCTAAAGTATCAAGGCTAAACCAATGAGTCCCTTGTCTACAGTCATAGGGCACATGAGTGCTGGGGAGTTCGCGTGGTGAGGTCCAAACCCAGCGTTTTGGTGTGAGAGCCTGTTTGGAAGATCTGGAGGTCACTGCAAAAGCACACAGCCCTTTTGTGGATGGATACTGTTGCTTCCAAGGGGACAGATCCCTTATGGAACTCTGATCAGTGGGAAAAGGAGAAGTTTCTGATTAACTAGAGAAAGTGTAAGAGAAAATGAGTGGAATTTCCTTGGATGTGATCAGGAGCAGGGTGTTATCCAACATACATGTTCCCATTTTGCCTTTCCTAACTTACATTACTTGATTCAATATTACGGATTTCTGCTGCTTTCTTTGTAAATAAATGCATTTTGTGGGCTAGAATGAAAGAGGAATTTAAAAATAAATCAAAGGCTAGATTTCTTCTGTTGAGAGTGCTGTTAGCACTTGTAAGATATTTGGATTATTTCTGAAACTTAATCTATAGATCTCCTTATTGTATGTTTTAAATACTAGACATCTTAATGGCTCATTAAGCTAATACATGTATGAAAGAATAAAGGTTGTATTATTCTCAGTTAATATGTAATGCGATTTTAGAGACAAATGTATTATAGTATTCAATGTAATGAACTCAGCAGGGTTTCCTCCTCTTTCTGAGATTAATTCACACACAGAAAAGGAATTAGTAGGTATTTTTTTCTGCTACATTAGAGACTCACATAGAGTTAATATAGGTGACTACATTATCACCAGCCATGTCCACTGGCACATTCACATCACTGAGTGTCAAACCAATGTTTTACCATGGTGCTTGAGACTCCCCTTAACAAGAAGAATGGTAACTTGGGATGCTGTATAGCACTGACCGTCATCCATCTTGCTATGAGAAGCAAATACTTCTCATGTTTTGACTTTACTAGATGTCTCTTGTTTCAACCAGGGACATGTTCTTATAGCCTGTATGCCAAACTCCTGATGAAGTTATATGGAATTTTCCTTGGCTAAGATCAAGGCATTCAAATCAATTAAACAAATCCGTGGTGTTTACGTGCTTTAATGAATTTAAATGATCTTTACGGATTATGTTTTATGTAAATGAAGATATGCAGAATGAGTCCCTGAGTTACTGGCCAGATACTGCTATCTCTGATATACTGAGTAATGACTGACATTTGGCACCATTTTTTGTGAATTATCCCCGAGATACACAATTTCAGTTTAGGTAACTGTGTTTCCAGGAAATGATTGTTAAAGACCTCTCCAAAACTTTGGTTGTTTAGAAGTCATACTTTATTTATGTGTTTGTTTATTTTGCTTAGTGTGCCAGGTACTAGGAACTAACAGCTTTGAAACTGTTCTCAGTGTGAAAATAAGGTCTTGGAAAGATGATTGTCTGGCTCTAGTGATTAGCTGAACATTGTATGTATTTAGCAGACTGGGAGAAAGAGAATGGACTTGCAACAACTTTAATATTGTGAAAATATTAAAAAGAGACATACTTACCTGTATATCGGTAAAAGTGACAGAGAAGATGAGTTGTAGTTAATAACAGAAAATCAGAAAATTTGAGATTCAGTTGAGTGAGTGAAACTGAATCTGGTGCTGTTATCAACCCAAGCTTCCAAAGCAAAGGGGAATCATTTACTGTTGTTTAAAATTTAAAAGTGAGAGGTTGGTAGACTTCATTAGATTTCTAACACTGTTTTAAACAGCTATTGTGACAGGCAATACCTCTGAACATATGCATGATAACAAAGTAGTTTGCCCTGATCAGACATATCACAATGAATGTCAAATTAATTTGCAACATTAATACACTCCTGGAATTACAATTTTGTTCATTCAGAGCTCTGGATACATTGCTCACAGTCCCTGTGATTTAATTCTGCAGAAGTCATGATTAGAAATTCCAAGGAGAACAAGACATGCTGATTATCCAAAAATCACTTTCATTGTTAACTGTGGGGAAATACTGAAGTGAAACTTTTCTCACAGAAAGCAGAGGTAGCTGCATATTTATGCAGCGATGCTTCTTTAAATTTGTTTCTTCTTTGTTCATTTTCATGGGGGAGAATGAGAGCTCAGACATGAAAAACGGTAGCTACTCTTTTATGTTACCATTTAACACAATAGAATTGGATTTTTTTTGTATACTAAGCTTTTTGTTTCTTTTGATTACTGGGAACCTTATTTTGTCCTCCCCAAGAAATGCAGGTAACTTTTGATTTAATTTTGAAATATTTCATAGAAAAATTAGAGCTTTTCTCCAGTCCTTACTAAGGTAAACATACTTGTGGAATTTGCTTGAAGTGATTAAATAGTGGCCCTTACTTATATGGCCCTGATGAGAAGGGGAGTCAGGCAAGCAAGAGTGGGGAATAATTAAAGCAATAGTTCTACCGTTGCTGCCATAAGAAACTTCTTGTTTTGGAGATGGAACATTTCATGCCAGAATGGAATTATTCTAGCCTACATATGCTTTAATTTACACCAGGTATGTAAGCCTCATAGCAATCGTAGAGATGTGCAAATGTTAACAGTTCCATTTTCCGCGTGCATGGAAAATGATGTCCTGATATACAACTTCTTGTGGTTCAACTCTGAATTAGAGTTGTGAGAACTATGAGATCTTCCTTTCTGCTGTGCCTTGGTGAACTGAGAAATCTCTCTAGATTGCAGCTATATCGTAACACGCACGCAAGGTATTGCAGGGTTTTGGTTTGCAGACTGCTGTGCTAAGACAGTGCCAGATTCCGTATGTGCTGTATCTGTATGGCTGTTTATATGTACATGTATGTGGAGTCACTTGCTCCAGTGGTGATCAGACTTGCCACTGGAAGATGAGTTGCAAATACAAGACGTTTCTATCGTGTACCACCCTGGTGAGGGACTGGAGAACTGACAATGCAGTTTCTTTCTAAGAACGGTACAATTATGCCTGCGTTTTTATATATTTTAATGAAATCATTAAACCAACAACAGTAAAAGATTAAAATGGGAAAAGAGGTAAACACAACAGTTCCTTGAGTGGCTGAGCTAATTAATTCTGCTTCTTTATGGATCTGTGTTTTGTGGTTGGATGCCTTAGTGTTTAGTAAGGTAGAAACATCTCCTGCAGCTGAGGCATTCATAATGGCTCTTTTCACTGTGGATTATCCAGAGTCTAATTGGAGTAAAGTTCACTTTGAACTCTTTTCCGTAATGAATGTGCTAAGTTGTAATAATCTCTTAAGAAGCTTTTTTAACTTTAAATAGCGTGGATATGGATACTGTACTGATACTTTACAGTCAACAGCTCATCTCTTGCCATCTAGTAGAAACAAATTGACATGAGAAGAGATTATGAAGAATAACTGCAAACTGCCATTTGAAAACTGTAACGTAAGAGAGCAAATCATAAAAATGTATTTCTTCTGTGAAGTAAACCAATAGTTTAAATAACAGTAAGTGATAATGTAACTCAACCAGAATTTTTTTTACAGTAGGAATACCTAAATGGTAGTTTAGTAGAGATTAGCAATAAATTGTTGCTGTGCTGATTTCCAGCATGGGAAGGATCACAGAATCATAGAATCATAGAATGGTTTGGGTTGGAAGGGACATTAAGGATCATCTAGATCCAACCCCGCTGTGGTGGGCAGGGACACCCTCCACTAGACCAGGTTGCCCAAAAGGATGATAATCTGTAATAAACATGAGGATAAAGAGTGGCAAATAACAAAATCAAATCATGTTTCTTTATTATAATTTAAAAATGTATTCCTTTTGGCACTGTTCATGTTTGGTTTGTCTTTACTTTCTGCAAATATGTATTTTATAGTTAGAGTAGTTCAACATAATTAAATTTTTTAAGATAATGTATTTGAAGGCACATTGGTGATTAACAAATATTTTTGTCTCTCTGGTCTTGTTCCTTGTGGTTGTGTCTTCATTAGGAGGAAGAAAATACGCATTTAACTACATCTTAGTTCACCTGTAGCAACTAATACCAGATAAAATCCTCATTAAGACAAAGTCAGTTTGTAGTTTGCCAAGTTAGCAGCTTTGACTAAACTCTTGTTCCCTCTGGGACCTCTGATGTTGTTGGCTAACAAAACAGCAGATGATTGTTTTTTCTAGTCATCTGATTAATAGTGTCTGTTTTGCACTCTATCAAGCATCAGTAACTTTGGGTGTCTAAATGGTGAAAGTCCTCTGATAAATTAGTTACCATGAGCCAATAATGCAACTATTTTATATTTTCACAGAGAATATGTAGCCTTCTTGTTTGTGAAGTACTTTTTCCCAAAAAGCTGAAAACAAAGAATTTTATAAATGCAGAGTTCAAATTTGGATCATTTGGGTACTCAAAACTTCTATTAAAGCAGGTTCTCAATCTTCATTGACTCATAGTGCCTTATTCAGTAGTAGGATTTTATTAACACATAATGACAAAATATAAAAAGTCCTGGTGTGGATAAGGCAGCTATAGTTTTCATAGATATTGAGTCATGATGATTGGATTTCAGGTCAATCAGGGCTTCTTGTATAATGTTGGTTATCTACAGATGATGGCTTTGGGAGAACTGAGTAGAATTCAGTCTGGTTTTAAAAGCAAGCATTGGAAAATGCCCAAATACCAGGTCTGTGCTGGAGGTCAGGCTATGTTTCCCTCTGGTTGAGGCGCCATGCTGCAGATTTCTAGTTATAGGACCCAAGTGAGGGTGATGTCCCCTTAGGTAATCCATAAGGACAAAAGAATAGGCTCAGTCCTTTCCAACCCCAGCCAACAGCCAGGTAAGCCCTTGAAGGAAGGGCATTAATCGAGGACAGCCTTTGATGCCTGGTCTATGGGCTTTCAGTGACAATGTCAAAGTTCCCATTTTTTGATTTAGTGCAGAACAAAAGTATGAGTCAAAATCTCTGTGTTTCTTGCAAGATGCAGTTATGATTTTTTATTAGTATTTTCATAATGAACTGATGAAGAGAAAGTAACTTCACATTTTGCAATTCTGGTATTGTTTCAGTGTACGACTGAGGAGAAAATAGTGCTGAAATATTGAAAGGTTGCTGCTTACTTCATGAAACTGATTTGAAAATTCAGTGCGTATTTATGAAGGTAATTTCAGTTGTGGATTATATGGTGCCCATAGATTAAGTCTGCTGGTATTTCAGTGCTTGGATGAAAACCCGTAGGTACTAAAAGTGCTGTTTGAAAGGTAATTGGAGATATTTTACTGGGGGGAAGTTTATTGGCTGACAGTCTAAAAATGAGTCAGCTCTATTAACAACTGGTCTTGAATATATCCATTAAAAGTTGCTATTTCATTTGGAGAAAGCCACAGTTTAGAGAGTTAAGTATGCAAACTCTTTGCAGAAGACCAGGGCCTGGAAACTGGCTTGCTGTCATCACAGATAAGTAATGAATTGTTTTGTAGACACTTACACCATTTGCTTATGCAGACAATCAAGACATGTAGCCTGTGAGGTACTCTGAAAACTTTAAAAACCGCCTAACCCACTACAAAATACAATATAGTCTAATTTCTACACCCCACCCCTCCACCCCCGATATATATCTTTCTTTAAGATAGAAGACTGGACATGGGTTTCTAGAGACCAAAAAATGGTCTGAATGAATTTTACTCAGCTTTTGATTTAGTTTTTTCTACACTTGATTATTTGCATTCAGAAAGTCAGCAGAAACATGATTGAAGCCTATACAGTAAATTAAGGTTTAACATAATGATATCCTGACTGTTTGGGTTGTTTTCTTTCCTAATATTTCTATTAGAAATGCTTGAAAATTTCCTCTGAATAGACTAGAGACGGGTACTTTTATGCTAACCTACTGGCATCTCAGTACTTTCTCAGTATGATCTCTGTGACCTGCTTTATTCCTGGTCTGCCAAGAATATTTCTTTCGTTACAACCTAATCATATAATCAATCATAGAATGATTTGGGTTGGAAGTGACCTTAAAGATCATCTAGTTCCAACCCCCCTGTCATGGGCAGGGACACCCACCACTAGACCAGGTTGCCCAAAGCCCCATCCAACCTGGCCTTGAACACTTCCAGGGAGGGGGCATCCACAACTTCTCTGGGCAACCTGTTCCAGTGCCTCACCAGCCTCAGTAAAAAATTTCTTCCTTATACCTAATCTAAATCTACCCTCCTTCAGCTTAAACCCATTCCCCCTTGTCCTATCAAAGGACATGCCCTTGCAAACAGTCCCTCTCCAGCTTTCTTGTAGGCCCCCTTCAGGTACTGGAAGGCTGCAATAAGGTCTTCCCAGAGCCTTCTTTTCTCCAGGCTGAACAACCCCAACTCTCAGCCTGTCTTCATAGGAGAGGTGCTCCAGCCCACTGCTCATCTTTGTGGCCCTCCTCTGGACTCTCTCCAACAGCTCCCTGTCCTTCTTATATTGGGGGACCCAGAGCTGGACGCAGTACTCCAGGTGGGGTCTCACAAGAGTGGAGTAGAGGGGGAGAATCTCCTCTCTTGACCTGCTGGTCACGCTTCTTTTGATGAAGCCTAGGATATGGTTGGCTTCCTGGGCTGCAAGCATGCATTGCTGGCTCATGTTGACCTTCTTGTCCACCTGCACCCCCAAGTCCGTCTCCTCAGGGCTGCTCTCTATGCATTCTCCTCCCAGCCTTTACTTGTGCTTGGGATTGCCCTGACCCATGTGCAGGACCTTGTACATAGCCTTGTTGAACTAATCTCTTGTTGAACTAATCCCAACCACATATTACACTTGCAGCTTTGCATAAAATAGTTTTCCTGCTTTCTAGCTGCATTTGTCTTCAGCCGCAGGTCATATTGCACCAATAAAATATTGGAGATTTTCTGTATTTTATTTTCCTGCTAGGATCAAGTCCATTACTTTCTTAGGCTGCTATGGAGTTGGGATGAGATACTGGGGTGCTAGATATTTTTTTGAAATGATTTCCACAAGAAAGAATAGAAGCAGAGGAGAAGATGGAAAAAGATCAAATAGCTAGAACAAAAAGATCTAATCTCATGGCATGATGAAAGAGTTTTTTATCTGTGTCTGAACTACAGTGGTGTATCCTGGTCCCTTGACTGTCCAGGCTCAGTGATTATTGGAAAATGCTCCCACTCTTTCTCCTGCATGGTTTAGTGTCCTTTCTGTGCAGTCAAAATTTGGAGCGTCAGAAGAGTCACACAAGGCCCAGGTCTTGCTGCAGGGTGGAACCATGGGGCAGCTGGAATGTGCATCTAGAACTGCAGTTTTGGAGATACTTTTGGGTACCATGGATAGATGTGTGGGCTGCAGACTGCTTGATTACTGAATAATGTATAAAATTCCAAATCCTTTCCTTCAAATGCAATTATTCAGATCAATGCCAAGAAGAAGAGACTGGCAGGAGAAATAAGGATGTGGGTTTTGTTTTTAAGGAAAGAGGAGCTTGGGAATGTGTTTGACGTAGAACAGGAAGATGGAAAAAAATTAGATTTGTGTACAGTGCTACACATTCAGAGAGGGAACCGTTAGTTTAAAAGCTGAAAGGGGAGAAGTTCTGCAGTGCAGTGAACTGTGTCTTGAGGTATGTATAGCATAATGGGCTTGTGAAGATAAAGTGTGCCTCTAAGCTCTCTCATAATAACTATAATCAGCATGCTCACCAAAGGGCTGAGTTTGGTCCTCCATTTTTATTTCATTGTAATACTGTTCGGATTTCAAAATTAAAAAAATAGCTTTCCATTTTGAAGATGAGGAAATAGTTTTCCTTATTTTCTGAATGGTAGAGATGCCTCCAAGTGATAGAGGAGCCCATGAGGAGAGGTGGCATGCTGGACCTTGTTCTCACCAATAAGGAGGGCCTGGCAGGGGACGTCAAGCTCAAGGGCAGCCTTGGCTGCAGTGACCACGAAATGGTGGAATTCAGGATCCTCAGGGCAGCAAGGAAGGTGCACAGCAAGCTCACTACCCTGGACTTCAGCAGAGCAGGCTTTGGCCTCTTCAGAGATCTGCTTGGTAGAGTACCATGGGACAAAGCTCTGGAAGGAAGAGGGGCCCAAGACAGCTGGCTAATATTCAAGGGTCACCTCCTCCAAGCTCAGGAGCAATGCATCCCAACAAAGAAGAAGTCAAGCAAAACCACCAAGAGGTCCCCGTGGATGAACAAGGAGCTCCTGGGCAAAGTCAAACAAAAAAAGGAAGCCTGCAGAGGGTGGAAGCAAGGGCAGGTAGCCTGGGAAGAATACAGAGAAACTGTCCGAGCAGGCAGGGATCAGGTTAGGAAAGCCAAAGCCCTGACAGAAATTAGTCTGGCCAGGGATGTCAAGGACAACAAGAAAAGCTTCTATAGGTACGTCAGTGATAAAAAGAGGATGAGGGAAAATGTGGGGCCCCTCCAGAATGAAACGGGTGACCTGGTTATACCCAGGATATGGAGAAGGCTGAGGTACTGACTTCTTTGACTCAGTCTTCACTGGCAAATGCTTGAGCCACACTGCCCAGGTCGCAGAAGCAGGGACTGGGAGAATGCAGAACCGCCCACTGCAGGAGAAGATCAGGTTCAAGAATATCTAAGGAACCTGAAGGTGCACAAGTCCATGGGACCTGATGAGTTGCATCCGCCGGTCTTGAGGGAACTGGTGGATGAAGTGGTCAGGCCACTCGCCATCATATTTGAGAAGTCCTGGCAGTCCGGTGAAGTTCCCGCCGACTGGAAGAGGGGGAACATAACCCCCATTTTTAAAAAGGATAAAAAGGAAGACCCACGGAGCTACAGGCTGGTCAGTCTCACCTCCGTGCCTGGCAAGATTATGGAGCAGACCCTCCTGGAGACTGGCTTATGTGCTCAGGCACATGGAAAATAAGGAGGTGATTGGTGACAGCCAACACGGCTTCACTAAGGGCAAATCGTGCCTGACAACCTTCGTGGCCTTCTATGATGGGGTGCAGTGTCCGTGGATAAGGGAAGGGCAGCTGACGTCATCTACCTGGACTTGTGCAAGGCATTTGACACTGTCCCGCACGACATCCTTGTCTCTAAATTGGAGAGACATGGATTTGATGGAGGGACCACTCGGTGGATAAGGAATTGGCTGGATGGTTGCACTCAAAGAGTTGTGGTCGACAGCTCAATGTCCAAGTGGAGAACGGTGACGAGTGGCATCCCTCAGGAGTCGGTATTGGGACCAGCACTGTTCAACATCTTTGTCGGCGACATGGACAATGGGATCGAGTGCACCCTCAGCAAGTTTGCTGACGACACCAAGCTGTGTGGTGTAGTCAACATGCTGGAGGGAAGGGATGCCATCCAGAGGGACCTTGACAGGCTGGACAGGTGGGCCCGTGCGAACCACGTGAAGTTCAACAAGGCCAAGTGCAAGGTCCTGCACGTGGGTTTGCGCAGCTATAGGCTGGGTGAGGAATGGATTGAAAGCAGCCCTGAGGAGAAGGACTTGGGGGTATTGATTGATGAGAAGCTCAACATGAGCCGGCAGTGTGCGCTTGCAGCCCAGAAAGCCAACTGTGTCCTGGGCTGCATCAAAAACAGTGTGACCAGCAGGTCAAGGGAGGTGATCCTGCCCCTCTACTCTGCTCTTGTGAGACCCCACCTGGAGTACTGCGTCCAGCTCTGGGGCTCCAGTACAGGAGAGACCTGGAGCTGTTGGAGAGAGTCCAGAGGAGGGCCATGAAGATGATCAGAGGGCTGGAGCACCTCTCCTATGAGGACAGGCTGAGAGAGTTGGGGTGGTTCAGCCTGGAGAAAAGGCGGCTCCGGGGGCATCTAATTGCGGCTTACCAGTTTCTGAAGGGGCCTACAGGAAAGCTGGAGAGGGACTGTTTATCAGGGAGTGTAGTGACAGGACAAGGGGGAATGGGTTTAAGCTGAAGGAGGGTCGAGTTAGATTAGATGTGAGGAAGAAATTCTTTACTGTGAGGCTGGTGAGTCACAGGAACAGGTTGCCCAGAGGGGCTGTGGAGGCCCCCTCCCTGGAAGTGTTCAAGGCCAGGTTGGATGGGGCTTTGGGCAACCTGGTCTAGTGGTGGGTGTCCCTGCCCATGGCAGGGGGGTTGGAACTAGATGATCTTTGAGGTCCCTTTCAACCCAAACCATTCTATGATTCTATGCTCTGTTACAGTTACATTTGCAGCAAAACTTTGCCTGTAAAAAAAATTAGTTATTTCCATGACTTATCTTGAAGGAGAACAGTAATTCCCAGTACAACTTACATTTTATCTATCACTTTTTGGGCTATAAAAAAATTGGTCCACTTTAGGCAAAAAGGGGCTGGGGTCCACGCTAGATGGTTGCTTACTAGTAAGTTGAACAGGAGATTGGTTTATCTACCACCTGTGAGTATTAGGCTGAGGTACCCAGGCTTGACTATCCAAAAAAAGGCTGCTAAAGCATTCCTTGCTTCTGCTTTCCACCCTGCAGGCAATAATGTTTACTCACCCTTGTAAAGTCATTTGAGGTCTTGTATCTATGACAGTGTGAACAATAATTAGCAGTAAAGCTGAACAGAGAGGAAAAAGAAAAGGCTTAGAAGCACTGTATTTCTTTTTCTTTTTTTTTTTTACAATAATGGATTCTGACTTTATTTGCATAGCCAAATGATTTAATTCTGTACACATTGTCTGCCAGAGATCCCCGTATAATGTTGTCAAGTAATGAAATCTAAAGACATTATGGATTATTGTTTTGGTATATATGCAATGTTCAATGTAAAGTGGTTTCATGCAGAGAACTGAAATGAGACACAGATGATTCATTTACACATTTATTTACTATCCTGCTTATTCTATCAGACTGAAATGGAGAACAATGCATTTATTTTACAGACATTTGACATAAATTAAACAGATATTTTGATGTTGAACAATTGTACAGACTACAACATGCATATTAATATGTAGATCGGTGCAGAAATACTTAGTTGATCAGCAAAATCTAGTATGACAAAAATAATAATCACATTTCCTTTTTTTATGAAGTTAAAATGCAGCTGATATGGAGACATTGATACGAATACCACTAAATGTGAGACATTATTAGTCTAATGGAATCAGATGGTTAGCTGAAAGAATAAAGCTATTGTCAAACAGTCTTATCTACAAAAAGAAATTAAATCAAAATGTTTCTAACAAATACAATAATAGTGAAAAAAGCATGTTTGATGCAATTACCATTGCAAAATGCCCTATTATTCCCCTGCCCCATCCCCAAAAACAAACAATGCATGAAGCAAAAGCAGCATATTCTCCCACAAAATGTCTGGGGCATTTTGTAAAGGCAGATGAATGAGATTAGACAAGACTTATCACATATGCTTTTATCTCCTAGTGACAGTTCTTTTAAAGAAAGATATGTTGTTAGTATAGCAATTTATGATGAAATGTTGCTAATTCTGTAAAATTGAACAATAGTGAAGACACTGCTATCGCGCCAAGAGAACTTGAAAAAATACTGTTGTGCTTTTTTTGTTTGCAGCATTCAGAGCATTCACAGAGGAATACAAAGTAAAGTTCATTAAACTCAGTAAAACTAATAATAGTCATGCTACCATATCTATGAAACTAACACAGTAATAACTTATAAACATGAATTAGTACATATTTTTACTTGATATTTACAGTGATCTTAAAGCAATAGGCTATGTATTCAACTCTCAGGTTCTTTGTACACTAATCCCTCCATGTTTCAGCTTATCAGCATGGCTCCTTTGACTTCTGAAAGAGTTATATAGGTAAAACTCTGCATAACTCTTTGAAAATTTAGAGGTATAAATCCAGAACTCTGCATCCTAGCAGAAGTACCCATGATTGTCCCCAACAGTGTCTCTTTTTTTCATTGTGTAATATGTGTTAGAAACTGTTCGTTTTGCCTAAAGCTATAATATATTGCTCCATCCTTCAGTTTTATACAGGCAGAATTCCCATTGGCGTTCTGCTTAAGGACTTCAAGAACAGGCATAAATGTTTTGTATTCTGAACCTCCACTGAGAGATGCTATCTGAGGAAAACTTAGAGCAAAAGTATCAGTGTAAGACATATGTCACTCACCTTGAAATCGTAAAAAAAAAGTAAGATAAGGAATAGGCTTTTTGTTTTTTGCATTACCTTTTACAAGATACGTCCTAGACGTCAGAGCAACTAAGCACACAATCAAAACCCTACTAGCCCCTCAATTTAAATATATTTCAACTGATGATCCAAATGGAAAGATATCTAGACAAAATACTCAAGCTGGGCTTCTGATCTTCCATCACTACTTAGCCATTTGCACAGCCATTTGCTGTTATTCATACCAGTATAAACTAGGAGTTACTGTTAAGTGAAATAGGGCTACTTGCAGTCACTTTAATCATTCCGCTGCTTTAACAGTTTTGGAGTGAGAGTCGATCTAGTGCTGTCTCTACTGTCTTAATCAAATGTAACGCCATCTTTAGAGTAAATTGATTATAGATATATGAGTATTTAAGAGTGTGGTCCAAACTGCAAACCACACCTATTCAAGGGTTATCAGGAATTTATTGTTTAGATGATTCCATCTGGGTTAAGTTGGAGAACACACTGGGGACAATTTCATCTTTGGCTATATATTGCTCTTTTTATGCAATACCACTGATGACAATGGCAAAATTTGCTTGAGTAAGGGATTTAGCCAAGACTACATGGACTGGAGGTAATAACCATGGTAGATATAGTCCACGTCTACATTAGCAAGTAGTACAACACAATAGAAGTAGATTTGTTAAGGAGAACAGTTTGTGCTGACAATTTACACTATGTGTATCGGTGTACTATTTTGGACTAGCTCTAGTCTGATACCAAGGCCTTAGTTCTTCGTACTGGTTGCAGCACAGCAGGTGCCCTCATGGAACAAGTTTTATGGTTCAGCTTCATCTAGAAGTTTGCATGGTCCAGGATTGCTCTGTGATGTGAACTATCACAAAGAAGCGGGAATAGCTGAGAGATTCACGTCAAGATTTCTACTAACATGCCAGTGTAAAAATAGCCATAGACTTCCAGATTTGGAAGTGTACATTACTCCTGCTGATGTTAAATACATATTTAAATACTTATTTGAGGTAAAAAATTACCCTAATGAAATTAATTACCCGGATTGCTCTTAGATTCAGGGTTTACATTGACCACAGGACTACAGTCAATGTCAAAAGTAACATGTCATCATTCTGTTTGGTTCATAGGTATAATTAGAATAATAATTTTGAATTAAATGTTAGCTAATAGCATGTCCTTTAGCTACTTTTAATTACAAAGAGCAATAATATTTGTGTGCTACTTCCTTGTTCCACAATGGGATCCCTCTGGATCTGTGTTAAGTGTCATAAAAGAAAATTAAGTGGCAGTCAATGATAATATAGGACTATAAAGTATCATTGCTGTTTTGGAAGAAATCTCCATTGCACTAAAGGGTAATAGTTCTTAAATATCCTAACATGACATTTCCAAAAAAATACTATTTAAACCTGCAACAGAACAAATACCAGGACAAGTATGTTACTCCACCTACTGATGTCACATGGTGTCTAATTACTGAATGAGAAACCATCACATGATGCAAACAATTTTGTCTCTGCCTGCCAGTCACCTAACCTTTCTTCAGTAAGGAATCCAATAGAGTAGTTGTGAAAGATTTGGCTCCCAGAACACCTGTTTTTGAATATGAAAGCATTTCAGCCGGAGTTTAAAATCCGTACCACTAAGTAATAAAAACGTGTTGGACAAGAGACAAATATTCTCACTTACACTGATGGCTCTTTTAATAGCATTTAGCAGTCAGCTGCTTTTACAAAAGCTCTTGCAAAAGCACTGGACAAATGCACTGACACATCTTGCAGGTTGAGGGGGACATTGGAGGAGTCAGAGCATTTTAAAACTAGAAAGCATGTAAAGCTGTGAGATGGTATGGCTGCAACAACAACAGAGAGAAATGACACTCAGTTCTCCTTGCCTCTTGGTTCAAATGCAATAGAGTCCATCTGGCCATTTGCACCAGACTACCAAAATGCTTTCCTGATAAACGAGACACACCTATCATCTCATTTGGTGGGTTGTCTTCTAACTGCTCCCAAGAAAAAGAGAAAGTTGGTGTTTGGAGGGCAGTGGGAAAAGATCCAAAGATCAACAAAGACAAGAACACATGGTATCTTCTTTTTCAGGAAAGTCTTCTTAAAAATGATTACAGATCAGATGTTCATGTAGCAGGCGAGTGGGTAATAACATCACTGAAAATTTCAGTAGAGACCTGTTGGTGCTAGGATAAAAATTAAGATGGGGTAGGTCTGGAATTACATCTTTTGCTACTGGCATTTTTATCTCATTAAGTGTGAACAAGGACTGTTTTATTTATGTTTTATTATATCTCTTGTTTATATAATATATTAAAACATGCCTTGTTTACTTACATTTTTCTGCCTTTCTTCCACCTGTATGCTGTATTTGCATTTCTTGCTTGATCTGTGCTGGCTACTTTGGAAAAATCGTATTTCTTGCTTTTTTTTTTTTTTGCTTTTAAAATATTTTTTGCATGATCAAAATGTTAAACTTTATCCAAATTATTCAAAAATTATATCAATGAAAAAAACCTAGTCAGGTAGGCTCTGGGCATTTTTACCAGGCTGACCATATTTGCAATAGGGCTTTAAAAAGACAACTGGCTTTTGTACTTTGTACTGGACTGTGGTTTGGAGATGAGGTTGAAGGAGTTAATTAAATAATTTGAAGGTAAAACTTGTTTCAAATAGACTGAAGGAAACAGAAGCTCAGTCTATATGCTGGGGCAGAGACCTACTTTTAAAAGAACTAGTGTTTTTTCAGAGTAAAAATATGTTGCCCAGTGTTACCTGTTAGGAAAAGACTCAAGAAGCCAATTGTCATTTTAAGTATGTTATAGGCAAAAATACAATTTTCTGTACACACTTTTGATTACATAATATTGCACTAAAAAGCTCTTCAAGTCAGTTGCTCTAGTGTTAGATCAGATATCACCTCTCTAACATCACTAATGTTTGAATTTTGAGACCAATTTTGAAGTGAGGACACAGTGCATTAGATTGCTGCATTAGCACAGAGGCTCCTATATTCTATACAATGAAGCATTAAAAGGCTTTTTGTGTTTTTATTTTAAAAACGTGTATTTTATATAAATTCTTTAGTGCAATAACTTCCTACACCATGTTACATTCTTTATGTTATATGCTTTCCCTGTAAACATCTTTCCTGTATGAACTTCCTTTGCAGTTTGTGCGATATATTATTCCCCCCACCCTAGATTTGGATTAATGTGACTATTTACTGAAAAATTGTTCTGATTACTTTGTGAACATCTTTTAAATGTTTACATTTGGTTTCATCATTGAAAAGGAATTAAAACTTTGATTTAGGATTCTGCAGTCAGTATAAAATATAAAAAATAGATTGATTGCAAAGCTATCTCCCTGAACAATCTTAATTTTCCCGTGATACGAAGAGTCAGACCCCTTTCAGGTGCACAAGGGGAGTAACTTCATCTTAAGACTCCTTAAGTTGTTTTGAAATTCCACAACTCTTGGAGACTGACTCCAATACTCGAAAACAACCCTCCCCTTACTGTGGTAAATGAGTAATAAATTTGAAATGGCTTCAAAGTTTTAGAAAAACAGAAAAATATATTCAGGTAATTTTGCATAATTTGCTACATAGCAATTCATGATGAATGAAGAGATCCTGGACTGCGCTTCTTACATGTGCTGTACTGGAATGAAAGCTAGGTCCAGTCCTGCAACTGCTCAAGTAAATGTTTTGATTAGGAATTATACATGAGCTAGGTATTCAAGAGCGGATCATGTGTATGCAGTCAAGACTGGAAAAAAATAAATGTCTCAACCTGTGCTTCTGGAAATAATATTCAACATAGTCAAAAGTATACAATGAAATTATACCAAAAGCACTTCTAATGCTTAATCATTTTGCTTCCAAGAATTCAAAAAAATACATCTGTTAATAAAGAGAATTGCATTTCCTTTGCTTGTACAATTTCAAAATAAATGTGCTTCTCTGAAAACATTTAAAATATGGCAGTCAATAAGGGCCTGGTCTTCTCATCCGATTTATATAGTTAAAGCTCCTGTGGATTTCAATCAAGAGAGAGACTCTTGCCATCCTCATTTATATTTCAGTCAGTCCCTTTTTCCGTCAGACTCCCATTGATTTCAGGGGAAATTCATCTGCACAAGGACTGAGGCTGTGATTTCACCACTATCGAACTAGTGATTTTAATAGGGCGGAATCAGGTTTGCATAAAGTTTAGCTCAGGAGAGCTCAAGGAATCAAATCTCTGCTCCTGCAATACGTTCCCTATGGTTGGACTCCTCCCTTTCCACCAAGCGGCACAGATCTCAGGGGGCTTTTCCAACGCGTAAGGGTCACCTGGGAGAAAAAGCACATGGTAGGAACACAACACAGCCCTCAGTCTTGCCAGAACAACGTCATTATCTTGAATGGGATTTTTCTGTGGATCCAGAGCATGGGATCAGATCCCATTTGGACTTAATTTGGTCTTCATTAGTTCACTAGGATGTAAAGGCAGATCGAACAGGCCCATGTGATTTCATAAAACTGCACATAGAAAATACTGACCAACACTTTAGGCATATAAAAATTGACTGGCATTGAGTTTTAGTCACTGAAAATATCTAGGAAGAAAAAGATAAAAATAAATATAGAAGATTAATGAATGTAAAATACTCAAGAGCTATGTTTTGGAACAGTGAGACACAACATGACTGAAAAATGTTAAGCAGAATGCCATATAAATAGGTAAAACTGAATGCAGCAAAAAGTTGCAATGAACTGCAACTAAGGACAAAAAAATTCATTTTTATTTTGAGAATTAATGACCAGACATTGTTCAGAAAAAATAACATTATATTCCCAGTTTTTCAAATGGTTAAAGAGACACCCCAATGTTATCTTATGGAAATCAGAAAACTTAGGAAATATAGAAAACTTTTTAAACCGAAGGATTGTGCTGTGCTCCTCGTTTGGCTCAGCCACCAGAATCCATATTCTGGGGCTCTTCCAACTTGCCTCTTTTCCATGGGCCGGGCTTGAGGGAGGTCTGTGGCATCAGCCCAGCCATTTCAGGCCGAGGGCAACGTTACAACAAAACTGCCTGCTCTTTTACATTAAATGCATTACGTGCCTGACTTTTATTCATTTAAGTGACAGAAAACATCCACGATGGGAAGTAGGAGCCTGCTGTTACAAACCACATGCTGGTTGGTCTAAAGTGCTTTTAAGGCTTCCATTCTTGCTGTCTCAGTGTCTTTGCAATGCTCCGTGTTACAGCGCTGACCTGGAAGAAGGATTTGCTCCCGTCTGTGCACGGGGAAGTGAGAGGCCCGATCTCTGGCAACAAGGCTGCGGAGCAGCAGGGGACTGATGCCAGAATTTCTAAACACCTCCTCAGACTTTTAACTGCTGGACCCTCTGGCCATTAGCTGCGAGGCTGGACTGCTGCTCTTACAAAACTGTTGTGAGTATCCAATTTCAGCAGAAAATCAGACGACAGCAAAAAAATACCTGTATAATGTTTTCCTAAAAAAAAAAAAAAAAAGAACATTTTGTAGGACATGCCTGTGTAGCGGCATACTTTTGCTTATGATTAGGATTAATGAATTGAATAAACTTCTTATGATTTAGGGAATTAAAACTATCTATAGGCTTTTTAATTTTTTTTTATATTATAGCATAGGAAGCTATTGGTGCTGGATAAAAAATTGATAGCTTTTTTTAGCCAGTGGTTAGATGGGTACTTTGTAATGAAGGCTTTGGTTCAGCATCTTTCTTTTACAAAGCTGGAGAATATCAGAGAAATCAAAGATGCTTTGGCAGGACTGATATTTCCCTTTAAGTATAGGGGATAGCCATGTGCGTATAGGTTGAGGCAAAGTTGGTGATTCAGGTGATACCTTCTGTCAGTCCAAATGATTGAACTGAAAAACACAGAGAAGCTCTGGGGCATGGAACACGTGGGGCGAGTCACGTGTACTTGAAGCCTGATTTTTCCAGCTATATGATTTGTGATAATAAAAGGTATTACTTTCCCCTACAAAGCTTGTCTCTTGCGTTCTTTCACCATAACGGCTTCAACAACATTGCCATTATTGAAGTATGGGCACTGCATGTAAAGCAAAGGGAAAGAGAGCTCAGAGATCACGTAGAAGAAAATATTGTTAACTCAAAGGAAAAAACGAATGTGGCTAATAGTTTTTTTTAATACCAAGTTAAAAGAAATATTCTAAGAGATTGAGAACTTTTGGATATGTCTATATAGCCATTTGGCACTATTTATTGCCACAGAAATAACCCTATTTTTTTTTTTGTAAAATGGAACTTTTTTTTCCTTAGTTATGAAATGTTGGCAGTTTTCTATAAAAATATCAAATGCTTCATGTTCTGGTCATTAAATCTTTGCTGTTCCTCACAGGATCATTAATTAAACTGACAAATGCAATAACTAAAGTTATGCAAATAAAAAAAAAAAATCATGATTTACAGCACAGATAAGCTAAAACACTGTAGTCCTTAATTAACAGTTATACTCATGAGCTTTTTAACAGAAAGCAAGATACGTGAGATGCTTTAAGTAGAAGTTGCAATTTTGCAACATAAGTCTGTACAAAACCTCCAGGCAGCACGCTGTGAAGGAAGTACCTGTGTCCCAGGAAATGCTTTTTCCATAAATCCTTGTTAACAGTAGCTTTCCCCCCAACCCCAAACTATTTACAAATATATGCATTTTGCAAGCTCAAAGCACCTTGTTTCACATCTTTATGAATGCATGCATTGACATTTCATCCTTTCATGTGCAAATTCTAAAATTCATTGTAACCGAGAAAACAAAAAAAAGTTAAAAGAGTTCAAAATCTGTCTACAATCATAAGTGAAAGGATCGAAAATGTCAGATGTTGCAGAACACTGGCTCCTAACAGAGCTCTCTTTATTTTATTCACTGTTCTTGAGTCATTTTTTTTCCCATTTTTTTTCAGTTTGTTACAAAAAGCAGTCTTTTTTTTTTTTAAATTAAACAGTATTTAAACTAAACAACTCCTCATGCCATGCAAAAATAACATTTTATGCACTTTTTTTGAGGCTTTCCTTGTTTTAGTTCATAGGCATTACTAACTGTGTTTTAAGAAAAGGTATTTTTATTGCTTTTGTAACTAGTCACATGCTAGTTTCACGTGTGGGACAGTAACCAGTTTCTCCTGGACTTGAATGAATTTCTGGGGCAAATAAATGGTTTTCCATTTTGTGACCTTCTTGGTTACTGTCTTTCTTTACCTCACCCACAGCATGGTAAATGTCTTGGGTACAGTTGTGGCTCATGCTTTTGGGTGAAGAGCTGACCTGTGGCTCCTCGGTTAAATGGTTGCCATCACTGTGTTTATCCCCACAGCAATTTGTCTTGATATCCTGTTGCTTTTCATGTTTTATACCATGTAACTCCATAAACTCTTCTTCTTCTCCAGTGTCTATTTCAGTGAAGCTCCTCCTCTCTTTTGAAGGGAAAGTGAAAAGCTTTTGTTTGGGAAAGAGAGGGGAGGATTTTTTAACAGGTCCCTGACAAAGTGCTGATGCATCAGCACCAAGTAAAGGTCGTTCACCTTGGGGTGAATTTTCTTCTAGGAGAATGGTGCTGATGTGCTGAGGGGTGGCCTGCGTGAAGTCTGCTCCTGCCATTACTGGCAGCGGCCTTGCAGTGCTCGGTGGAGTTTGTGGAGCACCACCTCTATTGTCTTTAAAATTAACTTTAAGGGATCTGGATTTTAATGGGTTGCTACCTTTCAGAGAACTTTTGGGGCTTTCCATGGCAGTGTCTAAATGCAAATGACCATGCAAACCAGTTTGGGACCCACTGGCATCACTGATAACAGCTCTGTCAATTGGATTATAGTCAAAGGTGACATCGGTTGGAGAAAACATTCTGTCTTTTGTGAATGGTATAAACTGAGAACTCCTTACTCTTTGGTTGTCTTCCAGGTTAACAGCATCAGCTGGAAATCTCATTTGCAAGTGAGAGCCAGGAAACAGAGAAAGGGGAGACCTCTCCGTTTCCGTGAAGTCGGTCGCACAACTGGCAAAACTGTCAATACTGGATGTGCTTCTCATGTCTGTAATGATGTCCGTAGGTCCAGTTGGCAATGGATCCCTCTGACCTGTAACTTCTTCCATTTCTATTTCTTCTTCATACACAGGTGGCTTTGCTGACTGGTCTTGGTAACCAGCATTAAGATTAGGCTGAGACTGAGTTTTAGTAATTTCATTATACAACATCTCCAGTTTCTGGGCACTGAGGTGCTGTGGGCTGGAGGATGCTGCAGCATTGTTTAATTGCTCGTGGGAGTCTTGTTGACTAACTTCTTGGTATTTGTTCTCATAAGACTTGTTTGAGCTTGTTTCAGACATTGTCCTTCTGGCCCATTTCCATCGGCTTGGGGACAGGTGGTTGTCATCAGGTGTCTCCTTTGGATTGGCTGCTTCTCCAGGCTTACCTGAATCTACTGCTACATCTATCATTTCCATACTGCGAGCAAAGGCATCTTTCAGGTTCATGGAGACAATACTGCCATTTCTTTTAGCTCGCTCAAGCGCTTCTCTCCTCTTAATTGCCTTTTCCTGTCTTTTCTGCTCCTTATAAAACTCTGAGAAATTGTTCACAATAATTGGTATGGGCAGGGCTATGACCAGTACTCCAGCGATACAGCAAAGTCCTCCAACTATTTTACCTAATAACGTCTTAGGATAAATGTCACCGTATCCTACAGTAGTCATAGTGATTGTTGCCCACCAGAATGATGCAGGGATACTGGTAAATTTTGTAGCATCCTCATCCTTTTCAGCAAAGAATACAAGACTGGAAAATATCATTATTCCCATGGCTAAAAATAATATCAACAAGCCCAATTCATT
Source organism: Balearica regulorum gibbericeps (assembly GCF_011004875.1). NCBI lineage: Eukaryota > Metazoa > Chordata > Aves > Gruiformes > Gruidae > Balearica > Balearica regulorum. The sequence goes on from NC_046185.1 coordinate 35,597,602, forward strand.
GTAACTCCGCCTGAGCGTAAAACCTAAAGACTGAAGGCCTGTTGAATGTCTGGCAAGCTTAAGAATCCTTAGGATCCTCATAATACGAAATATCTGAACCACACGTCTGACGTTTTGGAACTGCAGGACACTTTTATTGGACTCCGTGAGGAAAATGGTGACATAGTACGGCAAGATAGCCAGTAAGTCAATGACATTTAATGGGCCTTTGAAGAACTTCCATTTATTTGGTGAGGACAGAAAACGCAAAAGATATTCCATGGTAAACCAAGCAATACACACAGCTTCAACGTGTGCTAGCTGAGGGTTGTCATTTGGCTGCCCAAATTCATCTATTTCTTGAAGCTCTGGCAGTGTGTTAAGAGACAAAGCAATAGTGGACAGTACGATGAACAGAATGGACACAATGGCCAAAATCTGTAAAACAAAATAAACAATGTTTTGGTTAGACTGATACAAGTGTATTTGTCAGGGCTTGCTTAAATCCTTTCAAATGTGCATGTGTCAAATAAACTCAGAATGGCGGAAGCTGCTTTGACTGCTGCATCCATTGTTTTGTTTTAATGCTTTGATTTTTGCACAGAGACAAAATGTTAGAATCATCTTAGACACGGTCAAAATCTGATGGTTTTACTGCCTGCAGTAAGCCAATTGATTTCAGAAAGCAAGCCATGACTGGTCTTACCATTTTAAATTACAATGGGAGGTGATATTTATTATTGCAAGTTACCAAGTGAAGGATATAAAGTTCCTGCTAATGTGCAGAACATTATTCATTTTCTGTGTTAAGTGTAATTATGTAAAACTTGACACAGTACAGAGAAGCGATTGGGAAATACTGTATGTAAGCTGTCAATTTAGTACTACAGATTGCACACCTTTCTAGTCATGCATAAATTTATGAGCCAAAAGTCAAAGTTAAGAGAAACAAACACGAAGCATTGTTCGGGAGACTAGTCCTGCCAAATTGTCATGTCTAGACAAATTTCAGGTGCTACAAGAATTGAAGGTACTGGCCCTGAATTAGGTTGAGAGCAAGATGTTAAAAAGTATGCAGTAGTATGAAGGTAAACCCAGTTTCTCATCATGATTAAAATGTGTAAGTAGACAAGTGCTTCCTAACAATAATGTTTCAACTTCTGTCTCCGGAGATAGGTTTTCCGAAATATTTCATTATTCATTTTGATAAAGGTCAGGCACCTCTGTACCTCACAGCCTTCCATTTTGCCTGGAACAGCTGGTCATTCTCATTTACAGAACCAATATTATGAGAAAAGAAATAAATCTATCAGAGAACATAATGGTTTTACTACAAAGTTGAGTTATTTATACTCAAAGGAATATGGGCAGCTTTGAGACAGTGTGCAAAGTGTTAAAGTGATGCAAAAATTATTATAACACCTTACTTGGAAAAATACATTGTTTTGGTTAGAAGTCCTAAGTAAATCCAGGCTTCTATTATAAACACTAAAATTAATTGTTTTCTGTTTTAAAGCTCAATTTAAGCTCATTCATAAAAAACATTTGCTCTCACTTCTCAGGAATGGTACTGTTAAATCTACTTGGCAATGTTTGGTGTACTTCCAAGGACACACTAAGTCTGACAAAATTGCTGTAATACCCAAGAGTGAAATGCAGCTAAGCAGAATGCAGGTGTGATGAGTGTATGGGGAGAGATTAGTCGCAGTGGTGATAACAGCTCCAGAGATGGAAAGACCACCTCATTGAGAAAAATAGCAGTGAGCCCGTTTCAGCCAGGGGTTATTAAGCACAAACTCAGCTCTCTAAGCACAAACTGAAATTGCTCATGGTCTGAGGGTCCATATTTGGCATCATCTTGGACTTATGTGCTATATTTGGCCTTTTTTCAGCTAATAATAGTACAGAACAGGTAGCGCCTTTCATATTTTGAAGTATTCCGAACAGATTTGTATCTCTCCCTACCAGTGCTGCCTCTGCCTTCCCCCCTCCTGCCCCCCTTTATTTATTGGAGGAATAAGATCTATTTATTTCTCCTGCCAAGTGAGTTGTGTTGTGGACCACCTGCCTTCATCCTTCATCCAGCCCATTCAGAAAACATACTCTGTTTAATCTATCCTATTTAGAAAGGTTATACATCCCTTTAAAACAACAGCCAAAGAAGCCAGTCTTAGTAAAGGATGAAGGCAATAACACTGCATACCTAGGCAGGGCTGAATAATGAAATTTGTGAGGTCCTGTTGCTAGGACAGAGGCAGACAAAAGGCAGCACTATTGGAGAGCAATAACTACCTTTCAAACTGTGGAAGTTGACTGTATCAGAAATCACTGTGAAAAAGTTTGAAGCTTAAATAAAGTACACTTGGTCCTCCACTTCACTGAAATTATTGTGAAATAACTAATACGTGCTCGAGTTCTCCAACATACTCAGTAACATAATTGTACTTTCAGAATTCAAAGAACAAATAAACATGGCAGTTTCTGTCAAACTGATTGCTTCCTCATTGGGGCTGGCATCACAATGTAAATAACAGCATAGGAAAAAGCTGTACAATGCAAGGACACAATTACTTGACATACATTATTCTTAGAAAAGAAAATCACGAGAACGTATCTGCCCAATTGTCATCAAACTGGTTTTAATTAGGAAACACTGGTGTTTCAGTCTGTCATAGGGAATTTATTTTATACCTAAACGTTCACCAGCATACAAAAGATCCTAGAAAAGAAGTGAGTGGATGTATAGCACCCTTTACGCTGTGTGACAGTGCTAAAACTCTGCATTTTATAGTCTTGAACACAAAACTCTCCTGTTCAGAGTTACCACCCAGAGCGTTTTATTGACAACAACCATCTATCTCTTTGTTCCAGCCATTCATTCATACGTTGGTAACACGCAAGTCTGAACTCTGCCAGCTATTGTAATAAAATATATGGAATAGCAGGCCTGGAATTTTTAGTGGTTTATACATATCATCTATAAGCACGAGTGAAAAAAATGTACAGCAAAGGAAAGTATTTTGGTTTCTTCTAACAGGAGAATCTCAACCTTTTATTTGTCTGGGACTTTGTTATGTAATTAAAGTTGTGCATCATTCCACACACGGTATGTTTTAATTATTGCAATTGATTAGATTTTACAACTCATTAAGCAAAAAATGGCAGGGGATCATTAGGAAGAACAAGAGCAACTATGAAAAGAGTAAAAAACCCACCACTGACTGAATATTTCCCAGCAAAACTTCCTGTGTTCTAGGCATGTTTCTGGAACTATATTCTGCACCGAAATGCCTGGAAAAAATTGTGTACTCCAGGTAATCAATCTGTGACCTCAGTTTGGCTATATAATTCTTGACATATTAGTTTTAATCTGCATTTCAGAATATAAATAATACTCTCTAACAGATTCTGGCAGTATACATCATTTAGTTATGGTTCTACAAAACCACATAAAAATCCAACTCTTATTAAACTTTAAAAATATTTCCTTATAAATTGCAAAATGTTTCTGAAAGAATGGACATTTAAACTCCTTTCTTATGGGCTGGATATGAGATATTTGAATCTGCTGCTGATGCAATGAATAGTAAAACATTCCTTGAGTTAACAATGCAGTCTTAGTAATCAGTGTTATTGCTATATAAAGCAGAGAAAAAGTATACATTAGGTTCACACTGAAGTATAGCTGCTCAGAGAAAGTTCAGTTGAGCCATATCTAACAGCCAGTGCTGTACATTCGATTAACATAGGTTTCAATCTGTAATCAGGTAGAACTGTATTAGCAATATTGTTTGTTTAGTTTTTATGCCAGGGTGGGATCTAGGGTGGGATCTAGACCATTTAAATAACAGACAGCAATATAGTCTCATTACTTTTCAAATCTCTAGCCTCCATAGGCACTGAAATTTATCAGATTGTTATATATTCTTCTCTTTCTGCATTTAAATGTATGGTATCTTCAAATAAAATGCTCTGGCAGCTCTGGCTTTAGATTGTGATAACGATTTTGCAACTGAATAAACCAAAAAGTTTTGCTCAGTAGGAGCACTGTCTTGTACATCTGCCTAAATCTGTGTGTGTCCTGTTCTGGACACCTGGGACCATCCAAACAAGATGCTCGCTGGAGCAGCAAAGACAACACTACACACTGAGCTGCCTTCCAACTCTAAGCATTATCACATGAGGAATTTCAAGAATAGTCAGGACATCAGTCTGTAGATATTTAGGGGAAGAGGCCATTATACTTTCCATCAGCAATGCAAGGGAGAAGCAGTCTTACGTTTGTACAAAGTGGGTAAGTACAAGGATACTTTACCAGCTAATAACAGCACTTCTCGGTACAGCACCACGGCACTGCCTTCAGCAGCTGCCACTGCTGTTTCTTGCCAGGCACTGCAGAACAGCGTCACGAGACGGCATCTCTGTCCCTGGCCTCTTCATGGCCTCCCTTCATTGTGTCCCTGGGACTTCCCAGTTACAAGCATCACCTCTTGCTTCTGGCCCACGATTCTACACTGTGCTGCTCTGCAGAGAGGACTGTGTTCACATCTGCCTGCTGGCGATTCTGCACTCAAAATGTGTGCCGGTGTGTTACAGCTCACATCATGAACAGTCTGGCAGACGTACAAGTCTGTTATTTTGAATCTGAGGTTTCAACAGGCCACACTGAAAAAGTTCAACAAAGAGGCAAGACATTTTGCTACTGATAACAGGGTATGGCCCTTACCGGCTAATGCTCTTTATTAACGTTATGTCCTTGGCCAGGAGACATGAAAAAGGAGACAAAAAGGGACAAACCCTACTTGGATTTGGTCCAAGTTGGAACACGATGGAGTTATGGCAAGCCTTAAGCATGCCAATTCAAGCCAATCTTAATAGTTCTGCAACACTGAAAATTATGTAAGAATAGATGTATTGTATATGTTTGCAAATACCCCTTGTCTTAAGTCATGGAAAAATTCATTGCCAGTTACTAAAATTAGACCGAAGTACCATTTTAAAATTATTCTAAAACTATTACTGAGAAATAAATAAGACATCAGCCTCCAGTCGGGTCAGGTAGTCTGACCTCAGCCTCTGCTGTGCCATTATTAGAGCTACATCAGTACTTGCAGGGCGAAGACAGAATTTCATGATATAGTGAGAAATCAGTTTATATCATTCTGTCATAAAGTCTCAAAACAGACATCCCTTGTAGTTACCTTCCAGGGCCTGCAAACCATCATTACAAGTGGAAAATTGCCACTACTTATGCACATCTACCCTTTCAGAGTACACCTTTCATCTCTTTTTATGTATCTAGAATAACCTCTGATTGCAGACTCCTGGCACAGGTCTAACAGCTCTGCATAGAATACAGTGTTTAATTTTTGAAAAATAAGATGGAGGAGAGGGGAATAATTTAACAGAATAACATAAATTTAGTTCAGCTTACAGCTTTATCACAGTTGCCCTTTCAGGAACACATCTGATAATGGCTCTGACAGTATGTGTAATCACTGAACAGCTTCTCTCTGCTACTCTTGATCTCCTTCCTTGATGACATTATTTAGAATTCTGACCTTTCTTTTCCACTTTTTCCTACATCATTATTATTAATATTTTTCAGGACTCAATTTGAATGTTCTTCATTGATCTTTCAGGGATATTCATTAAGCCTGACATTAACCTCCACATACGATTGTTAAGCTCTTAGTGTTGTACTTATCTGGTGCCTAAGTGATGCAGAGTCTTTTCTTTTTGTCTCTGCACTGGGATGACTTGTCACCTTAAAAGCTTAGTCTAGAAATGCTCATTTAGCAGGTTTTCACTAAGGAGTTCATGACTAGCTCCACAGATACTCCCTATCATGTCTTTAGGTATGAGAAGTGGCTACTAGTTCATCAGTAGATGAGCAGCCACTGCTCTGTCTTCAATTCAGCTTCACTGACCCAAGTTCCCATTAAGTGAATTCAAGTACTTCTGGATGTTTACTCATGGTTCCATGACGTTCGGTGGTGACTCTACCTAAGCTGTCATTTCTTAAGTGGCATATATTCAGGGATGTGCTGTCCTATCAAGATCACCCAGACTGGGAGCCAACAAGTGCAGTACTGAAGATGAGGGCAGGTAGTCAAAGGGACTGCCTTTGGTTCTGTAACACGTTGTCCTTCAGGTCTGTGTCTGAGGAGGCTTGAGGGAGGTAGTAATTTGCTGCGTACCAATTCCCGTATGCATAGGAGACAAATGATGATATCATGAGCATGGTCATAATGAAGGTAAGTCTAGCGGAAGGGGTAATAACAGGTAGTTAAAGCTGGAATTTTACCAGTAGATGACTCAAACTTCTTCGAGCACAGCTGTATCTAAGCAAGGTATTCTGAAACTGGTTCTGGTAGGTTTACCTGACCTGAGAAACTGCTACTGTCTTGGCACATCCTTCACGTCAGAAGTTCAGCCATAAAGCCTTTCTGTGTACCTGATATCCTTCCTGCATGAGAGCCCTGCGTAAACTCTGTTTTTTCACAAAGCCTTTCCATATCTATACCTCTTCCACTTTGTGCTGACCTTCCCATGCCATAGACTAATATTTGTCTTAGAAGACCTACATTCTCAGAGGGATCAATCTAGTTAGGAAAGGACCTTATATTCTTTGAGTGAAGCCTGGTATACTTCTGGTTTCAATTAACAGAAAAAAAAATACATCTCTCCTGCATTCTGTTACAGGTAAATTACTGGGTTTGTATTTATGCTATTAGGATAACAGTAGTAGAATACATTCCTCCTGCACTCTGTGGTGGGCAAACAGCATTTACTTAATGACTTGATTATTGCTTTAGGGAAGGATGTCCTTGGGGTTGCACCACCTAGAATTTCAGCATCAGGATTTAGTAAAATGTGGGTTTGAGCATTTGATTATGGCTGAATGTGGAGGTGGGCTGGGATGAGGCAATCTTCTGGTGGATAATATGGGAAAATGAGAACCTTGGGAATGTGGGGCATGGACACCCTCCACCAGACCAGGTTGCCCAAGGCACCATCCAACCTGGCCTTGAACACTTCCAGGGATGGGGCATCCACAGCCTCTCTGGGCAACCTATTCCTGTGTCTCACCACCCTCACAGTAAAAAAATTTCTTCCTTATATCTAATCTAAATCTACCCTCCTTCAGCTTAAACCCATTCCCCCTTGTCCTGTCACTACACTCCCTGATAAACAGTCCCTCACCAGCTTTCCTGTAGGCTCCCTTCAGGTACTGGGAGGCTGCTGTAAGGTCTCCCTGGAGCCTTCTCTTCTCCAGGCTGCACAACCCCAACTCTCTCAGCCTGTCTTCACAGGAGAGGTGCTCCAGCCCTCTGATCATCTTCGTGGCCCTCCTCTGGACTCGCTCCAACAGCTCCATGTCTTTCTTGTACTGGGGCCCCCCGAGCTGGATGCAGTACTCCAGGTGGGGCCATCAATGGAGTTGATTCAAGTTCAGCATCAATGGAGACAACCCTGGATACTGTTTATTTAGCACAAAGCTAATGAGCATTACTTTCGGCTTGTTAACAGATTAAAAACCATATCAAGTCAGTTCTAATTTTTTTTTTCTTTTTTTGTTGAACAGCAAAAGGCTATCTTAGCTGGAGACATGAAATCAATTATTTCATGATAAATAACAAACTGCCCACTAAGACTTAATGTAGAAGAAACGGCAGATCCAGAGTCAGTGTAAGTGAATGGGAATATGCTTTAAGTTTTTCACTGGGAATTGGATAAGCCCATGAATTTGTCTGTCATATTATTGATAGAAGCGGAACTAGTACCTGCTTCAAATTATAGTGTAAGTAGTTTAATCAATTAAATCATTTAATGTAATGTAGGTTACAGTGAAAATAAAAAAATATATCTAAAGCTTTTTTTGCTGTACAAGAGTGGGAGAGATTGAACTCCTCATTACAGATAAACACAAAAAACTAACTTCAAGAGTCATGTTAAAGGCTTTATTTATAAAGTAGTTTTGTGCCTGCAGAGCTTTTTGACCTCTCCAAATAGTATTTTTAGATGAGACAATTTACCCATGTGCATAAGAAAAGTCAGCTAAATTTATTCAGAAATGAATGAGATGTCTTTAATAAAGTCTCTGCCTGCCCTCATTCAGAAGTTTTATAAAGGTTTTGATGATCACAGCTGGCATGTTTCTTATGTTTAGGTTGTGTTTTGTACTAGCTGTCTAATTTTCGGGTACCGAATGCTGATTATTATTCCTTAGAATGTACTAGACTCTTCAAAATTTCCAACTAAGTCATGACAAAGAGCTTGCAATTTCCAACTCTTTTGCTTAGCACACCACATGCAAGATCTGTTCCGCGCTCCTTGCACGCACAAAACATTGGCTTCGTTACCAGGAATTTCATTTTCAAAAAAACCAACCCCAAAACAACCCCGCCTCCAAACCCAAACAAGGAGGTTCTCCCCAGCAAGCAGCTGGGCTGACGGTTAGACGCAAAGGGAGCGGGGCCGGGGAGCGGGGCCGGGGAGCGGGGCGGTGGGAGCCGGCGGGGCGGTGGGAGCCGGCGGGGCGGGGGAGCCGGCTGTAGGACCCGGCGGGGCGGTGGGAGCGGGCTGTAGGACCCGGCGGGGCGGGCCGGCCCCGGGAGCTGTCCCCCGCCCCGGTGCTGAATTGCGGCCCCTCGGCAAAGCAGGTGCAGCGGTGCATCCGCATGCACTGTAGAACCCTTTTATTCTATCACCTTAAATACATGAAGGTACGGAAAATATACCATTTATAAAGATAATACTAGTAAAAGAAAGATAATGCTGGCAAAATATTTGTTTCTCACACAAAATACCATTGAAGTAGGCTGGAAAATGTCTCCAGAGGCGACAGATTTCTTTTTACTGCTTGCTATTTAAGTAAGTTATTAAAAGCACCTGGTAAATCATGGTGGAGCTAAAGAAGAAGGAGTGATGAAAACTCAAACCGCAATTGTTTAGGTCTGAGAAGTTCTAGTATAGGCTGTTGAATGGATATGATGGGGAGAATCAACACACCTGATGTACAGATTTAATCTGATGCTACTCATTTGAGATTAACATTCAATTTAGAATGCTGGATGTGAGTGATTTAAAAAATAAATCCTTTGGAAATTAGAAATTCAATTTCTTGGTTATCAGTATTTGCCATTTAATTTTAACGGTATTTGTTTATAGCTGAGACCTCAGATTATTAACCAGGACTGTACACTTGAGTCTAATTTGCTGACACCCATATTAAGATTCTTGTTTACTCTATTCTCATTCTATCATCTTTTTACCCTTGACTGAGACTGTCTTTCAGTAATATAATACAGTGAGTAAGGATGACCTCCCACCTGAAAACTGCTGTAATCTACCAAAGAGATTTGCAACTCAGCCTTACTTGAAATTATGACAGGCACAAAATTCAGACATAATCTTTACTCACACTTTTAAAATAATTTTTGTATCCTGGCTTCATGTCAATTTCTATATATATTTCAGAACTGGAGCTCTATATAAAACATCTACATCAATCTATAGGTTTATATAAAGCTTATGCCAATATTTCCCACACTTGTGGAATCAGAGAAATTGTTAGGGAAATGAATCCAGTCTGTTGTTTCCTCTTTTGCAATACAGTCATGTGTAGTTAAAGGCCTGCATATCTTAACTGTCTTTTTTACTAACTGTAGTGTGACTTTCCTTTCTTTCTCCCTTTTCCCTATAACCATTTTAGACTTCCAATTGAAATATATGCAATATGATACTTTTTCTGATAACTACATAGGCTCACATTTATGACATTTAAAATATTAACTATAGCTTCAACAGAAATATATGAACCCTTCATATCACATCACGTGTTTTAGGATGCTATCAAATTCTAGCTGACATTGATTTATTAGTTATGCTCTTTTCATGCTTCAAAGCCTATGCCCATAACCAAGGGGACTATGGACTTAATATAAATCTAAAAAAAAAAAGAAAAAAAAGGGAAAAAAAAAGAGATCAAGCTGAAGAAAATAGACAGACCTGTTTATCAGCCTTTAGTTTTTTGCATTTCTTGGAGGGAATTAATCCTATCCCATTGGGAGAAATTGTCATCTATACATTTTCCATTCACAGCCCAAAAGACTTCATTCTCTGTGGGGTTTTCAGCTCCTTGAGTTAATTTACTATAAATATATCTAAAAAAAGAATATTGATTTAATATTGATTTTAGTATGTAGTATTTTAATTTTATGCCTATCTTGTTATAAATCATTAAACAATATTCAATTTGCCATAATTCATATTTTTGTCTTTTCAGTATGTTTTATTAAGATGATATTTAATATGCTTTAATTTTTTTACAGTAAGTTTAATTATTTGAACTACACAAGAATCCTACCAAAACATACTGATAGCACAGTCATCAAATAACATGATGATCACTTGATAATCCATTCATAATTTCCCTATGAAAGACGGAACTGCTTCATTGTTCAATCTTCTACTGCTATGTTAAAATATTTTTTCTGTCCATGGTTCACCGCATATTGCTCTTGATTAACTTTTAAATTTTAGAATCTCTTTTCTTAAATAAAACCCTAAAAGGTTAAATATAATGTTAGGGAAAGTTAATTCTGGGGGATGAAAATATGCGCAGCAGCTTAAATAAGATTCTAGTCTTCGTCAAATCAATAAAGAAAGAAAATTGATTTGGTTAGACATAGATGTGTTATAAAAATTTCCCACCAGTTTCAGTACCATGAAGACACGTTACTGAGAAGCAAAGCTGACAACTTGAGAAACCGGAGGAGAAGAAACTAAGCAGTTAGTAAAGTCAAAGTATTCTGTAAATGTAAAGTAAAAGGTAGCATTCATAGGCTATGTCTACACTGCAGACTGAGGTGGAGTGGAGGCCTATTTAGACTAGTTCTAAATAAACCATCAAGGACAGCAAAACCAATGTAGTTGTTGTAGCATGGAAATTGTGATTCTGACATAAAATATTTAAGCAGCTTAAGTATCAACATCACCAGAAATCAGATGGCGAACTCAAGTGAGGGTTGTTTGGAGTAACACTCCAGCAGAAAGCAGTCTGCTGAATAAACTCATGGAACTCAACCTCTGATTTCCCCTACCATGATCCAAGCATCTGGAGAGCTGATTAAATTAGTTGGGGGAGAGTTAGCCTAACACAAATCATTTGGATGATGGATTTTTTTTTTTTTTTTTTTACCTTAATCTCTTTTCTGTTAGAAAGGATGTAGTTCAGGAGGAATGGGTTTTGCCGCTGCTAGCTAAAATGGCACTCCAGAGCATTAGACAGCTCGGTGGAAAACAGGGTACTTACTTAAAGAAAGTCCTAAACTAGACACAGATTCAGAGAGCCTGGGAAGGTGCAATAAATATTCATCCTGCATATTCTGACCCTATCAGATAATGTAAGCAGGTAATATAATCAGATCTTATCGCTATTACTGGTAGTGAATCCGGTGATTATTAACTTCTAATATGTCAACTTCAGCAGCTCCTGGAATTCCAAACATTCAGGAAAAGATGGAGTCAGATTCTTTGAAAGCTGATGCAGAGGATGGCCAGCCTTTATTGGAGTGCTCCTATTTTGACTTCTTTTAACCCATGGGAATACACTACTGGTAGAGCTACCATGACAAGACTGATGGGATGGATCTGGGACCAGAGCTACATATTTCGAGTAGACTTCCTTACCCTCCTTTTCAAGTTTGTCTTTCATGTGGTAAGAATATTTTCTCCAGTGACTTTGAAAGCTATGTTCCTATGAGTTTTACCTCCTGCTGTGGCTACATAGCCAAAATTTGCAAAGGTAGGCATTAGATTGAGAATAATTCTTTGGCCAGGTCAGATGCTGAGCAACAGAGTTCAGATCCAGAATTTGGGTTAGAAACTTTTCCTTATGTTAGATGTCCCTCCAGAATTACTTTTGAAACTTCATCTGTAATACTCCAGTTTCAAGCCTTTATTAAGGTGTGACATATTCTGTAACACATCCACAGAGTACCAATGCTCTTCAAACAAGTATATAAAGGTTCTCACATTGTATTTAGAATGGTCAAGTTGTAATTGAATAAAGATGCACAAAATATATTATCTTTTATTAAAATATTATTAAAAGGTACTGTTCATGCTGCTGGGTGCTCAGACTAACAGCATACTAGATGATAGGAAAATGCCTCTGAGTTATGTGAACCTTCCAATTTAGGGCTGCAATTCAGACTCTGCTTTTAGCACAAATAACTTGGGCAGGTGCTGAATAGGGTGTTCAAGGAACGTCTGTCTCCTCCTAAACTGTGGATTGGCCAGAAGAAAGGCTGAACACTCACAGCTCTACAGACAAGACTGGTTTTATCTGATCACGTGTAAATCTCTATTAGGCTTCAAACACTCATAGTCTACCTGTGTCACAGGGCCTGGTTTTGTTCTCAGGAAATCAAAGGGAAATTTGCCGTTGCCTTTAACCAGAGTGCACAGGTGGAGTTTGCATATTTTGGTAAGCTTTATTGGGAATGTGCTAATCACCAAGGGAAGAAGGATGTCTATGTAAAGAAGAGCAGGTTTTGGACCTCAGCAGTAGAGTGAGGAAGCAAAGGAAGGAAGTCTGACAAGCCTTAGTCTAGCATTCCACAAAAGATGTTTTGATATTTTTCCTATTTCGTATTTTAACCAGTAGATGTCTCTGTTTTATCATGCACTTGTTAACAAGGACACAACATTCCTGTTGTCACAACACATATTTAGTAAAAAACTGTTTGTTTCGCATGGAATGAATATCAGTGAATGTAAAAATGCCGACTTAATGCTCTTGGCATAGCCTGCTGATTTCTGACCAACTTAAGCCCCTGGAAGCTTTACTGAGAGCTCTGGCTGCTAAGCAACTTTGAAAATCATCCTTATGGAAATGTCCTACAGGATTTTAAGAGGGCAAAGGAGGAACTGGTGAGATTCTATGGACATTCATCTAAAAATGTAATAAATTTAGTACAGCTTGCTTTATCACATGAGAAGACTCTCGGAAGCAGCTTACAGAACTGTATGGAGTATTCGAGTTCTACACAATGCCTCAGGAAATTCCAAGTTGTGATAGATGAATTATCTTCTCTGCTTCATGAATGTGTAAAATAATATTATTTCTGTATCTATTGCTATCAAGAGTAATAACGCAGATGATCTGCAATATTCACACCTAACTGAAAATAGCAATATGTGATGCAATTCTAGTCAGACATTTGTATTTTCCTCATCATCTGAGAAACATATAGGAGATATATATATATAGTTATTCCAAAATCTTTACAGAAGAGATCAGCAGGTTTTAAATTATATTCAAATTCTATTATTTAAAATATATATAAAATGAAGATATATAATTTCAGAAATTGTAACTTCTTGAACTTTAGTAATTGTCTAAGAACATGATAGGTTTCCATTAATTGTTTCCTGGCTTTACCCTTGTTGTCCTATGGCAGTAGTCCATACATTTAATACCTGGACCTAGTTTTTTGGCTCTGTTTCCCTGGGTATCTTTATATTTGAGATCCTGGATTAGCTCATCAGAGAGAAAAAACTCCAGACTGGATCTGCATTGAGCCCTGAACTGCATCACAGCTTTTTGTTTGTGGGTTGCTCCATCCTCACCAGGTGCTCCCTTGGTAGAAATCCCTACAGAAACTGTTAGGATTTGTGGTTGTGCCTCATACTAATTAAATTGCATAAGCATATTATGTTAGAGAAGAAAAATGTTGCCTTGTTTATATGATAGCTGTGCCCACATGAACCAAAGCAGTACGTTGGGGCAGGTTTTTTTGCCACTGAGACCCAAATCTATGTTGGAAACAGAACTTCTCCAGCTGGGGGGAGCACTGCATCAAGGACAAAGATGGGTTACAGAGTTCCCCTGCACGTTCACACTTCCACACACTGAGGCTGTTTCTCCTACTGTTAAGCGGAGCCATAGGTGAGCTACTTTTTATTCCACGTGTATGCTCCAAATGCACTGTGATGAGAGGCGCAGATGGCCAGTCTCTTAAGAGTATTAGTCCTGTGTCACTGGTTCCACCTCCTCAGTGGGTGGCCATTTCTAGGAGCCAAGCAGAACATGAAGTAGTAGAAGGAAATACCAGGCCTTACCCTGAAATGACTTGTTATTAGGCACAGCTGTTCCCCTAATGTACGGACAATGAGGACCTGATTGTAGAAGGGGAAATCAGTGTTGAATAGTTGCAAAAGAAGGACCAAATTGTCTGTCGAATCTTTCTGATTGTCAAACTGATGGCCAGGCCACAGAAACCCCAGAGGTTTCCATGACTGCAGCTATACAGCAGAGTTTCTACAGCTCAATCAAGCTTAAGATGAGAAATAAACCTGAAAATAAATTTGTAGGGTATGAACAGCTATAATGCAGCTATTTGCAGAAAAGTTATGGACAATAAAATTCATCTTCAAAGAATCCTGGAACAAATACATTATACTCTGGCTATGCCTCAGGAAGTATCTTTTGTAGCTGACAATTTCATAATACATATATTTTTTTCTTTTAACTGCCAGCATCTGGCTATTTACGATAAAGACTTGGAATGGAGGCTTTGGGGTATTTACAACTGCTTCTATCTACGCACTGATTACACTGATTACATCTACTTCTACTTCCTGAAAGCCACATAAAAAAAAAACCCAACACCAGAAAACCAAAAATTTGCTCTAAGGGCAGTGTGATTCCTTATTTTGCACAATCTTTATGATAAGGGATAGCACTGTGTGAGAAAGTCATAAAGACAGAAATTTGTGTCATTGTTCAGTCAGAAGTGCTAATTAAAACAAAGTAAATATTTTTGAAAAATCTTTCACTGTGGAATATATATGACAAAACCATGTGACTTCTAGTAGTTTACAGAGAATCATGGCTGTACTCAAAGAGGACAGTATAATTCAGGCACCAGTCAGTTACACCTGGAATACACTGGAACCACTGTGTATAAAGAATATATGTAATATTACCATATACTCTTATGTATAGTTTCTCTGAGATGCAAACATACAGCTATGTTCTTTCAAAAGGATTATTTATTGTTGATCTTGCAGATTATAGTTGTTTCTGCTTTATTCAGGGTCCTTCATGCCAAATTATTTTTCTGTAAATAATCTAATGAATGAGAAACACATTTTTATGGGAAAATACCTGCTTTACTATACCTATAAGCTAACTGACATTGAGGTATTTCACTGCTATTAATAGAAACACGGCAACGACACCATGGTTGTCATCTGGATTTTTTTGCAAAATGATTTATTTTAGTAGTCATGGAAGTGCATGGTCCTATAATTGTCCCATGCCCCTTAGAAGGCTAAGAAGTGGGAGGGAGGTGATTTGTTGTCTTCAGTACAATACGTTTGACACTATGACAGAAAAGTTAATGTTAGTCTGAAAGCAAATAAGTGGCAATACTGCTATTGCTGTCATACAAGATGCAGAAATGCATGTGATGTGGAGATTAAGGAGTCAAAGCACTGGAATATTTGAGGAGCTTCTCAAAATTTGGGATCTTGAGTCGTGAACTAAATTTTTCAGCATCTAAGAAAACACTCCTTATCTTTGAGCTCCTGTTTACATTTGTTTATATATGTTTATATAAATTTTTACATAAATTGTGCCTGACAAATATGGTGGCCTTCCGTAATAGGGTTACAGCGTTGGTGGAAAAAGGAAGAGCAACTGACGTCATCTACCTGGACTTGTGCAAAGCATTTGACACTGTCCCGCATGACATCCTTGCCTGGTCTAGTGGAGGGTGTCCCTGCCCACGGCAGAGTGGTTGGAACTAGATGATCTTTAAGGCCCCTTCCAACTCAAACCATTCTATGATTATATGATTATAATTTACCTCTAACAGAACCCATAACATCTCATCCTCTGTCTTAATGATAATATTTCAAAAGGAATCTAGCTTGACATGAGGCTGGGATTATTTAGAAATGTGGGACCATCAGCCCTAACATCACCATTTCTGGATACATTTATGCTGAAGTGATTAGCTCCCTGCTTCATTTCCAAATTCTGGTTCACTTCCAGGCTCTTTCCAGAGGCAAGTAATCACCTCCCTCTGAGATGAGACTGATATTCTTCATAATATACTCCAGGAGAGCAATATGGACAAAACACTGACATTTAAATGCAGGAACAAGGATGTTTAGAACAGGTTTGCCCATGACCTCCACCTCTGTACAGGTCCCTTTTGCTGTAGGTGCCCCTACTGACACTTCCAAAACAGGAGGGACTGTTGAGTGACCTGTGTATGTGCTTGGGCTGAGCCAGGACAGACATTTTCATCACTGTCACAAACACGCTTTCAAATGTACATATTGTAGCTACAATCTGACACCGAATGTGATTTATGAGAGAAAGCACTCATATAGCAACTGTGTGATGTTCCTGTGCATAGTTAATGCCTCTGTTGGGGGAAGCATGCTATATGTAACTCAACAAGATAAAAAGCAATTTCTATGGATTTTTATCAGCAGGAGGCTTGTTTCAGAGCAGCATGATTTGGGTAAGAAATTCCCCTAAAGGCATGTGAAATCGTAAAAGAGGAATACAGTTTCCAAATCTCTCTCAGTGGAAATCAGAGATCCAAACAGTAAAATGGTGCCAGTAAAGAAAGTGAGTAACAGATGCACTTTCATTGTCTGATCCTTCCACTTATAGTTAGTCTTTCAATATGATGAACATCATTGCTAACATGAAAATGTCGAAATAAAATTGCATTGAAAGTGTTAAACATCAGCAATGTTAGTAGGGTCACTAGCTGCACACCAAATCTGGAACCTGGGATGAAAGGGATTAGATTTTTTCTTTCTTTACATCAAAGGAAAACATGTCTCCTCTGAAATACCCTGTCAAACAGAAAAAGCTGCAGTCCCTCTACATTACAAAACATTGTTCTTTTATTAAAATTCATTTAGTTTCTACCTCTGTAGCTGGAAAGAAAAGCAACATTTATTTTGGAGTTCCCAACTGCTTTTGAATTTGACAAATGACTTAAATTATTTGCTTATCAGATTTAGTTTAGGAATGAATTGTGTATTTTTTCCAGAGCGTGTTACAATTGCTAAAGAGTTTCATCAATTTTCCATTAATGTGTAAGTCATTCTTAGTGATAATTACTAAAGCAGAGGCATCATATTAACCTCTTGGTACCAGAAGTTGGGATTAGCATATTAGCACTTAAGCAACGTAAGCCTTGGCCCATTGGTGACAAGAGATTAAACTGCAGCATGCTGTGCCTGCTGTGAATGAATTTAATGTATTTTCTGGCCTAATATATTTTCTGCAGTGCACAAATCCTTATCCAGATCCACAGGACTCAGCTGGAATATCCTCACTAACTTCATGAGCCAAAGTCCTGTGTAGAACAGGTGTCAGGGATCAAAATCCTACCTCAATTTGACGTATCTTAAACTAGTTCAAAAGAGTAAGCCTTTAGCTGTTTCTTAAGTTTTCTCTTTCTGCACTCTGTACAGTAATTACTGAGGTTTTTTTGCAGGAGGTGGTAAATTTCAAGTTATCTAGATGCACTGAAGCATAGAAGTTAGAGGTAGACCTATTAAGTTATGTGGAATACTGCTGTAATGATGTCACATAAATGAATGTGCCTTTTGCTGGCTGACAATGCTGGAATTGACCAAATAGCTAAAACAAGAAAATATTTGTGTGGCTGTAATATTACCAGCAGAGTATATACTTTTCTGATCAGTAATTTATACATCAAGGTATGCTTCAAAATCTAATCACCACAGTAATCCTAGCTGTAAGAACCTCATTGCTTTAAACTAAAATCTTCCCAAAAAAATCCTTTAAAAATTGACTTGGTAGAATGATGATAGCAGCAGTACAATTTTAAATTCAGTGACTGAATGATTTTTTTTCAGTGAGATATCTAGTTAAACAGTTATTAGTTTTTTTTTCAAATAATATTTAGACATTGCAAGTTAGAAAAGAAGCAGCAAATGTACAAGCACAGATACCTTATATAAAATGCCAACTAAACACGTCAGAAGTTTCATGGGAATAAATTTATGAAAGGAATTTGTGGTTCTGCATTACTATTGCCTTAAGCTCTGATGACCTGTAAGTTCTCAAAACTTACAGTTAGATACTGAAATTGAAAACCAGGTGGCCTTTCTAGATATGAGCTGTTTAATTTTCAAGAGAATCAAATGCACAGAGCTCCTGGGGAAGGCTGTGGAATATCATGTCTACGGTCTCACTTTTCCTATAGCTATAAATTTCCTATTGTATAAAACTTCTACATAAAAACTACTGTAGGGTAGCTGTCAACTTTACATTGGTCTTATGAGGACCAATTAATTATGTTTGGCATTCGATAAACTTTCAAAGATCAGTTCCCATTTAAATCACAGCATCTTGCTGGCTCTCTTTCTTAGGCAGGAACGAAAGACGGGGTTATTGCCGTTGTTCTTCTTCATCTTCTGCCACGCAGGCACGCGGGGGTGTGCTGGCCACTGGCTAAGGACCTGCATGGATATTCTTGCTATCAATTTTTAAATGCTTCTGGAAATGGTATCACACTGGACCAACTGTTAGCATTAACCACAATGCTACCTCTCCAAAGTACTGGTTTGTATGACGTGATTTTGTGGCACTGGATAGCTTGTTTTCTTTGTAATTCATTATTTACTACTATTTATTACTACTTACTATTGCATTGCTAGAAGAATGCAGTTCACTTTGAAGTGAGCCCTTTACAGACAATTGGCAGACTCTGGTCTGGATCTAGATTAAACTTGACACTGAATGAACACAATGAAATGGAATGATAGGAAGATGGGGATGTTATCTTTATTGGTCAAAGCTTAGTACCACATATTATCTACTTTATATGTTTTTTATATGAGGCCTTTAGAGGGAATGAGGGCCTTTATGAATTCTGGGCACTGTGTAGCAGTTAGTGCTCTTTGCATGGTTAAAAATACAATTGATTCTTTTCAATAATCATTACTTTTACATACAATTTATATATGTAAGACCTTTTTGCAACAGTAAGAAAGGTAAAAAGTACCCTTAGATTAAATGAGAATTGGATTATAACATTAATAATAATTTTCATTTCCTCACAGTGAAATAAATACGGTCTTCAAAGATAACAGCTAGGCTTGAGATGGGTAAACTGGTCTAGGGGTCCAGAATTTGTGTAGTTCAATTGGTTGGAATGGCTTATATTAATTTTGTTCACTTTCTCCCACATCTCTAACAAATATCAGATATTTTCAACAAATCGTTGGCTTCTTCCCTTCTCTTCCATCCTGAAAGCATTTGTTTGCAGAAGTTCTGCCAAAACCATGAAAACATGAATAACGTATTTATTTTATACATCTTCCATGGCAGAAAGACACTAAGTATCCCATTTGAAGAAAATCCTATTAACAAAGTGGAAAAAAAAATCATCCTTTTCTTCTGCTTTCCACTACCCTGCCAAGCTAGAAGACTGACATTATTAGTTATTTGCACTGGAGCATCTTTTCACCACATTTTGATACTTCATTAAAATTCCTGTTTACCAATTTATAAGCTTTCCCTTCAGAAATGTGTATGAAGACATAATCTGCTTGTGCCTGTATTTGTGTGTGGTTATCTAAACTACAGCATCTACAAAAGCAGAAACCTTAATGACCTTAATGCAATCAGGAAAGGAACTTCTGAATCCTTTCAATACAAATGCCTTATTAATGGCTTTTACAGCTGATCTGCCAAATGCTGAGTTGAAACATATGAGAACAGCTGATATTATGCTGATAGACAAGAGGTCAGATATCTACAGGGTCATGTATGTTCCTGCTGAAAGCTTAAGCAATTGCTTGCACGCATAGTTATTTATAGTGTTGAAGAGTGAACCAAGAGTATTGGTATCTGATCCAGATCTCAGATACATAAAGCAAACTGAATGCCAACTGAGGGAACAACAGATGCTCATGAAGCTCGTCTGGTTGACAGATGTCATTTGAATAAAGTTTATTAAATATTAATGGCCACTTAAGCGGATTTCCTCTGCTAGTTTCTCTCTGGAACAGTTACCAAATCCCAAATGATCTGGGCTGCACTATAGTCCATGAAATATGCCTGTGCTACTTCAAGGGCTATGGAAAGTTGCATCTCAGCCCTTCAATGAAGAACCTTCTTCTTAGTCTCCAAGACTGTGGAAGTTAATGCTCGCTTGGACCAGGAAGGACTCCCCAGTAGCTATGGAATAGGAATCGCTGGCTCTAAGAATCAAAACTTCATGATAAGAATAAAATCAGCTCCAGACCATCAGACGTCCTGGTTAGATCAGAAGTTTGAGTTCATGCATTACTTCTGTCAGTTTGCCTTTAGCATATTTTTAGGTTTGATTACCCTACTTTAAAAATGGTTCTTGGATGCAAACATATGCTGCTTGGTTATGAATAAAACAACTGTAAAAATACTATGCTCAGTTTATGAATAGAAGTAAAATGCCTTTGCTTGGTCCAGGGGTTCATAAACTGTGTAACACTTAACTGCCATGAAAGATGCATAAATAATGCCCAGGAAGCCAACAGCTTCCTTCTGAGCAGAAATATGATTGGGAACCGCTGCTGTTGCTCCCAACATTACCATAGAGATGGTACATGAGGAGAATAAAGTTGAGGACTTCTGGAAGCCTTTGTATTTTGTAACAGATAAAACTATGCAGTCCAGAACAACGGGCAGCATCTCTCCAGGACACAGGCAGGAGGCTGTGCAGCCTAGAAGCAGGAACTTTATATATCGTGTGCCATTTAGCATAGCAGATTTTGCGGTAGCCTCTCGTAACAGAGTAAAATACATTCCCCCAGTGTGAGCTTAATTTTAAAAGACATCTGCTTACAACTGTAAGTGATAATATTTTGCAGTGATAGGGAGCATTTGAATCACAAGCAAGAGACTGAAGTGTTGGCTGTGACTACCTGCAATTACCATTTCAACTCTCTCTCACAAGATTTCATTCCAGATCTCCACAGCTGTTCATATATTTGTGTACTGTACAGATGAGGAGGACAAAGATATCCGCTCAGACTACTTACCTCTCACAGTCTTTTAGATACTTAGAGTAATCTAAAATGTACAAAATGTACATCTAAAACAGCAGAACATTGTCTCAAGATTACAGACTCTGCAGCAAAGTCACCAAATCTCAGATTTACTCTTACACAAACCTGCCATTTACAAATCCCTAGATTTCATGAGAGCAGCAGATGGTGAAAATGCATTTCTAACTCATTTCTGTTCTATGCAGTGGGATGAATTCTTTTTGCTGTCCTCATAAGTATCTTTTCAATATGATTCTAACATTATTTCCAAAAGCCGAAATTGGTTATGAAGTTGGGGTTTTATTCTCCCTTTCATTTTTTATTGTTTTTGAAGTGAAGAACAAGTAAAGCTTATCTTCACTTGTATTTCAAATGCAGCATCTGTCAGCATCCATATATATAAGATACATATACACCCATATACACATATATACACAGACAGGCATACATAAACATACACACACACATATACATATGAATGTATGTACACTTATATGGAGAGAGATTCCTGCTAAACATCTTCAAATCTGAAAGACAAAGGCTTAATTTAGGAACGTTTAGAGTTGCAGGCTACATTGCTGGCATGGTTCTAAATGCAATTTACTAAGCCCTTTATGCAATGTTTTATTATACAAAAAATTGCAGATGTGCCAAAAGTGACAAAGCGGATTGGTTTGGAAGATTTAATGAATTTATGTCAGTTCTGAAAGCCTGAGTCAAACATCATATTCCTGGAGCTTAATTTGGATTGCTAGTGCTTTTTAAAGTAATTAAGAGCATATAGTTAGGAGACATTTGAACTGGGCTGGAAATAGTCTACTGGAAAATACAGTTTTGTTACACATCTTTTCTGCATTGTGTCATGTTGGGTTCCTTTCTCTTTTACTGCATACTGCTTTGCTCAAGACTTGCACTTCCCGTAACGTCAATGTTCTCAGCCCCCACTGATTTCTGCAAGAATCCTGCTTATGGGAGAATGGCAGAAAAGAACAGCTCAAAAATAACAATGAAAATGCGTAAGTTCCATGTTAAAAATCCACAAGCTCTGAGGATTTCAGGTAGATACTTGTACAATAAATACATACAGGGTGATTCTTTCTTCATTCAAAATTATTAAATACCTGGAACATCCCACCCTTGGGGTTCTGTCGTGTTTTTCCACCAAAAAAAAAAAAAATAAATCTCAATTCACAGTATTTCCTGATTTGCTTCACCAACCTGATCTTATTTCAACAGCTCTCTTTGTGAGGAAGGTGGAATAGAGATCTTCTAACACAGTCAGTTCAGCTCCAAATTCAGTTATACAAAAATGTTTTTAATGTAATATTGTACTGTGATTTATACCCATTTAGCAAGGCCACACATTAACAGAATCAAGAGAAAGAGAAAAGAATAAAATTATTACTAGACCTCACACTAGATCTTTTCTTCAGAAAAAGCAAAATAAAATGGTCTCAAGACTAGCTTGTATATTAGCAGAGTTATCCACATAACATTGATATGTCAAAATTAGGAGTATCTACAGACTATTGAATGAAGCCTGGAGGTACTTCACAGAATCACAGTGTTTTAATGTTCATTATGTATCATAAATATTGATCACTAGAACAGATGGGTAAGCATTTACTGAGGAAAATTTTGAGTGAAATGAAAATGGAATAAATATTTTCTCCATGCCTTTTCTTCTGTTTTAATGGTTAAAAAAAAGTATTTTTTAGAAACCAAATGTCTCAGACATCCATTACAAAAGTGAAGATTTTAATTTAGAGGGAAAAACTTTTCTAAACAAATTTCAAACAGTAAATTTCTGACTCTCTCCACTGGAAACTAAGAATTGAGCTTTAAATACCTGGACAAAATACTAGTACACTTCTGGGGGTACTGCGTCACTATGTGGACTCTGACGATCTGAGTCACCTGTTGGAATGGTCAAATTCTACCTTTGCAATTCAACTACCACTTTGCCTCAAGTGGATGAATGTCGGCACAATGTTTAACAGATCCGTCACAATGGTGATGTGTTTCAATGCACAGCAAAGTAATACCCAAATCCTTGAAAACAAAGCTGGCTCAGCACATCACCTTCTGGGGCACTTGCACACGCTCAGGTGTGGAGGTACCACCACAGACACAAAAGGAAGAGTGTCCATCTTCCCTCTACACTGAATTTAGGGGGATGCCATTGTGACTGACAACACTTTTAAATGAGTTCATCAAAATTAAGGTTGTCAAGTTTAGGTGAAATTAATCTGAATTTTGATGTTCATGACAATTCCTGATACTTCATATAATCATTAATTTGCATATGATCTATAAAAAATAAGATTAAATAATAAGCACAGCATATTAACCTTCTCTTAGCTTGTAGATAATCTATATGGGAAGAGTAAAATTCATTTTTCTAATTGCAAGTGAATTTCATATTATTCAGTGGGGTATCCTCAGGCTAGATATGTGCAATGGCTTCTACTATTGCATCGTTCCCAAAACAAAGTTGAAAACAAAACTCACCAACATATGGCAGAACCAGGATTTTACAGAATATGAGAATCACTAAGGTTGGAAAGAACCTCTGGATATCATTTAATCTACCACCAGCATCCCCCACCCTCAAAACAGGTCATGGCCAACTACAGCAGGTTGCTCAGGGCTGTGTCCAGTCAGGTTTTGACTGTCTCCAAGGACAGAGACTCCACAATCTGCCTGGGCAACCTGTTCCAGCATTTGACCACTCTCACAGGAAAAAAAGTTTTTTTCTTATATTTAAAGGGAATGTCCTGGGTTTTAACTAGTGCTAATTGCCTCTTGTCCTGTCACTGGCCACCACTGAGAAGAGTCTGGCTCTGTCTTCTTTATCCAATCCCCCAGTCAGGTATTTGTACACATTGATAAGATTCCCCTTGAACCTTCTCTTCTCCAGGCTGAACAGCCCCAGCTCCTTCTGTTACAGAGGCTTCAATCCCTCAGTCATCTTTGTGGCCCTTTGAGGGACTCACTCCAGTCTGTCTGTGTTTCTCTTGTACTGGGGAGCCCAGAACTGGTTACATGACTCCAGGTGTGGCCTCACCAGTGCTGAGTAGAGGGGAAGGATCACATCCCTCCACCTGCTGGCAACACTCATCCTAATGCAGTCCTGATGCTGTTGGCCTTTGCTGCAAAGGTACGTTCCTGGCTAATGTTCAACTTGGCGTCCACCAGAATGCCAAACTCCTTTTCTGCCAAGCTGCTTTCCAGAGAGTCGGCCCCCAGCATGTACTGGTGCCTTTTTCTTTTGCTGAATTTCAGGAGGTTTCTGTTGGCTCATTTCTCCTGCCTCTCAAGGTCTCTCTGAATGGCAGCACAACCCTCTGGTGTATAAACCACTCTTCCAAAATGTTTATCACACACAAACCTGCTGAGGGTGCACTCCTTCCCATCATCCAGGTCATTAATGAAGATGTCAAACAGTATTGGCCCCAGTGCTGACCCCTGGGGTACACCGCTTGTGACTGGCCTCCAGCTGGACTTTGTGCTGCTCATTACAACCCTTTGAGCCTGGCAGTTCAGCCAGCTTCCAGTCCAGCTCACTGCCCACTTACCTAACTTGTATTTTATCAGTTTGTGAGCAAGAATGTTATGGCAGACACTGTCAAAAGCCTTATTAACATCCACTAATCTCCTCACATCCACCAAGATAGTTATGTCATTGTAGAAAGCTATCAGGTTAGGTAAGCATGATTTCCCCTTTGTAAATCCATCTCTCAGTCACCTTCATGTCCTTAATATAGTTGGAAACAGATTCCAGGATGATTTGCTCCATGACCTTCCCACGGATTGAGGTGAGGCTGACCAGTCTGTATTTTCTCCTTCTTGCCCTTCTTGAAGCTATGAGTGATGTTTGCTTTCTTCCAGTCCACAGGAACCTCTCCTGATCACCACAACTTTTCAAAGATAATTGAGGGTGGCCTCATGGTGACATCAGCACTTGTGGGTTCATTCCATCAGGTCCCATCAACTTGTGTATGCGCAGTTTCTTTAAATATTCCTTAATCCCATTCTCCTCTGCCAAGGGTAATTCATTCTTGCTCCAGACTTTTCCAGGGTTCTCAGAGGTCTTGGATTGCTAATGGTTGATCTTATCAGTAAAGACCCTCTGTGCTGGCTTGGACTGCAGCTTCAATGCTGCTAACGTGAAATGCACAATCTTTCACTAGTAGCGGATGGATTAGAAATAATTTTTCTTGACATTGAAGTTCTAGGCTCATATTTTATAGCCGTTAGTCAGAAAAGCCTTCTTTTTCCCTACCAGCAGTGATTTGCATGTAGAACTCTGAAGCTGAAGATGTGGAGCTACCAACCTCAGGATATACAGCAGCTTTGAAGGATTAGTTCCTTGGTAAACCTAATCCCATGCTACCACATCCTCAATGCTATTAGTTCTGAACTAACTAGATTAAACCAGCAATTTCTATACGTGCGACAATAACTTCTACTACTTTTCAGAATTCCCCCAATAAACAGATAAAAGGAGGACAGTGGGTCATAAATAAATAATATAACATGTGGAAAGCAGTTACCATAATTTTTGCTTTTATTTTAGTGCTGAAAAATTTCCACTCTGAAGACCAGTTTTACGTTCCATGTAGAAGAACATCTTGTTACCACAAAGTAGTGAAAGTCACACCTTCTGACTTGCTAGATACAGCAGAAATTGATTTTAGCACAGAAAGTAAAAAGCCATAGCAAAATTATCACAACTATAAATTGTATCTGAAGACCACCATTTCTTTTTTTGTGTGTCAAGTGGTAATACAGATAATAAATTCAAACGCACTTTGGAATGAAACAATTTAGCAGATAAGATGAATAACTATTGAAAGGGTTTCCTGGAACTGAGAATGGTCAGAATGAAAATAAGAATGAAACAAAATTATAATTAAAAAAAAAAAAGAATAGTCAGGAAATATCTACTCCTTGGATTTTCCTGAGACTCTCTTACAGTTTTTTCCATGCTGTACTAGGCTGATTGCTAACAAAATGTTCCTTTTTCTTACAGACACCTTTCTTTCGCTATTGTTACCTGAAAACTGATAAGGAGACTATGTTATGTCAGACAATGAAAAGTCTCTTTACCAATAAATCTTTCCCAAACATTTGTGTTGAGCTTTTCTAAGTTTCAACAAGAGAAAGAAGTCCTAGCATCACAAAGTAAACTTTTGCATGCTCATTTTTCCTAAGTTTTATTGATATGGTGGAAATAAATCACTGATAGGCAAACCTCAAAATGATTTAGAGGCCATATCCAAAAGGATACTTAGAAAGTCATGAGGAACCCAACTGAATGCAGACTTTTCCAGTACGCAGACCTGTGGCAGGGATCTGGGGGAACCAGCGCAGGGGGGTTGTCTGAGTGGGTGGGCACGAAAGGAAGGAATCGGGTGCTAGGCTTCTGCACAGTCACCGAAAGCTCTTCCCTTTCAGCCCTGCTGTCCAGCAGCAGTGGTTAATGCCAGCAGATAACAGCTATTAACGCAGCCTGGGCTGAGCAGAGGGATTGACTGCATTTGCTGAAGGGCAGGGACAAGTATGAGCAGGGAACAGATGAGGCTCAAAAAAAAAAAAAAAAAAAAAAAAAAAGGAAGAGATATGCTGGGGCAGAGAGATGGAGTCTTTTAGAACAATATGCTATTTTTCTTTGAAATATAGGCAAAAAGGACCTGTTAGATAAATTGGGGGCTTGATTAAAGTACCCTGTGCTTGAAGCAGGGCTAAAAGCTAATTGCCTACCACTGTATTCACTAAACAGCTCCTTTTAGCAACTTCTGGTTAGAAAAATAAATAACTGACATTTCTGAACTGTCACTGGTGCAGTACGATATTTCCCCATGGCATATGGATTTGCTTGCTTGCCATTGGCTGGAGCATACACTTCATTTTCTGAGCATTTGCATATATTTGCATTGTAGGACTGTCACTCTACAGCACATACCTAAAGCCTCAAGGTCATTAATCATCTGATATGAAAGATATAAAGTTACTGGAATAGAACATTGTCACCAGACAAATTACAGCATATTTCTGACCTTGTGTCTTAAATATTTATCATTGCTCTAAGTAGATTTGCAGGGCTGCTTTTGTGAGAATATGGAGAAAGCTGCAATGAAGGGAAGCTTGTCACTTGTTCTATGAATAAATAGAGCACCTCAAGATCCATCAATCCGATGCCTTCCCAAAGTAATAAATTCAGCTTCAAAAGGAAAAAACCTTCCACCTTCAGCTGCAGATTTAATTTGTCTTCATTGTACACGTATGTTTGGTTTGATGGTTTGAAAGCAAATTCTTTGTGACACAATTTCGCAGTCAAAAACATTAAAAAAATTATCTTCACAAAATACAATGTTGTGTTTCACTTTGGAATCTATGTTGTTATGCTCACATCTATTTCCAGACTTTACTAGAGCATGTGGTAGAGAAATCTCATCAAATTAATCAGAACTTCGGAAGACAGGTTTGTAACAGTTGTCATTCATCCCGCCTGGTTCTGACTCTCTTTCACATACCTCAGAGAAAACACCTTTATCCTTCAGTGAAAACACCCTCACCCTTCTCCTCTTGGTTGCAAGGGATTTTCTGCAAGAAAGCCAAGTCTAAGCTCAGGAAAGGGTCGCATGAATCTTATGAGATTTTCTCATCCCTCTGAGTTGAACAACAAACTAATTAATTGGAAAGCCTCCTCACAGGCTTGAGAGCTATGTGGACTGCTATTTGAAGCCAAAAGACAAGTGCTTAGAAAACCTTCTTGCTAGCATTAAAAGTTTGAATGCAGCTGTATAAGGCTGTTACATACAGACACACAGACGCACGTTCTGCTCTCAGTCACGCTGGAGGCTGTGGCACAGAGCCTCAATATTAACTTGGTCCCTTATAATAAATTGTAAAATAATTATTTGTAGCTTTGGTTAAATGAGAGCTCCACATGGCTCAACACCTCTGAAAAACACAGGTCCATAATACGTCACATCAAGCCACCGTAAAAGAATGCAGATAGGAAAAGAGGAAGGGAAGGGGAGAGAGTGCTGTCGGGCAGCCAGCGAACAGGGTGCCAGGGACAGCGCGCGTGTGTCTACGTGTGTGTGGGTGACTCGGTGAGACTGCTGATGAAATCAAGAGCAAGAGCAGCAGGCCACAAGTATTTGACATTTTATTTAGGTCGGAGGGCTAACAAATCAAAGTTAATTGCTTTTTACAACATTCTTTTTTTTTTTTAAATTCTGTTGTCAGTTGCGATCACAAGCCAAAAGGAGCAGTCCTGAATGGGAACTTATCCTTACGCCCTTGCCTGCTGATCAGGCCTCTCTATGTACTTCAGTGCACGTGCACGCACACGGCTCGCGCCCCTGCCGCGGCAGCTACCTGTTCTGCGAGAAGACCTGTGCAGGGTGGCAGGTGGAGTGTAATGCAACCCCACGGCCCTCTGAAGGTCTGGAACTAAAGCTTGACTGACTACAAACACGACAACACAGTAGAGAGAAACTGGAATGTCATATTACTACGCACACCAAAGAGGCTTTTTGTGTGATTTATGAGTAACTGGCGGAAGCATATTCTGTTTTGACAGCCCACGCAGATCAAATGGATCTTGCTATGTCATATAGTTTGTGATCCAAAAGCACAAATAAACAATGTAATATTAACAATCCTGAAATAGCATCACGGAAAGGATAGACATGCACAGTGCATATAAGACAGTTTCACAGAATATCTTTGCCATTCAACAGCATGTACATTTGCTGGGATCAGACTTTGTTTCCTCCAGGCTTGCGCTAAGCAAGGAGTTAGTTGCCAAACCGATAAGCTATGTTTTTAATGTCTCACAGAATCAGAAACTTCATCATATAGAATATAATACAATGACAAATTCCCACGCCTCATGTCTTGTGAGTACTCCCTTTGCTGGTTCCCTCCAATGCTGAGTAGTATTCACAAGCACATTAGTTGATGCATTTTTATATGGTTTTGTGTAAAAAAAGCAGCCAATAAGTTACACATACTCTGCACTGACACCTTTGAAACTCTGGTCCTCCTGGGCTTTGTTGTCCTGTGCTTTATCATGGCTTTAAGGCACTATGACTCATTACAATTTTAGCCTCTTCAGATCAGCAGCTGACCTTTTCCTTTGTCACGGCAAACTCCATGCATATTCCTGGAGCTATACAAACGATAAATAAAAATCTAGTCCCTAGCTGGCACACAGCAGAAACTCTCCATGCTAGATTTTCTAAAATCATAATCTGCCCCTAGATACTAATTATTGTTAACAACCAATGATCAGGCCAGAACCTGGATAAGCTTTGTGGAAGGATTTTAAACAGTTGAGAGTAAATGCATAAATAACTTAATTTCCAGGTTCAGGCAATAGAAAAAAAACCACAACTCTCCAGAAATCTTGGTTTACTCCTCTAGCTCTACCTCTACATCTATTCTTTTAGGCTCTGTTTCTTGAACTTTTAAAATTCATCCTCATATCCATGGTCTGTGTTTGTTTTAATGGCCTAGTATCTAATGCATTACATTTAATAAAGTAATAATCTAATAAAGCCTAAAAATGGTTCTCTTCTAAAATGCTCTTGAAGAAACATCAGACAGTCTGTCATCCTGTACCAGGAAAGAATGAGTAAGTGCTAAAAGTGGCTTCACATCCTTACTATATATAGAAATCCTATTACAATTACCCTTAACTGTCCTTTGCCTTCCTGTAGTAGTTTCCTCTGTGTCCTCTCTACCTCCATAGGTAAATACAGAAAGATGCCAGGGTTTGTCTGTGTATATAGAAAGCAGAGGCAATCCCAATCCACTTTTAGTGTATGGTTCATTTCCAAGCAAATGAGTACTATCCTCAGCCTCATGTTCACCTTTGTTTCACAGTTTGTATGTGCAGTGACAGTTCTTTATGCTGCACCTATTTTCACATTTTGTCAACCGAACTGTTGCTCAGAATATCCTCCACTGACAGATCTCACATTTGGAGTACCAAGTATTTGGGAAAGAGTTGGGCAGCATTAAGACCTTCAGAAAGCAAATCTGTGCAGAATTCATGGCCTGCATAAGGTAGTTTTAGTGAAGGAATGTTAGCACATGCCACAGATGGCTAATGGTTATAATAATCATCAGTGCATCTAATCACATTATTAGCAGTTCTTTAAAAGCCTTCTTTGTTGTCAAAAGTTTTTCTTCCCCTTGCTGTAAGTGCAGAGCCTATCCCTTTTCCTTGTGAAGATTAATGGTCAGTTAACTGCTCATGGCTGAGCAAGGCTCATTAAAGCAATATTCTCTAATCATCCACAACACTGCCAGTCTCTCCTTATTCTAAGCATGTAATTTTGTGGAAACAGGATCAGAGATTAATTGAGTCAATTAGCAGCTAGATTTGCAGACAGTTTGGGAGACCTGAGATTTCCCACTTACTGTATTGATATGTGTGCAAAATGGCATCTAATTTTCTACACTTCTAGGACTGGCAGGCATCCAGTCTGCTCTTTTTCTATCTTAATGGCTAAGAAAATGTCACGTGATCTTTGCCAATAAATTGCATTTTTTAAATCTTCTGTCTGAATCCAGTCATTCTATGTAGGTACTTGGGGGTTTGTTTAATATATTTTTCAAAAATCAAGATATGTTCCTAAAATACATGCCTGGCCAAGCTTAAATCAAAGACATTAGCTGTAAATCAGCAAGTTACATTAGTTTTCCAACAGAAAATGGGCCAACTTTTGTACTAATTGATAACCTGTAAGTTTCTGCTGAATCATTGCTTTTCGCAGAAAAGGATTAACTAACATAAAATATATGTACATATATATATATATTTTAAAAGGTTTTGCTTGAAAAAAATATGCTGTTCTTTTTCCAACCTTCCCTCTGCTGTCTCTCCCCGGATCTGGTCTCTGTTACTCTTTATCTCAAGGCAGAAGTGACAGAATTGATGGACAGCTTTTGGCCATTTCACAGGGATCAGGACCCGCGACTGGGTTTCGAGCATCCAGAAAAGCACTGCTACCATCTTTGTGGTGTGCTTAGACATATGTAAGAACAATTTCACGAAGCTAAACACTGCTGCTTTAAGGGTGAAAACTGCAGCAGAGAAAGTCCTTTCTATTTAATCTTTTGTCTTCCATCCTAATAGTTCTTAAGTACTTC
Source organism: Balearica regulorum gibbericeps (assembly GCF_011004875.1). Taxonomy (NCBI): domain Eukaryota; kingdom Metazoa; phylum Chordata; class Aves; order Gruiformes; family Gruidae; genus Balearica; species Balearica regulorum. The sequence goes on from NC_046185.1 coordinate 35,628,862, forward strand.
CCAATCATTAACAGTAAAAAGCTCTTATTATGTCACAGGATGCAGCAGAAATCAACCATTTAATCTGTAGGCCTGTTTGTGAAAATAAATGATGGGGAGCTTTTGCTTGGCAGAGTAAATAGTTTTGTGGCTAGCTCTGAAAGCAGTAAGGTTGAGGGTTCTTCTCTTATGGGGTTGATCTTCCTGGCCTGTGTGGGGCCTTCATCTATCTATATCTCTTCCTCCTGGCCGGTGCTTCCACAGCCGAGTGAGGGCAGTCGCTGCAGAAGGTCAGGGATCCATGAGCACAGATTATCCCTGGTTTGAACTAGAAACCAGACCCTGAAAGTGCTAGTGCGCTGGCACAGCACCCTGTTAAACTGCTGCTGTTGAACTATGTGGTTACCCTTATTGCTTCCCCCCTTCTTCATCTGAGATGCTCTGTTCCGCCCTGCCTGACATGTCAGGCAAACCCTGCTATTTGCTTTCTCTTTCCACTGGGAATCAGTTGCTCTTTTTTCCCCTCCTCTGGGGTCCTGTTGCCTTTTCCTGCTAGAATTCAGGGGCTCCCCTCAGCTCTATTGCTGTTGCCACCTGACACATAAGGAAGAGTTGCTACCTCCCTCCTTGTCTTTGCTCTCCTCGCCTCCCCCTTTCCTCCACTCTCCCACGTGCTTTATGAACGCTCACTTTGCTCTCGCATAACCAGCCACTGCAGGAAAACTGAAGGACCCTTTCCCAGCTCTCCATAATGTGCCGCAGGGATTCTATTAACGCTGTTATGCATAACCTACTAACAGGCAAGGTGAGAACTCCTCACCACCGAGGAAGACCATCCCAGCCAAACCAGCGAGCTCCTCTCGCACAGGCAGAAACTGAGTCATCACTTACTGATGACTCTCTGCATTTCTGTAGACTTCTTTGACCTGAAGTCTCAGGAAAAATGGGTTTGGACACAACTTTTCCTGTAGGCAACAGAATATTTTGAGGACAAGCTTGCTATATTAATGAGTAAAGGAGTGGACATTCATGTGTTTCTATGAAGGACTGTCACACACCTCCATTTATTTCTTTCTTAAAATAGAAGCTAGTGAAACAGAAATGAAGGAAGGAGGAGAACAAACTTCAGAGTCTGATCCAGATAGCATTTAAGTCATTGAGAAGTGGCTGACTGATTTGAATGGGCTTTCACAGGGATGAAGGAACCTTGACTATGGAACTGAAACACCTCCAAAGTCATAGAGCATGATCACCTGCTACACTGACAAATGGGACTATGCTTCATGAGGCCATCAGGTTCCATCTATACCAGGTCATACCCTTTGTTCCCACTGTTCCTGCTGGGAGGATATTCCTGAGCATTGCAGCTCTGATAGAAATGTTCTTCTAGCTTTCAGTTTAAATTCATTGCTAACAAGTGTATAGCAATTCATTCTTGTGCCAATACAATTAAAGTAGTTGTCTTCCTCCCTGATATTTACTTCTGTTGTTTGCTTATAGACAGTCTTGGAAGGCTAAGCAAGCCTTTTTGAAGCTAGGAAAGTCCTTTAGTCTCTTGCAATAGAATAGGCTCTCTGTTGCTCAGATCATAACAGTAACCCTCCCTTGCTCTTACTTCAATTAGCCTTGCTTCAGCAAGGAATCAGATCCTCAGTGTCTAATATTTTAATCTAGAAGCTTTTTGCTGTTCACATATCTAAAAAAGAAATTGAGAGTTTTAATCTGCTTGTTTAGTAAGGTTCCTCAACAGTCTTATTATCCACCTCCTCAGTTTTCCACTGGCAGGTATTACTGTTCAGCAGAATGGAGAACGAACAGAACTAATTGCTTGAAAAAAAGAAACCACAAATAATGCAAGATTGCATGAGCTGGTTCATTAGTGAGTTTCCTCTTCACTTCCAAAGTGCAATTCAAAGCTCTGGGCCGGTTATGCACAGAAGTTTTTGATTCATGGGGATTATTTAGTGAAGGTGGTGGGAAATATGCTATTGTAAGAAAGCTCAGCTTTCATTTACTTAGTGGGTATAACAGATTCTCAGCTACTTTGTGTAATCAGATTTGTTTCTTTAGCTAAATCATGGTGTCACGTTAGCTTTAAAAAAGATACGAAACCTTGTTTCTAACCCCAGCAGTTTTCTGCCTTTTTCTCATCTGTTAGCAAAGATTACCTGCTTGCCATTTTCCTTTCAGGCCTACCATAGGAAAGCATCTTCTGTGCCCGTTTCTTTGAAAGAAGCATTTGTTACTATTTTTTGTCTCCTTTTATTGGTCCCTGGTATCAACTGTTCCTTTGCACCATGGCAGGCAGGTATTCTTCAAGATGAGAAAGCACTGTTAAGAGGAGCACTAGTGAAATGGGAACCTTTCAGTGGGGTGAACCAACCTGAGTCAGGTGCAGCAGAAGTTCTGGTGAAAGCTGACCCCCCAGCTGCCACAGGGACAGATAGCTGAGTAGCCACTTATTAAAAATAACATGATTAATCATAGAATCATAGAATGGTTTGTGTTGGAAGGGACCTTAAAGATCATCTAGTTCCAACCCCCCTGCTGCTGGCAGGGATACCCTCCACTAGACCAGGTTGACCAAAGCTTCATCCAACCTGGTCATCTTCCAGGGATGGGGCCTCCACAACCCCTCTGGGCAACCTGTTCTAGTGCCTCACCACTCTCACGGTAAAGAATTTCTTCCTAATATCTAATCTAAATCGACCCTCCTTCAGCTTAAACCCATTACCCCTTGTTCTATCACCACACTCCCTGATAAGCATTAGTCTCTGTCTTTCTTGAAAGAGAATCAGCAATTGTATGAAGAAGGTATCTGAAGTTTTGACACTATACAAAAGACAAACCTTTCAAAAATAATGCATCTTGTAATGGAAATAAGTTTCCTACTCATTGTAACCTCCCATGTCCGTGTTATATTTTTCAGTACACAACAAAGTTAAAAGGTTTCTATTCAGTGAAGCTGACTGTTTTACACATGATTAATGGTTCTAAGGATCAAGAATACTAAATTATATTTTGTATAATATTAGGGTCACAGTAGACATTCAATATTATAGGCAGAGAAGATCCTTTAGGTAAAAAGAAAGACCTCAGTGTATGAATAAAGGTTCCAAACAAAGTGCAAATTCTCCTTTCAGCCTCTTTAAACTACTCATGCCCTCCAAAGTTGTAGCAAAGACCATATGCCTCAGGTGCATAGCTATCTCTTGAAGAGTTATTTGCATTTTATTTCTAAGCTAATCTTTGTTATTGTGCTTCACTGCAAATGGGGTACCGATTCAGTAATAGACTTGAGCACATCTGCTGTGAGGGAGGTGCATAAGCTTCTCTTGAATCAGTGGGATGTAAGGATTCTTCTGAAGTGAAATGAATTCAGGAGTTTTACCCAGTTGTACTGTGTAAGAGTGGATATTAGTGGTGAATTACAGCACATGACCAAAGCCAACCCCCCCCCCCCCACCTGCAACTGGATTTAGGTAGATACTAGTCTCTGAAATCCCAAATGATTTAAAAAATACACTGTTTAATGAACTACCTGCAGGTACCTAAACTCTTTCGCTGCCTTCCCTTCCACTTCAAAGTCTCCTTGGAGAGACTGCACACGGGCAGAATGACCCTTTGTGACCCACAACACTAAGCTGCCTCTAAAGAAACTAAGCAGACCAAAGCTTAAGACCAGCAAGACCAAGATGAGAGTGCTGCAATGTGCCCTGCAGTCCGGCCTCTCTGCCAGCCCTGACTGAGAGACCTACTAAAATTTTTCTTCTGGTAGAAACCAGGACACAGGGGACCTGTGACACAACGGGAAGGAAGGCTGTAGTCACCCTGGTCTCATACTGATACGTAGTCAGGTTGTAGCTGGGATGCACACCCAAAGCTGAGGGCAGGACAGTGCTTTTGCATCCCGCAGCTGAGTTGCAGCCTGACATCCAGGCAGCTTTTCTTTATTCTAACAAGAGGGATCTCCTCTGATATACAAGCCCTATAAGGCAGCAAACGTGTGTCCCTTGTTGTGATCTCTCTGTTTAAGAGCCTCCTGTTTAGAAGCTGATGAAATGGTTTGGGTTTGCTTGTTATAGCTCTGATTTTCTAAACTGAACCAACCCCTTAGCAACACAAGAAATTCAAAATTCAGCTGCACTTATTTGCCCATGTTAAAAAATATCCTGCTAAACACACTGTAATGTAAAGTGAGAGGACAAATTAGCATATCTGGCCACAGACAGTCATTCTCCTAAGAGCAGTGTGTTTAGATACAAATGATTACTCAGTAATGAAATAGCAGCAGTAGTGATGAACCTATTTCCTCAGTTCTAATTACATAGGCTCCAAAAAGGTGTAAGCCATGTTCCCTGAAAAGCTAATTATTCTAGCAAGAGCACTTTCTGCATTACAAATAACTTCATCCCTACAGCAATAACTGAGCTGAAGTAAACGCGACAATGTTTTTCCCATAGGGAAAGGCATTTGCTCCAGAATTTTTAACCATTCAAACACTGGAAAAGCTCATTTTGTCCCCTTGAAAATAAATGCATTTTTATAAACCGTTCAGATTTTGCAAGGTTCTTGTCCTCTCTCTAGTTATTCACTACAATGACCATTTAAATCCCTTCCAGGTTTTTCAGAAGACATGGATTCTGATTTTCTATCTGTAGTTAGTTACTCACTACCTTTGAAGCACCTTAGTAAGTGCTTTAATATGACTTATAAAAGGACTTTAAAAAAAAGTCTTAAAACTGCAACCGGTACTGGACTGAACAGTTCTTCATATAACCTTAATGTAGTAATAAAAATTAATAAAATAAAAATGATCCAAAGTACATTGCTCTATTATAGCCTATTGCCTAGAAGTAAAGGAAATGCTTACCAAGAGCTCAAAGGCTCCCCAAAGTCAAGAGGTAGAAAGGGGAATCTGGCACTTCTATTCCAAGCCCTCTGATTAGTGACACACTGCACAAGACTGGACAAATTTTTAAGGCTGCTACTTTCCAAATGCTGCTAAAAGGCAGGATGCTGAAGAGGGTACACGTGTCTGGGGTCATATGGAAGACATAGACAAACCAAAGTCCACAGAAACTGAAGAAGGTTTTTTGTCCCAGCTTGCTTCACTCTTGAATGCTGAAACAAAATGGTATTGATTTTATTTATAAAGATATCCTCCCTCTTTCAGCTCATATGCTCTAGCCCAAGCACTCAAGTGACTGGACAAAGTGCCATTATGTGAAGAGCCCAAGCACCCTCGTGGAGCATGCTGAGAAACAGCCCGGCAGCCTCTTCCAAACAGCAAGATCAGTTGTATATAAATCATCGCCGAGTCCAAATTCTCAGAAAAGATGCCTGCCAGCCTACAGAATGAAGTTACTAGTTACCACAGAAGGAAAGAGAAATGTTTTCTAGTTGTGTGAGCTCAGCATGAGAGATAAACTATACTCATCTCAGTAGCTGCCACCAACCTAAGCATTATTCTGCTCTCCCCAGCATTAGCTCTCCGGTTTTCAGCAGAAACCCAAACTCTCTGTCTCCCACTCTGCAGAGCACAGATAGATACTCTATATCACAGAGATGCTGAAAGGACTCATTTATAAAACTCTTTACCAATCAAATGTTTTTAAGGTGAGGAACACAGGAAGCCCTTATTCACCCTCTCAGCTATACATGTTCTTAAGTTGTCTGATCAGTTTATATTGCAAATTATGAGTAGAGACTATTTTAAAATAAGCAAACTAGCTTGTCTGCAGCTTTTTTTCCTGGGGTTCTTCCTATGTATCCTTCCTCTTCCTCACCTCTTCCTGAGACTAGCAGCAACACAGGTGGAAATAGAGGGAAGGGGCAAAGTCCTTGAGGCTTGCAGTACCTCAAATTTCCACCTCATGTCCTGCTGTTAGGAAGATAAACGTCCTTTGTCCCCATGTATCTAAATGGAGAGGCCAACACATCCTAGCTGGCTCCAAGAGAATTGTCACACTTAGCTCTAGCAGCATCTTGAGAGCCCTTCCCCTTTCTAATTTCTGTTCCTTTTGTTTCCCAGCTTTGTGTAAGGAAGAAACTCATCAACTTTGCATTTAAGTATGACAGTCACAGACACTATTTCTTGTGTCTAAAGGGCTAGCTTATTTTAACATAAGCTTAAGAAATTTCTTAAGACAAAGACCCATCAACCCATTCTGCAGCTAAGAGGAAGGGAGTGAGCAAGATGCTTTTTGGCGGTTAAAGAATGCATTCTTTAACAAGCAGAGCCATCTAAAGTAACACTATACTGCACTAGTTACCCACTAAAAAGTTGCCATAACACATTTTAACTGGGCAAGTTATAATATGATCAGAATGGTAACTGGATTCAAATATTTAAGTTTCAGCTGGCAGATTGAGTAAGAGGGCTTATATTCACTGGATGTGAAGGTTTTATAGTACCTAATTTTTGTACTTAGTGTTATGAAGAGGCTTGATAGAACTAATTCAAACTCTTCACATACAATTAAACAACATGAAAATGAGAGGGCATATGATTTATAAATTATGAATCTATGAATAAGGTTAGAGCTTTATGTCTAGGTTAATAAGCACAAGAAATACTTAATTTAAAACAAAAGGGACCAAAAGGCATGATGGAAAAAAGAAGATAATGAAAACAGTTTGGAAAATAGTTGGGAGAAGAGTTCAGTGCTCCTTTGTTCCTTCGACATATAGTCCTTATGTATCCATCTGGGATATTTGACATAATTGCCCATGATCAAGAAAAGAAACAACAATTTGTTGAGACATTATAGCCTTTTCATAACATTGGCATGCTGCACTTGGTTTTTAGTATGGCAATTAGACCAATGTAAAATTTGACTGAGATGGATGAGACTTTCATTTAGTTTTCTCTTTTACAATCTGATCCCTATTTCTTAACTGAAAAACAGTAAAAATAAAGAAAAACAGAACAATGTAATTGTTTTGCAATCCATTAGATGAAGAAATATGTATGCCATTGGCTAGGTAATAGATTTCTGGGAACTAATGCATACTCAAGATTCAGTCTGGTGGTGATGCATCATAGGAATATGGCAAGGAAAGAAAATGCTAAATGCGAAGGCTTGAAGTGAAAGCAGAGGGAATTTTAAACCCAATTAATATGTTAGTGGAATGACAGATGCAGCCTTCTGTAAAAACAAACTTTCACTGGTTAAATTTAAGAGTGTATTTTAAAATCACTTTACTTAAAGCAGGGAAAACCTGTGAGGAAAAACACACTTTGATGTGTTTTGGGCTTAACCCAACAAGCTGTTTAGTTAAATCAATGCAAGTTTTTGAGCAGACCTAAGTGCCATGCCTACGATTTACAGTCCACCTTCAGCTTTCAAGCCTTTGTTCCCCACAGGCCCTAACTATGGAAATGCCTGATACCTCCATAACAAGCTTCAGCACTGAAGGATGCCAGCTAAAGCAGGGTGCAGAGGCATGTTTTCCTCAGCATCACAGCCACTGCAAATGTGTCAAGCCTGGCTGCCGTGCTTTAAACTGTTCCCTGTACAATGCAGAACCAAGTGAAGGTCACAGTCTTCATCTTCAAGGCATCTCCTTACTGAAGGACTATTCAAAAGTTGACTAAAGCACAAGGATGTAGACCACAGTTGACAGCTCTTCTCCTGAGGTGGAAGGGAATAATATGGCTAAAGCTCATCTCTACAGAGAACAGGGCTGGCACATTCAGACATTTAAATAAGCATATCAGACACTTCCAACCTGAAATAGGAAGCACATTTCTTTTACCTTGTCTTCTTACAAGGGTATTAATGACATCTCTTAGTTAATGTATATGAGTTTTCAAAACAAAACTCTCAAGTACTCACTTCTGTCTCTGGGGAAAGGGGACAGGAACAAACACTGCCTGTCAGGCATTAGATACAGTGCTTAACACAAGATAATAAGGTATTTCGACACAATGATAAACACAGTCTGAAAATCTATAGAGAGCCAACACAGAGGAGGTTAAGACATAAAACTCTTGGATGAAAATAACATGCAAAGTTATTGGGATAGAGGAGGAGGGCAGGGAGGGAAGACAAAGAGTGAAGGGACTGAGACAAGCATTTGTAAACAGCTTCCCTGTACTTCTTTTATTTTCTGCTTTCTCCATTCATTACCCTTTCTTTTAATTGACGCAAGAAGCATTTGACTGTGCAGAACATGGAATGGGAGGAATGAAGAGAAGTGCCCTTGAACCATACTCAGCTGCAGATATCGCCTACGTCTGTCTTCTGTTTTTCACTATCAGTCACCAAGAACAAGTTTTTTGCCATCTCTGGTTAGGCAGTTCTATTAAAAAAGGCTTGTTCCTTTCTTAATGCATAGCCTACCTTCTGTAAGAAAGGGCTGGATGGCTCTGAACAGTGAGCAATTCCATCTTAACCTTGAATGTATTTTGTTACTAGGGCGAGGCAGATTCCTAGTCTAGCATTACAAGCAAACAAAAAATTGTTCAACAAAAGAAGTCCCCTCTTTTCCATGGTACTCACACGGGGATCCACCAGTCTTGATAAATAAAGAGTTGGCAACTATCCCTGGTTACTGTTAGAATTCCTCCCAAACCCCCAGCTTCCACACAGCCATCCAACAGTGTGCCGAGGGGCTGGGAGCTGCTCATCTGTGGGACTGAGCTTTAGCAGAAGATCATAACCTTGTGCTTTGGCCCTCTTTGCTATGAGGGCATGTAAGGCGATCTTTGGCTTTAGTCAGTGCAGACTTAGAAACTGATTCTATTATTACCAATAGAGAAATGACAGTGAATGCACGTAAGATTTATTGCAGGTCATTAATTCACCTATATATGACTGTGTAGAAAGGTACTCAACATTTTTTAGGAAAAGACCAGTATCTCACCATTTGGGAAGATCTATGGCATTACACTGAATCTCTGAAGACTGGAAAGATGAAATCTAAAGTGATGAATATTTCCCAACAAGAATTTATCACCTTAAGCAACAGTTACTGAAGAATGAATGAGGAAAGAGAGAAAATTATACTGATTCATGAAGCAACTTCTTTGGAGGAACCTGTGATTCTTCAGAGGTTAAATCAGTCAAATGACAGTAATCCTGTAAAATCTTTATTCTGAGTGCTCGCTCCCACCAAATTGTGATAAAATCTGACAGTTAAAAGCTTTACAGGATGGCTTTAGTGGAGGAACAGCCTCTCTTCTGATGATGTCACATTTTAAATTCAAGTTTGACAGTATACGGGACAGAAAATAGTTCTTCCCCAGACTTCAGTAAGTTTACATTGTATTTTCAGGATGCACAAGATGACAGTCTAGTTGTGGCAGATTTAAATCCATTCTGGCTAACTTTAACCAGGTTTAGCAAACTTTTCTGTCCAAAGCTTTCCAAAAAGTAGCAGCAGAATTGAAGGGAAACAAAAGAAGTAGAAATACTTCATAAGTGTCACTTTTAAGTATTGTAGTTTCTTGCCTAGATGCTGGAAGAACATGGAAGCCCGTTATGTGAGGCAAAAGAATAAGCTATGGAGTTGCTGGAAAAGAATTATTTCTGATGGTAAAATATCTTGCCCCCCTTGCAATTCTAGCACACACATGCTTTCCACTGCAGTAGTCAGTTCTTTGCTTTGATTAATGTCAGCAAAACTGGGCTGCCGAGAGCTTTTCCTCAAGTAACTGAATTTACCACTTCATGTGGCCATGTTCTGCTCTTTGGCTTTTTTTGCAGAGGACTGGCAGGACCAACAAGCCAAGGACCACCAGGGAGCAGCTGCAGCCACGTTGCCTGGGCACGTTTCTGCCCAGAGCAGCCTGCTCTGGGGGTCCTGCTGGCTCCATCTCTTCTCACTCCTGGTCCCCTCACCCACCGCTGGAGTCTCCCCAAGAAATTCCCCAAGCATCCCCGCTAGCACCAGCTGCTGGGGAACCAAACGTATTCAGGCAATCTGTTCTATTACCAGAGAATATGATTCATTTAAAAGCACAGGGGTGAAAGGCAATTAGTATTAGTGGTGATATTAAAGTGAAATTCTTCTGGAGAGGGAACACTAGAAGGGAGACGCATTTTTGCCTGATGTTTTTCAGCTACCAAGACTATTTCTAGATGAAAATAAGTGATTCACTCTAAGCATTTTTGTCACTTGTTATTTAAAGGGAATTATCATGGTTTAGCATTAGTTCTGAGGTATAATTCACAATGTTTAACATAATAAATACGTAAGATCCTCTTGGAAAACAGATCCATAGAAAGGGCAGGCAGATGGAGGTCTGCGTGCTGTTTTGTTATATGTCCAGCATTACTTACATTTGGTAACTACTGAAACCCTTAAGCTTTAAATCTGCTCTTTCTCTTATAAAATACTGTGAGATTAGAAGAGCTGCACTAATCAAGTGCCAACATTAAAAAAACAACACTCATTGTGAAGCATCCCAAAGAATTGCCCCAAATCCTCAAATATAGACCTTCGGTATATTTTTCTCTGGTTAATATGATTTCTAAAATATCAAGGTAAAAGTGTTTCTCTGTACCTCAGTAGCTGCTCCACAAGAGAATAATGTATTAGTTAACATGAACAAAAAGACCTAGTTCATTTGATCTCTTCAGAGTCTGTGGGATTCGCACTCTGATTATCTCTAATGCATTGTGAAAACAAGTATTTGTTTCATTTTTTTTAAAGCTTCTTCATCTTGCAGTTGGGGTACACTAAGTGACCTGGGTGTAAATGCACAAAGAAGCAGAAAATAGCAGATGAATCGCTGATTTTCAAAGGCATCTATTACAAATGCAATTGTGAGTTGGAGATATAAATTGTTCACACATTTTTTTAAACATCACAAAGCTTTTATCTACACCCTTCTGTGCCTAAATACCTTTGCCAGTTTTCTTATTTGCCAAGAAATACAGCAACAGGACTCTTGAAATATTCAGAGTTGGACTGGTTTTGTAAAAAAATCAGTTTTCATGTCTTGAAAACCTTTCTTTCTGACATTTTCTAAGGAAATGTTTTAATTTGGTATTTGGAAGTTACACTTTAAAATAATATAAAATACACAAGGAGGTGCATAATTTAAGTTGAACTTAACATCTCTTTCATTCCAGATGACTTTTTTCACTTTAATATCTTCAAACACAAAATTGAAAAATCTACAGCTACTAAATTAAAAAAAATATATTTACAAAGTCCCAGTGACTGTATTGATATTTACGTTTCTAACTTGCTTGACTTAGTGGAAAATCTATATCCTCTTTCTAAGTTCTCCAGAGATAAAAGAGAATATTGCTTAGAGAAGTGCTAATGTTAGTTCATTAGAGTCTTGTGACTGAAGGCCTTAAGCTGAATACGTGGCACATTTTACCCTTGAAAAGATTGCCCCCCATATTAATAGAATTTCCTAAACATCCTTTAAGGAATATCACTTCTATGACTATTATCCTGCCTCTTTATCGAAGGCAAAGCCCATGAGTGTTTAAAATGAGGCCAATTTTGCTACATTAAGAATAATGATTATCAGCTATATTGAGAATAAGACTATGCCACCTTATATTAGCTACTTGAGAAGGAATAATAGAATTAACAAGGCTTCCTCTTCTCTGAGCCTAATTATGTCAATATAAAATAATTTGATTTAAAATTACCATTTTTTTTAACTTATGAGCCAGAAGCTGGCAGGGTGGCTGGAATTTGGAAGAAAATTTTTTAGTGTGATATATATGCACTGAATGGGATATGCTGAAGCCAACAGGAGCTCTGTAACAGACTCAGATGAGAAGTATGCTCCAACTGTGAATGAAGTTCAAGGTTGTTTACTGGCCTCTTGGCTAGTAAACATGAGCTGGATTCTGCCATGTAGCAGGGCATAACATTCAGAATATTGAAGAAGTCATCAAAGAAAAGAAGTACAGATAGAATTGGCCATTGACTAAACATCCATTTTGGTTTTGGTTTAAGCATGAGCATGATTAAGATGTAATTATCAGAACAAACAGCTAAAAATGGAAAATAAAGATCTTGAACCCCTCTCATCACTCTCCCGTGCTCCCCTCACTACAAAATGTTCTGGGACCGGAAGTCAGCTATAATAAAAAGTTACAAAGCCAGAACTGATTTCCCCCGCCTCCCCGCAAATGATCATCAAGACATAATGGAGAAATCCCCAGAATATCTCCACCCCCAGCATACTCATTTCAGCAGAATGCCACAGGGCTAGTGGAAGATGGAGGTAAATGAGTTTGTAAACCCACTCTGGATTTTCTTGTGTCTTTTACAAAGATTGAAACAGAATTCAATGGAAACTGCAAAAGCCAAGAGCCATCTGAAAGGCTGACATTTTGAAGGCAGGAGTATGCATACAGCATAGTGTCTTAGAACTTGAAAGTATAAACATGTATTCTCACTTCCCCTCCCCATATGATTTTCAGAGGTACAAGCACTTTCGTCTTGCCCTTGCAGTTAAGACACCTCGGCAGGTCTGAAATTCAGACGAGGGAATTTTCTCTTGGGCATGAAACACACAAGAAATGAACTTAAATGAATTTAAAATGCAGGTTCAAAAAAAGATCTCAGCAGGGCTGGATTTGAAACCCATTTACATTAATTCCCGATTCAGAAACACATCTGTAAGACTGTTCCCTCATTTAAAACCAAGGATTTAGAAGGAAGCATGTGATGGATATACCACAGGGATAGTTACAGAAAGCTTGTCAGAGAGGTCAGGTTTTGGGCCTAGCAGTCTTGAAACTGTTGCTTTGAGCAGCAGGGATTATCAAACATCTCAAGATATTCAGTGTAAAGATGCAGCTTTTGATGCCAGTCAAATATACGCAAGTGTCAGCTTTCACTGGCTTTTAACCTTCACTATTATAATGAACGGTTTGGAAATGTGACAGTTGCAGCATGATTCAGTGACCTAAACACAGGCATCTAGTGTCATTTTGGATGCCCAACAGGACCCTGACTGGCCTCCAGCTACGGCTCTAGAAGGGCATGGGACTCATGCAGATGCCCCGGATATCCCCCCCAGGGCATCTCAGATGATACTAGATATCTATATTTAGGCAACTGCACGGAGTCTTCTGTGTGCAAAGAATGCAAGTAAAAGGATCCAAACCAGATTCCTCAGATCCATAATAATTTTTAAATTGTTATAATTATGGGAAGCTCACCAGTGATTTCAGAATGCTTCATCTGGCAATACTGGAGTCTGCAAAGTGATTTTTCAGATGTCTGTAATTAATTAGACCTGGAAGTATTCAGCAAAGTCTTCCCTCTGATGACCATTTACAGACAGGATAGCATTTTGGTGCAATTCTTCCACTAACAGGCTGCCTGGGAAACTGCAGTGTTTTGTGAAAATTTTGGACTGACTCCTTCAAAACCTTGACAATATGTTTAGTCTGCATAAATGAGGGAAAACATATTTTGTTTTGTTCAGCATGCTCTGAACTTTCACAGTTACATAATTATCCGCTCAGATGGTCCCACAGTCTTATTTTGACTGAAAGGGAAATTGGAAATGTTGATAAAATAAACCCAGGCTGGAAGCCTGGCAGCTCTGCCATTTGTTAGAGAGAAAATGACCCAGGTTCAGGAATTTCTTTAGCGTGGTTTATTTTTCACCGCAAACCATTCCCTGAGACAGTGACAGTTATCTACTAAAAGGATATAAGAAATGGCCGGATTATGCTTTTCTGGCCTTCTCTTGAAGAGAGGTATTACAGGAGAGTTGAGTTGCATCCTGTGGGGCATGCTGAGATGCTGGCATTTCATACTGCCCAGAACTTGAATCAAAGTGCTTGATCTGACTTTTGAAGTGAAACATGCCAGGATTTTGTTTCAAAACTTTAAACTCTCAGAAGGTCTCGTTTTCTTTTTCCCAGTACTTTGTATGTAAAACTATGGTGACAATGATTTCCTCTGCAAAGCACTTAGGTGATACAAATGCTATAGCCTGTTTAAGAGACAGGTATGAGGAGTCAAAAGGGACAGGTATGATTTGAGTCAAAACAAAATGATAAAAATAAAATTGAATGAAAACATTCAGATGCTTTCCTGTCAAATATTTTGACAAACCCAGTCTATGCCCATGAAATGCACTTCAGAGTTGCCCTATGGGAAACTTTCCACTGGGAATTCTCTGAAAATTCCTGTCACTCATTTGTTCTGCACAAACCCATACATTAAGGTGTAGTTGCATAGGAAATTAAAGCTTTTCCTCTCCAACTCTTTGCCTCAAGATTGGGTTACAGCAGAGGTGTCTAGTTTCATATCCGCCAAAACAAATACGGTTCGAAAGTACAACTGTCCTGCATCCGTAGTCATTTTATACCCTGGCAAAGTGAAATCTGCTTCTGAAACTGGCTGTAGAAGCATTAGCTTACATCCCTTGTCCCCAGGTGTAAATGCCACTATGGTGCCCAAGGCAGCTCAGGCTTGCATCATTAATTTTTTATGTGTGCACCAACATGTCTAGTCTTGCTGCTTACAATTTCATTGATGGGTTCTTGAGACAATTTATTCACAGAAAAATCCAAACCATCTCCTACTGAAGCAGCAATTCCGAGGTAGGCTTTAGGCAAATCTAGAAAGGAATGCTGTATTTTTTCCTTGCACACGCACAGCAGTGTGACTGCTCAGCATTCATGGGTGTGGAAAGTGCGATTTGATACAGACTTCTTAACTTCTAGGACTGCTAAAGAATTGCGTTGCTTTTGGTTCCTTGCATCTGAAGTTTCACAGTGAAACGTCTCTGCTTACTTCAGATTCCATTGGTTTCATACTTTCTTCCTTATCAGAAAGGCTGAATAAAATTGTCAAGGCCATGAGGCACCGCCAGCGCTGCCTGTCCCTGCTCAGCCTCCCCAAGACCCCCACCCTGCCCACGGTCCAGGACCCCATGTCAGCCCGCTGGGGCCATCAGCCCCTGCCCCAGTGGTGCCTCAGCAGGGATGGTCTCCAGCTCCCCACAACCCTGCCATGGGCTCTGCTGAGCCAGGCCCATGTCCCAGCCCAGCCTTGGCCAGTCTCTGTCCCCAGGGAGGTGCCTGACGCCTGGGGCTGGGGCTGCTTCTGTGCCCCCCCAGCTGCCTGCTCCTGGCTGGGATGGGATGGGACACGCTGCCAGGCCCTGTCCTGCCACCCCTGGGGGCCTCCAGGAAGCCCCTGACCCCTGCGGTGCCCTGACAAAAACCTCTAAACTATTATTAATAACTGAAACCATGACAGAGTGAATCAAAGCCTTTGTATGTTATTTATTTGGGAACTCCTCATTCTGGAAATGGTGTAACACATCATGGTCCCAGTGGATAATCACTCTGGTCACGATACTGGAATGCCAGCCTTTTGTACTGTTACTCCATGTCATTTAACTGGGGCCAGGAAATAAAGTTCACTTTCTCACAAAATCCACTACACTACAACTTTAGTGAAAACTACATAATGTTCCTGTATAAAGAAAATTGAGGGGAACAGAGAAGAGGGGGCCCTCTGAATATGAGTTGAACGTGAATTTTCAGAGGCTGGGGCCCAGGTGTACATGTGACGTATCTCAGTGGCTGTCTCTGGTGTATTGACCTTTCATCGTTCTTGGATTAAGCTGACAAAAGGCTGTGCCCACCCCGCTGCACGGGATCACCCTGTGATGGGCAGACCCACCACGTCTGCTTATTGGAGACTGACCTTCAGGACTCATCTAGGCACACTCTCTGTCTTAGACTGCGCTGACCACCCCACAGTACCTGCCAGCAGCTTTCCACCCTTCCACGGCCCTCCTGTGTAGACCTCTTATATTTTTATAGACCTGTGCATTTTATATTAATAGAAAGCTTTAAGAGCTTGAAGATCTTAAAAGCTTTTCAGAAATCAAAGTTTGAATATTTTCCAAGGTGTACATCTAGAACCATACTGTGTCCTTTCAGATGATCAAACCAGTTAACCTTGAAGACTAGAATGGAGGAACTTTTTTATTACCAAGAAGAGCTCTGTGCTGAGAGCACCAACAGCTTCATGCTGCTCAGGACCTCCACTGCTCAGGATTCTCCAAAGGATCATAATTTTGGTGTACTAGGGAACCCCAGGAAATGTTTCTGTCCCAGTGCAACCTGCAAACTGGCCCCAGTGCCTTTTTTATGCCAGATATCCTCCAGGTCCAGAGGTGGACCTGGTTTCTGGATTAAAGACACTGTTTTTCTTACATGGGCCTGGATTTAAGGGATAAAGGCTTTAAAACTTCTCATCTAGAAGTTTTTCTATCAGTGGGACACAAAAATCAGAGCTGCAGGAACACATCAGGACATGCTTTCGCAGGACATTGCCCTCTCCTCAGAGCAGGATAAAGTTAACTTTAAAAATACAATCTGTTTTCATACTGCATAATGCTCATGATTAAACATGAATTGCTCATAGTTGTTAAGAGCCTGGGGCAGTCACCAAGCCCCAGCTGATAAATGTTGCTTAAATGAAAAGACATTTTTTTGTTATGCTCCTGGCAATTAAATAATGATGTGGACAAATCTCTGGCAGGGTTACTGCCAGACCCTACAGACTTTCAAATAGCGCTTTTTTCAAATGGCAAGATAACAGTAGGTCAAATCACTAATTTTTGGCCCAGAATCATATCCCACAAGGACAAAGCTCATTTCCTTATAACTCCTACATGACACTGAAAAATTTTCTGTTTGATTTTGAAAAGCATACCAGGAACACACAGAGCTGAAGTAAGATATATAGACCCTGTTATATGGCATGACTGATGAGACATTTTGTTTTGTGTAAACGCCTCAGGGCCTCTGATGGGACCGGATCCTGTGGTGCTAGGTCCTATGAGCATGTAGCAATATAATTGCATCTGCTCGAAGATTTTGCAGTCAGAAAAGGAGTTTCCAGCACAAAGCACAATATAACCCCTGTTCTACATCCTGATGACTTAGGCCTAAGAAGTGCCTTGGGTAAGAGTGAGAGGGGAATAACTTACTTCACTTTTGTGGAGGCTCTAGTATTGTAATTGTATTATAAACGCCACGTCATGACACAGGATGTTATGTAGGCAAGTTCACTCATATATCCAGTTGCTGGAGCTGGGAAAACTCTTCTTGATGAGTACGTTAAATTCTTTAGCAGTTTTAACTTTTAGTATTAATCATAATGTTAATGATAATAAAGCTCATGCTAATAGCAGCATTCTATAATTTAGGGATCTAAATATAGCAATTTCCTGAGGCCCTGACAGTGTGAGGTATTAGTCTTTCCTGACTGGTGTACTGAATGGGACTTTCTGCTCGGAGCAGTATGAATCATGGATTTAATATATGTAAATTCTTCAGTGTAAAATCTTTCCACAGTTTACAACCTGGCTGCTTAGAGTCACAATCCACATTTGATGCAGCTATAATGAGTTACGCAATATTTTTTATGGTAGCATACCACAAGGGAAAGGATTGTTACATGTTACGGGGAAAGGTAGAAGTTACGTGTTCCACTTTGTAATATGACATTAATGAAAATGAAAAACAAATGCAACCTCTACAGCACTATCATTTTAAATTTCTGAGTCATTAGCTTTCTAGTACAATAAGCAATAAATATCATTTAATAGGCAAAGCATAACAGAGGGATCTTGCTGATACACGTTTCGTGATTAAACAGCAGTAGTCAGCAGGTTTCAAAATGAGAAATCATTTTAATAATAAACAGAATTGCTTCACTTATTAGCTTAAAATTTCTGTTCCCAAGAAATTGTGTCTCACTTCCCAAAGAACACATACTTAGAGAAGATATACATACTGTTTCTGCTATGGTGAAAACTGGGAAAAAGAAAATGCCTGAACCTCTGCCTTACGTAAAGGCTACTCCCAAGCCAAAAAAAGGACAGACTGATTTTGTTACAGCTATAACATGCTGTTCCCAAAGAGGTGACAGGAACATGTTTGCAGAACACACAGCATGCCTGTGGAAAACAATAATCCCCTTTACTTCTTAACCTTGGGGAGAAAGTCTAGAGCTAAGAAGGCAGACCTAAATTTAACCAGACTCAAGAATTTAATCAATTTTGGATAAGTTTAGTTCTCCCTCCATGTAATCTGGCAGCAGGGTGGTGAGACAGCAGTCTTATGAAAGGACACGGACTACTGAAGTAATGAGCTGGTGACCACAACCTGACCTCAGATTGCTTCTACATAAGCGACATTCTCTTCTGGATGCTGGTTTCTGTAACATAGAAATGAATCCAACAAATCGCACCTCCAACCTGCTGTTCACTGTTCCTAATTGAGGGCAGCACAGGGCTTCTCACCCTTCAGTGCCAGGGAGGGACGCAGGCACCAGCGGGGCACCTTCCCTGCACTCCTACCCAGAAGCCGCTCAGAAGCACTTCAGAGTTCCTCAGGGTGCACTGAACATTGACTGGTGCCAGGGTCCTGTTAAAAACAACCTTACCTACATCAGCTCTGGAACTGCATGGCCTCTTTCTCCTTTCTTACATGCAGAGGACAATTTCTCCATTCCACTGTATCCTTTTTTTCACAAATCTGACCCATCTTCACAGAATATTTATGGTAGTAATAACAGCAGCTTTGCCTGGACGCTCTCTGGATAACAATGTATGGACTCCTGTTGGCAGGCTTTTACTTTTTACCTTGTTCACAGTAGTCTAGAGAGAGCACAGGCACGATGATGCTAGCTGAGATGCCTGCAAAGAACAGACCCTACAGCTCGGTCAACTAGTGGTATTTTGATACCCCCTCCATGAAGCATTAGCACAGAAGACAGAAGAGCACAGGGAGAGCTAATGTTACTCTGGTGAATATATGGATAAAACCTATACAACAGTCCCTTATTTGCTGGGGAAAGAATGGACAATTAATTCCAAGAAAACGTTAATTACTGTATGTGTATACAAGAGTGCATCCTGGTATCCCGGCTGCTCTCCAAGAGTCCCAAGGTCTGTGGGAGATTATAGTTCACACAGAAGTGTGACGCTAACTACAGGTCCCATAAATTATCCTGTTGCATAGTTTGATTAATATGTTCTTTATATTTTATATATATACTACATGTAAAATTATAGAAAATATATTTATCTTATACCAGCATTTTACTAGTAGAAAGAGCAGAAAAAAGTATTAAAAAATCAAGATCAACTATTTTTGTTACAATTACTTTTCCCATATTTACCTATTGCCCTATTTAAACTTTAAACTATTAGCTTTCCTAGATAAGTCTGTACACTGCACAGATGTACTGGTTTCTTTACTTCTCTGTTAGTAAGATAATCTAAACAATGAAGTTCAAAAGCATTTTTACATCTGAATGGGGTGGATCAAGTGAAAAGTTGAAACATTTTAGAGTGATCAAACCCCAAATGTAGAGCTGTAGTTTTGAAAATTATCAAATCTGAAGAAATATGAACTATCCAAAATCCTGATCTAGAACTGAGTTTTGAGTTGCGAGCCAATTTATAGAAATTTCTATTTCTCATCAAGTAAATTACAAATTCCCCTCCATTTTAAAAAGGTCTCTTTTTTTGAGAGGGAGAGAAGGCAGAAGAAGTGGCACAAAGTGCTTTTCTTCCTCCTTTCCTACAAAGTTACCAGAAGTTACAGAGAACAGTTTAGGTGGAACTACATTAGCATGCAAACCCATTTTTGATCATAATCATTATCCTCCCCATAAAATACAGTGCTCTGTATCCTTCTGAGTAATATTATGTGAAGTTTGCACGACATAATAGTGCTCCATCAGTCACGTGCTCCATCAGTTCTAACCTCAGTACAAATGTAGGAACTCAGTTTGTTCTAAATTGTCTACTCTAATAACATAGCCAGTGGCATTCTGCCCGAGCTACACCAGGAATATCTGTTCTTTATGATTCAATAACAAACTGGGTTTTTGTCTTCTTTTGTCAGTGATGGGCTAAAGTGCTTGACAAATAGAATAGAAAGCAGCCTCTGAAGTACCTCTGTGATGGGCCTTGACAGATATAGATGTGGAATGAAGTCAAGATCTAGTGAAGAGTCTATAAATCCAGTGGACTTCTGACTTCATATTAAAATCTGTCCGATCACAGATGAGGGCTAGCACACCTTCAGAAATAGGGAACCTTCGTCTGAAGGTAGAAAATGTGTGGGAAGCCAGTGCCTGAGAGAATGTGTTCTGGAGAAATAAGGCAAGCGGGACAAAGTAGGAGGTTTGGGACAATGAAACAGCTGACTACCTAATTCAGGAATGAAGCTCAAAGTACAAACATTCAGCTTGAAGCCAGCCTCCAACTACTGCTTTGTGAATGGTTTCAGCTTTACCATATTCATTGTTCTGTTTTATGTGAATCCCTATCAAAGTCTTCTCAGCAGCTATAAAGTGATCAAAAGAAGCCCAACCATGTGAAACAAGAATTCTGTATTGCATTAAGAATACATGCTTCTGCTCTGTGATCTAATGCATCGTTGAACATGTCATCCTTCACTTTTCTAATGCTGGTTTTAAGTTTTAATTTAAATATCATTACATTTTTAATGTAATTTACTTCAAATATTCTCAGTAGCAATAGCAGCAAAAAGAGGTATAGGAATGATGATAGCAATGTGCATGTTGAACTGATAATAATGGGGTTCCCTTCTATCAGTCTATGCAACAACAAGAGAATAGTAATTGATCCTTACTACAAAGTAGTTATGGATCTATGCCATCCCTGTCAGATTAATAACTTGTTTTGAGAAAATACATTGGTTTTACTTCTTCCACTGTAAAAACCAAAATTCTTACAGTGTGTTTTCTTGTTTTTCCAGTATGTCTTTATACCACAGCTGTCTGAACTGCTCTGTGGATGCAGTTAGCCAATGCTGGTAAGAAACAAGAATCAGTCTCCTCTATTTCAAGTGGTATGGGTCATTAAGAATGGGTCCTGAGAGTCTTAGGCTCAGTAAAGAATCAGAAAACCAGAGGTAGTTTCCTTTAGTTTCTCATAAAGACCTGAGAAGTTCGGTCCACATGATCGCTATGAAAGGTGCATCTCCACAGACTTTGCCATGAAAAATACAGCAAAAACTGTTACGTCCTGGAGGCAGGAATTTGTTCTAGCGTTGTTCTCTGAAAACATTTTGTGGAAGCAGTTTCAGCAGCAAAGGGATTTTGCTGCTTCTGAACTATGACAAGCAGTTCAGGGATGCAATTCATACATTTGTTAATACAACTGCTCAAACCCCAGATGTTCTTTGTTTTCTAGAACTTCTTAGAAGAAAGCACTCTGGTACCAATGCATCAGCCCTGTGTCCACTGCAATGTACGTGAATCCTGGCCGAATGAGTTTTAGCTGGATCAACATGTCTGTATGATATCTGCAGAGAAGACACCTTACACCTACAGAGCCTCAAGTACCCGCAGCCCAACAAATGAGCTAACAAATCACTGCCCTGCAAAGCAAAAGGCAAGCCTGGAAAAACAAGGTGTCTTGAGGCAGAGTGGCAGTGCACTGCATGAGTGCCCCAGCACTTCAACACACTGTTAAAGGGGGTTTTAGGCTTTAATTACAAACTTAACGTCTGTTTTCTCCAGAGATCACTTGGGCTTTGCACAATTTCATCCAAAGCCAAAACCCACCAGCCCAACCCCTCCTTTGGTTCTAGCAACAGTAACTTTCTCACATTTTCTTTTAGGCAGACAAAATGGAAATGTCAGAGAATGAGCTTTGGAAGGAAGCTGTGCTGCCTGCCGAGAAGATAAAACTCAGGAAGGAGCGATGCCTCACCTGTTAAGCCCATACATTATTCTACCCCGTAAATGGTCTAGATTCCTAGCCAAAAAGGAACACCACCACCCCACCCCAATTCCACACCGCTAAATCACTTTTTGTCTTGAGACAGTTTATTCTGGGGTGTTACAGGCATGAAATCATTAATGTATTACATGATGGAGCAGTGGTGCTAGTGTAGCTGTGACAGTCTAAAGATACATGGCCCAGGGTTTGCAGGGAGAGATGGTATCTTCGATTAGCTCAACCAACACAGTGTGGAGAAAAAAAAAAAAGGATAAGCTATTGAGTGAAAAAATGCTTTTTCTGATGGCTTGATATAACCTTTTTTCAGCTTCTAAGAACTGCTCTAATAATTGAAAAGTATTTGCCTACGAACGATCACCATTTCCTATTTGATTATCCTGTGGTCATATGATAGTTATTTCTACAGATCATTTAGCAATACATCAATTTATAATGACATGATAAGAACAAACTTTTAATGAAACATTAAAAATCAGAGGGAGTGTTGCCATTTATCCTGGTACTGCCAAGATTTGATCCAGCTGTCCACTGTTTTTACTAGTTCCAAATGATCTGTTCAATGTTTCACTATTTTCTTATCCCAGACTGTGGTTCATGACTGAAGGGTCATGGAAAGAATAAAAGAACAAAAGTGGGAAGATAATCTTTGGAACAGGGGTCAATTATTCGTTTGGATCAGCTATTGTAAGGAATGATGTCACGTGTATCTCACTTAGCAACATAATACAAATAGCAAATATTGTTCCACTGAGTGCAAAATACTGTAAATTGTGTAGATAACGAGTTTTTAATGACTAAGTTCACTTGGTGCAGAGTCTTAGAAATGTTCCAGTAGATGTTGTTTACATCATGAAAAGTGCACATTAAGTACAGAACAGTTTACCACTCTGTACTTACTCCCTGCACTTACAGGAACACCATTAGAGAAGAGATTTGAAGAGATTTGAATCCTGTAGTAATTACCTGACGTGAAAGAGAAGATTTATATCAACATCCAGTGAGAAGGGGTATTTTGGTAACAATGTAAAGTTAAAAAGTGCTACAAAAGAGCCTAGAATTTCTTAAGTGTTTTGTCCTGTGCTTGAATACAATAGGCTGCAATTTAATTCTAGGTTAAATCTGGAATTGCAGCTATATAAAACCCAAAATGTTTCATTTTGCTTGACCTTTGATTTTATGTTAGAGAGCCATTCATGAACACATACTCCATTTTTTTTTCAGAGGAAAAAAAAGAACATATATACAGAAATACACATTTTGTTAAGACAGAAAGATTGAAGATTAAAAGTCAAATTTTGAGTCACCTCACTACGACAGTACCTTTTAACTAGTTCAGTCAATTTTACATATGTTGTTACACCCTGAGTATGATGGTATGGTATCCACATCTGGTTCCTTTGGGAATCAGGAGCATTTTTTTGTGACTTCAAGAAGATTCATTACATCTTCCATCTTGAAAATGCTGGATGCATCCCAAATACACGGTGGTTTGTATAACTTAAATTCCTTGTTTCCAAAGAGTATTTGCTGATGAAGTCAATTGTAAAAATCTTATTAATTTCAGCAATGGCCAGGTCTAAGTACTAATTATACTCTTGACTACTGTGTAATGACTTTATAATTGCATGCTGATAAATATAGCATTATCATTTGAAATGTTTGATTTATACAGAATTAAACCATTTTGATTTCATTGCTATTTCTTAACTGTGTAATTTATTGTGTAAATTTAAGAAAAATAATAAATTAATTTTGAAATGGATTTTTTTTTTCATTACTGAAAGGTTAAAAGAGTTAATTTGTGTTTTTTTATTTTTCATGAAATCTATATTTTTTCAGTGGAAAAATGTTCTGTCTGGAATTTCCTAATTAGCTCTAGTGGTAGATACAGTACATAAAAATTGCATGGCTATTAGTACTCTTTTTCTATGGAAATTTTGCATGGCATGACTATTTTACATTCCTAGTATACTGAAGAAAATCAGAGAAAACATCTAATTCTAACTACATTTCTCCCAGGAAATTACCTGAAAGTTCACACATTTCTTTGTATTGGTTCATTATCACAATCCCCTATCCTGCATTAAATGGTTAAAATTCTTCCCAGTGTCTCAACTTTTCTGATCCTGGTTTCCAAAATTTGCTGTTGGTCTATTTTCACATAGCCTTGTTACCTAGTGATCATAGGTTGCCTTTGCTGTGATTTTTCTCCATTTCCCCGCCACGCATGTTTATCTTTAGACAACACTTCACCAGGGCTCATTGCCACTTTGTCAGCAATTTGCAAATGCCCATTCAAGCACTAAAAAGAAATCCAGAGAGTCTAAGATCTTGACTGAAAGTTTCTCAAGTAGCTTAAAATAAGCAGTAGGGTGCCTAGGCTGGCTACATAAAAGAAAGTGAGAATTAACTCTTTATTGATTGCTAACACGTTGATTAAATGTTTGCTAGCTGTCCTTTCACCTCCACTCCATCCCTTTGGCCACGGCTGATTGCTTACTCATCAACCTTTTGAACCCAATCAGCCACCACAGTAATTATCAGCAGTCCTGACACACCTCATAACTCTGTAACAATACACTGGGGCCATTTATTATGGACCTTGCAATGATGAGGAATACGTGCAGCGGTTTTACTCCATGTTTGATGTGTCTCTTTTTGAATGCAGACAATCTGAGCCACAAAAGCAATTTTGCATGCAAAATGCCGGTATCACTTAACTTGTGCGGAGAGCCGGGGCTGCAGCAAGGGTGTCATCTCTGCGCCTCTGGGTGACTTGGAAATCACCACGTTCCTGCAACAGCAAGCTCAAATGTTGATCTGTTTCATACTGGATACTGTGCAGTCCAGTAGGTTGAGAAATTACAATTTTGTATTGCTTTTCTACTCCTTTTAGAAGGTTGTACCAGGAGTATTAGTGTTGTACCATCTTTAAATTCATGACATACTAGTTTTTATAGCCTGCTGCTATCCCCAACATAAAAAACCCAAAACCACAGAAAGAGCAAGACCATTTGTTCTATACCACAGAGGAGACTGTAGTCAATATTTTGACTGGGCCTGTGAAGAATAACACAAATGAGATTATACAAAAAGCAAAGATGCCACTTGTCAAGAAGGTGGTTTTGTAAAACAATACACAGCGGGACAAATCTGTTAGGAAGAAAAGGAAGTCACAAGAATTGTCTGGGGTGAAGGCTTAACAGCATTCATAAATTAGCTGATGCTTACAAATGTTATTCATTATGCTCTATTTATCAGCTTGTAAAGGCTCTCATTTTAATTTATAACAACACTCCTGCTCAGTCATCACCCTTCTGCCTCCTTTAATGAAAGATGAGAAAACTCAGTTTTGTATACCCTGTTCTCCCACAGAGAAGCAGAAATTTGTTTTCCTCCTCACCTTTTGACTACAATATGCATTCTTGCCTAGATTCTCTTGACTCTTAGTAGTGTAATAATTTACCAGACAACTCCCCACCATCTCAAGGATATGCCCATGAACAGCATACTGCATCTTGATTTTTCTTCCTGACCGAGATTGAAATCAATTTCAAAGATAAAAATGCCATCCAGTTTGATTCATCAAGTGGAATAAAGCCCTCTTGCTGAGAAAGCCATTTGAATGCGGGTTAACTGTGACCTGTGCTCCTCCACAGTCCTTGGAACATCTGGCCATATGGGCTGTAAGCAGATTAATCCAGTGCTTTGCACTCTCCTCCGTTAAACAGCTTAAAGGTTGCTGTTTAAATAGCACGGCATGCAATTTTTTAAAAAAAAAAAGATCAGCAAATATCTGAAATAACTGGGACCAAATGAATAAGCCCTCTCCACAGGAAATTTTCAGAGGACCTGAAGAAGCAAAATACTTGAAAATGAGTTGGTTTCATTATGGTTTTGTGTTTTAACTTGATATATCTAAATTTAATCTTTCCCAAAGTTGTCAAATCCTATCTAGCTTACATGATTGATCCAGACATACAACTTCCACTATTCCTGCTCCTGACAGTTTTAAAGTCTGGCTAACCAGGGAGCTGTGGGTAAGAGGGACCTGTAGTAACACCAGCTTGTCTGCCATCACGCCTAGATGAAACATCCCTCCCGGGGTGCTGGTAGCTGTGTACTTTACTTGTAACTTCAGCTGTAGCTCCAAAAAGCTGCAAAATAGACCCTCACAGCACTGACCACCCAGCTGGTGCCTGTTAGTGCCCAGAGCTATGTAAGCATCTCACTTGACATGTCCTCTGTAGAGCAAGCAGGGGGGCTGGGTTCTGGCTACCTTCCTTGCACTTGCTGATGCTTTTGGCTGCAGAAGCAATTGCAACTGGATTGTACTGGTGTGTTAGAGGTCATGTGGAGGACACTGGTGTGCTAGAAGTCATGTGGAGGTGATGGATGCAGAGATGTTACTACTTTTTTCACAACAGCATAATAAATACTGTGGTTGCTCAAATAACTTGTATTGTAATTTAACTTCCTTAACATTTGTGTTTTCTTCTTTTTCTACTGAAAATGGCAAGCTCCCTGCAGGTGGAATTTTGATTGTTTTTGAAAACAGGAAAAGAAAATCCATTTTATTTCTTTTAAAATCTAAGGTTTTCTACAAGAGTAATTCTTTTAAAAACAAGTCAGGTTGAGGGCAAGTTCCAATAAATGTGAAATCAATACCAGATACCTTTTATCCCCATCTCTGTTTCTAGGATTTTATTTGGTAAAAGCAGAAGCTATCCCTCTGCCCTGCACCAAAACTTTGATTTGTTTGACATTGTACTTTCAGGTTTTGTATTGCATCTGAATTCATATTTGTCTGTTAATTTCCAAGAATTTAATCTCTCAGCTGTTGTACTTCATAGTTACTGCACCAGTGATCTAGTTTCAGCTGACTGTGCTTTATGTACGTAGCAGGATGAGTCCTGGCCAGAATAGTTGTTTCTCTATGTGAGTTTGAAGAAGTTGTCTTCTTCACAGGTCCTGGTGATCATTGCTGCTCTGCAGGCAAGCTGAAGTCTTACTATCTTCGTTTTGCATAGCTACTAATTTTAATGTTGTCCATCAAGATTAGTTCTGGGAGTAAATCCTGTCACTTACTAACCACAGTGAGTTCAAGAGTGTCTCTCAAGCTTTAAGAGAGGAACATCCTTGTATAATGGTAGCTATTGCAAGGAAACTCTGCTGATACGCTTTGAAACTATACTAGAAAACAGCTTGTAAAGTTGGAAATTCTATTAACATGCAGAGCAGCACATTGCCTATTACTCTGCATTCCTAGTTAATGTGGAAATTATTAGCAGACAGCACTAAATTAAGAAAAGGAATGATGTTTTGATTTAGTTATTGAACTGGCTCTATTAAAGAAGACTCCATCACTGCGCTGACAATCTCTGCTCCTCATTCTGTTGTGCATCTTCTAGGAGGGGACCAGAATGAGAGCTGAGTGCCGGAGTGTTCACCTGAAGCAGATTGCAGGAGCATAACAGATCTCACCTCTTGCTTAAGTTGCCTGCCCTGTGTACACAAAAAGGCCAGTTTGAAGCAGAAAAGTGGCAACGATTCACAAACTTTTGGCCTGATCCTGCCATTGGCGATGCTCTACCAGGCAGTTCAGGTCAGATGAGTGTGTGATGCATGGTCTTTGTTGATAATTAACAGTGGACTTTGTGAAACACTGAAATAGCAAGCATTTCTTCCTTTCAAATAAAACATATGCAGCATTGACATACCAATTCTTCCTGTATAATTTGATTATGATTATTCCTAGAGTATAGTGGAAAATAATTTTCCAGTCCTTTAAAAGTTTCTGATTGTACCTTTTTCCCATTACATCTGGGTTGAAACTAAGACCTTCCCAGTGAAAGTCCAAATCTCAGCATATCGTAAGAAGTTAGGATT
This sequence comes from Balearica regulorum gibbericeps, assembly GCF_011004875.1. Lineage (NCBI taxonomy): Eukaryota > Metazoa > Chordata > Aves > Gruiformes > Gruidae > Balearica > Balearica regulorum. The sequence continues at coordinate 35,656,481 of NC_046185.1, forward strand.
CTCCTCTAAAATGGAAGATAACCCACCTGAACTTCCTTCAGCTCCCAATTTCTGCCAGAGATTTCTATTTTAGCAGCTCAGTTGGGATTCCTGACTACTAGATTACAGACTTGGTATCTCTTACTGTGCCCTAGTAACTACTCAATTATTTAAACATGGAATAGCTCCAACAGATGCTATTGCAAGAAACACACTCTGTAACGGCACTGTCAGGGCATTCATCTGGGACATTGGAAACCAAGGGTCAAGTCCTTGTACCACAGAGTTTTAAAATCTTTATACAAAGAATTAAATTTATGCTAGGCAAACAACAATATCACTGGGTCAGGGGAACATAAGTTCAAATGCCTGATCTGGGCTACATCCTAGCCTAGCATGGAATTAACTCCATCTCTGGTTATTGGGAAAATTATTTATCTGTTGAATTTTGGCAGAAATGAGCTCTTATATTTTGTATGATTACGTACTACGAAGCAACAGTGATCCTCTCAACTCAGTAATGCAAAAGTCTGATTGGCAGTGTAACAGACACTCTGATAACTACGGGGTGTGAAAACCAGTTATTTTGTGGAAATACAGAAGTTTTATTGAAATGATGAGATATTAAAACAAAGTGCAGAGCTGTTGCTGATAGTTCACTTTCTCAGCAACTCAAAAAGAGGCTCTGCATTGCAAGCTACAGGGAAAGCTGCCTTGGAGCTGGGTATTAAACCCAATGTTCCTGTTGGGGAAGGGACTTCTTAATGGATGTAAGTCCAGCAAAGGTCCATATAGGTCAGTGGAGCTTTATGGCTTGACACCTGTTAGTAACCCAGCATATAATACCTTGGCAACCAAAATCAACTGAAATTGAAATTTAGCTACAGTCAAAGCATCTTTGATTGGTGTGCCAGTAGGGCAGAGGCATTCGCCTTCAGTTCATGACATGACTGCCACCATATTTCCAAGGCTGCGAGGAGGTTTTGCAGTGGAACTCCCCTCTACTTTGGTAGACTTCCATCACACTGATGTTAGATCTGCAGGCTATGGGCTTTCTACGGCTCTCAGGGTCAGAGGAGCGGTGGTAGCACCGGATGGGGCTGGCCGAGTGTTCAGGAGCTGCCAACCATCGATGCAGCCGCTGCCTGCCCCGGCACAATGGGGCTACACCTGCCTGGACTCATCTGGGGCCTCTGAAATCTGTACAAGTTCAGCAGAGCAGGAGGGTGGAAAGCACAGGATTATCTTATATGAAAAGGAATGATTCACAACAATTGGTTGTGATTTCTTTTTTCTGAAACTCAGTGATTTTGTGGTATGAATAATTCTCTGACTACTGCTAAGATAATGTCTTTGTTCAAAGTGATATCCTGCAATAATTTATATAAACACTGCAAATTACATATTTGCACTGTGTATCAATTTTATGTCTGTGCCCACTGATTTCTCTCATAAAACAGAGAAATAAAAATTAACACACTTTTCAAATACATCACCAGCTGCCTGCCTGATTTCTTAAAAGCGAACAAAAACAGTGTAGGTGACAGTCAAGACAGGCAAACACAGGCACTCCCAAATCATATTTACCTTCCATCACTGCCTTTTCTTTTCTGATTCATCTATAATGAATATCCTCCTCTCTTCATTAGATTCAGTTACTGTTTCATTGTCTACAGTAACATAATCCGTGTAGTTTAAAAACACAGTTCATCTCCCTATCTCTCTTCCTTTCCCCTTACCATTAGTATAATTGGGATGAAACTTGGCCCACGAGACCTACCGACAGAGTTCCCAGTAATAAGGTGTCAGAGGAGGTTAAAAGTGAGAGACCTTTAAGGCAGAAAGAAACATACCACGGCAGCTGTTCAGCGAACAAGCCTGGGTTTTGTGAGGCTCCGAGCGCCTGCTGCTGCCGCGTTGCACATGAAGGATTAAATGCGATGCTCAAAGGCAGAGGCAGTGCATTTGACAAGGTGGGATGCCTTCCCCCCCCCCGCCGGGTGCTGCCAGACAGAGCAGGAGTGGGGCCAGCTCCTGAAGGCCATGTCGCAGCAGCTTTTCGGTCACCGCTGCTGCCGCCACCAGTTTTTGGGAGAGGATGACGGCACTCAGGGTCTCAGAAATATCACTGTAAGGTATCCAGGTGACGCAAGAAAGGTGGAAAACAATTTGGACAAGAGGCAAATTGTACAACGTCTGTACTCTTTACAATAAATCTCTTACCCGGCACAGTGACTTAACTTTTCCGGGATTATTTTTGCAGCCATGGATTTCCCTCACTTCTTCCCTAAGTGAATATCCAAAGACTTTAGTCCTAAGACATACGGAAATCAAACAAATCAAGATTCATATAAGCTGGTGTCCTCTGGTTAACCTGTCATGTGTGGAAAGCAAGTTAATCCTCAGATTTTGGAGCACATCCAGTCTATAAAAACACGTGGACTGGGAGGAGTGGATTGGGAGGCAGGCTGAGCCACAACAGGCAGTAGGTGCTGCTGCTGCTCTGCAGTGCCCTCACAGAGCAAAAAACCCCGCAAGTCTGTGGGGTACATCCCCCTCGGGTGCTGCTTCTGTCCACTTCATCTTGTAACGGAGAAAGCCGTACGACACAGAGGAACCCTGTGCGCTGTGAGATTAGGATCTGCCATAGCCTATTGAACTGGATTAACGATAAAGTGCAACCTTCAGGTCTCGTCTCTCACGCTGAGGGTTAGAGATGGCAGAACAGCACTGCAGCGTGTGTTCTGGTACTTGTTTCTGCCAGAAGCGCTCTATTTTGTATTTGAAAGGAAAAAAGAGAAAACTTTTAACTGGAGTTTATTTCAGTTCCCTTGCCTTTCTACAATAGAATCCAGTACGAACAGTGAGTATCATTTGAAAGGCATGTAATAGGAACATATTATAGTAAAGTAATGAAGTGATCCCTTCTCAGCATAATACTGCCTGCTATTTGTCAGTATTTTATAAGGTAGCAGCTGTCCCTGTTCTGTTGCAATGCATGTGCCTTTCTCCTATCCTGCTTGTTACAAACAGAGGGGACAACGCTGCCTCACTCTGTTTTGATCACTGACTCTGCCAGCATGAACCAAAATGTGTTGTGAGCATCAGAGGAACATGCCAGGGATTAGCCAAAGAAATCCTTTGTAAAATGGCAGCACACGAGTCCTCCGAATCCATCCTGCTGCGCGTGCTGGCATGGAAGCGGGATGGGGATCCGAGCGCTCAGCCCAGGGAGTGGAGCAGCACCAGGCAAATTCTCCCCACAAGCTCAGAGCCCTGGCACCGTGGGGGAGGTTAGCTCTTTGAGCTGCGCAGCTTGTCAGCGGGTCTCTCCCAACCCATGAGCCATCAGGCACAGAAACAGGAGCCAGGTGCCAACACAATGCGAGCCAGAGCTGGCAGCTGCTGAGGGATGCGCTGCTCCGGAGTCCAGAAAGGCAGGAGGAGGCAAAGCCTGGCGGTCCTGTCCCCAAGAGGAGCCAGGGCAAGGATCAAGGAGCAGAAACGGGTGGCCTGGGGAAAGGATGAGGAACAAGGGCTCAGTAGCAAGAAGAGTACACAGCTACTGCCAAGAGAGACTGCAAGCAGTCAAGGGCAGTCGAGGTGATTGCATCCTCTACCAAAGGAGCGGGGCACACGTTTAGCTAGCTGGATTTAGCAGACCATTTTAGCTGAAGAGCTGGGCTGCTGGGCTACTAGCTTGGGCAGAGCCTGTTATCTGACCCAGACCCCACACTTCATTACCAGAGAGCTGATAAGGTAGTGAGGAAGGAGGAATACAGCTTGAACAACTTAGTTCTCCTCTGCTAAACCTACCCTTGCTTATGGAGAGGTGGAACTTGCAATTTTTTTGGCAGAAAACAGATGAGAGGGGTTTTTTTGGAATGCTAAAGCACGTTTTCACAAAGAGTGATTACCGCAGGATTTTAGGAACATGATCAGAAAGCTGGAAGGAGGCCGATGGTAAAGCACACATGGCTGCAGTGTTCTGTAAACAGGCAGGGCTGGCTGGACCGTGGCCATGGGTGAGCAAGCCAATCTGTGCCACCGCCACCTCCAGCTCCCGCCCGCCTCGCTCTGCAGCCCTGCCGCGTGGAGAGCACGACCCATCGTAAATAAGGCTGTGGTGCAATGGGGTCTTCAATGATGTCATGTTGCAATTCGCTTTCAGAAAAATATAGTGGTATGCAGGCCAGCAGCATACAAACATATTAGGACCAGTCTTTAAAAAAAAAAACAAACATTCGAACTCACCTACATTTTTTGCCTCTTGATACCTAACAAAGCTTGCAGACTCCTTTAAATCCTCATTCCTGGTCTTATAAGTAATATTCTCTCACAGGAGGAGCACGGGAAGGAAAAGATTCCTTCTTTACAGAAATCCTGCATAAAACACTACACTTTAAATAGTTTTTAGGTAAGATATTAATGTAGCTGAAAATGTCTAAATTACATAAGCTGTAGTATAAGATTTTTCACATTTCATAGAAACACAAGTACAAACCAGCACATTCGTTATTCATGACATGAATCTCCATAAAACCCCAGTCTTGTAAAATGTAATGTCAGGAAAAATCTGATTAAATGGTGCTGTCCTCCCTCAGGGAAAACCTACTTCAATTAGAAGAAATTGTGTTAAAGTCTGCATTTCCTGCTCCATTTCATCTTATTTATCATTTCAATAACTTTCTTTATGCTAGGGTAAAAAATGCAAAAATCAGTAAGTGGCAGGTGAATGTTAAAAAATATATGCATTTATTATACTTACCCATTTAGACTTAATGCTATTCAGCTGTCTAGTTTCTAAGCTTAAGTACTTTTGTTGGGTTTAGTTCTGTCAGCCTGACATTTTTAATAATCTGAATATTTAGTTATGTCAATCTTTGGCATAACTGGAGCTAACCGCTTTAACTGTGAGCAATAAATATGATCGAGAATAGCCCTTGAACTGGATAGTCAAGGCTATTTTCGAACTACATTTAAGTTTTCTCAGGTATTGAGTGAGTCATCTGGCTCTTGATTAATAAAAATCTTTGGTGACTCTTCACATTAATTGCATCAGTATTCATTTAACTTTGATTTAGGAAGACAGTTGTTGTATTGTGAGTGATTGGATGATTACCGAGAAGATATCTGAAGATTATCAACCATAATAGATATTTTGTCTTTCCCTGCTTCTGATATGAGTTTGTGTCTGTTATGCAGCTGTGAATTCCAGTGATTATGTTCCTATTATTCAAGTGAATATAGTTACTACTCTATTTGTCAACATACAACCAGCTTAAAAAACAGTTGCTAAATTCATACCTTAGACCACTGACACATATGGCAGAGGTATTGAGAAATGAAGCATGATACTTGGCTCCTTAAAATACTGATATTGACTGCATATATTCTACTGCATATGCCAGACTGCAAGGGAATATGTTGCACTGTATGAAGTGCGTGACATCTGCTACAGCTAACAGATATTAATGAGCTTGCACATCTGTTCTCCTTCAATTCATTGGGCTCACAGCAAAACCGCGAAGGCTGATGCAAAGGCAGCTTTGTTTGACTACTGCATTTCCTACGTGCTGCAGGCAGCTAGGGACAGATACTGGAGGAGCTCAGGGAAAACTTGGGTGAGTTGTCTTCTGATGGGGTAGGAGACGCTGTGCAGCCAGGTCCCACTCATCATATCAGTGTAGAGGTCTCGCGCAGTGTGTCCTTCGTGATTACTTCAAACTTTGTTCGTGTTTTATTGGTGATACTTTTGGTTGCTTTCTAGACTGATGAGCCAGCTGTAGAGAGGGACAAGGCCAAGCAATACTTGCGTTGATGCAAGTAAGACCTGTTTTGGAACTTTAAGTGGTATCAGGAATATGCACTGCAGGGCAGTGATTTTCATTATTAGAATAATTTCTTGATTTAATGAGTTTTTGATAAACTTTCAGTTTCTTTTCTATCTTTTTGAACAGCAGGGAGGGACCATCTGAAAAAGGACATTTTTGTAAAAGTCTGAGGTGTGGTTTATTCAAACACTTTTCAGCTGATTTTTCAACAAACAAAAACCTATAAAAGGAAAAATTACACATCCACTTTTTCTGTTAGCTGATTGGTAAATATAGGAATACAATAGGAAGGCAAAAACCCCCACATTCCTCGCTTCTGACTTTTCAGAAAGTAACTTTTGTCACATACAGATAACATGGTGTTTAGCAGAATATCACAATGCAACATGCAAAGTATTAATCTTTATACTTTCAATAAAATTGTATGCTGATGCACTAGATTGTAATAAGAACTTTGTCATTCTAGATGTTGAACACTGGGGATGAGACTTAACCTAAAGGAAACCTTAAGGTCTAGAAAAGGACAATTTTGGCTGAAAGCACACCCAAATTTGGTGTCAAAACTAAGGCAACAGTTGGAATAGAACTTTTGAAAATAATAAACAGGGCAGAAAAGAAAAAAGCAATCAGTATACCACAAATAGCAGGAAGGTGATGGAGGAGGTTATTATAATACATGGAAAAAAATCTATAGATAAGTGATGAAAAATAAAGTTGAATAGAAGAAATTTAGAAGTGGCACAGATCCATTTCTACATAGATGGGTATAAACCTGTGGCATAGAAGTGTTTAACACATTGTGTTCTGTTTTCACAAGGCTGCAGAATGAAGTATTGTAAGAGCATGATTAAGTACTTTCTAGCACTTTCAAGAAGGAATTCAAACAGCATGTACAAGGAATAAATATGCCAGAGATTAGCCAAAGAAATCCTTCATAAAATGGAAGCACACGAGTCCTCTGAATCCATCCTGCTGTGGATGGATTTCAGGGCCTCAGCCCTGAAAAACTTGCACCCAGGAGTCCTTGTTGAGTTGTCTGACATATATAAGCCTAACCTGGAATTTTAAAGATAGCCAAAGACTGGAAAAGAGTTAATGTTGTGCTGATATTCATTCTGAAATGGCAGTGGATGACACGAGCAACTATACAGATATTTACTCTAGAAAAATTAATATGGACACCAACCGACAGGGAATTAAATGTTAGGGTATCGTTACAGATAGTCAGCATGGCTGTATATCAGACAAATGCAGCACAGCACCAGATAAGCACTGAAGAAAATGGTGTTACATACATGGCACGATAGGAGCGGATCAGTAGATGAAAAGAACTGGTGCTGAGGCTCCTACAGCCTTGTCAGGTGTAGTTGAAGGGATTTACTTTGAGGCAGAGTTTGTCTGGTTCCAGAGACTGAAAGTCTTCACCATGCTGGGACTCAAAGCTGTTTAAGGTCCGTCATTGCTTTGGACTCTCCCCTCAGAGCTGGCATGCATTGATGAGCACTTGGAGGGGATTTTCCAGTTTAGCTTCCTCCAAAAGAAATTTAAAATGAAAAATTGTTTTCCTAACAAAACCAGAACATATTACATAGCGATGATACAGAGATTTGCTTCAAACCAACCAAAACGCAACTACAAATGTAAGCATTCATCTAAAGTAACACAGTTCCTTGCTGTGCCATCATTCATATCTCATCTCCACTGATTCTACCTAAAACCTCCCCTGTATTTAAGAGGGATAATTCATAACACAACCATCACTCTATGCCTCCTCTGAAGTTCTCCAGAGGATTAACTCTCATTTTGGCAGTGTTAGTTCAAGTTAGCACCCTGTCAGCTGGGAGGCTGAATAAGAAGTTGTGAAGGTATCATGTGGCACGTCGTCTTCTGCAGCTAATCTAGCTGAAGCGGAGAGTAAAAGCTAGGAATCATTTTGTAAGGCTATAGTACCAGAGTTATGGCCAGTGCTTGGAAAGCTTTACTGCCTGAGAAAAAAGCAGCAGGGTGTGAAAGAATGAAAGGCAGGAACTTAGACAGCTTCTTCAGGGCTAAAATGGTATCTCATATTTAGGAGCTCTTGGCATCGAGTATCCTCAGTTACCCATGGAAACTAGGCCTGTCTGAGTCAAAAATGCACAGCTGAACAAAAATAAACACAACTGAAAATTTTCATTTGAGCTGGTGCAGACAATCATTTTTTAATGTGTTTTCTTTGGCAAATTGAGAAAAATATTTGAGAACTATAATAATTTTGGTAAAAATAAGGAAAGGAAAGAAATTCTGAACTACTTTCATAACAAGATTCAATTGCCAGTCAAACACCAAGGAAGATGCAGCTATGCAAACCATACATGGTACCACTGTACTCTGTAACTCAAGTTCTCCAACAATGAACAGGCCACCTCCCTGGCAGATGGGAGCCTCCTGCTCAAACTTTCTCTGACTGATTCAGTGCAGTAATTGGAATTTATATCTCCTCTGAAGACAGGACTCTAGCCATCAGACTGTATGTGTAGTATAGGCAATGAGGAGTCTCCCTCAGTCTTTTTTCCTGAAGCTGCCTCATTTTGGCTTAATTATTGCAAATAAAGCTAAACTGCGTGTCAGTTATCGTGGAGAGAGAGAATGATGCTAAGCCTGTAGCTCATGTGCTATTAAGGAGGGGCCACCACATTTTCAGATAAATCTAAAAGGTTTTAATTCATTTTCCTACCAGCTTTTAAAGAAAATAAGCTGATGAGAAAAGATTTTCTTTTCTACCAAATGTTCATCCTTTCTTCCACATCTTACGACTAGTCACAGGGGACATGGGTGTCAATTTCTTTACTTGCATCTGTGTAACAAAACCAGGATCAAGACCCTTTGGTCAGTAAAGTCATCAGATAGAGCCATGCAAAATGGAATATGTAAATTACAAATTGAACATCTGTAAAGTAATTATTTGGTGAAGCTGAGTAAGCCTCCTCAGGAAAATACAAGAGTTTTGGTTAAATTTATTCTGAGCTGCAGTAATTTATACAGAAATGGGCTCTTGGGTATCATTGTATATGTGTGTGTGTGTGTGTGTGTATAAATAGACATGCAGATCACAATCCCAGTTCTAGCAAGGTGAATATGCAGATCTTGCCTCATTACTCAGTGTTATGTTAATAAAACCAGAATAAAGAAATATATGTCACATTCCATTTTCTACCTTGCCTAAAGTATATTAATTTCATCTCAGCATGGAGTATCTTTGAATCCTGGTTTGGAAGGAATACCCACCTTTCTAAATTCTTACCTGTTTTACCTCTTTTCAAGGGAATAGCTCTCAATTCCCTTTTATGCATGATGAGCACAGTATAAGAAACAATTTTCCAGTCTATGGGCAAAAAGTTCTTATACAAAGAAATCTTCCACAGATCTGTTCTGTAGCATGAAGACAGCTCTTTGGATCAGCATTGAAGACTTCTTTTGCATGTGACTTTAATGGCTTGACTTGCTAGCACCTTCCATTTTAGATACTGTAAATCATAATATATTTATTGATGGTTGTTGGTAAGAAGCAAGTATTAGGATATTTTTAGACACTTCACCCTGCATATACCATATTTAAAGAAAACATCCTTGGGTGCAGCTTAGCCTTCATATTGCACATTCAGTCCCATATTCTTTCAAAACAGGATGGTCTGGAATATTTTTCTTCAACTATATGAAATTTCATGTTATGACTTGCCAAGTTATTTTAAAGAGATTTATAAAGACAGCTCATAACATCGTCAGAGGCTGAAAACCCGTTATGTCTGTAGGAGGGAAGGAAACAGAATCTGAAAACCATTTTCTGGAAGAGGCTAATGGCTGAGAGCATGAAGAGAACCTGAGAACAATTTAAATGATATTTACAAGAATGCATTTTTCATTTAGCTCTTGGAAGAGGCTCTCACACAGGTCAAATGTGTCTTGGCAAATTGTCAGCAAAATGCAATTTGAGTTTAAAGCACTCTGAATTAAGGTTTCCAGAGTCTCAGCTTTGGCCTGAAGAGGAAGGTTTAATTTCAGTAACTCTAGACCTGACTCTCTACTTCCTTTCTTAAACCACTAATGTCACTGACTCAGTGACTACACTCCCAAAGTGATATAAAGATCAGTTCCTGGATGTCAATACCAGTGCAGCTATGACTAGGAAAGCAGGCTACAGGACAACGGGAGGAAACGGTGGCTGGACTTCTGTCATGTCTACATAAGGGAAAGGACAGAGGCAAAAGCAGAGATGAAAAAAAATCACACCTTAGACACAGACTTTTACTGTGGGATGTCTCATGGTAGCCTAGGGCATTTTGCTCAGTTTCAGGTTAGTCTCCAAAGGCAGCTGAACTTTGTAGCTGAATAATCTTTGCCAGCTGGTCAGAAGAGTTCCCCAATGAACAGGCTGTACTAGGTAATGACCAGAAACAACAACTAATGAAGCTGCAAGGCACACTAGGTTGGTTGAAATCCAGAAGCATTTAAATGCTGACAGGAAGTGAAACCTTAAAAAAAGTAAAATCCTGCTCACAAAGATGATAAATCTCTTTACGAACTGCATGACAGTTGGTGGTACGTCCACTACCCCTGTTTACATGTTCCCTTGTGAAACAGCTGCTTTACAGTCACAGAGAGGATGTTGTCCATTACCCACCACGCCTCACTTTCCAAGGAATCCATATGGCAATGTTAATGTCTGAGCCCCATTTCTGGTCAAATATAGCTTCTGTTCAGTTCTAATGCTTAAATCCTAAGGAAGGACATTGCTCCCTGCTCACAGCAACTTTGGGGAACTCTTCTGAACAACACAGCTTCTTCATGTACATTGATGACAGTAGGAGTTTTCTAGATAAACTCACAGCTGTGTTTTACATACATCCAATCAAAATAAGGTGCCATTGTTTTATTGCTTAAGTAGAAAGAAATAAAATTTAATCCTTGTTTGAGGAAAGAACATGTGAAAAAGTACAGTTTCTATTAAGAGACTACAACATTTAAGTTAAATTTCTTTTTGGTTCCAACAACAAGAATGAACAATGACAAAGACTCCATGAAAGGCATCATATGTTTTGATTTCCATGTAACAATCCATGTAACTGAAAATGATTTTGCACTGTCACTGAAAATTATAGTAGGCTGCCTAAACCTCAGGTCCCTAAGAGAAAAATAACTATGCATTGGAAAGGACATAGAGATAAAAATGTTATATTGGTAAGGATAACATATTTAAAATACTAGTGTTTAGGATAAAGACAATCTTTGTTAAAAAAGAAGAAAAAAATGCCTCTGCATGTTACTATGCTATTATATAGACATTTGGTGAAGTACTCTAAGTCTCAGTCAAGCACCGCTAGTAAATACATCATTACATGGAACACTACAATTACACGGAACAGTGACTTCCACAGAAGTCCTTTTAGAATGGTCAATTCCAGTAATTTATGCCTTCCATCACCATAAGCAAATGAGATGAAGAACTCATTTTGTGATTGCTAGCTGAAAGAAGATACAAGAGTATAGGAAGTAATTGCCTGGATCAATATTTTATTTATTTTTTCCTCATTTATAAAATGGGTCTGCTAGTGCATCTGTAAAAACATAAAAATGAAATAACACAGTGCATTGACTACCCAATGTTGGCAAATGCTATGTTATAAAAGAATTCTATAAATGTCTATGTATCTCCGAGTGGTTAACTGATAAAATGCCAACAGAAAGCACTAAGAATAAGTGGATTTTCTGGGTTTTGTAAAATCAATAAAACTTTTGATTGCATACTGAAAATGGGTTCTTCTTTGCAGTCCTCCACCTGGAACTCTTCTCGTGCTCTGTATAGAAATGAACGCTTTGTCCAAGCTCACCCACAGATCACACTTAGAAAAGGAAGGCCTTCTATCGTATTTGGAAAGGTCAACAGCTTAATTTCTAATCAATGCATTGATTAAAGCCAAGAAGTCTTTAAAGCCTGTTGAGCTAGTGAGATGCTGGGAGTTACACAAATAGCAAAGAATTAATGTGTAATTATTAAGAGTGCATGTAGAATAAAGGAGGATAAAGACAAGATTGGTAAAGAAAATTTTATTTGTTAAGTCTCCCATATGGGTATCACTTTCCCTGGGACTGAAATCTTTTCAGCTGTAATGTAGACAAGCATAGCTGTTTTGAACAACACGACCAACACTGCAGAACCAGTTAGAGAGGAAGGCAAGAAAAATATTACATCTTTCAGAGAAAACTCCAGAGGGAATGTCATAGATGGGATGCAGAAAAGCCAGCCAATGAGTATCAGATAATTTTTTTAACTAATCCTACAATATTTTTGAAAACTTCTCGTCATTATATGCCCAGCTTAGAGACTTAGTTGAATCACTCCCAAATATATTTCTGAATATGTTCTTCAATGTGTTCCATGACATTGTAAGTAAAATGTACAATGAATACATTTGTCCAGTTCTCGAATAATTCAAGTAATTAAACAAAATTGGGATTTGGCCAGGACATGGGGACTAACAAAATTACTCTTACAAAAAATGTCATGGGATTTTTTAATGACCCAAGAATTATAATTCAACTTCTGCTCTGCTTTCTGGACTCATGGGGGAAGGTTAATTGGGTGCAGGCTGAGTGAACATGGTCTAGTGAATGAGCAGAAGTATAGTCTGTGGTTAATTACTGGTAACCTCTGTCCAAGCTGCAGTAGACCTTAAAGTGGGAGAGCTGTGGGATCTCAGTGTGACGTGTCAGCAATGAATATGGGGCAGGTTAGGAAGTATGAAATGTGGAAAGTAGGCATGACTGCACACTCTCACTCCCTGCTTCATTGAAAGAATTGAATAAATTTAAAGATACCAAGCACTGAGAGCTTAGGAAATACTAGAATAAGTGGTTTCTTTTCAACTTTTGTCCTTACTTACCCTTCCCCCTCAAGCCTTAGAATAGTTTTTAATGACTTGAGCACATATGATTTTTTCCATATGCCTCCTATCTCATTCAGTGCATGCATTAAATAGCACTTGATGTTCTGTTTTCTCCTTGCTCAATATATTGTGTGCACTTCAGTAGAGAAGTTCTCTCCTGAATATAATAGATACATTCCTCGGCTGTTCTGTGGTACACACAGAACCATCAGGTGATTTGCAAAGTTATGTATTTATTTTCTTAACCTGTCAGGTAAGGGGAAGAGGTATCAGCACCATTTTACAGATACGGTACGGAGGCAAATAGAGATTTAAGTTAAGAGTACCTACTACTTTTAAGCACTCATTTTGAGATGTCCTAGGACTGAGTTTTCAGCACAGGCAACATTTGTACAATGGTTAACATAGTCTGAGAACAGTGCTCTTAAATTCAGCTGTGCCTGGCACTGCCCATAGTTCTCCAAATTAGAACTGTGCTGCTCTCAGACTAGGCACTAATGCACCGAGAAACCCACAATTAGAGACTGTGCAAAGTCTGGTTTATGTGACTTGGTCACTAAGGCATAGGAAGCAGCAAGAGCTAAGGAAAGAATCCTATTTCCCTGGACCAGAGTCGTCTTAACTGTAAGAGTATCCGATCTCCTCTAGCAGTCCCCTGCCCCATGCCCTGCACATCTCAGCTTTCACAGTGACAGAAGCAGTGATATACAAACAGCAGTCGTCTTAATCATACTTGAGACTCCATTTGAGTAACTGGCAGCACAAAGTAACACTCTCTTATGACAGTCCAAGAGGATCCTCTTCCAAAGATCATGAACATAGCAGGACTAGTTTGGCAAAAACTACAAAACTGTTTTTCATTAAAAATACAAAGAATTTGAACAAAGAACTCTAAATATTGTATTAAATATAATTAATACAGGGCCTGATTATCTTATGTAGTTCACGGTGCACAGAGGAGGGGAACAAAGTGGCAGCCATTTGCACTAAACAAGGGAATGTGTGTTTCACACATGTATTTTGACGTGCATCTTTAGCTTCCAAGTGTGATCTCCAATATATGTGGAAACAAGCCTTACCTGGGTGGATTCATTAGTTCAGGGCATCGAACTGACATATTCACCCCCAAATTTAAGATGATGTCAAGCAGTTGCAGTTTACCATTCACTTCCAGAAATTTCACTATTTAAAAAGCAAAATGTTTTTTAAAGTTTCTAATATAAATTCAGTGTAACATAAAAGTTATCTTTTTCCTTTGTCAAATAGCTTAGAGCAGTTGAAAACTGCTGCCAGCCTGGCTCCCTGCATCTCACAAAGCATTAATAGAACTATTTCCTGAGCCTCATACTTCCCTAGTTTTAACAGCATAAATCAAATTATAAGCTTAAGAATCACAATCACAGTCTTGGTACTGCAGCCTAGCTAATTTTCTGCGATATCCTTCTGAGAACATTGTGTTTTCCTAAATACACTGGTAGCTTATTAGACTTATCAGGTAAATGAGCTTCTTTTACCCTATGAGATGAATATTGCTCTGGAAGTAAATCAATACCGAGCCTTGACTAGTCAACTGCAAAGATACCAGAGTATTGCTCTTTTTCTGCTGCAGCATTTTATTCTGAAGTCAACGCAACAACTTTCACAGCTAATGGACTGTGCTGGTGAGCATTGCTTTGTTCCTGTAAAGATCTGTCCGTAAGGCACTGCAAATCGGGCTGATGAGAGCAGGTGAGGGTTGTCGAATGCAACTCTTATTTCAATTGACACTGTGACAGCACCAGAGAGCTAAAGTTCTGATTAATTCATTTTCCTTTCACTATAAACTTTCTTCTTCCCCTGAAGGTCCATTCAATCTAGAAAACCAATGGCCCTTGGGAGTACTGGTTATTCTTATGTGGTCACTAAATATGCAAGAGGGCTTTGACTTGTAACTTCTCCCTGAATTTTCCGATCTGTCTGGACTCTGCTCAATGAGCGAGCAAAAGCACACAGTCTCAGCAAGCCAGTAACTGACATATTTACAATGATGGACAGTGTTGTTCTCTGATGTGTTTTTTGGTCTCTGCACAGGCAAACAAATAGCTTAAGTGGGAGTTTTGCCTGTGTAATGAATTTAGGAAGCCTTCCAAAATAGGAATAGGATGTGTGGGTAGCAACAGTGCAATAAATAGCCAACTTTTTTTTCCCCAACTATCTGCAGAGAAAGAACAGAGATGGGACTGAGCAACAGAATTTGGATCCAGATGCAAGTTTCAAATCGCCAGTAGAATGAAGACATTCTGATATAGTTTATTTCTGACCCCTGAACCCCCAAAAGACAGATACACACATTATATACAGAGACTCAGAAAAAGCTACCACTATATATTAACATATTTTGTTAATATTTACCATTTCCCAGATTGTTGGCTTTTTCCTGGGTTTTGTTCTCTTTGTTTTCCCACTGGAAAAAATACTGTGCAGTTAAACTGTTTATTAATCCTGAAAATGTGTTCTTGAGGAGAATAAATTAGGGAACATGCTGCTTACTAGATGGACAATCAGCAGTGACATAAATTGGGCTTGAGGGAGAGTAGGGGACAGAACTGTAGTCTCCTTCATCCTGAGCAAAGACTGTAATTATGGGTTCTTGTGTAAAATCAGTACTTTTGTCTCTAGGACTCTTGTGACTCCAGCCTGTTTTCCCACAGGCTTTTATGGCAAGCACATACTTCATTTTCAGTTGAAATATGCATTTCCTTCAGCTGGAAATGAATGGAATCAAGAACCCTGTCTGGGTGAGATGACCTGAAATGTCTGTCTGTCATATTGATCTGCCTGGCGTTTGATCTAGACACTGAAAAACAAGAAAAAAAATCCATTGTTACATTGCCTTAGCAAACAAGAACTAGATCTGAGGACATTTTTACATTGTTTAATGCCACGGTATCCATGGTGGTGCCAGTGACTTAAGGTAAGGATCTGGTCAATGCTAACAATCTCAAGCCAGTGTTTTTGTGCTAATAAATGATGTTAAGAGGCAGAGGTAAGAGCCATGTTAATGTAGGTATCCAACTCTGGCCCCAGGTGAAGCTGTTGGTGCTGTGCCACACAGACAAGCCCTCCAGGCTGGATTCAGACACTCACATGCATGTACTCTTCAGCTAGTACCTTCCTTTCCCCATGATAACCTTCATAAGGTATTCCACAGTGCATGCCAAGCCTGTGCACGCCAGCCTTAATGGGTTGGCTGCTTAAAACAAGAATTCAGTTGTTCAGAACTAAAGCTTTTGGCCCAAACTGCACAATTCTGTCCATTTACATCATGAAATGCTATACTCAATCTAAGAACACAGTATCTTACCCATTGAGCAGTCTTCTGTTAAGTATACTCTGCCCTGGTGAGGCCACATCTGGAGTACTGTGTCCAGTTCTGGGCTCCCCAGTTCAAGAAAGACAGGGAACTACTGGAGAGAGTCCAGGGGAGGGCTACAAGGATAATGAGGGGACTGGAGCATCTCTCTCGTGAGGAAATGTGGAGTCTCCTTGTCTAGAGATATTAAAAACCCACCTGGACGAGATCCTGTGCAACCTGCTCTAGGTGATCCTGCTTTAGCAGGGGGGTTGGACTAGATGATCTCCAGAGGTCCCTTCCAACCCCCACCGTTCTGTGATTCTGTGATACTATAAACTAGTTGGTAATATATTTGAAATAATGACTCCGTAAATTGAGTAGGCCTTAATTTTGCACAGTCCTGAGGGACATCTGAAGTCTGTCTGTACAAACAAATACTGATTTCAATGTGACTTATGGAAATATAACCTCATATGAGCTCTGTTTAACAGACAGATTGGAATATTTGGGACCTGCATGCTTGGTGTTTATCTGCCAAAATACAAATAACAGCGGGGAGTGTGGCAAGTGCTAACAAGGAGTTTAGGAAGCAGGGATCCTTTTATCTTTCCCAGTTACATGTTCTTGGGCAGGCTGGGCAAAGCACTAATGTGCTGTCTAGACATTTATATAGAAGCTGATTTGGTTTGTATGATTGTGAGTTATATAAATGACTAATTACCCTGTATCTTACATGAGCCATCTTTGACTGCCATGTATTTTATTGAGATGAGCATATTAAGAGGCACAGACTCTATATGGTAAATCCTGAAAAGTCCCATGAAACTTAATTTTCATAGATAAGAAATGCAAAACAGTCTTTCCAGTGTACCATGATTTTCTTCAGGAAGTAAATCCATTAGAAAAAGAAAGCTTTCTAATGCAATGACAAGGAGCAGAGTCTAGTCATCTGCATGTAGGACTGAGCCTCACAAATTATTGTTCCAGCTGCCGCCAGGCAGCTCTCTTAATCAGATCTAATTTACCCATCTTTTCTCAAGTCATGTGAGAGACATCTTAATCATTAAGGGAGGGTTTCGTCCTACCTAATGTTAGCTGTCTGAAGTTAGGCAGATGGTACTATCCTCAAGGCGATGCTTACAGTCAGAGGAGAGGGTCACCTCTTTGAGGTACCTGTTGTGGGATTTGGTCCAAGACCCTCCAGAGCCTCCTGTCTCTTGCTGCCGACTATCAAGAGACCACAGACATCTGGCTTAGACCTTGGTTTTAGCTTTCTGAAGCAGGGTAGGCTGAATCCCTATTTCTTTCACAGAATACTACTGACACAGGTGAACCAAGGGTTAAAAATTTGGATCCAGAGACTAAGTTTTTCCCCAAATCATGGCTAAGTGATGCCTTTGATTTTGTTTAATCCATTACAGACAGAGAATCTCACAGGTATTTAGACTGGTACAAAGCTCAGTCAGGACAAACTGAAGGAAATGTCCCTGTGAGATATAAAACATGCCATTGATGTGGCTGACTGATTCTGAAGGCAGCTGAAAACATGAAACACCAACACAAGGTTTGCGGCTTTGCTGTTCCAATATCTGGTAAGCACAAAACCTGACACGAGAACAAGTCTATCAACCTGCAAACAACAGATTTTCCTTATTGTCAGCAGGAGGTATTCCAGACCAGATACATCATATTTATCTGCTGCTTTGCAACACAATTTTGAATCCAGATAGACTGAAATAATAATAATATGAAGGCCTTCAGATAGTTGCCTAGATCATGCTGGACAACTCAGAGTCAGCAGAAATAATGAGGAAATGATTGGGTGAGAACATGAAAAAATGCTTAGCTTAAACATTAGATATGATTTTTGACAAGAACTTGAAATCACATTCTCATCTGGCCTTCCTTAAACAGTCTCCTGCTTGAACTTTGTTGTGTCCTTGAAACTAAACAGGTTGAAAGCTTCTTTAAAACGCAAAGAATCAATAGCACTCAGAGATGCTGTGGTTAAGATGGAAAGCAGTGCAGGGTACATAATGTTACATCACCAGCCTGAATTGTTAAATCTTCATTAGTACATAAGCAAAAACATAAGGTTATGTTCTATAATACCGGTTAGGACAAATATATTGAGATCAGGTTTTATTAATTGCAAATAGAAAGCTCTGTGTATTAAAAGAAAAATAAATGTGTGCATTTTACTAAAATATATTTGAGAGTATACTGAGCAGCTTCAGTAAAATTACAGCGATTGACCTCGGTGTGAGTCAAGCCATCTACACAAAATGTTCTTTTCTTATATTTTCCATTTTCCTTTCTGTAAATCAAATGGTTGTGAGGTCAGAAGTGGTCAAAGGTGGATAAAGAAGAACTAATCTGAAGACCAAAGGCTGTTGTATTTCAGAGACACAGGTTTAACAGTGGAGGAACTCAATAAATTGTAAATGAAATTTGACAGGCTGAGACTGGTGTGACTGACATCCTTCTCTGGCCATCACAATCTGAATTCAGTTTGCTGCTACACGCGTCCACCTGTATGAGAAATATTACTGAAGTGAAAACACAACATGCTATATGGGAATTGATTTACTGTCATCATCCACAAGAAATGCATTAACTCATCCAATTTAATGAATTAGTTTGATTCAGGTTCATTGATTTTCCTTAGTTTTCTGGGCTAGGTAGTAGTCTTACTTCATTATAATATGCCAGAAAAGTACATGCAAATATCACATACCTATATAAAGATTGGTGTCATCTAATATTCACCAGTTCTGAATAATTGACACCTATTTTTAATACAGTGACAAGACATACAACTGCTTTTACACATATCGGTATCAGGAATTCCTAATATGATTCATCTACAAAGTGTAGTTCTAAATGCCTGCTGAAGAAATGTAGAAAACAGAAATTTGAGTAAACCTCGTCAGAGGTCAGACTCCTTCTTTTTCACAAAGTTATCAGAGCCCAGTACCGGCTGCCTTGCTAAATGTGATAGATCTTCCTCTCAGCTTGTTGTTTTAATTTTCTTCCCATTTAGATATTCAGTCTTAGGACAGTAATAGCAAATACAATGAAAGTACAAGACTGCTGGAACACTGCTTACAGGGTCTGTGCAGGGGACGAGCCACAGCAGGGTATTTTATTCTAAGCCAATTGCTGCAGATTGATCCTAAGAAAGAACATAAAGCGAAAACTGGTAAAAGGCTAAAAATCTAATCTGATGCTCCGGTACACGTCCAAATATCTGTACTTTAATGACTTCAATTATGGAGGAAATGAGTGCATTAGAGATAATGCTTCCCTGGCTAATACAGCCTCTTCTTCCTCAAAAAGGCATTCAATTGACTTTCAGGACTCTCAGAATTTTTACTAGAGTTGATGTCCTGTGCTTTATCTCACAAATCATCATAGTGGATGAGATCTTCTACATCCTCTAATAAGCAGCTACTTTAAGTTTTGTGACTATCAAAAGAAAATTTCACAAACTTATCTAGTTTTCAACCTTCCATTGTTGTGTAGCAGGCTGAACTGCAGTCACATTTGAGGCCATATTTGGAGAATGTGATTTCTTCTGCTTGATTTTAAACCCCAGGTTTTTAAGGCTTAGCTGTCTATGTAAATTTATTGGTAATGGACGACGATAATTAGCCCTGAAAATGAAGCCCCAGGTGAATGGACTTCGGCACACAAGTACTGGATCTTCATGTGACAGAAGGACTACTTCAGAGCTGTGGCCTGACCTTATTCCTCAGCTAGGGCAGTGCTGTCAGGCATCCCCACAATCGTCCATCCATCAAGAACACTCTTCCTTTTTGCAGCTGAGACGATCTTGTCCATTTGGAAGGTGCTTCTAGCAATGAAAGAGAGTAGCCATGGGTAAAGCACAGGGTGCTAATGTTTGCTCAGAAGGTGGAACCTGGCATTTTTGTGGCAGAATACACCTGACAGGGGAGATGCCAGCCAGACTCTTCCCAGGGACATTTATTAGCTTCTCAGTAAAGTACTACTGGGCACAACATGGCTCTAAACTGGCTTCAGGTCTACTGATGGCTCTTTTTGAGCCAGTGTGGAGGATCATGGAATAGTTTGGGTTGGAAGGGACTTTAAAGATCATCTAGTACCAACCAACCATCTAGCTCTAAGCCCCCTGCCACGGGCAGGGACACCCTCCACTAGACCAGGTTGCCCAAAGCCCCATCCAACCTGGCCTTGAACACTTCCAGGGAGGGGGCATCCACAACTTCTCTGGGCAACCTGTTCCAGTGCCTCACCACCCTCGCAGTAAAAAGTTTCTTCCTAACTTCTAATCTAAATCTACGCTCCTTCAGCTTAAGGCCATTCCCCCTTGTCCTGTCACTACATGCCCTTGCAAACAGTCCCTCTCCAGCTTTCTTGTAGGCCCCCTTCAGGTACTGGAAGGCTGCAATAAGGTCTCCCCAGAGCCTTCTTTTCTCCAGGCTGAACAACCCCAACTCTCTCATCCTGTCTTCATAGAAGAGGTGCTCCAGCCCTCTGATCATCTTCGTGGTCCTCCTCTGGACTCGTTCCAACAGCTCCATGTCCTTCTTATGTTGGGGGCCCCAGAGCTGGACACAGTACTCCAGGCGGGTTCTCATGAGAATGGAGGGGAAGGGCAGAATCATCTCCCTCAACCTGCTGGTCATGCTTCTTTTCATGCAGCCCAGGATATGGTTGGCTTTCTGGGCTGCGAGTGCACATTGCTGGCTCATGTTGAGCTTCTTGTCCACCAACACCCCCAAGTCCTTCTCCTCAGGGCTGCTCTCAATCCATTCTCCTCCCAGCCTTTACTTGTGCTTGGGATTGCCCTGACCCATGTGCAGGACCTTGCACTTGGCCTTGTTGATCTTCATGAGGTTCACATGGGCCCACCTCACAAGCCTGTCAAGGTCCTTTTGGATGGCATCCCTTCCCTCCAGGGTGTTGACTGCACCACACAGCTTTCTGAGTGTGCACTTGATCCCACTGTCCATGTCATTGACAAAGATGTTAAACAGCACCGGTCCCAATACAGACCCCTGAGGAACACCACTCATCAGTGGTCTCCGCTGGACATCGAGCCATTGACTGCAACTCTTTGAGTGTGCCCGTCCAACCAATTCCTTATCCACCGAGTGGTCCCTCCATCAAATCCATGTCTCTCCAATTTGGAGACAAGGATGTCGTGCAGGACAGTGCCAAATGCATTGCACAGGTCCAGGTAGATGATGTCAGTTGCCCTTCCCTTATCCACCAATGCTGTAACCCCATCATAGAAGGCCACCAAATTTGTCAGGCATGATGTGCCCTTAGTGAAGCCATGTTGGCTGTCACCAATCACCTCCTTATTTTCCATGTGCCTAAGCATAGTTTCCAGGAGGATCTGCCCCATGATCTTGCCGGGCACAGAGGTGAGACTGACCGGCCTGTAGTTCCCTGGGCGTTCCCTTTTTCCCTTCTTAAAAATGGGGGTTATGTTTTCCCTTTTCGAACCAGTGGGAACTTAAGCAGACTGCCATGACTTCTCAAATATGATGGACAGTGGCTTAGCAGCTCAGGATGAGCAGGAACATTTTGGTCCACTCGCTCCAATTTGAGAAGCCAGCTCAGTCTCTGTGGGACTGAAATTCCTCTGTCCAAGCTGCGAGAAGAAGGAACCAGGATTTTGTCAGTTATTTGATGTGCTTCAGATTACTGGACTGGATCCTCAGCTGGTAAAAATCAACATTAACTAAGCTGATATTTTTTGGTCAATGTAGACCACTTGCGTATATGATTCATTGTATTTTCCAGTGTTGAAATATCTGAAGTAAAATGATTAAAGTATTTGTTATCTTGGTGTCTCAGTTCAATCTGCTGTAGAGTTCTAACAAAGTTATAGAGAAACTTCTCTTTGATCATTAGGTGATAGACATAAGAGCAAGTGTCATTTTGAAAGTGAAGATGAAAATATAAACTATACAAACAGTTCAGAGAATTTATATAGTGCCACGGAACATTTCTCCTGAATTCCTATTTAGGAATTAGGGTTTGCTACGGTGAGTGAGCCCAGGTGCGCTGGCTGACATCCCTTTGAGTAATTACATTCAGCTCAATATGAAGTTCTCTTTTCAGAGGAGCAATGTACTCTCTCTTCATCCTGATACATTGTACAGTGGTGGTGCCTATTATTTCAAAGCTGCTCCCAGCCTCAGAGACAGCTGTGCTTTACTGATAGCTGAAACAATCCTCATACCCATAGTTCGTATTCTCTTTCAGACTCTGCTCTGCTTCACAGAACAGACTTGCATATTGCACGTCTTGTGTAAAAGTGCTTACACTCTTTTGCAAACAGCTTTGAGAGCCACAGAAGAGCAAGGGAGTCAGCTGGGTGATAGCTAGTCTTTCCATGACTGTAAGGAATGAGAAAGCATAAGTGGGGAGGAAAAGAGCTCAAGGTCATAACAGCCAGCTTCTGTGTCCAGAAACACCATTATAATATCCCTTTGTAAGATTGCCTGAAAAACTAGAGAATGGCTCACATCTGCCCCAGCCATCAGTCAGTGAGATGTGCACAGAACTTTAAAATATGTTATTTTCTCAAAGACAACAAGTTTCCCTTGGTCCTTTTACATGTCTAATATCCCACCTGGAGTAAGTACAATGTAGCATCCTTATTACTCAGCCTACCTCTGCATTAGGCAAACTACGTCACCACTAAGTCCCGGCTAGTACCTCTAACTAATGTGTGAGTACATGCAGGGACTGAACCTGAGGAAAGTCAAAGGGTAAGACAAGAATATGACACAATGATCTTACCATTCATCACTGTTCTCTTTTTTTAAGTCTTGATTTATCATCCTCCTTCCCTTTTTCCTTCATCAGCTAGAGCTTCCTGTCTCAATGCTGTAATTTCTTAACTTGGTTTCATTAAAAGGGAGGTTTGATTCTAAATCCATTAAGTCTCTTAAGACGTTTAGCCACAAGGTGTGGAAAAGGGGCACTCTGTTTTGCCATGGAAGTAGTAGCACTGTGCACTGGTGTCTGATGCCATGCCATTTAAAACAACAATGGGCATGCCTCCATCCTCTTCTTTAGATCAGTGTCTTCCACTTTTTTGTGTTTTCTTTCTTTTTTATTTTAACTTAATTAATGTCTGAACCTGGTTCAACATCTTTAAAATGATACCAAGACAGAGCCAAATTCTATTCTGGTACATGACTGGCTGCTAGTAAATCGTGACATACTTAATTTTTACTTCATTAGGAGTTTACTAGACAAGCTGTTATTACCCATGATGCCATCGTGGGGCAACAAAAGCTTTTTATGAGAATAGCATACAGGAAAAGTTGTTCCTACACAAAAAACATTAACAGATATATTTATTGTATTACCATTCAACATATGGGAGGGAAAAATAAAGCCAACAATATATTTGCCAAATGGAAAAGGACCAAGTTGGTTAGAGGGGAAAAATTATTTTCAAACTTCTGACAAGATTTTACAATTAAGAAAGAAATCTGAAATTAAATTAAACAAAACAAAAAAACCCCCCACAATTGTGCTCTTTTTACCATCATTGTTTATTCTTCCTAATAGTCCTGTTTACTCCTTTTCTGCCTCTTTTGATCTGACTGGATTGAATTGCCACCCCTTTCTCTGGTTTTCATTGTAATCTCACACTTGGCCAAAGAACAGAGGAACTGAACAAAGCTGTTGATATGTAAATAACAGCTTTGAAGATAGAAGTACCAGATTGTTCCTAAAAAGAAAAAATGCAATTGCCTTTTTTTTGACCAGATTAAAAAAAATAAATCCTGATGTATAATTCAAATGGTGCCTGAAATTAAAGATTCCATTATCTCTGAAGAATAATCATTTCAGTCAAGACAGGTATTTCCAGAGCGCTGTGGAAATTGTATTAAGAGTGCAAAATGTTACATTCTAAATGTTGTTGACAAAATTGCTTATTTCAACCCTGTTTCAGTTTCCATGTATTTCATTACGAGTACCTTTTGATAGGACATTTTAAGAGATGGGATGTTTTTCCCCTACATAAAAACAACTGAAGGCCAGATTCTGATGCCTCAGCTCCCGCTAGGTGGTATCTGAATCACAGAGTCACAGATTTGGAAGGGTCACCTCTGGAGGTCACCTGGTCCAACCCCCTGCTCAAGAAGGGTCACCTAGAGCTGGTTGTCCAGGTCTGTGCCCAGATGTCTTTTTAATATCTCCAAGGATGGAGACTCCACAACCTCCCTGGGCACACTGTGCCAGTGCTCGGTCACCCTCACAGGGAAAAGATATTTCCTGATGTTCAGAGGGAACCTCCTGTGTTTTGTTTTGTGCCCATGCATGGGTCCTCTGGTCCCAAAGAGACTATCCCCCGGATCACAGAATTTCTGTTAGGTAGGCTCCAAAACTCACTGAAGTTAATAGCCAGTAACTTCTACACTTCTGGGCTTTGAATAACTAGAAGGATGAAATTATGTCCATTCTCCTGCAACTACAGTCTAGTCTAATGTGTATTACTAAGGCCACATGTCTGTATGAAATCTGTCCATGAAACAATTTACAGGGATGGCTGCTTTCACTTTTCAGTGAGATATCCTAATGCTTTAGTCCAAACATGCAGCTGGTGGTATGTAGATAATATGCATATTATGAGTTGCACTTGCACAAATGTCATAGAATGAGCCTTAATAATGAAAGGGGCTTAATGCAAAACAGCCTCAAAAGGGAGTAATTGCTGCTGATGCATGCTGGCTCCAGATTGTCCCCCAGAATACCCAGCTTGCCTGTGAAAGTTATCCCCTCAGATAGAGGAATATGTTTACAGGTAAGAAGGGACTATTTGCAATTATCTCATTGACACTGAACAAAGAGAATGGTTGTATTATGTCAACATCAAGGCTACTTCAGCTTAACGGTGTTGCCTTGATACTATGTGTTGGGGAGTATTCATGAAGCATAGCCACAGGGACCTAAATATGGTCCAAAGTCATGGCTGCCAACCCCTCCGCTCTGAAGGGGAGGGCATCACTTTTGGTAATAATGACTGCCTGAGCTCTTGGCATAAGGATTTACAATTTTCTGGATGTTAGGCAGGCTGGACTGTTGGCCATGACAGACAAATATGTGATGCATATGTATGGATCAGCTGCAGTAAGACTAGAGAGTCTTGTATGTACCAAAATTGGTTTAAGTACACAGCACATAGCACTTACCACTTTTAGACCACCCTAGTCTTCCTGCATAGACAAGGGACAAATGCAGGGCTCTCGAGAGCACCATGAAGAGCAGGACTGTTCCTCTTCCCACTGATGAACAGTGAGCCTTGGGTATCAAACCCAGCTGGGAATTTACCTGCATTACATTCCTTTTTTTCTGGGATTGCAAATATTCCCATACTCCTATGCCTGTGGTTCCAAGAGTAAAAATGAGCTCCTAGTTTCTTTTCTTAACTTGTCAGGCTCAAACTGGTAGCCAGGTACTCCCACACTACCCTATGCCCCTAACCATAACCATTTGTGTTTGATTTCTTGCCATCTCTCTCATTCAGTCTTTCTTTCTCTTGCTTATTAGTCTTTCTAATTCACATCTTTTTGTGAAAAACTGCAATCCTTGTCTTTCTGACCCTGTATCTTCTTCATCTACTTGTGCTAAAAGACCTCAAAGATATCTTATTTTCCTACTGAAAACAGCGTTGTGAAAAAAACCTTATATTGTTGCTTACCATGACAATGCTATAGTCTCATGTTGCTGATAGTCACTAAGAACAAGAAAAATCAGACTTTAAGCAATGTAGAGCTTGTCTTTTCTACATCTGTATCTTAGAAACAAATCTATTTAATCAGCCTATGTGCCAGATAAGAAAAGGTAATCCTGTGTCCCTATTAATTCTGAATCGGTGCCAACTTCATCAAGCAATATGAGCTATTTATTTTTATTTACCTTTTGTCTATCAGGCACCTTGACTGTTTATTACCTGTAATGCTCACCCATCATTTATCATCATGCAGCACTGTAACCCTTTGGAAAGCAGAAATCAACATCATTTTGCCAGTTTTCAGAATATGGACAGAATGAATAATAGATCAAACGGTCTCTATCAAAATGTCTTGAAGAAGAGGAAAATGGGGTTGTTTAGCAGAGGCCAGTACAGAATTTGTGAACTACCTGAACTTTGCCAAGGTCCTCCTGAGCTTCCCCACAGTTTTCTCCAAAAGGTGAAAATTTAACCGTTTCTGAACACTGGGAAGGAGTCTCTGACACACACTTGCACACACTAAGACACCTTACGTAGCTCTTAGACAACAGATGGCTGCAATAGTGGATGTACTCACTTCCACTCACTCACTACTGGGTACCAGGATTTACAACTAGGACACTTTATTCAGTTTAGGTAGTTCAAATAATTTCTGAATCATGTTCATTTTTATTCATAAGGAGAATCAATAGTGCTCTCCCAGAAGCCACCACGGGTTTTTTTCCTTCTTCTGCAAGAACTCAAGTGTTTTCCCTCTGGCATGTCTAGAGCAGGTCTCGTACTAGCACTGGCATCCAAGACAGTTGTGCTCCTTGCAGGCAGTGCGGAGATTTGCATTTCGCTGTGGCCTTCTTTGGCCCTCTCTGTCCATTCACTGAAGCAGCTCAGAAGGACCCTCCATCCCAATGCAGGGGACAAGCACAAAGTGGAAACTACCATATGCATATTCTGCAGGAGACTGTTTGGATCAGATCACATTACATTTTTGTCTGAAGCTGCTGCAAAACTAGGTGCTCAAGTGCCAGGCTGAATCAGTACCTGAAATAAATTCTCCATCTGAAGCAATTCAGCAACCCTCTAGTGGGGTGTTGGGTTTTCTCATCTTGTCCTTGTGCTATAAGAATGCCCTTGGCCACTACCAAGCAGTTTAGGAAGGAGCCAACCGCTTCTCAGTGTTCATTTGACTGAAACCAGAATTAAATGCTGTTCTTCTCATCTCACAACCCCCCTGTTGTGTCCAAGTCCAGGATAAGAATAAAGAGTCTGAAGTCTATGCTCTTCAGGGTAGATCACAGCAAAAAAAAATGAGAGGTTTAAGAAATTTCAACTTACTTTCTTCCAGTGTGAGTTGAGTTAAAAAAGGCTTAAATCTCTGGACTTTAAACTTATTCACTCCTATTTTATATATATATATATATTTAATGGCATATAACAGCAATAATCCCATTTAACTCTGAGTAGACCGGAAGATTAAAGCTTCTGCCAATCTACTGAGCAAACAGTCAGGCTGCAACATCATACACGCCCTCTGTATATTCCAAGGCAAACAGAACTCGTTTTTAATTAAAGCATAACTTGGACAAATAACTTATGGAGCCAGTTATTAGTCACACGTTAGGTTGCCCCCAGAAACTACACAAATTAACCTGAGAAAACAGTAGGTTAATTAAACAGAAACTATACAACCTTAGGCACAGACTGTTATTTTTCCTGTCTGTGGTGCATACACAAAAGAATCTCAATCCTGATGTGGCCTTCCATGCTATTATGAGATAACATTTACTACTACTATGAATATCATTTTACATATATTGATTTTGATTCATCCCAAAGCTATCTCTGTTGTGGAGGCTGGGGTCTGGATTATCATCAGATTAGCATCATCATCATGTTATCATGCACAGAGTATACAGTAATTTGTATTGAAGGATCTCAAAATACTTATAATGTATTCATCAGAAACCTGTAAATGTTTTTAACTGCTTATCTGCAACTGCACTTCTGTGAGATTTTTATCCTTGATTAGATGGATTTTCCAGTGTATCTATCATTCTTTAATCGAGAGAAAAACATGAGTGATTCTAAACATTATACTTGCGCTTTGAACTTAATCTTTCACAAGAAATCCTTACAAAAATGTGATTTCTTATTTATTTAATCTGATTCTAATAAGTGCAAAAAATGGGTGCAAGCCCACTAGTGCCACTTAACATTTGAAGAGAGCCTTTTGTGAACCTTGCTATTAAAATGGCCATGGTAGTAGGAAGCAACTATAATTTGGCTATGAATCATAGAGCTATTCACAGGCAGGCTCTTAGCAAAGACAAAGGCCCTGCTGTCCATTATAAACCCATGAATTGCCTTCAGATAAATGCAGCTTGTCCTTCGATGTAAAGCTACTCATCGCAATCCACCCAGCAGCCTCCATTGTTCACCCTAATGCAAATGCACTCTGTAACAGAGAAGCTGTCTAATTCATTACAGCAGAGACTATTTTTTTGTACTGAAAACTGTAAAGATCCCCAAAGCAAGCAGAAAGAGCTTTTCTTCTACACAAAATTTAACCTTCATTTGCAAATGGCAAAAACTCCTTTTTCTTTAAAAATAAGTAAATAATAATGACGTTCCTTTTGTGTGTGTTTAGCAGAAAGGTAAATCTCAAAGAGCTTTCCTCTATACCATCTTTAAAAAGAATGTCTTCTTTCTGGGTTTTATCTATCTACAGAGGTTTTGAACAAGAGGAGGCAATTTCTTTGGCTGCATTTATCTTCCTCCTGGCTCCTTTCAGTTAATATTTGTCTAATAGTTGTTAATTGCTACTAAAGATGCTGCATCAGGTAATACATTTAATTTACCTACTGAGCCTGAGACCACAGGATGGAACGTGTATCTATGGATATGCCACTGTAGAGTAGCAACAGTAGCTTTGGGCTACAGCTGCTAAAAATAACTTGCTCTGTGCTGCAACTCAAGTATGAGAGATTCAGACCATTCATAAGAACTGCAATTAAAAGCATCAAATGGGATGGAAATACCCTCCTCCATCACTCTGGCAATTCATTTTTGATGAGTATGTGCAGTGGTGGAGTTTTTCTCTTGCTTTGTTTTTCATGAAAGGCACAATATCTCTTTTTAGAGTTTAAACAGAAGTGGGCATAATTTTTATTCCAGATAGCAAGAAAGAAGAAAAGATAATTTTCAAGGCCAAACAATGTTAGACTGTTGGCATTTTTTCTTTAACAAGGCAATCAAAACAGTAGCCCTCATAATAAATAAAATTCTGTTAGCATTTATATATTTATATATGGCCTCCTGCATACATTTAATTAGCATATTTTCCTTCGCATAGTCTCTAGGGGCAAGGTTGATCTACTGTTACCCTTACTAAAGCATACATGCTTGACAAGTACCCCCACTGAAGCTGAAGAGATTGATCATGCAAGTAAACTTCCCATCAATTTGGCCTCATAATAAATGCTGCAAAGTGACAGTCAAATGAAGAGCTGAAACCCTGCCTGGCAATCTTTCCATAAAAATGGCCTTTAGGAAATCAAGCGCAGTCAAAAGCAGTAACTCATACGGTCCTGGAGCCGGGGACAGTGGCTCCGGACAAGCTGAATTGGTTGCAATTTGGTAGCCGAGGGTTTTCCTCAGCTTCCCTCTTTCTCAAAAAGCAGTCCCTGACGACACACAGTTAACACAGAGCTGGACCAGCCACTGACTTGCAGCAGCTTTGGCTACTGACTTTCCAAGGAGAGGTGAACAGAGGCTGGCTGGTTTTCCACCTTTCAAGGAGCACAGGCACCCATGTGTGAGAACAGGTTGTTCTCGTTACACAACAGCCAGGAGCACGCTGGGGAAGCTGCCGGCCAGGGATTGTGCTGGGGCTGCCGGGGAGCTTAGGCCCAGCGTCCCACGCAGAGGAAGGCAGAGCAGCCGTGCTGCCAGGCTGGCCGGTCACGAACCTCCCTGCAGGCCAGGCTATGGTTCTCTGCTCTGCCCTGGAAGGAAGCAGCTTAAATCAGCTCCATCCTCGCACAAATTATATGCCCCAGTGGTCAGTCTCTTTACCTTTTTACCTTTCTGGTATGGAGGACGATGGCTGAAATATAAATATGGGAAGGCCTGGCAGATCAATTACACTCTCACAAGCCCTCCAAAGCAAGCACCATGTACTTAAATTGGTGGAAGAAACCACCAGCTGGCTGGAAACACATCCTGTGTCCCATGCTACCACCTGGAACACTATCCTGGGCCTTGAAAAGCAAGTTCTGTGGTTGCATGGCACCCCAGAAGGAATTGAGTCAGGCAATGGGACTCGTTTCCAAAACAACCTCATAGACACCTGGACCAAAGAGCCACCTGGGCATCGAGTGGGTGTATCACATCCCCTACCATGCACCAGCCTCCAGGAAAAATCGAACGATACAATGGACTGCTAAAGGCTACACTGAGAGCAATGGGTGCTGGGACCTTCAAACATTTGGGGACACATTTAGCAAAGGCCACCTGGTTAGTTAACGCTAGGGGGTCTGCCCATCGAGCTGGCCCTGCCCAATCAAAACTTCCACGCACTGCAGAAGGGGATAAAGTCCCCGTAGTGCACATGAAGAATACGTTGGGGAAGACAGTCTGGGTTATCGCTGCTTCACGCAAAGGCAAACCCATCCATGGGGTTGCTTTTGCTCAAGGACCTGGGCGCACTTGGTGGGTGATGCAGAAGGATGGAGAAGTCTGATGTGTACCTTAAGGGGATCTGATTTTGGGTGAGAAAAGCCAATGACTTAAATTGTATTATGTTAATTGCTGCATAATACTGCATCACTGCTATGATTGCTATATGCCATAACAACAGTATTACAGTAAGAATCACCCAGACTAATGAAGAATGAACTTTGATGAAACTGAACAAGGTTCAGAGGTGATGAAACCAGAACAGGCTTCAGGAACAAGTGCCCAGAAACTTCCTCGAGATTGACATCTTCAATGTGCAGACCATGAGCATGGACCACACCAGATACATCAGCTGTTGCAGCATGCAACAGTCCAACACCATGCACCATCTCCCCTGCCCTGAGAGACTGTTATGACAGATGGAACCCAAAAGTTACGGACTAAATGAACTCAATGGACATTTTAGAGGGATGGCCCATAGACTAAGGCCCATATCTGTGTGTTCATATCAAAGGACAGGAAAAGTGGTGGCGATTAATTGGAATGCATTGGGAAG
The DNA here is from genome assembly GCF_011004875.1 of Balearica regulorum gibbericeps. Lineage (NCBI taxonomy): Eukaryota > Metazoa > Chordata > Aves > Gruiformes > Gruidae > Balearica > Balearica regulorum. The sequence goes on from NC_046185.1 coordinate 35,687,529, forward strand.
TACAGGACTTGGCCATGATGTAGATGGTATGGAAGTAGGGATGGATACTGTCCTGGGTTTTGGCTGAGACAGAGTTAATTTTCCTTCTAGTAGCTGGTATAGTGCTGTGTTTTGGATTTAGGATGAGAATAATGTTGATAACACACTGATGTTTTTAGTGGTTGCTAGGTAGTTGTAGTGTCTACACTAAGTCAAGGACTTTTCACCATCTCACACCATGTCAGGTGCACAGGAAGCTGGGAGAGCACAGCCAGGACAGCTGACCCAGACTGGCCAAAGGGATATTCCCCACCATATAACGTCATGTTCAGTATATAACTGGCAAGCTAGCCGGGAGGCAGGATCACTGCTTGGACACAGACTGGGCATCAGGGTTTTTCTTCCATGTGTGGTAAGCAATTGCATTTGTGCATCACTTGCTATGTATCTATAAAAATATATTATTATCATCATCTTCCTTTGTTATACTGTTAAACTATCTTTATCTAAACCCACGAAGGATTTTTTTCCATTCTCCTGCCCATCCCCTTGCGGAGAGGAGGGGTGAGCAAATGGCTGTGTGGTGCTTAGTTACCTGCTGGGGTTAAACCAGGACAGATGGTTTGGCCTTTCTCTGCCTCTCACGGAGGGGACAGAGCACCTGGATGGGGGCGACGGCTGTTGCTCTGTTGTTTTCTTTCTCAGGATATTCACTTTATAAAGGGGGAAGGGATCTTTGCTTTATATTAAGCAGCAGCAGCACAGACACAGGCTCAGCTGTCTCATTAAAACCAATGGTCTACACAAGGACTAACAGTGCCAATAAAAAAACAATTGTTTTTTCTTTCTTCCAGTTAGAACAAACTGAACAGTATCTCTTTTTTTCCTCATTTTGTTCTGCCAAAGTAAAACAAAACAATTTTCTTATCAAACTGTTTTTGCATCAGAACATCTCTTTAATCTGCAACAAAATGTTTCATCTTGTGGTAGATGCACCAGAAACAAAAGGGAATGAAGGCCCGGCTGCACCTACATCGGCTGCCTCCTTTCCCCAGAGCAGCCCGTGATGGGGACACTCCTGGGACCTGAACTCAAGTCCCAGTTCTGCCTGAAGGGCTTTGAATGTGCATCTCCTGCAAAATGAGCTAGCCACTGTGCTATGCCATTCTCTCACTCTTGACAGCTGATGTTTTAGTATTTATAAAAATGTGTTTCAAAGCTGTAAATATCGAGGAAACACATACTGGGATTTTTTTTACCCTGATGGTTAAGGCACTCTGTTGAGGTGAGAGAATTATAGTTCAAATCAATGCAGGCAGCACTGAACGTAGCTCCCATGTTTTGCTTGACAACATTAATCACTGGACACTGAAAAAGCAGAAGGGACATTATCTATTCTTCTGTCAAGATATGTCTCTTCTTCAACAACCAAAATATGTTTGCAGCTGAAAGTACTTGGCAAATTTGATCCAAGTCCATGTAGATTTTGAGCTGTATGAAACCATGTTTTGGCAAATTTTCTATTATTTGTACTACTTGTAAATTTAAATCCCATTTTGCTATGCTGTTGTGCAAGAACAATAATTTACAAGGAGTCATTCAAAACTAGGCAGTATACTTACTCATATTTTTGTGAAAACTGAACACATTTTGCATATGAAATATTTCCTGTGTTAAATTTAGTCTCACAGTGCTGTTTTCTACCTAAGTTTCTCCATACTAATCAGTACCCAGCATATTCAGCGTATTCAGACAGGATGATAGTGGTTTAGTACAACTACTAAATTATTCATGTGAAAACATATGTTGTACTAACACTGCCAAAGTGTTTATAAGCAATATGTCTGGAAAAAAAATAAAAAGAGGAGTGAAAAGAATGATCCACAATTAAAAACATCTTGTAAAATTATCATTAATAAATTTGGCACAAGATGTAGTAGTGTGCTAATGAAAATTGCTGATTACACTAAAATAGGAGGTAATGTCCATTAGGTAAGAATCAAAGAATCAAGAATCACATTGGAGGAAAGAACTGAGTGTTGTAAAAAAAACAGGGATTGGACAAAAGGCAATATGGCAAAGCTGAAGCTTATGTTCACAGGTTGTCTATATGGCCAAATAAAATAAGGGGCAGGTAGAAGAGCCTATGAGTTATACAGGCAAGAAAGAGTGGGCAGAAGCAGTTGACACTAAGCAATGAAGTGACACATCTAAGCTTGCATCCTAAGCCAGGGGAAACACCAAGAACATAGACCTATGCAGCATCAGGCCAGTACACTAGGATCTCAACGTGGCCCCTTCTCTGGTGATCACATTGGTGCTACAGGACAGACTCTTGTAGATGACACCATGCAGTCATGAGTTTCCTGCTCAGGAACTGTTCTTAGACAGGCGTATCTTACATTAACTTCAAGAGCAAAAACACTGCAAGGGTCACCTCTTCTTCGTAGCTATCATGTAGTCACAGGTCATTCCTCAGAATATTTTGTTTCATTTCTAAACTCTCTGAACCATCTTTTTCAAGAACTTTTAAGGTCAGCGGAGAGCAACACGTGCAGCATGCAGATTTAGTGGGCAGATTAGCTAAGTGGCCTCAGAAAGGGAACAAAGTGTGCTGCACTTTCAATCAGCATCTTTTTAAATCTCTGTTAACTAACATTGAGATATTTGCTTTGACATGAGAGTTTGCTGCAAGAGTTTCCATGGTAGTTCTTGGCCTCTCGACTGGGAACAACTTCAGCTAGTCCCAGCAGGCGGGATGGGTTAAAGGCTATCTTTCCCCCAACTCCAGTGGCACTGTATTAAAGAGGGACATTTAATATAGAAATTCCCTCCATGTGTTTAAGTGACACTACAGGGAAAGCCCGGCGGTTTATGTATTTTTCAGCTCTCCAGACTATTTGCTGCACAGAAGCCGGGAACAGCTGTGGTACAGATGTGGATGGGTGCTGAGCACCCTTGGCAGGCTGCGACTCACAGGGAGTCCCGTGGTGCTGAGGGCAAGGGGTGCAAATGTTCCTGTTGGTAAATCTACCCCCAAATTGGATGCTGCTAAGATTAAAGATAGGAGATGCAGGATGGTGTTTCTCCCAGATTATCACGAGCTCTGTCTGCAGCTGGAGCGCAGCTCTCACCACAGCAGCTGGCTGCCAGCTCCAGCTGTGGGCTTGCAGCCCATTCTCCACAGGCCTCCCAGGACGCAGCAAAAACACTGCTTTTGGACAGCCTTCTGCTACAGACAGCAGGAAGGCGTCAGGCCATGCGAGCAAAATCCTTTCTTCTAACCACTGACTGCCAGTTGCTCCTACAACAAAAACTCTTGTCCACCTTTCTAACCATCTGAACTGCATTTACTAGTATTGTTCCCTGAAACACCTCTACAGTACAGCTATATACAAATAACATCTGGTCACTGGTTTGTGCAACTAATCTGATTATATTTTACACGTATTTGCAGCACTGCAGTGTTTTACTGTCCTGTAAATGGGAAGAATTGCAAATACATAAACAACATGCTTATAAATATTATGCAGATAATAGTAGTACAATGTAAACATTGCATCTATTTTACAAAGTATTATATATGTTAGATATTATGTGTCAGTATATTATGTATGTTAGATATGATATTGTATACACATGTAAAGATGCATACACCTGTGTACATCTATACAAGATGATTATGGAAAGACTATGAATTCTTGTTTGCTGTAATAATGAAGCAAGCAAACACTCCCTTTAATTACATCTATGATGCAGAGTGGCACAGAAAATGAGGATCCTCCTTAATAAGTCTGTAAATGTTAATGATATGAACCATCTCTGCACCATTGAGTGGTTTTATAGCAGCGTGTCACCATGACATATAACACCTCCAAATTTCTATCAGCATATTTCATACTGAACTGGCCTATATGTCCATCAGTTTCTAGTGTGTAGCACTTGCTCTTTCTTTTTTATTCTACTGTTCTGAACTGAGTGAAAGAAACTCAGAACAAAAGGCCAGGGTCAAACTTGCACAAATACTGAGCGTGTGCTGCAAAGAGCATTTCCATTTTGCTGTCATCAAGGTTGCTGTCAGTTAGCACAAAAGCACACTGCAGGATACTTATAACACCCAGCCCAAGCAGGCTTTACGCCTGCAACCTTACAGCTCTGACGGGTTCAAACTGCAGTTTTGTGTGATGGGACGTTCCTCTTCGTGGGGTTATTTGTGCCTGCCACCTTTTGGGTAGATACTGAGAAGTGTCACTCAGTAGAGGAAGAGGCAGGAATTCACACCAGACCGCCCTCGAAGCAAAATCTGTCCCAACACATTTATCAGTTTGAGCAGAACCACAGTACTGTCAAACAGGAGACAATAACTGCTGCGAGGCTAATGAACCATGCCACGTGGCTACAACTGCAAGAGAAACAAGCAGTCCCCGCTTGGCTCCTCCATCATCCCATGGGGCTACCCGGTGCTGGTCCCCGGGGCACGTGCCGTTCACCCTGCCAGTCCCTAGGGAAGGCACCCGGGATCCCCAGGGGTGCACGCGGGGGAGCACCCGCCTGGCTCCCCAGGGCCGCAGAGGTGTTTGGGGTTCTGGGGGAAAGGCGATGCAGGGCAGGCCAAAACTGGGACTATAAAAGCAAAGGGAGAGGTTTCCAAACTCTTACCTTTCTCTGAGATTTTTCTTTCCGATCTCTTTAACTCTACTGGGAGTGGATGAGCTGTGATTTGCTTGTGACCTTCACAGGCTGTCTTGAATAATGTATTTATCTGAGAGATAATCAAATATGGCAGCCAACAGGACTCTCTGGCTCCCTAACAACTTGCTCCGGTTTCTTTTTCATTCATGAGGTAAATAGTTTATTTGGGTTCTTTTCTTGAAACAAAGGTAATTTTTTTCCTGTTATTCATCTCCAGACATGAGCTACCACATATTAAATAAATACTGAGTCTTAAAGTCTTCTCTGAGACAAGTCTCTTATAGGCTTCTATATGAGCTTTGTATAACTCCCACAAAATTATTAATGTACTCGGAGATTGAGTTTTATCTCTGTTCCTAGCCCTCCTATTTAATTTAACTACTTACATAAAATGAAAATGAAACTTGCAATGATCTTCAACTGAAAGTATGAAACCTTACCATCATGCCAAGATAGCTGTCTATATAGAGCTGAAGCAATAGGAGGAAATAGGAAAATAAACAAGTCCAACACACACTTGAAGGATGAGTATACCTAGAGAAAGGGATGCGAGGAAAAGCAGCATCATTTTTCAGGAAGTTATGCATTAAGGAGAGCTACTACAGACAAAATGAGTTGCTCTGGTTGTTTTTATTCCTGGTTGGAAAGAAACAAGAACATTTCTAGTTTTGAGATGTACCACCATTTCCTACCAGGACTGTTTTTACTAATATCTTTAAAATACAAATAATTCTTGTGTCTTTTTTGAGAAATATTTTGGTTTAGTTTTGCTTTACTCTCCTTTGTGGTTCCAAGACAATAAAGAAATAGGACAATGGATTTAGTTAACTTAGCATGTATGATGTTCTCCATCAATAAAAGACAGACACCAGGAATAACATCATAGTCTAGTCATTAATCACATTTCTTTTAATCCTTTTTATTTTACCATTTATTTATTGTCTTCTTAGATTTTTGCAGAAGTTTACGACAGAAATATGATTTTCCTTCTACCTGCTAATTTCAAGCTGACAGACTCACTACAGCTACTGTAACAACAGTTGTGTTTAATTAAAACATTCCAGTCAGCTGGGGGAGATGGGACAGAAATTATTGGGTAAAGTTTCCACATAGCATCTCCCCAGTGGAGATAAGTGCTAATAACGACGAGAACTTCAATTCCCTGATCTAATCCCCTCTTCCTGTGGTTGTTTATCACTAACAAGGAACTCAAAACCCAAGACAATCAGTTGTCTGGGAAAACACCTGGACAGCATCGAGCTGAGGATGTGCCAAAGGAAGAAGAGGATTTGGACTCTTTTCTACCAGCTACTCTGGGCTGCTGATGTGGTCAGCCGGCGCTTGGGAGGAGCAGCTGTGTTACAGTGTCCTCTGGGGTGCAGAAAATTGTCTATTCCTGAAGATGGTAAACCTGGGGCTTCTGGGGGATATAAATAAAAATCTGGCCCACATCTCTTTATATTACATTCAATTGCGTTAACCTTTTTGTTGCTGTGTTGTATTGCATTCCAAAACTATATATTAACACTGGTTAAATTGTTGCTGGATCACATCTGGCACTGTATTGGAAAATTGTTCAGCTCGTACTATTCACAGCTTTACGAAAATTGAAATTGATTTAACATACATACATATCTAGCTGTGTGTATGTATGCAGGTTTATATATAAACATGATCTCTAACTATCCTGTTTAAAGAAATAAAAAGTTATATGTGTGCGTAAGCATGCACTTGAACATATTTATGGTTTTATATGTAACACAGTATATAATGTGTTCACAAATACAAATGAAAGATATAACTATTTCAAAAAGTCAGTACTTGCACCAGATTTTGCCTGTCACTGACAATTTCCATTTTGCTTTGTAACTGAGCAGTGAAGAATGGTCACAGCACTGGGTGAAAAAACCACATCTTCTTTCAAATGATTTTAATCTGAGAAAGTATCTAATATTGCTTTGGGGGGATGGGAAGGCTGAGAGGAGGACCAGCATGAATAGAATGTTTAGAATATGAGTAACAGGGAAGACTGAGGGAAAGACGCTATGAACATAACCCCCCCCCCCTTTCTCGGGAGCTCTGGTATCTCTCTGTAAGATGTGTGGCTCACTGAATCCATGGGACTGAGAGAGCCAGAGATAACCCCCTGAAAATAAAGAGAAAAGAAAATATGATGAAAAAGGCTTTGACAAAAAAATAAATAAAAAATCTGTCCCCCAAAATATCACAGGCCTAAACAGTTCCATGTGTAAATATCATATGTGTACTATTTGTCCAAGATTATTTGAGTTTTGATGAAGGATTTCATCCTTAGGCTTTTCTGTTCATATCCCTGAAAGCTCAGTCACCATGTGTTTGTTATTAGATAGAACTTGGTACAGATTCAAGCATGTCTTCCTGGAGATAAAAACACCTTATGTAAACTTTTCAAATAAGGGTGAAGCGAGCACCTTTACTTGTGATGAAAGCAAGCCTTATTTAGTTGTGGACTATTTCAAAGATAAGATAGAACAAGATTTAATGAATGAACACAGGATACTTTTTTTCTTCCCAAATCTGTAATTTCGGGGCTCTGTTTTGTCTTTGAACACAACACATGATTAATCTCAGTGTAGGATTTACAAAATCCGCTTTTAGCCACAGAATATACTCAAAAAAGAGGAAGTAAAATGTGGCTTGTGCTATACTTAGCAGCTCTGGCAATTAATCAACTTTATTCATTGATTTAGTCAAGTGAAATAGTTTGCTAGATATGTATAGGAATTGTTACTGCAGTTTTGAATACTAATACATATCCAGCCAAATGGGCTTTACAATAAAGAGGCCAGTGTGATTTATCTGTAATCCCTTTAGTTGCTTTTTTATTTGTTCTTTCAGATTGCAGAGACTAAAGAATATGATACTTACCCAAACCCTTGGATTATTTCCATGCAGAAGGTTTGACCTTAATGCTCTGTCTATGTGTGTAATAAAATCAGATGGGTTCGAATGATCCTGGTGCAGTAATGCATTCTTGATACTGTCTACTTATTTGAAGCATGCAAGTGTGGTAACTTATGCCCACTCTTTCTCTGCACATGAACAGGCTCATGTTAGCCTTTAATAAAGGATGACATTATAGCAAGTCCTGTTTATCCTGGGAGCATGATCAGCAGGGGAGCGAATTGGTCAAGCTCCCCTTCATTGCTCTCAGGGTGTCTTAGCTGTGCTTTTATTTCAGCATCTGCCTCCAGATGTATTTCAATTAAAATTAAATGAGGAAGGGACCTTAGAATCCCACATCGTATATTCTTCACCAAGGAAGAACCTAAATTTCCATATCCCATTGGGAACAGTCTCCAGCCCAATTCAGTCCCTAAATGAGCCTTTGTCTGCTCAGACCCCAACCCCACTGGCCTCTCTGTTCTCATGCCATCATTTTGACATTTAAGAGCCCTGAGCCGTAAACCTCAGGAGGAGATCTCTGATGAGACCACACTGTGGAAATATGCACTCCCGATTGCTACTGACATTCCTCTCTTTGGTGGGTGTGTGTAAGGGACCAACTGAGAACCCTGGGCTCTAAAATTTATTTCATGCAGAACAAAGTCTGAGCTTTTACAGGAGGAGACAGAACAAAAAGTAGATGTTTGGAAATAACATTGGAGGAACACCATTTTATTTTGTATAACATTAAGGATGAGGATATGAATGAAAATATTTTATGAATGTGAATATGCACTGATGGGATGCCCTAATACGATATTTGACTTTAAAACATTTTTTTTTTTAGCAGAAGCAAGCAATGACCCTCAAGTTTGAAGCAATTTGAACCCTAGGAAAGACAGATATAACCTCTCAATGTCTTCTGCAGCAGCATATACTGAAAACGCTATTCTACATTTCAGAGTACTCTTTTCACCAGTGGCGTTTAAATTATTTCACAATGCATGGCAGCTCCACTGCTCATGTTTCACTGACAATATGTGGGATGAAAAGATGAAATGGTTTCCTGAAAGTCACTTCAGGTGGGCAGTGGTCCAGATCTTATTCAAGTGCCTTACTGTGTCTCCCGTGCTTGTGAGATTAAGATAATATTGACTATCATTGCCTCCTGCTACATTCTGCTGTTCTGCTGGTCATCCTGTAACCTCATGGGCAAAGGTACACTGAAAAATAAATGAAATGCTTAGGATCAGCTGGCCACAAGGCTGATTGATTAGCAAGTACTTCTGCCTAAGAATGAAATGAATGGCTGTCTCACAGTACACGCAGACTGATCTAGCAGATTAACAGTTACTCAAACTTACTTCTGATGTCAAAACACTCGGAACAAGTCCAGATTCAAGAGCTAGTCAAGGGCATCACTAATATCAGCTGCAAGATGAAGACTGTCAGTGTGTTCTCGAACACTGGAAAAAAAATATCTAGCAGGAAAAATCAGAAATAATGCTTAACTTTGGGTCAGGTCTTAAGTGTACCTGAGCAATTCCACCCTGATCTTTGCAGAAACATAAGTACCAGAGGTCTTTTGTTCAAATTTGAAACCCTAATCCATTTTTTCCCCTTCCAAATTAAAAGGAGCTTTCAAGAGTACTAATTAGCTAGAACCAAGAAACGCTGCACTTTGAACTCTACTGCTGAAAAATTCTAAGTCAAATCTAAGCATTTTTATTCTTACCCTTATTCATTTTATTGTATTGGGGCTTGTGCTTTTTTGAATTATATAATTATACATAGCAATCCTGCACATAGCACAGTTCTCTTCTTCACACCTCTTGGACTAACATTAATATATGCTTGTAAAGCGTTACTAATTAGGGACCTGGATCCTGACTATGCATGCTAAGGGCATAAGATTTCCTTTTAGATTCTATGTCCCAGATTACCATTCTTTTTGCACTAGCTAAAACAAACACTTTTCAAGGTTATCCACTGAAACAAAAAAAAAAATTTGTTGTAAAAACCAAAATTAGTAAGATACACAGCAGGAAGTACAGCATCAGCCAGAAAATCATCTTTGCTTATTATCAGACAAAAATATTCAGTGACCTGTAAGCCACACTTGCTTAGGTAGACAGAAGAAAAGACGAAGATGGTTTCCATAAGAACACAGAAACTGGTGAAATTAAGCAGTTTATTCAATACTTTTTTACTCTCTGAAAGCTACTATTCTTGCATGTGATTAAACGTGGAACAGCTGCAGCCTATGCCACTACAAACCTAAACAAAATTGGCAGAGGTCATTTAAAATAATCTGTAGAAATATTATGAAGTATTACTATTTCAGTAGTACTAGCCATTGGTTTAAAGGAATACCCTGTTACATTGTATTATCTCGGGCTTAATGTTGTTTTAGTTAAACTCTGGGCCGCTCCTGCAGTTGCTCATTTCTCATGAAGCTCAATAGCAAATGCACCATTTTAAATAATTCAGAAGTGATCACTTCACTTCCTCCACTGCAGCGGTTTGGTTGTTGGGTTGGGGTTTTTTTAATATTACATAATGTTACTGGACAAGGTCACAGGGATCAAAACTAGCCTCAGTAATTTCCCTCAGAAATTGTCCTGGTGTGTGCCAAAGGACTACGAGACAAATATGCAATTCCCTTCCACAAGCAGATACCCTGAGGAAACGTCACCTTGCTCTTTTCTGAGTGAGGGCAACACATACTGGACCAGAGACGGGCTTCCAGCTTTGCCGTAGGGTATTTAGTCCCCTCTGGCCAATGCTTGTGATGGTCTGCTATACGAGCTAGTGTTTCCCTACACAAATCTAAGCTAGATAACTGATTAAAGTATTTAGGTCATATAATTTAATGAGTTACTAAATATTACCCAAGCCCCAGGCCCAGGAAGAGGAGGCAGCTACTTCTGAATTGAGCTGAGAAAATATTTTGCTATCTGAAGACAGATCAGAGAGTCTCATGTAAGGCAAAAATAAGATGGTTCCAGGATATTGTGAAACAATTTATCAAAACAAATCAGAGCACTGTTAGGAGCTTTAGAAATCCACCCAAAACACTGAATAATAAATGAGTACATTTATAAAAACTTTAAATCAGTGTAGCATTTAACATATGTGATCTGTGAAAAGGAGAGAGACTTATCACATCTCTTTTACTCCAGGCGACTTTCAGGGCCCATGGATACTGCTGTCTGGAGAAATGCAGTTATCTAGTATACACTGCTAATGTTATTTATAACATTCTTTTTCCAAATGCTCAAAGAAACAAGGTAATTCCAGATATTCCAGTATGTTAGTATTCAAGCATCCTAAATCAAATTAATCTGTTCTATAACTTCTCTGACTTCTCAGGGTTGCATCAGAGAATAAAATGGTCCACTGTAGCATATGAAATCTTTTACAATTTGACGGTAGCCATCCTTCTTAAAAATTCTCCTAAAGCATCTACATCAAATTCAAGAGGTGAAATTGTCCTAGAACAGAACTTCAGACTATAAAAATAAATCTACAACCTAATTATTTTGGGGAACAACTGGCAATTAGGAAATATTAAATTCAAGGACACAGTCAGGTATTTTATGACTTTGCTAAAAGTCAGAGGTGTGATTTACTTTTTCTGTTTGATTAGGTCATCAGATAAATAGCATAATTAGGAATAATAATAAAACCCTTGAAGTTCAGTAGAGACACCAGCCACCTTTCTCTCACCACAAAGAGGAACCATATGTGCCTTTGAGCAACCCATAACAGAAAATATGTTTCAGGTACCATATGCTATCTTTCCTCTTCGGATCTCATTGTAGCACCCGTACCCCCTCAAAACTTTTTTTCACCAATTGCTTCTTTGCTTAGTCATACTCACATTTTTAGTTGTGAATTTGCATTTTGGACATAATTTTTTTTTTGTGAGACATGACAGGGTCATAAAATCAATTCCAATAAGCTGTGCAAAATTAACCGATGAAATGGTGTGTTAGGTTTGTTTTCACCACCATCATCATTAAGTACAAGGCTGGCTCATTACAGGGAGACAATGTTTAATCATCCTCCAAATTTTGCAGATGGATTTACGTCTGTGCATATCCTCTTCTGTGATGCTCAATAGCCAGGCACAGTCTGTTCCAACCGTCTATAAACAGGACCCAGTTCAACAGGCTGCTCCTGTGTAGCAAAGCATTTCAACATGTGTTTGTGCCTCGTTGGTTTCAGAGGAGTTAAAGCCCATACTTAAAGCTATAATAAACCCAGACTAAGGCCACGTGCTAACGGAGACTGGCCTTGTGCATGTGCATCGATGCTTTTGTGAGCTGGAGTTCACCACGAGCTACAGAGGGCTATACCGAGATGCAGCAATCCTGACAACTGCATCTTGATTAGCCAGTGCTGCTACTGCAAATGAAAGGGTGGGAAGAACAAAAAACCAGAAGAATCCCCCGAGTATCAAAAAGCAGGAACGAACAGTGAATAGCCATTTTCTTCACAAGATTAGAAGACATTCTAAGAAGAATTAAAAATATATATCAGCCGATGCTTACCATTTCCTTGTCACATTCCTGGCAACAACTTGGGGTTAAATTATGCTTAAGGGAATTTTATTTTGGTCTAATTTCTCAGCACAATTATTTCCCTCCCAAAGGGATGACACGTGGGGGAGGCACTGCAGAGCTTTGAGGTTCCTTTCCTCAAACAAGACAAATGAGCAACGACACCCAGGATTTTGCCAGTGGGACTCCGTTCCAGCCTTACCCTTCAGCTTCTTGGCTGAAAAAATCGTGAAAAGCATAGCCTGGCTTCTCACAAAGAGGAGCCCCAGTGATGCTACATCTAGCACTGAAGCTAGTTTTCTAAGTTTTCACTTACTGGTACCAGATTTAAATGGTAACTTTAGGAAAACATACACGTCTCATTGGACAAAATTGTTGGCTAGTGTAGTTCTACTATTGCTGTTGGAGGTATACAGAGCATGGGGTTAGTTTTCTTTATTTGTCTATATTATTTATTAAAAAAATCTCTTTTTCTTTAAATAATCCTGAAGGAGCATCAAGATTAAGAAGCCTATTTCCTCTCTATCGTTGTGTGCTTAGCATTGGTCGCACAGCTATGAAGAAGAGCACAGCAGCTGCTTGATGTCATGGCAGAAAGAGGACATACGGTGTACAGTCGGTTGCCACTGGCTAGAAGGAAGCAACCAGAAAACCACAACAATGAGGCAAGAGACTCAGGTTCAGTCTGAGTCCTCAATGGGCCTGTCGCTTTTCAGGTCAGTGAGGTCTAGGCAGTGCTCATATGACATTTGGGCCACGCATCATACAATTGATTGCTCATATGCTTTATACTGACAAAGCTGTTTACTGAAAGTTAATGCTTTCTTAAAAAAAAATAAAATTAAGATAAGCCATCTGGTAGGTTCAGAAATAAGAGAGGATAACAGGTGAGATAAGAACAGTGAATGATGATGGGGGAAAAAAGAAATTGGGAAATACAGCAACTAAAGGTAGATGTCCTCTTTCTGAGAACTCACGCAATACCTGATCCAGGACCCACCGTGAAGAACAATGACTCAGATGAAGTACTGGAAGGCCCTTTTACTGGGTATTCACCAAGAAATAAAGCCTGATCCATTTTTTTACCCAGAAACAAGGGTTGTTTCAGAAACTGGGCTACAATGTTGTTGGAGCTCACTGGAAACCGGGGATGTAGAATGGGCTGTCACTGGTGGCAGTAAACAAAACAAGTATGGGCAGGTGTGGATCAAAGATTAAAACGTTTTCCTAAATGAAAAATATAGGAAAACCATCAACAGAGGACAGCAAATAAATGATACACTATTATTTGTACCCTCTGAGGGTGGCCGATATTGGAACATCCCAATATAAACACAGAAATCCTAGACGAATGACAGTAAGATGATCCAGGTGACCCTGAAACTGGTACTGTTAATGAGACTTTTTGCTCTCTAACCTTGCATAAACTTAGCAACAGAGGCAAAGCACCTTTGTCCTCAAGAAAGAAAGTTGTTAGGCTTCATTTTCTCTGGCTTTCTTTTAATATAATCTACCATGTATTAAAAAAAGGAAACTTTAATTGGACTATTTTTTAACACTCTCAAGTAACATGCTTTGGGGGCTTTTTCTACAAGGATAAAATGAAAAGAAATTATTCAAGCTTTCTCCAGCTGAGCAATCTTCTAACAGCTTGCTGTCTCATCTCTTTCTCTGTATTCTTTAGGAAGGAACTAGATACATTTAATTCACGTTATAAAACTTAGCAGGGCCAGCACCTTTTCTTATTCTGCATTTAAGAGACTTGCAGATTCACAGTCATGCTCTAAATACAAATCATCCAATACATAAATAATGATGCATTATTATTTTATTATCATTAATAAATAATAGCAACAACAAGAAATTTTGACTGAGTCAGAACTCCACAGTTCAAGACTGGAGTTACTCTTCTATGGGAAGAGAACCAATAATGATGGGATGATATGGACCAGAGTATGAGAGGCACCCATTTCATATCGGTAAGCCCATTTTTCCCAGGAGAGTGATGCAGTACAGGAAGTGACTTGATGCAGGAAAGCCACAGTGAGTATACCTGTGCTGTAGGTTTGCTCTTGTGGACATGCAGAAAAAGCATGACTGCAAGTTATATGGAAATAAACACACTGTTCTACTCCCTCTCCCTCTCTTCCCAGGGAAAAGATGGTCTTTTAAATAGATTTGAAAGCAGGACTTTTTCATGCTGAGGGAAAATTCACAACAGTCAGAGACTAGTTAATAATGTGGGCATCTGAGAGAAAGGTCTTGTTATTCAGCTACAAATTAAAGTAGGGGATGGGCAACTTCCATCTGGCTGTGAGTAAATAACAAAAAATTTACTGGCCACAGCACAAGCTAGGAGCTGAAAAGAGGATTAATGTGATGTTTTCCAGTGAGACAGCTTTTTTCCCCAAGCTCTAGAAAAGCTACATTAAGAGTAATCTAAGCTTTTATTTCAAACAATGCCAGGAGAAGGTTTCACAGCCAAGAATCCATTTCTTCTAGAGTGTGCCGAAGGAGCTCGCATCGCTTCCCCACACGGCACTCTCTACTGCTTTGCAAAACAAGTACCAGGTTATCAGATAGGGACAATAACCGGAGTTATTTCTGAACAACCACTATATTTAATCATAAGATTTGGAGGCGTAGCTACTGTTGTATCAGGGTAAGAGAGCGCTGCCAACTCTATGACTACTCCAGTTGGCAGCGGCACTGTTCAGGGGCGGCACAGGTAGAACTTGCTGTACTTCATGCACTGAGGTGCTGCCAGCTTTTGCATCCAAACCCGAAGTGTTGGGTGCTGCCTAGGACTTAGAGGGTGATGGTCAGAGGTCAGATGCAGCAGCACGAGAGTGTGCCAAGGCCAAATACCAGGTGTTTCAAGACAAAAGCCTCTCATTCAACTCCCATGCAATTTTGCTTTGCAAAAAGCTATCCTGCAGGCTTTGTTCGGACAGCTCAGCTTTCATCTAAGGTGCTTCTTTATCAGCAGTGTTAACAGCAACATATGGGATAGTCAATGAGACTGCCAGTGAAAGTCAGGCTTCCACCTCAGTCCTCCCCCAGCATTGAATGGTTCACATGGACAGCATCCAATGTGAAATAACCATTGAGAAAAAGAATCTGTTTTCCACTGGGCAGATGTCGCCTCCCCCAAATCCACTCATTTGGTTCAATTCAACAGACAAAATGACCTCTGAGACTCCTGTTTCTTATTCCAAAAGTCCACTGCATGATGATGTTAGAGCTGCCAGCCCTGATGTGTGCCATGTATACGGGACTCCAAATATATACAAATATCTATATATACAGGACTTCCTAGGCATAGTGAAGTGCTTAAGAATGAACAGAAAGAGAAAGAGCTTAAAAGAACATGATCAGGGAAGTCTGAGCTCTTGGAGTTTTGAACTGAATTCCAAACTCTCTGAGTCAGGATACGTTGGTGCAGGACCATAGTTTGCTGACAAGTACAGACAATGTACATGCACAGAATTAATTTGTTTCCTGCATTCAGAGAGCTTTTTTAATAAAAAGAAATAAAACAGAACACACTGGGGAGCTTAGGGGACGCTTAGAGGCATTTCAGACATCATGTTTGGATTATCATCTTTGCCTAAGTTTATACCAAAAAATCAAAATGAGTACAACCCATCAGAGTAATAGAGAAAGTCGATGTAGGAAGGAAAAAGGGAAGTAGAGAAATACCTTTAAAGTTAAATTGATTCTAAGCTTGTACGCTAATTTTGGACATTATCCACATAATAAGCACAGGTTGAATGCAACGTCCTATACTGCAGTAATCTCATACTGCCACAAGGATCAACATTAAAGACATGGATCCAACAGAATGATCATATCACTAGTGACACGAAACCTAAGCAGTAACTTTGTCTATGTTAGAGGACATGATTTAGCAACATCAGGCATGCAAGCCGAATGCAGATCAGTCCTAAAACGTTGAAAACTGCAGAATCTCTTAATCAGATGTTTTATAAGGTTAGATTACAGTGAACTGTCAAGACTTTAAAAAGCAACTGCACTGCTAGATTGGATTGTAACAGAAACCAAGGGATCACTACTGCACTGCTGTCCAGTTTACACCAGCAAACATCACACGCGAGCCTCAGACAGACTTACTTCACAGTGACAACCACCCACCCTCTTCTGACAGCTTGTTCAGTGCCTCCTTGGAGGAAATGGCAGGTCAAGTTTGAAATTGTTCTAAATATAACAGTACAGAAAAAGGCAAAACAGTGAGGATGGTCTGCTTTCTGTTACATTTTTTTCTGGGTCTATTACCAGTATTAGACCTCCAATGGTACCCAGTCATGTATCTCAGAAGAAACCCTCCCCCACTCCGGGGCTCCGGTACTGTCATGACAACCTGTCACCAAAATGCTGAGGGATGTGTAAGGGAAGGTTTCCTTTCAACCAGCCTTCATGGTTCGACCTTCCTACGCTGTTCTGTATTGTCACCAGAGGCGCTGGGATCTGAATCCTTGCACTCATCCAATTTGAAACAGGCATTGATAATTTCCACCGAGGGTTATAAACCTTTCAAACCTATATTTAGCCTCTTTGTTATAATGTTTTGATAGACCACATGATCTTTAGGCAGCTGACATAACCACCATTCTTCCAACTCGGCTGAACAGCCCTCATTTGCCCTGATAAGCAATGCGGCAGGGCAGCTTCCTCCGCGCGCCTTTTGCTGCCTCGTGTGTGACTGATGCTGTCAGGCAGAGCAATGTTCCTCATGTACTTCAAGTAAAATTAAAGGGCTTTTACAGAGGATTTCAGCTAACCTCCCACACTAAGCTGCAAATTCTGAAATAAGCTCAACTTCTACAAATGAAGAGGAATCCAGATGGGGAGCTCGTTAAATAAGCACAATCTGAGTCTGAGGTGGGTTTATGGTTTGGGGGCGCTTTTTTTTTTTTTTTTTTTTGTAAACAACTTCTATTGCCTATTGCAAATCGACTGTCACAGTAACAGGTTGGGTTCTTTGCAAGGAGCTTGCTAGACATTTTAGGAGTAGACTGATTATTTGTGCATTTTACAATTCTTTATGTTTACGAGTTATTAGCCTAGTACTCTGAAAGATTTGTCATCCTCTCTTAGAAAAACATTAGAAGATGTTACATGTAATAACACATTGTGCTAACAATCCCAGGCTGACTGCTTTTCGAGATCAATTTTCTTCTCCTAACATGAACTGAATTTTATAAATGTGGTCATTTTCTTCTTTAAAATGCAAAGATCCTGCTGTTTTCCAAGAATATATATTCTAAGTCTTCCAAAGCTTAATGCCAGAAGTATTCCACCAGGGTCTTGTAATGACTTAACATTATTTAATCATTTCCTGTCAGTTCTGACTTGTCGTTAGCACAGCAAAAAAATTGCTTCCATTCAAGAAGTCTCTTTCATTCGTTTTGATGTGATTGATTTTAAAATTATTAAAGAGGGAGGATTAAAAGTGCAGGAATAAGATACTCAGGGCCAGATTCTGATCTTTTTACTCATAGGAGTGAGTCCATTGCCATGAACATAACTAATGTGGGCAAAGCAGATGTTAGAGCAGTGACAGCATCCAGCACTCCCTGTCTCCACTGGAGCTTCTTCAAATTTTGGCTTTCAACATATCTACAAGGTGGTTTGGGCCTACTGAGGCTGAAGGTCTGTAAATTTAAATTGATAAAGGAATTTCATTTGCCACATTTGAAATTCTTATTTGCAACAAGGCTCCAGCTACTGAATCTTCATCTGGTGCTGTGGATTTCTCTTCCTCCTTTAGAGCCCTAATAGGGTCTAACAGGGCTTCAAACTTTCCTGAGACCTTCATCCCTAGAAAGCTGTCTGTCTCAAGGTTTGTGTGAAATGACTTGCTCTAGGTCCTTTGGCTCAGATGCTACTGCTTCTGCTCTCATGACCTGGAGCTTGTGTTAGGTCCAACAAAGGTCCAACAAAGTGTCGTTCGGTGGATGTCAATACAGGCAAAACATTAATAAGTAGTCAGGAAATGGGAAGCAGGCCCTTTTAAATACAGAATATAGCTCAAGAACTGGCTTGCAGCCAGTCTAACTCTTATTTCTTCTAAACTGATCTTCCCAGTCCTAGTATGAAGCTTCTCTGTTCAGAGCTCCCGAGGGTTTCATTAAAGAATGACAAGACCCTTCTTGTAAAATCAGAAATGCAATTCTAAATCAAACAGTCAGGTTGGTCACCCTGTCTGGACTCCCCTCATACATAATATATACTCGTGTACATATTGGGTACACCGTCTCCTTAGAGAAGCAGGAGATCATTTTGAGGCTTCTTTTAAAAGAGGACTGCCAACACCTTCCCATGTTTACTGAAATGTTTGGAGGCTTTCCAGTGTGGGTGGCAGCTCAATTGTGCTAGCTAGCAAGTCTTTTACAGAACTTGGCACCACTGCTACTAACATGCAGTAGTATGGAAGAAACATCAGTTAAATGTAATTCAGAAGCACTGTAAATACTGTACCACGTTGTTTGTAAACAAGCCTCAGCAGGTAGAAAGTTTGGACTGGAGTAGTCATTCAGGGAAATTGGTCACCAGTGAGAAGACCTGGGGAGAAATAATGTGAGTTTCTGAGAGTTTCTTCTCTGTGAACAGGGACTTTTCAGCCTGCAACTCCTCTCCAGTTCACCAGAACTAAATGTTTTTCCTTCAGCTGTCCTCCGTGCTCTCTTCAATCTCCCTGGCTGCTGTTATTCTTTGCTCTCCTCCAGTTGTAGCCTTTTGGCCCCCTTTTCCCACCACAAGGCCACTTGGCCACCTTGCCACCATCTGCTCCCTCTGCTCTTGTTCCCATCATGCCTCTGGTGGGAGTCTGAGCTGGACTTTGTCTCCCCTAGCCTCTCCTGAAAGATAGGTGTCTGACCCAAAATAGTCATCCACGCACCCTCTATAAGCTATGGGGAGACAGGCATTCCCAGAGCATGGGACAGTTCTTCCTAAGAGATGTATCTATCAAAACTCTTAAAGGCAAATCCCATCTGCAGCAGCTATGGTTCTACCACCTCCTGCTCCACCACCTCCTACACCGCTGCTATGAAACAACCAAAACTGCCATCAAGGGATACTGCACTGGGGCAGTCACTTGGGCCTCTTTATTTAGCCATTGATTTTCATAAACTTCCAGGGACTGCTACTTCCTTGGCAATTTTGCTCAGAATTTCTTTGCAGTGAGAGTGAGGATAATGGACTGACAGAGAGAAGGATGTAGAAAAAGACAAATACGCAATGTGACTGCCTTTAGGCAACCCAGACAAGAAGTATTTGATTAAATTTTTCTATGCTACTCCTTACTTTAGCTCTACATTCATTGATACTTCTTCATCCATACATACAAATCTGTACTTTATGTCTTCATCATCTCATATCTCAGCATTGCATGTATTTTTTTGCCTTTTTGACCTCACAAGTCTCTCCTTTTCTGGTAGACATCACAAACTCTACTGCAAAGAGATGTTTTTCTTAACACTTTGAGTGTGATTAATCTGCTCTTAACAGCCATTCTCTCACTCTCCCTCTCAACCACATGAAACATAATCTACTTGAAGTCTTGTAGCCCTTCCCCATTCACCACTGATCCTTTCACATACATGCTTAAAATGTTAGATGCATGCAGAGCCAATGACACCTTCAATCTGCTTTCAGATCCATCATCTTTCAATTGAACTCTTCAAAACCTTTCCATTACACTCACTTCTGCAGAGGCTGCAATTTCCTGCACCCTCACTCAGTGCTCCCACCGTATCTAGTTTTAGGTGCCACTGCAAACAACTGAAGAGAGCTCAGGAGGGAGCAATGCAAATGATCAGGTGTCTAAAATACATGACGTATGAGGAAATATGTATTAGTTGCTCAGTCTGAGAGAAGGCTGAGGGATGACAGGATGTGATTTACGTCAGATTAGTGAAAAAGGACTGCTGCAGTCAGGTCTCCACATCTACTGTGGAGATGACAAGATGTAACAGCCTTCAGTTTCAGCAAGGAGCACGTAGGAAAATCGGAACAGATTGCCTGGGAGGGCTGTGAAGATGCCATCACTGAAGGTGTCTAAGGAAAGATCAGAAGTTTGTCAGAAGCAAAGCAGGTGTATTTGATTCTGTGCCCAGAGGATGTGCTAAGCGTTCTCATCATGTCTCTTCTACTTTATTACTCCATGACTCAAAGACAAACACCTGTTAAGTAACTTCATTGTGCTTCTTCAAATATCTCTACACAAACTCATTCATGATCCAGGAGAAAAAAGGACCAGTGCCTATCATAATAACTTGTGCTCTCTTCTACCTATTCAGGCACATTAACCCATACCGTTTGGATCACCTTTCTCTTATCAGCTCACTGACTGTACTGACCACATTAATAAACATAAAATCCCCAGCCCTACACTGTACAGTACAAATGGCATTCAAGAAAGACAGCCATGAGTGGGATGGTAGTTCACCTTGAAGCCAGTCACATAATCTTCCCAAGATTACAGAGCACATGGAAGCAGCAAGTCAGTTCCAAATCACTCCCCAAATGCTCTCAGAAGTGCTTGCTGTCCTGCAGGCAAGCCTGGCTCATGGCAGCAAAGGTGTTCTTTGTATTTTTCTTTTTCATAGTCTTTTAGCTATTCATTAGAGAAAAGCAGATTTTATTGTCTAACATGATGTCCCAGTTCAAATCTTGTTTCTGGGCTATTTATTCTATGAGCCAATTGGGGGAAGTTTCAGGAAAAGTAATTACCTTTTTTTTTTCTAATTTTAGTTTTTTCTCTGAAAATGCAGTCGTAATAGCAATGCCAGAAGGACTGTTGTGCCCTCAAGCATGTCCAGTTTTTCCAGCTATCATCATCTGGTCCAATTCAAGACATTGCATCTCCCTAGAACTTCTGCCTGTTCTTAAAATTAATTTTTTATTTTTCAAGCATATGACCAAAACACTGCACCAAAAATGTTGTAATTCACTGAAAGCTTTTTACCATTGAGAATAGGACACAGGCTTTTTAGGACATCTTTCATATTGATACAGACAAAACAAACTGAACCACTCACAAATAATGATCTTAACTGACATTTCTTACAACACTAAAAGCTCAAGGACTCCTACTTTGGATTTTGGGAACAACCAAGGCTTTTTTTGCTTGGCAAAGCTCCACTGAAGGCTGCCACATAGGATACAGTGAATTAAATCGTCCTTGAATTGCCCTGGATGTCAGAGGATGCCATGCACCTTTAGCACCGCAGTGGACTGCTGTAGACACCGAGATGCTCGCTGGTGGTGGGGAGATGGTCAGGAGCCTCTGGCACTGCCCCTCTCTCCAGCAGAAGCTCTCTGGCCACAGCCCCAGTATGGGGCTTCTCCTGATCTTGACCTGAGCCGGGTCCACTTTCCTCATCTAATCTTTTGCTACAGATAATATCCGCCCTGTGGGTGTTACTATTGTTTCTTCTACCCCAGCTCTCTTTTGTAATAATGAGATGATCTGGAAGAAGGGTGGCTCGGTCTGCCAACCAGCAGTGCTTACTGAGATGAGTTATGTTTTATCTCCTCTCCATACTAGTCCATATATATTTACAAGAGAGAGCTTTCCTTTGGATGTTTTTGTTTTCTTTTCATGTCTGTCCATCATCTCTGACACAGCACCTTGGATGAGTGAAAACTACAAATGCTGAAGTGACAATTTACAGGACAGATAAAATCATCAGTTCAGATTCATCTTTGTGAAAACTAGAGAGAACAGGAAGAGAGCTGCTCTGGCACTGACATGCCTGATACCATTGGGCTACATGAACCAAAGTCTGTGCAAACACTGGTAATATCATCCCTACTGGCCGTTAGCACTGGACTATCCTCCATACTTCTTTTGTTATGGTTTATGAACACAATATGCATATTTGTGGTTAAGTGATGGGGTTTTTGTCACTCATTTTGCTTAAAAGCTCGTGTTTAAGTATGTCCTTCATGTGGGGTCCTCTGGCATTAAAAAAGTAGATGGTCTCCTGAAGGAAAGCTGCAATACCATAATTTTGGTCCTGAACTGCACCATATCTGGGCACAATTACACGCTTGGCCACACATGGGCACTGCTTCTCTGCCTGAGACCCCAGCAAGCCAGGGAGACCCAGCCAGAACTGGCTGCACAGCACCGATGCGCTCCATGGGGCTTATCCTGCCCCACACTGATAGACCCACAGGAGTCAGCATGGAAAATCACAGACTCATAGAACGGTTTGAGTTGCAAGGGACCTCACAGACCATCTAGTTCCAACCCCCCTGCCATGGGCAGGGACACCCTCCGCTAGACCAGGTTGCCAAAGCCCCATCCAACCTGGCCTTGAACGCTTCCAGGGAGGGGGCATCCACAACTTCTCTGGGCAACCTGTTCCAGTGTCTCACCACCCTCGCAGTAAAAAGTTTCTTCCTAACTTCTAATCTAAATCTACCCTCCTTCAGTTTAAAGCCATTCCCCCTTGTCCTATCAAAGGACATGCCCTTGCAAACAGTCCCTCTCCAGCTTTCCTGTAGGCCCCCTTCACGTACTGGAAGGCTGCAATAAGGTCTCCCTGGAACCTTCTCTTCTCCAGGCCAAACAACCCCAACTCTCTCAGCCTGGCCTCATAGGAGAGGTGCTCCAGCCCTCTGATCATCTTTGTGGTCCTCCTCTGGACTCGTTCCAACAGCTCCATGTCCTTCTTATGTTGGGGGCCCCAGAGCTGGACACAGTACTCCAGGTGGGGTCTCACAAGAGCGGAGTAGAGGGCGAGAATCACCTCCCTTGACCTGCTGGTCACGCTTCTTTTCATGCAGCCCAGGATATGGTTGGCTTTCTGGGCTGCGAGTGCACATTGCTGGCTCATGTTGAGCTTTTCATCAACCAACACCCCCAGTCCTTCTCCTCAGGGCTGCTCTCAATAGATGAGGATGTCCTTGTAAAGCACTGAGATCAGAAGACTGAGCTGCATGGAATAGCCTCTCTTTTGCCTTATCTATTGACTGCTTCATTAAAATGTTCAATGTTCAGATCTGAGACAGGGATACAAATTGGAAGATAATGGCTTTGAGCTTGCTGTGATTATGCCCAGTCTAAGAAATAAATAGATTGGATTAATGTTATCCATAGAAAAACTGTCAAAAGGTGTTTCAGAGAAAAAGCCAAGGCAGCAAAGATGAAAAATCAGAAATCTGAACAGGAATGAAAAGAGTGGAAGGCATTGATAGGACTGCTTTGGGTGCATGACCACTGGGAACGAAGGAGTTCATAAATCCAGATGTATGAAAAAAGCAGCTGCAACATTTGAAAAACTTCAACACTTGAAACAGCTGAACACCAAACCTCAGTATGAAAGCAAGGCTGAGGAAAGTTGTTGTTTACTTTTGCCAGCTTACGACAGGTGTAAGAGATTGAGAGCTTTTATGCATTTTTCACCAAACAAGTGTTTGTGTAGTGACAGAATCAGTTAAGTTCAACTGGAATTTGAATTCCAGGTTTGATTTTGTACCACTCAATTTTCCACACTATTTATTTTACACAGTCAATGCCAGCAAGAGCAGCACGAAGTAAACAAAGCTCAGACTACAGTGACATACTCAGAGATCATGCTACCAGATATGAGAGTGTTAACTGAGACTTGCTGAAAGGAAATATGGCCTATATTTCACACAAAGTAAGGGAAATTCAAATATATCCTTGTGTATACTAAAGAACGGTAGCTTAAACCAGAAAGGATTGAATATGCTGTGTGAACAAGACAAATCTAGGTCTTCTTGACTAATACCTACCTGAATCTCATTTAAAGCCTCCTCAGTTTTTTCTTACAATTATTATGTTCTTATGAATTAAAAAAATGCTGGTATATTGCACAGTATAAAGATTGGAGCCTTTTATGTTTGCCTGAGAAATACTTCCTAAATTTGGGTCGAACAGGAATTTTATTTCTCTCCACAGAATCACAAAACCATTGAGGTTGACAGGGACCTCCTGAGATCATCTTGTCCTGCTCAAAGCAGGGTCAGCTAAAGAAGGTTGTGCTTGACCATGTCCAGCTGGCCTTTGAGTATCTCCAGTACATAATATAAATTTTACTACTCTTAGCCCTCCTTACCCATCATTCTCTAGCTTTATGTTTTTTTAAATTCGCATTATTTGTTTTTAAAAATTATGTCTAGCAACAGCCACATATCAGCTACACAAGAGCTAGGTTTTGTCAGGGGACACAGTCCATAACCCAGCTGGTAACATAAGTCAGTACAGGACTGCTCCACTTCAAGGAAGTCCTGCGAAGAATGGGTGGCTGGGGCTCCAACCAGCCTCTGGACAGTTGTTTCAGCAAGAGAGCTAGTGGCGTGGCAAACGTACGTATTCGCCTGTCTCTGAGCTATGGCTTTGGTAGTCTGAACTGTTAGATAAGAGCTTTTATTGTCTTAAGCTTAACTTAGAGAGCTCTACCACCCATCCTGCAACCTACCCTAAGGAAATGTGTCCTTCTTAAATTCCTCTTATTTAATCTCAGTCTTGAGTATCTCAGCGTATACTTTACCATTTAGAAACAACATTTCTACACTAAAGATGTAGAATAATATATTGGAAGCAAATTTCTCAGTTAATCAAAATAGCCATGGCCAAGGGCCAAGTTAAAGTTTACTGCTTTTATTTAGGTGCCGGATAATCTTATTCATCTCTTATTTGGGAAGAAATACTTCACCTGGGTATGGGACGCCCACAAACAACTTCATTTAATAAAAAAAGAGGAATTGTATCCAGCCACTGCACTGACATTAAAACGTGTATATTGATCTGACCAGAAAGCCCCAGAAATCCTCGAACAACTTTTATTTGCATTCCTTTGATTTGCGAACCAGGCCTCAGTGAATCAAAAGAAGTTTTTTCATAATTTGTTACACTGGTTTCCATCTCTGAATATGCTTTTTCTGCACCACTTCGTCACTCCAGTTAAATTAGAGAATAGACTCCAGTTAAATTAGAGAATAAATCTAACCACAACTATAAGACAAAACCCATTTCAGATTATGGAAGGCTTATAGGCTCCCCTGAAGGCCTTCACCTAATTATTGTGGATTTCAATTACAAAACAATTCAAACAACTGCAGGGATCACTTTATAAGGGAAAATTTAAAAGAGTAAATAGGGTTAGCTTGGCCAAATACAGACTGAGTTGTTTGTCTTTCAGCCACTTCCACAGGAGAAAAATATTTAATGGGTCTGCTCTCAGGATTAGAATGAAGTGTGTGCTCATGTGCTTGCAGGTTTGGAACTCAGGATCTAATCCTGCAATTTTTTATACAAGTATTGTCAATATAATCAGTAGAAATTCTTCCTGCTATGTGAGCCTGCAGAAACATATTCCCTAGCAAAAAAAAAAAAGAAATGGCAACAGCAAACAAATACTGATGGCTTTGGGAATAACAACGTGGGAGAGGATTTTTAAAAGCTCATGATTAAAGACTGTGAATAATATTTGATGTACAACAGAACAAACAAGTAAACATTTAAGTAGGGATAAAGTTCCATTAAAATGGGGGGAGCTGTGCAACCATTTCCCTTACATGATTCTACATGATATGGCATTTCAGTTGTACCAACAGTCATCAGATTTTCTTCTGCTGCTGGTGCCTTTAGAAGCCATGTAACAACCCTGTGCTAACTCGGTAAGATTGGAGTATCAATGGCAATGCGAGAATGAAGATGACAGTGTTTTTACAAATTGCAGGAAGTTCAAATAAGCACAACTTTATGAAAATGAATGAGAATTACTAACAATTTCTTTTAGTTTGTGTAATCTGAGGTTTGATAGTAAAACACTGCTCAAAATTTTTATGTTGAAAAAAATACGAGCATCTATGGCATCTGATTGATGCTATGTAAATGTCTATGTTCAGAGACTGAAATACCAGAATTCTATCATGGACAATCCCTTTGCAAAGAAAAGACAGGTTTCAGGCAATAAGCTTTTCTTACTCTTCTTCTGATGTCTGCTTAATAATAAATGGTAACACTTTTGCCTAAACTACCAAAATGGAAAGAACAAAAGCTAAATTCTGTTCATGCCAGACCAATGTATATGAAAGTTTTGAAGCCTACATAATGCCTTTTGTTTGACCTCCTATTTTTGACTGCAGAAAATTACAGTCACAATGGAGACAGAATATACTGACTGAGCAAGCTAAACTGAAGGTTTCTAATGCATGTACAGAAATAGTCTGTATATATGTAAATAGCACCTACATACATACATAAAGCTTTATTCAGGTTTCCTGCATCAGTGTTAACTTCATTAAGTCCTAAAAATAGCCTTGCAAAACCTTTCTCCTTACAGGAACATAAACAATACTCTGACTGTTCTATTACGGGCAGTGGTAGGCTGGTGCGCTTGTACAAGCCTAAAAGCAACTGATGTGGCCTTTGAATTTTTTGGCTCTAAAGAACCTAAACCCAATAATTAATTTATGGAATTGTTATTGCAAGGAACATAAACAGTTATTTAACCCTTAGAACACCAGGGCTGTCCCGGCTGCCAGCAAAATCAGTGCCTTGGAAAATATATGTTGACATCTACACTACATACTTACTCTCCAAAGGGTTACTTTAAGTATTATTAAGCAAAACTGTCAGCTCGAATGTTTGCAACATTAATAAACAGGTTCTCCTTGGCAGCCAGGAAGCCTTATATTTCATGCCAAGATGACATCTGCCATTTATAATTGCTTGAAAAAGACAAAGAATCTCCACTACAGTGCTGTAAACTCATGCCTTTTATCTTTTACTCTGATATCCTGCACTTTGAGCTTCAGAGTTATTTACTTTTAATATATACAGAAAGACCCAAGACTAGAAATGACAAAGATAGACCTTGGCAAGGTGACAGTGACATTTGGTGCTTGCTCTTTTGCTACCATTTGCTGCACTTTTAGGCACAAAAAGCTCTCAGGATGGAAACTCTCAGTAGGAAATTATGTCTTCCAGCCAACAAAATGGCCCAATGAACACTGCCTTACTATATTGGCAACATAGCCATGATCTAACAAGATCTGACAATGCATGCAATAGCATCTTCTTTTCCATTTGCTATCTGTTAATCAGAAATAACTCACAAAAATAAATAATTTGGCCTCAAGCCATTATATCAAATTAAAAAGAGAAAGATACCTGAACTTACCCATTCAAAATAAGTGCTGTGTCTACAGCAAGTGGAAGAGAAGGAAACCTCTCTTTTAAAATGCCTTATGTATTGATGCCTGCGTTCACACCAGTTTGGAGGCCTCTGAGTACAGGTGAGAACTCAAGTACAAATTAGAGAAGCCTCGGTTGCTTTCTTTCACACTCACATCTGCCATTAGATATGAGCAGAGCTAACGCACACAGCCCCGTGCACACTGTCTCTACGTCCCCTCCCTGTTCTCAGTGTGTAGCTGCCTTGGGTGGAGGAGGACCCGAAAGAATGGTTCTGCCTTTTTTTGGCCATGCACAGACCTTCCTCCAGCTGCTGTATTGCCCAGAGGCAGCACATTTATCCTGAAGGATCACAGTGGAGCACTCCTTCTGATTCCCCGTATGCTACAGACATTTATGATAGACTCCTGCTACTTGTCCTAGGAAGTGTTAGGGTCAGACTAGAACAAGTTAGTATATGTTAGAAATCCATAGATAATACATATTTCCATGTAACTTTGCTGAATAACTGTGCGTTAAATATATAATTTCACCCTGGATTTCTCTGTAGTTGCTTGGCTGAAGTTCTCTCCACATCTTTCTCTAATCTGTTGTGCAAGGTTTCTTTGCAATTAAAAACCCTTCCACGGTTTACGCAGGAGCTCGGTGCGATGTCATGCAGCATGATGGTCTCTGAAGGTCTGCTCCATTACACAACAGGTATAGAAGCTTGTTCATGGCATGACCTCCTTCAGGATGAAAGTCTTGGACCCTAACGCTTTGAGGGGCTGTTACAGAAGCGGTCTTCACAACTATTTTGCACAACCTCTATTCGATAGGGGTTTTTCTGCTCCAAGAAAATTGGAAGTATGAATGAACGAGCTTGGTATTGACTGTCACTATGTGTTATTATGTACCTGTCTGTCTGAAACAGATGGGCTGCAGAAGAACTGGTGATGAGGTTAGATTCTGGATGCTCTCTGATTAGGGGATTGCTCCCAACAAAGGGTTAGGTTTGGGGCTGTGTCTGGCTGAGAAGCAAATAAATAGTCACCACAGAGGCAGCTGCAACTATTTTTTTTTTTTTATTCAGCTCACTGGTTGCTTTTAACAGAAAGAGTATTAGCTAATTTGCAAAAAGTGGGGATAATTCTGCTTCCTGTGACTGCAATTTTGTTTTGGAATTACCATCAAAAGCAGTCCCAGACTGACATTTTCACCAGGGTTTTTAATTTAATTATAAGATCTGAGACCTGACGAATGTTCTTGTAGCTTCCATGCAGATGATAATTCATTTCTATTCCTACTCACCCTCCCAACAACACTGGATGTGTGAGTGTGAGGAGGAGATCTACAGTTGCTGGAAGCTTGTACACAGTCTGAATTCTCATAAAATAATAACAACAAATGAAAAATGCAATAAAAGACATGACATGGCTTTTACTAGCTAAATCTAATTTATAATCCAAAAGCTTCCTTTAATATAAAATGTCATCACAGTAAAGACATGGTTATAAAGCTAATAGCAAATGCAATGAAAGGAAAGAGAATCCAGAGACATTGTTTAGATCTTGCCAGTCACTTATTCTCCCCACAGAACCATAGTACATAATAAAATAAATATTTGTTTTAGTTTTGCTCATGTCATGGAAAATTAAAATAAAGGAAGATTTAAAAGGTGAGTTATTGGCCCATTTTTTGTGGAAGTTCACAGTGGTATTAGCAAGAGGAGGGATTCAGCTTGGTACCAGCTGACATCCTGCATAGCTGTCATAGCCACAGAGAGTCAGGAGCCAGGTCTTAAGAAGAACGCAAGTGCCTTAAACAGGATTTAGACAGATTTTAATTATCAAAATCCAAAACAGCAATGCAAAATTTTCCATTTCACAGGTTTTACAGGAAACTGTGCTTGCTAGGCACTCTCCTTTCTTGCACATACCTGATCCCTGCAGCTGTACAGACACAAGGTGATGTACAGAAACAACACACACGTGCATCCCTCAGCTCCCCTGAAGGTATCACTCAGCACTGACGATATTTTCTCATGTGAAAAGTGCTCAGACCGGTGTCTCCACCCCACAGAGCTACCCCCCTGTGGGCTGGAGGTGCTGCCGCCGAAAGGCTGACATGGATGTGGAGGATACAAGACGTCAGCCTCTCACTTCATGGCTACTGACTAGGCTGGGCTACAATTTGAAGACTCGTCTTCCAAGATTATTGTTTTTAAAACAGGAAAAAAACCTATTTTTTTCTGTTTTTCTTTTTTTCCCGAAGAGCAAGCACAGACCCCTCTCGTTAGGGGAGAGGCTTGGACTCTGGCTCCTTCATGGAGAGGCAGCCCTGACTCAGACACAGAAGCTCCAGAGAGGATCGTGACCGATGCTGGTGTCCAGAGTTTCCTACTGGTGAACTCCAAATAATTCCCTGTTAAAAATGGGGACATTTTGGATTGCTTTTCCAGATGTCTCACTCCCTCCACCAACTCCACATGGACATCAGGGACACAACTCTTTTGGAGTTCAGGAGTTTTAGGATGAGACAAAGTTTTGTAGTCCGCTCAGTGGACTAAGCTGGGTACCCAGCTTCCTCAAAAGGGACAGCCACAGCATCTGCTATGGAGGCAATCTCTTGGAGGACCTGAGAGGCTTTGGAGCTCATAGGTCATCATTAGAAGTTCTACACTTGTTCTGTGCCTCAGTTTCTCATCTGTGGATAGAGGTCACATATATTGTTCTTCTCCTACTTGGTCTTTGCTTTATCTATTTTGTGCCGTATCGTGAGACTTTCATTCAGAGGAGTGAATTATGGTACTTTAAATACCACTGACTATACAGAAACTACCCATCAAACTCCTCATCAATGTAAGACAGGGTTACCTATAGTTTATCAGCTCTCTGAGGTGAGGGACAATCTGTTCTTACGGGTTTCAACAGTATTTCACAAAATAAAAGACTTAATTTTCACAGGTTCGTTTCCTGGGATCAAAACTGTAACAAAAACCTTTGCAGGTTTTTACTCCAGGCACTCTTTTTCTGCCCAGTCTATGCATGTGACTAGCCCCTGAATATCACTTTCTATAGGGTCATTGTAACAATTCAGCATATCAGATTAAATGAACAGATCGGTTCTGTGGAGATGCAGATACCCAGTTGACTGGATGCACTCTAACATCGACATTTCAAACTGGAGATGAGAGTGTCCAGTTGAATTTATATGTCAGCAACATCTGGGCCTTCTGCCAAATCACTGTACAGCTGCAGTTTTTATACAGCTGCCAAATCACCGCACAGCTGCTGGTTTTATACCGCTGGCTTGTGCGGCTCAGAGCTGCCTTCATCGACTTCAGCAGGCACAAAGGTGCTATGGATTGCCACGTTAACGAATCTTTAACAGCAGGGGATTAACGGGAAACGTTAGTTCTGGGTGGTAAATACCTCAGTCCACAATTCCCCTTCACAGTCACAGCTTTAGTATTGCGACTTCCCTGGAAGTGAAACGTAAATTTTGGAAAACTTCCCAAAAGCAACATACTTTCCCCTTCTTTCACTAAGTTGCTTCTAAGCAGACATGTTCTCTATGTATTAAATTATGATCCTCTCAATCAGAGGCTGAGTGAGAATTAAACAAAAGCCCTAGCCCTAAGCTATCGAGATGTGAACTCTGGGAGGACGAAAGGAAACATTTCAAAGCAGAGAGGAATATCTTGACTCAGAGGTAAACATCAGTCTATCATTTTTGCTTTGGATTTCAGAATAACCACTGTGAACCACAAGATCCTGCTTCCCAACTGCTTCTGTTAGTCTCATGTCATAAATATTCTAAGCCGGTAGAAGCAGATGTTCATTTTTACACAGAGGTCACATATAGTTTCTGATATAGTTCTTGTTTGCAAAGCAAAATAATCTGATTTGTTATATAAACAGAACTGCATTTTATTGCAGTGTTTTCCTGTCACATAGCCAGAGCTCAGGTACATACGAAGTTGATATTATCTGTACAGGACATACGTGGGAATGAGATTCAGGGTATAAATATGACCTTGTGACACCAGCCAACCTTTTGGAAGCCCCCATGGAACGGGGAAGTAGCAATGAATTTTAGGATACAGCATTACAAAATGGGGTTGCAAGAAGAGAACATAAACAAGAGAGAACACAGTATTTTAAAGCCATTGACTGTCCTTTTTCTTGGTAAGTTAGCTGCAATAATCTCCAACAAAAAGTGCTCTGAATAATAAATGTGAAGAATTGGATGGTACATGGAGTATATGTAATAGGAGGGGGTGGAGATGCAATTACCGATAACTACTCTGAGACTGTACAGAATGCAGAGCGTAGGCTATTTGGGCACTTTGCCATGATTCTGAGTTAGCACTAAAGTTTTGCTAGTAAACCATGACAACCACTGTTTTTATTAGGTTCAGCAATGGAAATGTATCAGCTTGCCACACAGCATTAGGATGCAGAGCACCTGAAAATCTGGGATGCTGTTGCAGCCTGAGGCTGGGATGAAATGGCTGGAACAAAGAATTGGTGCTACAGGAAAGGAGGCTGTAACACCCTCAGAGGATGTTTAGAACACAATGGTCAAGCTGCATGAGATGATAGAAACAATCATGTGGCCCCACCTCAAGCTCTGACCTGGCCACACAGCACCAGCACCTCCCTTCTCCTGGGGGCATCTACACGCAAGGAGAATGAGCAGCCCAACCAAGCATCTGCAGCTGGCCCAGAGGGACCAGGCTGGGAGCAAAAGTGTCTACAGGCCCACCAGGACCCCTGCCCATTGAACGGGGGCTCCACATTCAGAGGCACCAGAGTTGACGGTGGTCCTCTAACTCATTTCCTGGTGTGTGATCCCATGAGAAATGGATGCTGGGAGGCCCCATCTTGTAACCCAACGCATGGGTATCTCCACCTCATGTCCTCCGTGTCTCCTCTTCACGCAGCTCCCCCAGGGGAACTCAGGCAGGTTTATCCAGCCTTGCTGCTGGATGACTGAAAGCACTTGTAGAATTTCCAGCCTGGCTCGAATAGGCAACTTGAACCCTTTTCACTTGTTACTTGTTGGACATGCATAGGTTCTTGCTTCCTATGGAGAAAACCAGATTCTCAGAAGAAAAACTACTGACAGTAAGTTGCAGAGTTAAATATTTCTCACCAAACTCTGCATGAATTAGAAAGTACAGTAACCAGTCTCATATGAAATACTCAGTAAGCCATATAATGGGAGTTTAATTAGCATATATTCAGCTGACTACCTGCCTACTGTACAGGAACAGACCCTTTTCAGTTGTGTCAATGAGGACAAAATTCACCAATTAAATGACTGTTCTAATTAGGAGCTGAAAAAATTAGCCACCACAAGCAAACTAATGACCAGGCAACATGCCATTTGTGGAAGAGTGACCAAAGATGACCCAGTTATTTTTGTAAGCAAAACCAAATTCTCAAAAGTTTCTGCAAAGCAGCAGTCAATGGCTCACCTGGGACAGAGGATGAAATACTGTTCCCTCTCACTCTTTTCCAAAACAACTGGTAATTCTTTCAAAATATTAAAGTCAACCTATCCTTGCAGCAGGGAATAGCTAAATGCTCTCCAGCTCCATTTCTGAATATGATATCGCTTCCCAAGGGAAGGAGATAGATACTGTCAATGCGTATTTCTGCAGTTCCCCAGAGACATGTCAGATGATAAGCTGATCTAACAGCTTACTATCACAAAAGCGGAGTCCCAGTGCAATCTTTTCCCACCTCTTCTGCTCCTGATTGCAAGCTTCTGCTGCTTCTCTTTACAAGGCCTGGTGCTCACTTGACCTTTCTGTAAGCTGATTTCATTTATGATTTTTGGTGAAAACTAGAATAACGAAGCAAAAGAGAATTAACAGTTTTCTTCCAGGCTGAGTAGTTGAATCGGCTTTCCGTAAGGTCTGATGAGGACTATACTGGAAAAAACAGGATTGTGTGGCTAGGAGCAGGGGTAGGAAGAGGGTCAGAGAAATGGGATCTCCCCTTTCACCAGCAACCAGCCATCAGACCGGACAACATCAGGCCTCTAGTGTCTCTTCAGCCAATAGCTCCGTTCTTGCAGCAGGACTGAAAACCTGCAGCAATTACTGGCTTCAAGTATTCCCACTGACCAGGGGACTGCGAACTACCTTTAATTGCTGGCAGAAGTTCAAGTGTCAGTAATTCCAGAGCAGAGGACCAAGAACAGATACCTGAAACAGTAGCTGCGGATGACTTCATGCTGCTAACTCAGGTGGTCACGCATGTGCGTGCCAAAAGAGGTCTGTGTTTAAGTTTGGGAAGCATGCTGCATATCACGCTCTCAAGCACACGTAGCTCTAAGGCACAGAGGCAAAGTCAGCTCTGGCATTCAGCACTCTCGGTACAGCCACTTTTTATTTCACGACTTGCTTGAAATAAGCAATTTGCAGCCAACCTGTGCACACAGTGATAAAGCTTTGTAAAAATTACTTGAAGCACAGCATTTGGTTGCTTTATGGGGCCAGGGAAGCTGTACGAGCCGAGTCTGGGGTTTACGCCACAGAAGCACTCAAAGACAGAGCTCCAGAAGAACGTGTCATGGAGAGGAATGCGTACATGTGCCTATTTCAGGTGTTTCCTTAGATTACAAAGGGATCCATTTTATCATCTCAGATTGGGAAAAGAACAGACACCCAACCTGAAAAGATAACTGTACTGCTTTTCATTTCATACTTTAATTTGGAAGGTGCAATTAGGAAGTTACTGCTTTGTTACATACCACAAACACCATTAAACATAAATACGGACAACAATTCTGGACAGAGGCATTATACAACTTCCACTGAACAGCATCATTCCTGTGATGTGGTAAAATCATGATGGGTGTGGGTAAAATTCTACAGTGTCATTAAGAATATGGTTTCCATCCAGAAGGACAATTCCACTTGTTCAACTGGGGGCCAAACTCAAAATGAAGCAAATTACATGTTTTTTGGGGAAAGATAATAACAGCAACAACTTCACATAATGAAGACACAAAATAAGAGCTGCCATGCAGCAAAGTTTCACCAGATCCAAGAATGCCTTGCATTCAACATTAAGTAAGGTCAGACACGTTCTGAAATGTAAGGTCCTTTCCTTCCAGGACAGCCATTAAGTGTAATAGTGCATACTTCTCTTAATCAGGATGTGCGTAATCAGGATGGCGCCTTCTTAGGATACGTCCCAGAGAACCTGTTTAGCTTAATGATAGTGAATGGTAATGACAACTGCTTAACTGGGACAGTATTAGCAAAAATTTCACTTAATGGGATACATGCAGATTGTGTCAGGGGGTTAAGTGGTGTTTAACTAAGTGTGAAATTCTAAGCCCATGTCCCTTAATAAAGAAACTGCCAAATAATAATTAAAAGAAGAAACAGAAATGAACTAGAATGAATAAAATTTGTATTCTTGTGTTTATAGACAGCACTAGAGTGCTATGTACACAAAAAAAGGTACTTCAGAAAAATAACTTATTTTTTTCCTTCCTGAACAGATTGCCATTTTTCAACTGTTTTAATTATTTGAAGTAACTGATAGACAGTTTTGCAAAATAACTCTGTAGCTGAGGCTAATCTGAAGCAGTTCATTGCAAGGGCTAGCTCTTCTACATGTGAATGACTTTACCTGGATAAAGAGACCACATGATAGGCTGCTGGTCTTTGGCTGGATGGACATAACGTAGAACTGTGTTCACAATGAGAAAAGCCAATATATAAATTTGATTATCTGATGATGCTCTCCAATATTGGCTTAAGACTTAAAGTTCAGTGAATGTTCGACAGTAAATCCATTTGCCAAGAACCCTCATGATGAGAATATAAGAAAAGCTGCACTAGCAGGCAAGAGGCATTGCATTTCACACTTCAGTGGCATTTCACAGAAAATTGTTTCTAATATTAACTCAGGGGTCATTGCTACCTCGTGACTGAGGTAATGGTTAGGCTCCACATCAGGGAGAGCAGATCGAGCACCTGTCTTCACCCTACCCTCATCCCCTGCAAGCAGGTGCCCACAGGAGGAAGACCTATGGCTGCTTCCAGCCTCATCACACATGGGTGCAAGGTATCATTGCCCTCCGTATAAAGCCAGTCCATGCCCCTAAGCCAGGCCACCCGCTGAGCGGGGAGCACGTCGGAAACAAACTGTGACTGCTGCGTCTGGGGTGGTGACCCAATGCTCTGCCTGATGAACAGGGCTCATGGGAAAGCTGTAACTGAGCCCTTTGTCCTAGCTAACATAATATTTATATGACTTGGTCTCCTTCAGACTTACTCTTTTATGGGTGCCTCAAATCAGGACAGCTTAATGAGGGACAACAAACGTTTGACAGATGCCCTTATTAATGAAAATGTAGTATACTATTTCTACTGTGATATGCCTTGCTTCGGTATTTTGGAAAAAGTTGGCATTTATGATTGGCTGACAAGCTGAAGACTCTAACGACTCCCCAAAAAACTGCCCACATTAATATTACTGGATTGTGTGAGGGATAGCTTGCAAAGTATGTGGTCCAAATACTTCTTAGCTGAAGTTAGCTGTTCAGCCTGTATGACTGCTCCCATCCACTTCAGAAGTGCTTCCATATCATACAATTAGTTGCATAGTATAATACAGAATCAATTTACACAGGTGAAAGCATACTTTTGGAGACTAAATTCCATATCTGCTAGGGTTTTTACTGGTGTAGCTGCAATGTTGAAGGACAAACACCTCCAAACATCACAGGGATTCGTAGCAGGGGCTAAGCTCTAGTCAGGCATCTGTCATGAGACATTGCTTCTCCTTCTTAATTGAACGACTAAACATATCTATGCAAGATTAAGGCTTG
The DNA here is from genome assembly GCF_011004875.1 of Balearica regulorum gibbericeps. Lineage (NCBI taxonomy): Eukaryota > Metazoa > Chordata > Aves > Gruiformes > Gruidae > Balearica > Balearica regulorum. Next base: position 35,723,733 of record NC_046185.1, read on the forward strand.
GACAAATCACCTTTAAAACACCAATATGAATATATGTACACTGTTTTGGGTTTTTGTGGGGTTTTTTAATTCCATGAGCATCCTTCAACAAGGAAGGATTTCTGGTAAAAAGTAAATAGAGATTGTTAATGCTACTGAAGAAAACAAAAGAGGTTTGGGTTTTTTAAGGATTTTTCTGAGTGAATCTTGAAAGTGAGTTTTCTAGTATTTTACATGCCCTAGTTATCATCATTAGAAAGTAAATTGCAACATTATTTATTGATGGGGAATACAAGGACATTTCTTAGATGGGTTAAAAAATGCACAGTCTTTATTATAAAATTCATTTTCACTGATGAATTTCCAGGTTTATATCGATGCAAATAAAATGCTGGATGTTGTGTATCATTCCTATTTTGTATCCTTAACTGGATAAAAATTTGTGCATGAGGTAAAATTGTTTCATTCCAAATCCATTCAGGCCTAATTATTTTATGTGGACTTTCTGATTCTATCAAAATATAATCAAATTATGTATCATGATAAATGATACATAAAGTATAAAATATATCAAATTATAGCAATGTATAATTTAATACATTTTGATAATGATATATCAGCAATATTACACAGCTTTGAGATAATAAAAAAGCAAAGCAATATTGCTGCTTTCATTCACTTGCTTGTTCTTACTTTGTGTTCAGAAAGAAATTGCTTTATGTATTTCATTCTGGTTCAGAACTTGAGAAATTACACTTGATTTGTCTGATTGTCTCTTCAAACTGTAAGGCAGCAGAGTTATTTCTGATTTACCAAGCAGAAAACCAAGAAATGTGATGAAAAGGTCTAGCTGTGAAACTACTCCTCATGCGGCAGGAGATCTGGATGTGGCTCATTCATCACTGGGCATTATTCGCCCCTCTGTGCTCTGGCACACAGTGGATTTGAGTTTGCGATAGCCCTAGATATGAACATATTGAGCCTCTGACAGAAAGCCTGTCTCTTTAGCGGGCAGCTGCAAAGACTAAGACTAATAGCTCTGGAGTCTCCAGCTCCCAGTGTTAGCTAAGAGAGCAGGCATCACAAAAGCGGGAGCTCATCCAGGAATTAAATGCATTTACTATGCAAAAAGTATAAATTATGTATGTGAAAAGTAATGCGGATAATAGAACATTATTGCATAAAATAATAATTCACTGCAAACAAACTTGTGAATCCATGTGAATCCAATTGGTCCTTCTCCTGTACTTAGTGCATTTTACTGGCCTGAGATAAGAGCACTGCCAATTTCTTGGTGTTACTGTACGCAGAGCATCTTCAAATGCATGTGGATACTTTCACACCACTACAGTCATATATATGTCCTCCAAACTGAATAAAACATCTCAGCAACAATCAGCTATGACATGACTGTACATTGCCATGTTACTTTTCTAAGCACAAAATTGCAGCAGACTCAGTGTGTCTGATTTTCAACTGTATTTTACAAGAACAAGACTTCTTAAGCCTCTGGTAGGATAAATACAGTATGTCACAGTCAAACTATGGATAACGAGCCCTATGGGTTATTCAAGCATCCATGACACTTCCTGTTGTAATGAGCTTCCCCAATGAAGTAAACAAGACTTATGCCTCTTTCTGCTTAGACATTTCTGAGGAATACCTTGAACCGTTTCTGGATTGCATGGAAAAACCCCCAAACAACCCAAAACCAAAGAGGAGACAGGAATGATGGAAAGGCACGCACATCACAGCTGTACAAACTCCAAAGCCTCATAATTGACAATGGTTCTCCTCCACGCTGGTAATCTTTGTTATGTGTTGGCTGAATTATTCAATCCTTGGATAAGCCAGCCCTAAGACTGCGCCTGTGGAGGCAGGCGCTGCTGGGGCGGCAGGGGAAGGATTGGTTCAGCAGCCGACTCGTAAAGTCTGATTAAGTGATCTGCCGCTGGTGAAGTCCTTCAGTGACCTGCCTGCTATTTCTGTGTCTAAGTCATTTGTGAAACAGCCCCAGCATGTGATGCCCTTGCTGACGCATGCACACACCAACTGGACAAGGTGGCCGCTGGCTTTTATCTTACAGCTAGGAAAAAGCCTACGCACACCTATTTCCTCTCATTTGTTTCTAATCCAAGGATTGAAAACGTTATGTTAAATTGGAATGGAAGCTTCATTAACAACACAAAAAAAAAAAAAAAAAGGAAAAAGAAGAAAAAGAAAATTAAAGAGATTTCAAACACTGTTTCAGATTCTTTGATTAATTTGAAATAATTTCCTTTCCACAGCAAAACTGTCAGCCCATTTAAGAGAATCAAACTAGCTTCCAACATTGCACTTCATCTCTCTGATTTTTCACTGCTTTTTTGTGTACATTTAATGGAAATTGACAAAAAATAACCTATAGAATAGCTAAGATGTCTGTACTTGATGAGGAAGATGTTCTGGGAAGGAGAGGTCAAAAAATTCAGTTAATGACAACTTTTGTCAGTGCCACACCAAAAATCTGTCCTTTCATTCTCAGAAATGTGATCTCTTGCATTCCAGATGATTCAGTAGCTTGCACTGCTTCATCTTCTCTTTGTGAAGTATTTATCTATTTCAGTATCATCGGAGCTGGAGTTCTGTTAGACATAATTAAACCAGGACCTGCATATACAGAGTAATTCTTTAATGAGATTCTCACACTTGAAAGTACTGACACAATTTTTTTCCTTTGGAGAAAGGGAAAATGAATGAATTTCTTGAGGGTTTTTAATTATGTAATGAGATTAACATGATTCATTCAAAAAAAAAAAGTACTTTTGCTTATCTGAGTAAGTCGCTAGCACCATCAGAAGCCTTCCCAGCAAAGATGAGCAGGCTGATTTTCATTATTCAGTGTGTTCTTCTGCCTGGTATGCTGTGCCTTACGCATTTCGGCAACAATTATGCTTCCCACTGCTAGCTAGGTTGAGGGCATCCTTATGACAACGATGCCAGAAGCACTTGTTGACTACACTGTGCTGATGTCATTCACGTTTCAGCCTGCCAGAACCCCTGACTGTGATTGGCGGCGATAACGGGAGCATCAATGGCTGTAAGCAGTAGGGTTGGCCTGTGCATCCGCTATTACATATTGAGTGTCCTTCCTCATGGGATAATCTGGTGGGAAAAATACCCTTGTGAAACAGCACAATGGAGAAAAATGCGATCCCTCATGCTGTTTTGCTTTGTCATACTGTAGCTGTGGCTTTTTTGTACTTCTATATAGATATTGCTTGCTACCAGATTTTGGGAAGCCTCTTGTAACCTTTGGAATGGGTGAGGGGAATCCTTCTCTGTGAATAATCTGCCACTCCATATTGTCTACACTCAGGTGGTATTAGATTTGGTGAATTTCTAGGAACTACTAAAATGGGAAACCCCTTGATTCCTTTATCAATGCCATTGCACAGTAGGTCTCACACTGAATCACTTTTGATGGGATTTCCAAGCACTGTAAGGTAGCTGGGGACACATATCCAATATTTTTAGGTGCAAAATCAGAGGTGGTAGAACATTTTATTCTGAAAGTTTAACTTTAAGCACAAAGCCACAAAAGAGCCTACGTGTTGCTACTCTTTTGGGACAATAAAAGGCTGATCTCTGTTACCACTCTGCCCCTCATGTAAGTACAGTCAGTAGAAACCATGTCTCTTTCAAAGAGTACAGAGAGGACTGCTCTTGGAGCAATTACATGGCCAAATTGAAATAAAGGAGATGATATACACTATCAATGTTAAGCTTGTATCAGTGCAGATCTGACAGAGCCTTTCTCTGAACTGCTCATTCACAGCAGTTTAAAGCTGACAGAGACAGGCAATGCTCATGCAGCCTGGGCTATCAGGAACACACTAAGAGATCTGAGCTGCTTCTTGTCCTCCCGAGATCCGGCCTCACTCAGACTAATATGGGAATAGACATCTGTGTACAAAATCAGCACTAGCCTTTTGGAAAAGCAAGACTATCATGGAACATGTTTTCATTGCCAGCAACCTGGAAATGGCTATCAGGAGATGCTCTCTAGGACACTTTGGCAACTGGGACCCAGTTCAGCCTTCACGGAGGTCAACTAAAAGGCACCCATGGACATAAGTGGCTGTAGACCAAGTCACCCCTGAACTGAAGAGAGTGGTCATTACTAGCAGAAGGGCAGTCAGATATCCTGTAGGACACCAAGCCGGAGTGGATGGAAACTACATCTTGTCCTAGAGAGTGTTTATGACACTTATCATGAGACTTTGCTTATCACATATCTACCAATAATTTCATACTGCAGAAAGCTGTAGGTATTTTGGAAAGTGAAATGAGATCTGGGAGACAAGCTGGATAACAAAACTAACCTATTCAGCCTCTGCGCCTCCGTTTGCATCAACAGAGTAGGTTCAGCAGCTTATTTCAAGCACTGAGCGTAAAAATGAAACAAGCTACAACATCAACTATGATGCAACAAATTGCTTCTTTCTGTCCCTCTGGACAAACACACTGTCATTGCTCCTAGAGGGTATTATGGAGAAAGCAGATGCCTGGAGCCAGACTTCCTGATTCTAGGTGCTCTGTTATATAGTAGCTATGGCTATAAACCACCTCCTTCCAAGTAAGCTCCTCTGCAAAGTTAATTATTGCTCCTGCACATTTCTGTACAGTCTGCCATTCTGATGATGGCAAACTTATATGTTAAAAAACCCAAGTTGCCCACAGTGTCACTCAAACACCTGACCGACACGGCAATCCATGACACAATTAAATCAATTTTCCATAGAGTATACCCTGAAGAATTAATTAGATACACAAATTCCATTAACAATCGCTTAAATGATTTGCATTCCTAATTTTCTGCACACCAACAAAAAATGCCTGCAAGACAGCGAATGACTGTTATGTCTTCTGGTATCTACCGTAATGCCAGTAACCATGCTCAGTGTGATTTTATATAACCATGAAATGTAATCCTCTAGGCTCCTATGGTAGTTCAGTATCAATTAATATCCACTTCATGCTACATACTCCTTGACTACTGAGGGTAGATCTGAGGGTAGATCACTCAGAAAGAACAGTCAAAAAATGAGGGAAGGGTTAGGCGCCAGGCTGTAAAAGGCTGAAATTGGTCTTTCTAGCAATCACTTCTTAAAAAAATGTGAACGCTTTTGTGGTCTGTCTCCTACCTAATGCTGCAACTTTGTATTCACCACCTGAACAAGAAAATATACATAACCTGTATTTCAGATCTAGTTTGCAATGCACTGTTTGTGCACACCACCATCTCAGAATACTTTTAACCACACTGTGAACAGTGGCACCACCAAATCAGGCTAGATTATCTAGAAACAAACCCTGTGTCTTGAGTTTGCCCATATTTTTCCTTGCTAATGGGCTGCAGATCTATGAGGCCACAAGCAGCTGAAGGAGACAGAGCTGGGAAAAATTATGTTAATCCATTTCATGTAATAATAGTCCTCTGAAGAGCAGGCACCTAGTTGTCTAGGCTTCTCTATAGTTAGTGATGATACTTCCAAAGGGCATTTCACCCCTATTTTAGAAAAAAAAAATTACCCTTTACAGTGGACCACTGAATATAAGGCAACAGATTCTTTTACTTCATCCAGAAGGAGATACACACCAGAGTCCAAAGACTTCTGCGTCATTCTGCCTCGTTCTTTTGAAAATTAAATAAATTCCATTCCCAGGCTAGTTAAGAAGCACAAATAAGTTAATATCAATGTTTTGCATGATGCAAAAACCTTCTTCAGGAAAATGGAACTAAAAACCACCTTTCCCAGATTTTCAGTCTAACTGCACTAACACAGAAAGAGCATTTGTAGCTTTTCCTTACTGAAGAACAAGGATCAGTGGATGCTCGACAGAACAGAAGGCTGACCCTGAGACAATTTCACAGGCATCCTCTCAGCATTTCATTCGCCCTAGTGGTAACAAGCAACTGAGCGTCCATCAGAAATCTAATGGTAAAGGCAGTCTGGTTCGGCAGGGGTGCCAATTTAAGACACTCCTGCCCACCTTACACATGAAAAGCACCTGCACCTGAGGCTGAACGCTACAGCAGACTCCTTTAAGGCCCAGAGACTGTCAGCTGGGATTATACTGGATTACACTGGTTGAAGCAAGCGTTACCTGAGAAATGACTCCTTATGCTACTTAAGATTAGACCAACTGATTGTATGCTAAAAGAAGAAATTTTACACGGAAAAAAGTCTTTATTTAGAGGATAATGGAACCTTAAGAAAGATGCCGTATGCGATTATGAAGAAAAAGTCTTGTGCAGACTTTATTACTTTGTCAGGTAGATTAATAAAAGTAATGAATGGCGCATGGCAGATGCTATGTGAATTTCAGTGATGCATTTCGGAATCTCTCAAAACAAGCCTTACTTTCCTAATTAATACAGATTACCCTGGATATAAATATTATCAGGAGGATTGAAAACTGGGTGAAAACATAAACAAAAGGTGATGATGAATGACAACATACCAAGTAGTGAGAATGTGTCTGCTGAGGATCGCAGGAATCAGAGCAAGACACAGTTATTGCTAAGTATCTCCATTAGAGGAAGGAAATACTTATAGTAATGAAATTTGCACATAATGCAAAACAGAGAGGAGTTGAGGATCCAAGTGTTGATAATAAAGTAACACAAAGGGGTCTATAAAGGTTAGAAATATAAACAGACTGATGGTGAATTATGATTTACTCTGGGAAAATGTAGAGCCATATATGAATAAGAATGTACTTTAAGGTTTGTCTACATGTGAAAAGTTGCCCATACAGCTGTACAGAATAATTACATTGGTAAAATTGCCAGGATACATCCTTTGTGCAGCCATTCCACTCTGGAATAAAAATTATTTATTTACTCTCAAGTCAAGTTACTTTTATTCCAGAAAATCAGTTCCCAAGGGGAGTTATGCTGGAGTAACTGGATGCAGCTGTGCTGCACTGTGCACTGGACTGGGTGAGGGGCTTACGCAGCAGCTCTGCCGCCAGCGTGCGTGGTACACCAGCAGGATGCTGCAGCCCCCCATGAACCTCCAAACAGCGGTCTGCATTCTCCTTAACTATGCTGGCAGGTCTTCTCTGTTTGGAAAGCCCCTAAAACCCAGCAGGAGAGAAAATCAGGAAGGCAGGAATGCCAAGGGGTCTGCGACCACCAAAGGTGGTAGCTCAGACACAATTTTGCAGCGCACAAATGCAGCAAAACTGCGTTGGGGGGTGCAGAGGGATCACAGTAGGAGAAAGGGAGGTGGCCGGGTGCTCCCCGTGGCGTTCCCTTTACGTAACCCCCTAACATGGCTGTCGCACCGAGCTTTGCTCGCTGTCAGAAATACTCAGTGCAACCGAGGGACATTTGAAGAGAAGCGGTGGAAAGCGCTGACTCACGAGGAGAGACCAGAGGAGTTAAACATGTAGCTGGCTAAAAGCAGGCTGAGTGGGGAACCCTGTAGTACTTTATAAATATATGACTCTGGAGATGAATTTTCTTGGAGTGACACAAGAAATCATAGCATGCAGCTAAGAAAGGAAACATTTAGAGTAAGAGCCAGATAAAACTTCCTGACAAGGAACAACATTAGCCTTGGCAACCCCAAAGGGAAGAAGAAGAGATGAAACCTCACTTAATGTGAGGGAGATCATGTAATCCGGTTTTCCTGACTTGAAGGAAGGGTGAATTCGCAGCAGGAACCACACCAAGTGGAAAGCAGAAACGCACAATATCTGACTCTCACAATGAAGAGGTCATGAAGGTGAGCCAGAAAATGGCTCACAACCGAAAATGGAGCAGAGAAGGACAACAGAGAACAGAAGGGCTGAAGATGGGAAAAGTAGCAAATGCCAAAATATGGGGAATGTATTTACATAAATGTGCACAGTTACATGGCTACAGCAAGCAAAAATGAAAGCTAAGGTGCTAGTCCTTTCCCTTTAGCTTCAGGGGGCCGTGCAGACACTGAGAGTTTGAGGAGTCCCTTCCCCAGAAGGGCCATGCTGCACCTGGACCTCTCCTGCAGCACGGGGCACAGTCCTGGAGCAAAACCTTACGCAGAGGAGTTTCATTCCCTCTGCCTTGCACCATTTAATGTTGAACACCTAGTATGGAGACAGTTCTGCGATGCTCAAATAAATTGAAAAGGATCAAAGTTTAGACGCTAGCTGCTATTTGTTAACTGAAAAGCCTGGCTGACCCTTGAGACAGCGTTACCGCCGTCATGAGTTAAACTGTGAGCACAAAATCCTTCTGCTGCTCCTCAGCCTTAATGTACGGCTGACACGCAAAGGGGGGTACCCCTCTGCTACGGCAGACGCAAAATTAGGGGATTACACCTACCTAGATGATAAAGTGGCACTTCACTCAATTTGTCTTGCTAATATTCCACACTGCAGCACGGAAACTGTTCTCAAAATAGGTTTCTAATTTCTCTACAGATTAAATGCAACCAAGCTACTTTACTTGCCGATAATTTATCTAATACCTCTTAACTGTGCCGTCACGTTCACTATAATGAGTTGGACAAGGAGATACCAGGTGTCCTGTAGAAATTTAGAGAATTACTAATAAAAGAGCAGCCTACTTGGATTAGACATACATTAGTACTGCTCTTCCAGGCCAGCACCTCTAAATCCTTACTCTCTTGCTGTTGCAGCTACATCCTGCCCTGCCTGTCAGCATCCATCTCGTGCTTGTTAAATTCCTGTGCCGCGTCCTATTTTAGCTTAGCCCCCCTGAGAGAAAGGACCGAAATACGTTGTGAAGGATCAGGGCCTGTGTCACCGTGAAGGAAGGAGAAGTCTAGTCCAGCCTTCCCAAGGAACTAGCTGAAGTGTTACCTAAAGTGAAGCAACAGGGACCACGTGGAAAATTTCCAGTGGAAAAAACAGAGAAATAGAAGTTTGTATGTCTCATTTAGTGGATCCATGATCCTGTATGACCGAAATCCTTACTTTTTGGGCAGCAGTGAACCCTTTAGGCTCACAGATCAGAACAGCATATGCTTTGAAATTCTCCCAAGATTTCTTTACAGGCATTTACTTCTACGAGGAAGAATGATTTTGCTTTTAGGTTTAAACCCTGCAAAACAGAAATACTTCTTTATAGTTTATAATCTCAAGTATATCTGTGTAAATGAGAAGCAGGAACATTTTTACTTCAAAACTATTACTCTGAACTTACACAACTGCAACTGGGCTCAGAAACAAGTTGCAAAGAACTCAGGAAATTAAAGATGTATGAGACAAAGAGAGATTCAGTAAGTGTTGATTTGCCTTTTGTATTTCAGAAAATAAGGAACATCCTCAAATGAGAAGTACCTATCTCAGTATCTCAAGTGTGTGCTTCATGTCCCTACCATTGAGAATTACGAACTAGAAAAGAAAACCTAAACAAGCAGATACTTCTGTTTTATTCTGAAAATGCATCAACACAGAAAAATGCATTAATAACCAAGTTACATTTGTCAGCATTCAATGTCCAGAAATCAGCCACAAAGGTCCTTCCCTGCAGTATAATCATACAGCTACTGATGCGTGTTTTCCGAAGTACTGGAAGGAGTTTGAGAGACCAGTAAAGCCACTTGGTCAAGCCCTTCCTGCCCCAGCTCCTGCTGGTGGCCAATCTCCGCAGCTGGGGCAGGGGAGAAAACCAACACGCAGAACTAAAAGCCCAAGAGAGTTTTCTGCAAGTCCTTAAGTGGAGGTAACAACTGGTCAAGAAATCACACTTTTTTTCTTTTTTTGTTAAAAGCACTGCATGAGTACTGTTACTTAGTTTTCCTCCAAATCCCTCTTCCTCCCCTACTTCATCTACGATGGACATTTTCTATTTAGTCGATAAATTACTTTCTGCGAGAAGTGACTGAAGTTAACTTGTTTTAGTGTGAGAGAAGTAGGCAGAGATGCTTCTAAGTCCCCTTCCTGGGTAGGGCAAGGCAGATACACGTAGAGAGGAGATGTGAGATATGCAGACTGTCAGAACTCCATGTGGCTCATAATTATCTATCACTTATAAACAGCTGACCATATTGTCTTTTAATTCTATTTTTATCTGTTTTTATCCTATTTATTGTGGTGGTCTTTATTATTCTAGGCATTTCACAAAATGAGCAAAGACATTCTCTCAGTAAGCATTCTTTCTTGCTTATTAGGAAACTGATTATTTCAAGTAAAGATGGTGCTATTAGTGATTTAAAGAAACGTGAGCATTGTTGGCCTGCTTATACAGTAATGCCCGGAAGATGTGATGGTCTGGTGATAAATATTGCTTGCCTTAGGCCTGCCTGTTTAAGGAATAATAAAAGAAATATTAGAGGGTCAGACATGTGGCTGGAAGCTACCACATGCTATGAACAGATGCTTGCTAGTAAAGACTGGTAGTTCATTCATTTTGAATTAAACTGTAAATCAAGGAACTAGGGAAGTGTGGGAGGAGTGGATTAAAAATTTAACAAAAATGCTTTTGGTTTCTTAATTCCATGATCTGTCACATCCCTCCATCTGTGCAAAATGCGTGGGAGTTGTAGAAAAAACCTGAAAGGGTGGGATGTTAAAATGGTTTACACTAAGATTCCAACGCAGCGTGGCTGACTTCTACGCTTCCCAAACGGCACCATTTCAGAACACCTCTGCTTTTCTACAGAATCAAGCCAGACATATTTATCACCAGTCAGACAAAAAGCGATTTAAATAGCTGGACTGAAAATGGAAATAAAGGCCTTATCATGCTTGAAAAATGCCATTTACTTTAAAGTGAGTTTTTCTACTTTGTGAGCACTAATTTGAGTAATAACAGGAAATGATACTTGATGTAAGATTCTGCCGATTTGCATTCAGAGAATCTTAGGCAAAACAAAATCCACCCTTTGAGAACCAATAAGAAAGACAGATTACATGAGATGTGTCTGAAAGAAAAATGACAAATGATTCTGAGATTTTATTTTTAATTCTGCTCCAGGAATTGAACTTTCTTTTGCTAAGCTCTAAATATTGATTACTGCACATTTCAAGAAATGACGAAGGGAGGCTGGTCCTGATAATTGCTCTCTTACGATGAAGTACAGTGCCTGGAACCTGACAAAATTAACCAAAAAGTGAATATATGTAACAGTCAAAGGAATGCTTTTAAGTGCAAACTCCTGAAATACTATTATATAATTCACATATCTTCCCAAGTTGCTGGATCTGTTACTTATTTTAACTGTCTGCATACTGAAGCACAGAGACACACATCAGAAAGTGCGACGTAGCTCATCCCTAACTATAGCGCTAGCCTCTGTGCAGGGAAAGACCACAGGAAAACTCCTCTCAGCTTTGAACATAGCATGTTTTGATGCAAAGCAACTGGCAGCAACACAGCTGGCTAGAGCAACAAAAGCAGTACCAGCGGACTTTGTACCCCAACAGGTTCCCACATGCAGCTCTACTTCTGTCACGCATGATCATCCCCATGTCCTGAACAACAGTCCGTCTGGATGAAAAGAACAGGGGAGTAAAAATCATTGGCGTATTGCAACCATGCAGAGCCAAACCAAACTGACCCACAAATTCTCGCTACTATACAGGGATCAAAGTAGGAAAGATGGGTTCAAGTGTTCTCTCTTGCTCCAGAGCACGTGTATCTCCCTATTAATAAAGGTAGGTATTATTAATCACTAGGTCAGATAATTCAAAATTCCCATCTGGCTGGTGTTTGGGAAGTTTCATTACAGGCTTTTCATATTTTTGGTGTCTCATTATCTCTGGAGGAGTTTCTTACACTATTGGCTGCCATTCCAGTTTGTCTCTGACTGTGAGACTACTCACAGTATCAAGGAGGGAGAAAAATAAAATCAAAACCCACTCAGCAAAAGCGAATGATGATAACTGGAAGAAGCCTACACTGAAAACAAGAAAAGGTAGAGTCATTTGAGATGTGGGCTGTGTGTGGGAAAGCCTCGTCCCTGGGGACCTAACTGGCTGGCTGGAGAGTGGGGAACTACAAGAGGATACCTACAAGAGAAATACAGGAACAATCAAATGAGAGACATTTTTCATTGAAAGGGAAAAGCAACCATAAAAGCAGATGATAACTCCATCCCTTCTCCCCCTTGCCCCTTTGTCCATCCTCAGTGTTGAAAATGCTGTCTTAACCCCATAGGTATATTTGCCTTTTCTGCTCTGTGAGCTGGATCCAAAGCCTCCTGGAGCCAGTGGTTTCAGTGGGGTTTACTAAGCTCAGTGTGGTCTAGGACCTGATGACCCTGTTTTGTGGGAAAATCCTTTCTGATCTCATGGGCTATCAGAAAGAAGGAGGAAAGGAACAAAAGAGCCCACCATCCTCTTTTAGTTTCCTTTAGTCCTGACTGTACAGACCAAGGTCTAAGAAGATCCATGGAGCTATCTGGAAATTCTTACTATGGATACTCTGCAGTCCCTGTTAACTAGCAGGGACAAACCTGAATTGGCTTTTGCAGAGTAGCTGGAGCAGCACCAGAATTGTCCCAGACTGCAAATCACAGAATCACAGGATGGATGAGGTTGGAAGGGATATTTGGAGGTCACCTGGTCCAAACCCCCTGCTCAAGTAGGGCCACCTAGAGCCAGTTGCCCAGGACTGTGTCCAGATGACTTCTGAGTATCTCCAAGGACGGAGACCCCACAACTTCTCTGGACAACCTGTGCCAGTGCTCGGTCACCCTCACAGTGAAATGTGTTTCCTGATGTTCCGAGGGAACCTCCTATATTTCAGTTTGTGCCAGTTGCCTCTGGTCCTGGCACTGGACACAAAATGGGCAAAACCCATTCAAGAAGCCGGATGAAACTTCGGTACTGAGAATTTGAGCAACGGCATGCTTGCAGTTCCCGAACTGGTTAATTTAAAGTTAGCCTGGGTTTACATTTAACATGTTTTATTCCTATGCAAATCTAAGGTCCATAAGGTAATCCATCTTTTTTGATTTCCTTAACCACTAAGCCAAATCAAACCTGTACTTTTTATGATCATTGCGGTACTTCAGTGCAGTATTGTAGATAACGGTGTCCTACAAAGTTACCCTTCAGTTGCAGATTTATTGCAGTCAGACAGGCACAGCCAAGAAGTATGATATAATAACATACCTATGAGAGCCAAAAAGTATGATGCAATAACATTATCTATGAGAAGACTCCTATGTATTCATATTGCATATCTGTGAGACAGTGGCTCTTTCAACTGTATCTTTGACCATAACAGTAATAGTTTTAAAAGAAAAATGTTTGCATTTATACTGCATTCATGAATTTGTTTTTCCATTATGTTAGCGGTTTTAGGCTTGCTGTATCTTGTATCCAAAATATTCTTAATAGGAGTAGTCAGGGAGTCAGGGAATATTTACATTTTAATTAATAAATATTCCAATAAACTGGAGCATATTATTAGCAAAAAACAGGGAAGGAAGAGTGGGTTACTGCTATTTAATTTAATGGCACCAATCAGCTCTTTTCACTGTGGCTCTTCCACAAACAATATACTGCGTAAAAGCATTTTTTTGTCATGCAAATCATTCTGAACTAATATTATACAAATTTATTCACGAAAGACTGCAAGTGCTTTTCAGAACAATAATAAGCTTTAAGTGGTTTATATCAGAAATGATTTTTCCAAGCTTGGAAACTACTGAAAGGAGAAACAATGCTCAGAAGAAGTTCAGTTCAACAAGAACACAATCTGAAGAAAACAGGTCTAATTCTCATGGCTTTCTGCCACTATGACAGCGTTAAGGATTCCTATACATTACTATAAGCTACGTTCCCAGGCACCCTTATCACACAGATGCCAGGTAAAACAGCCTTGATGTAAATGCAAATCTTTCTCCATGTTTGTAAATTCCTAGTAAGAGCCATTTAGTGAAAAGGAAAGAAGACAATGGACATCCCTGTACAGAGCTTCCAAATGCTTCTGTTCCAAAGAAGAAAATGGAGGTGAAATCGGCAGAGGTAGCACATGTCAGCCTTGAATGATGAGAGGAAGGGAATGCTTCTCGAGAAAAGTCAGCTTACAGTATCAATTGGTAAAAATATCTCACAGGGCTAGCATTTGATGCCTAGTCCTGATATAGGATATCCGGATGCAAAATGTATAAGCCAAGCCAAGTGTCTGAAACCATCTAACACAGTACATGAGAAACTCAGAAGCTGTGAGAGCTGAGGGCCCCCTGAATGCCCAGGGGGTCCCCCCTCAGCCCAACAGCTGTAAGAGGCAGTAACTCTCCAGTCCAGAGGAGTTTGCAACTCATCAGGAGCCAAGAGCAGGGACACTTGCTTTTCTCCAAGGACCAAATTTCTCAAGCTTGTGTCAGTCTTGTTGTGCACCATGAAACGTGAACCAGTACACTGCCACTGGAACCTGGGCTGAAAGGTTCGCAATAAAAGAGTGAGCTAGGCACCTTCAGGCTAACCTTGCATTGTCATCACTCCCTGAATGGGAAACAAGAAGGAAAGCAATTATCTCAGCCCGACAAAGGCTGAGAGAACCTGGAGAAAGGGAAACGTGGGGTTAATATTGGAGAGGAAACCCAAGTTCCACACAAACTTCTCAAACTTCTGTAGAATGACTCAAAGAAATTAAGCAGATCTTAAATCACATTCATTTCATTTCTTTCTGTGTACATTTCCATTATTCCCACAAGAAACTTTAACTGATGCCCCTCAGGTCCTGTTTGGGAAGCTTCTCCCCAAAGACTTTCCATTTGCTGAGGGTTGCTCAGAAGCAGCCTGGAAACTGCTGGAGTAAGAACTGTACAGACACTAATGGTTATAATTCAATGGTCAAGCCTATTTTGGTAGAAAAGGAAACCTATCTAAAGGAGCAGACAATCCCCATTCAGAATATGGGATGTAAGACACATACCAGACCTTAAATATGTCTGGTATCATCAGTATTGTATTTTCCTGCTCAGATCTGGGTTTAGAACTGACACATTTTTTTCCATTTAATTTAATCAACTTGCAAGTCAACCTCAAATCTTCCCAGAAAATGTAAGACGGGTTCAAAAAGAAAATAACATGATTTAAAGAAAATTAATTAGCCTTCTGACTTCTACGCATTAGGGCTGTGCATTTAAGTTTCTTCCCACATAAATGACAACTAGAAAATTACTTTAAAATTATAGCAGCTTCTAACTATGACTTGTTTCTGAGCTTTTCACATTTGAGTATCATTAGGGTCTGCAATCAACTGCAAAGATGTGGCAGCTCTGTATGGAGCACGACTTCTGGATTTCCTCAAATTTCCCTCATGAGTCTACAGATTCTTTGGTTCATTCCTTGAAGGTGCTCCCCGGGTTTGCATGTGGATTACAGCTAGTTGGCTATACTTTCCGAAGCGCTTTTGTTGCAAGAGGCAGTTCAATGCCCGGAGCAAATTGCTGCTTCCGTAACTGCAAGCTAGGCAAGAGAGAGCAATCCACCATTCCAGCTTGGTACTATGCAATACAATGAATATTTTTCAAAAACATCACCTCAGCAAACACTGCCAGCCATTTAAAGGTAAAGTTAAATGTTTTTAAGTAAAAAACTTCATTAAAAATTTTTACATAAAGAAATATTATTTGAGAGCGTGTGCGGAATTAAAAGCTCAGCTATGAGAAACTTAGATGTAATTTTATATAATGGCTGCAATTTCATATACAGTAATAATAGCTGAATTATCAAATGGCCAATTATACATCTAACTGGTCATTTGCATTTGCAGCAATTATGACTACAACCTCATCATAGTAACTATCCTCACTGTTGTCTCCCTGTTTAGCTGAAAAGCTAGGTCTACAGCTTTGTATTTTAAAGCAATCTATGTGGAAATCAGGACTTTATTTACCCATCTATCATAACTTCAGTCCAGGGACCATGTCTTTTTTTTTTACAGCATCTAATACTGCTGTTTACACTAAGACAAGGTAAAGTGACCGACTTGAAATATTTTTGCCTGTCATGATGTATTGCAAGAAAAACCTGGAAAGTTTTTTTAGAAGAAAATTAAGCTCTTTATATACACTTGGAGGACTGCCATCCATGTATATTTGGGGAAATACAGTAGTTACCAAGAATAGAGCTTCATTGCAGATTCAGTCATATTACTTCTTGGTTATTAGAGACAATAAACCACAGTGTCAGCATAAGCTCATAGGAGACCGTAAATTTGATTCAAATTCCACCAGAGTCAAGGGAAATGTTGCCGTAGGGCTCAAGGAAGATTTGGACCAGGTTTTGCAGCACGCATGCACGGCTTCTCAATGTGCAGGTCTGGCTGGGAGATGGAGAATGGTGCTCACCAACACAAGCCTCTGCTTTAGCACTGCAGCAAGGTCAACGCATGGCTACAGGGATGCACGTAGCACTTCTATTTCCCTTGTGCTGGGAAACCCATAGCACTGGAGCTGTCTGGGAAGCAATCCCCTGATCTGTCAGCTCCACCGCACTGCCTCAAGGCACTGGGAAATATGTAGTGTACATGACACAGCTGGGCCATACGTGCTGCATGTAGGCTTAACTGAAAATACAGACTCATGTCTCACCTCTCATATGGTGCCAGTACACCCCGCAACTCCTTCTGCAAGGTTGGCCTTGCATTCAAAGAGAAGACCCTCAGACAAACCTGGTATCAAATGCAGAATCAAGCCAGCACCACCATTTGCATTATACACGTGATGCATACGCTGCCTTGTTGGGCAAGGTGGCAGCGAGCAGACTTCCTTCAACTTTTCAAATATTATAGGATCCTGCCTTTGAAAAAGAAGAGCTTGAGATGTGTTAAGTGAGAACAAAAGCATACTATTTATCTTTCTGTTTTTTCACCTTCCCCTTTACATACTTCTCTACTACTCTTTTTTTTCCCTGACAACGCTCATCTCCTGGGTCCATAGTAAGAGTTTATTTTTTAAAATGGAATTAAAAAGGTCATAAATACTGAGTTTTCTTTCCAGTTAAAAATACAGAGCAGCTGAGCTTGACATTAAAGGGTCGTCCAAAACCAGCCATTGATTTTTAGATAGTAGATGGGAGTTCGGCATTTGGAAAAATGGTAGCAAGACCACGGCAATGTAGATGTGATACTGATAGGATTTTGTTATTTTCTCTAGAATATTAAGCAGCTTTGGAAACTGATATTGCTTTTCTTAAAACTGAAAGAAACAGGTTAGTCTATTTTTCTGTTTTCATAATCCTCTGCCATACTATGCAATTTTCAAACTTTTTGGCAGCTTTTGCAGAGTTTTGTGGCACTTTAATAATTTTTCTTTTTTACAGAATTTATAGAATTCTTCATTTCCATTGAATCCAAGAGCTGCATTTAAAAGATGAGAGATCATTTAAAATACATTTTTACTGAAGAACTATTAAAACCAAAGTCTGAAAGAGCTCTGACATTTTGCATTTCCCCTTTTTTCTTTCAAATGTTTTGGCTAGCTCTGACGATAATATAGCACTTGAGTCACTAATGACTTTCATTAATGAATACTTCAATATGGCTAGATGCAAAAAAATTTGGTGAGTGCAAGTAATTGTAACATAGAAGTTTTATCAATTATTTTCTTTCCCTCTATGTTTTTTCCCCTATATTACTTAAATCTTTGCATCCTTTGAGACCCTTGCATATGTTGCATATGCCTCTTGCTGTAGTAAGGAGACTGTCCAAAAATACATCTCTACACTTTTTCAAATATCTGGTGAGGTGACATCTGAAGATGCTACACTTCATGAGATGCTTTCCATGGAGACTGGGTCAGGTCCCTATTTTTTAGTTGTAGCTGTATAAGCTTTTCAATACCAAGGCTTTGAGGTGCCCAGAGATGCTCAGAGATGGCTGGAGGAAGGTCAAAATATTCAGCCTCCATGAGCTGTCAAACACCCTGCGGACAGAGGGTCATCCATCCCACACAGTTCCTTTGGGACGTGAAGAGGGAAGAAGCATATTTTTGCAGCAGGAATGGCCCAGCTCCTGACTTGCAGACAGAGCTGCCGGCCCTTCACACCTTGCTGGTCTTGCCTCCCCGCCTGGGGCTGCAGGTGCGGAAGAAATGCCCTTCGCTCCTCCGATCCGGGCTGGCCGGAATCAGTCCCCACTCGGCAGCCTGCTCCCCAGCTGGTTAAAATACTGGCTAGTTAAAGCTCGCTGCTTTTGCGACACTGATTGTTTCCAAGCCTGCCTTAAAATACATCTAAATGGAGCCCAGATAAATCTAACGTCCTTATGTCCCAGTGCCTCTGGACACTGATATCATGAACCTTGAATAATGACAAAATGATGAATAGCTGCATGTTGCAATTCAGGCTTTTATTACAAATAAATTTCAAAACAATACCCTAGCACAGTCCATTTTTTTATATTGCCTGTTTTAACTCAGCTTTTAAATGGCTCTCATGAATCTACAAAAAGGCTAGTTTTACAAAGTTATCTTAAAGGGGTCACATATACTTGGAGCAGAAGTTGGGAAATGAATTATAAATACATGCAGATATTTGGTTTAATTAGGTTTAAAAAATTTACTTGGGTTGCAGACCTTTTAAAATGTTTATTTGATTATTTTTCCCTAATAGAAAATATCCTTCCAAATTGGATTGCAGTCATCTGTGACATATAAAGAGAAAATGAGCACATTTGCAAGGCAGGTTGGAAGAAGGCTAAGGGAGACAGAGATTTCTGAAGACTCGACAGAGCTTTAGTTTAGCAAGAGAATTGAGTTGATAGTTACTGAAGAGACATTTCAGTTATGACTAGAGAAGTATGTGGCACTTAGAAATGCTGAAAATCGCAAATTTTTTATGGGCATTATGCAATTACTATCCTAAAACACATCTTTCACTTTTATTGCATTATTTACTAGCCTGGTTGTAAACTCTGAAATCTCTTTTCGTGTGAATTATATTTAAAACTTACAAAATTAATTTGGCTCAAACATTGGCATCACTTTACTAGTGGTGAAGATAGAGTTTCATCCCCGTCTAGGAAGCCTCTGAAGCCCACGCGTACAGAAACCCCCATCATTAGGGGGCTGGATGGCCTCAGCCTGCACTGAAGTGCCTCCAGCTGGGTACTGCAGTGCCTGAAATCCCGCTTTCTTGCCCCAGGAGGGTGACTGACAATGGTGGGGTTCGGGGTCCAGGCCACCCCTCTGTCAGAGTGCCTTGGGCACCTCCCGAAAGGCGGGTAGACGAGAAGGCATGCGCAGCCGGCCGAGGGCATTCAGGTTTATCTGCATTGGTGCTGCAGTCAGTGGGCATTTCATTGTATCATTAGGTTTATAACATAATGTAAGTCATCTTATGAAGGAAACTGCCTAACTAAGGAAATCTCCCAGGGGTGGTACTAGCGCAGCATCCCTGCCCATGCTGAGTGGCCCAGGGGACACCCAAAGACTCCCCAGGACGAAAAGGGGAGGTGCTGGGATCTTGATGGGCTTCCTGGGCCAGGTGCTTGCTGAACCGTCAGCATTCTGGGCTTCCTAGGTAGAAAACTTCCAGTTTTGCCCCTAAAATAAGTGCTCTTGGCTTGCTTCATCAATCCCAAAGCAGAAACGATGAGCATTTCTATCTGCGTGCATGTTAGATGTGTCATTTCCTGAATAAAGACATAAATTTATTTCTATATTAAATATTTATACATTTTAAACTTATAAATATTTTAAAATGCATAATATCTGGATTTATACATAAAATAACATATTTCTATATACACACATTTTTATGGATATATTTTGTTTTTCATACTGCCTCTCTGTCAAGAGAAAATATATTAAATATTTTGCCAGGATTTTTCTAATCTCTAATAAAGTATGTATACCTGACAGGCTGCATCTCTCGCTGTATTACAAGCTTTGAAGACTCTGCAGTGCATTAGGCATCACACAAATACAAGTATTGTGAGACTGGGCAAGAGCTGGCAACACGCAAGCAATGATGCTATTTTTTTTCTTATTTTTTTGGCTAAGACTTCTCCTCATCAAGTATTTTTTTTTTCCCAAAGCTTCTAATTTACAGTATTTTCAAGTCTAATTATTCAGATTGTGACCTGTCACATCAAGAATTTATTTACATATGAAGCAGACGGTAATGCATCTGCTTAAAAGCAAGAACCCATCACCGTTTCTTCAAAACCAAAAGGCAACTTGAATTTCTTCCTGAAGATTTGCATATAGGTCACAACTCAAAGGCTGTCACGCTCAGAGTTTTACGTATTTTTGATTATAAGATGAGACTTAAACATATTAAGAGTATTTTGAGGCAGGGCAAAACCCTGGGTACCCTATGATGAAACCAAAGTGGAAAGCCAACAGGCTTCGCCAGCAGAAACAAATCAAACCCCTTTGGGAACACGACGTGCCTGGAAACCTGGGGAAGAGCAGGCAATTAACAGTCCAGGGAAAAACTCATCAGGTCCTGGCACAGGAAATCTCATCTCAGAGGTGGCTGGGAAGCCCTGGAAAGCACTAAGGGTCAGATTGCTCACTGCTGTCATTGGCGACCATGTACTCATATAAATAGCGCAGTGACTTCAGTAAAATTACTTGTGTGAGTAAGAGCTGGTGTGTGGGAACAGGGCTACACCGTCCGGCCCTGCAGCAAACATAACGACATTCTGCACCTTTCCAGCATCTTTTATCTCAAGTTCTCAAACTCGGGTACTTGCAAAGCTCCTGTTATCACCAGCCACTTGGCACCTGGGAATAAAATCACAGCCGATACCTCTTCCCTTCATTTACTGCGAGCAGCCTGTTACTAAGTTGCTAGAGTGTGAGCATGGAAGGAAATCTCAGACACCAAGTGTCAGGTAGGGAAGTGGGCAATTTTACAGTAAATGCTTTCCAACAGGGAAACTAAGTCATGGGAGAGTGAACAATTTCCTACAGCCAAATAGTGAGTCAAAGAAAGGGTCAGGACAAGTTTTCAGAGTTGTATATATGCCCTGAAATAGCAATGGGGGATACTCTTTTGTGATACCGCTGGCCAGTATTACAGAGGCTGAAGTCAATATTTCAGTTTGCGCACCTGAATTTAAATTTGTGTCTTTTTTTATGGTTATGACCAGAATCCCAAAGATGTGACCGCAACACCTTTCATTGGTTTCACAGGCAGCCAGACAACAGCTGTTGTTTAGCAAAGCCAGGCCTTAGCATCTTCTTGCTTCACTTTTGCAAAGCAGGGCTCCTTTCTGGGCTTGGTTTTGGGGCTACTGCACGTTCGGAGCTGCTGGGTGGGCTGTTCCTAGCTGGTAGGGTGGGAGCCACAGATCAGCTGGATTTGTAGACTCTCCATCCCCACCAGCAGGATTTGAAACGTCTCTCTCTGAAAAATATGACAGATTTCAGTGAGAATACACTTTTACTCGGTGAGACAATGGATAGAGAGGGAGTGGGGAAATCCCACGGCAGGGGGACGTGCGTGCCCGCTGCCCCTTCAGAGGGAAGTCGCAGTCATCAGAAGTGCTTTTAGGCTGTCAAGGCAGAGCGTCTAATGCGTTGTGCCACAACTGGGTTGGCGTTGTCATTACTCTTTTATGTGGCATCCTCCTTCCTGCCCGCGCACTGGTGTCGGCTTGTTGGGGCGCGCTGCAGGGGACCGGCAGGCTCCTGGCTCACGGGGGAGGTGGCCAGAGCCTCTTGTGAGGGTGAGCCCACTGCACGGGCACAGCCTCTACCCGGGGGTGCAAGGATGGGACAGGACACAGCGACTGCCCGCTGGACACCCCCCCGCCCCCCACCACGGCAGTCTGCTTGTAAAGGCAAACTCGGGTCGGGTTTGGGAAAGGCCTGAAGCAGCTCAGCAGATCCTGTAGCTGTGTTTGAGGGGCACTTTGCTTGGCACGGAGCAACTGAATAGGCTGAAAAGCAAATACTGACAAATGGGGGAAACTGCATTTAAAAACAAGCTTGGGATGGTATTTGAATCTCTAACCTATCTAATAAAAATCTGATATTTGTACCTAGTACTAATAAAAGTGCATTTATAAAGTCTTTTGCTGACTTTTTCTGACTCCGAAAGTTCTTTCTGAAGACAATTAAACATGATGAGAAATGTGCAGCACTCCCTTCCTTGGTGCCAAACCAAGCTACAGTTGGGGGAGTTTCAACTTTGATGTCACTTAGATGTTTTTTATGCTTCCTTCGAACCCAGATAATGTCAGAGGGCCAACACATTCACAGAGACCAGAACCACACACAGACCTCACATGGGTCCTTGTGAGGAACTGCTGCAGACTTCACCCCCCCAGTGCTACTGTTCCCAATTTTAAATGCACATCTCCACCACACGCTCATTTTAAGCAAGTATTTCTCAAACTCCTGCTGGAGGTTAGATGTGAAGTGCTGCGAACTGATTAAAAATGTCATGTAGTTGTTTTAAAATTCTATGATGTTGCCAGAGAAATGGCTGCCTGATGAGACAGTAACTTCCTTCATGTAAAAGTAAAAATTATCAAGAATTATTTGTGCTCAATACAAGGTACTTCTTGAAATTTGTGACATAGATAGTCTCCTGCATATCAAGACAGCCAGCAAGGTCAGACTGTTCATGTACCTCCATGATGGAGATGATAAATCATAAATCTGGATAATCTCTGAAGTATCTACTGATGTGACAGAGCTGCTAAAGAGACAGGAAGATGACAAATTATGCAGAGACAGGGTACAGGACATAAATGACAAAGAAGTTATGGAAAGAATAAATCCAACTGAGCACAGAGTTGGAAGGAAAAACCAAAAGGGTATGGAAACTCTTGGAGAAAGGCAAAGAGAGGAGGACTGGCAGTGTTGGAGGGAAGACAAGAAACTAGGCTGGTGGAGGACAGTACAAGCTGAAGAAAGAGAAAAAAAAAAAAGAAGCATCAGGACATGGGATAAAAAGAAAAATAGGAAAAAAGAGCAAAAATAGGGAAAAACCATACTGACAAATCCCTGCTACTGAGAGTGTGCCTCCATGACTCCTCAGTGAATGCAACTGCTTTCTCAGTGCATGCTAGACTTAATTTGCCATGAATGATAGATTTCAGAAAAACTTTAGATTTTGTGAAATGTTCCCTGCTCAGCCGTTCCTGTAGAGTGGGGAAATGGCAGGAAATCATTGCGAACAACAGCGAGTGTTATTTTGAGGGAGACGTAATGGCTTGTTTGGTTTGACATCCAAAACAGATATAACTGCGACAAAAGCGTTTAAATGCTAATCTGTCATTTACAGCACGTAAACAAAAACTAACGCGCATAAAATCTGTGGTGCTTGTGAACGAGTGCTCTAGAAGCCTGAAATACTGCTTAATTTAGAGAAGACAGGCGTCTCTTTGCAGGCAGAATTTGTACTTGAAATATATGAATGTCAAGAGGAAAATTCAGGTACTCGAACCTGTGTTTCCTGGTGGTGGCTTTGGATCATACCACTAGGGTCACAGAAAGGAGTGATTTTTCATTTGCAGTGTATTTCTCAGAGATGGAAATATGCAGGCAAATATTTTCCTGGAGCAGTTAACACCTGCTAAGAGAAAAGCAGTGCCTCAGTCTTACCAAAATGTACCCTACGTGTGACCGAATTCGATTACATCAAGATCCTAAATTCATCACGCTTCCTCTTGTACATCCTCATGCCCACAAAACAACAGTAACTGACTGACTGAGAGCCAAGGAAGTAAAAGGCAGCTCTGGATGAGTCTGGAAGAAATATGTTTCCTTGGTCACAGGCCAGCCTGTTTCCTAAGACACTTCCCTGAGCAACTGAGAAAAGCTTGGAGAACATTTCTGAAACTACAGAAATGCTGCCTGCCACCAGCCTCCAAGGTATCATACACAACCAGAGGTCACCAGGAATGATGCTACTGTCACCCCGCTGCAGAGTGATGGAAAGAACGGGTGGGATTCTTCCCACTCTGAGATGACCCTCCTTAGGTCAGCAACTCTAGTGTCAGCCTCAAGCCATACCGCAGAGCAGCAGGTCTAAGTCCTCAGACATCACCTTTCTATAAATAAAAAGAATGGGCCTGAGATTTATGTTAGTATCACAGGTTTTGTCTTTGTTGCAAGGAGGTCTCTATGAATTTATAGATTCATTAAAGCTTGTAAAAAGATGAGGAGAACAGAGAAGCAAGAGTAATTTATTGTAATATATCAAAAAATACCATGAGGTCCTTACTCAGAGAAGATTTTTATTAACTTCTATCATGGCTGCCATGACCACAGCTTTTAACTCAGCTATAAATGGATAAAGAAGGGAAAATCTCACATTGTGTTGTGCACAAATGGAGCTTGAGAAGGAAATAAGCAATTTAAGATTCACCTAGTAGTTTAAAATTTACTTGAAAACTGTATTAGTCTTGCTACCCTTCCTGTCTTCCTCCTATAAATTTTCTTAATTATTCTGTTCTGCCCAAGTTTGTGATTAGCTTCACTGTACCTATGTTTGCTTCTTTTTTTATACAGTTTTCGTTCTATTATGCCTGCATGTATGTGGAAGTCTTCAATACACACATAGACAAATAATGAAAAAAGTCTCTATGATGAACAAAATGTAGTATATAACTACTCTCAAGCAAGCAGACAAAATGACAGGAACAGAAACAAACTCAGGTGCCTGCTCCTTCTCCTTGTAACACGGTGTAGTTTATCAGCTTATTAACTACTCACGTGGCTTTTGTCACGCAAGTCTCTGAGCTCCTGATAACTGCTGAGTAACCTGTACAGGAAACATGCTTTTATAGAAATAGAAAAATATTTTAACTTCCAGTTGATGAGCAACTGCCAAAATAAACAAAACAAAACAAAAAAAAATCCAGTGCAGTTGATAGGACATTCTGTAATTATCTATCTGGATCTGACCTTGACATGGACAGACTATCTGTGGCAGAACTAGTTTTAGTTGTGGGCCTTCACTTCTTAACTTTCCTTTGTCTTTTCCCCAAACACACTCTTCTGCAATACAGGAAAAAGCTGTATTTCCTCTTTGAATGAAGAACTGCACTTTCCTGTGATCTTAACATGTCCTGTTTTATCAGTATGTAATATATAGCCCTGGAGTATAAATGTGAAACTTCTGTTGAGCTGGCAACCTTCCCAAGCCCCTCAAATGGACAGTGATTTGCTGATTGCCATAAGGAGGTGCTGGTTCACGAGATGTCTCTTTCTGAACATCACTTGTCCAGAGCCTGCTGTTTGTTCTGTGACTGAAAACAGTGAAGACGTGAAGGCTATGCCTTTCCCACTCAGAGCCTGCGTCAAAATGCACGTTAAAGACATCTTCCTAGAAATCTTAGGTCGACAAGTTCAGAAGCAAATCATTCTCCACCTACCTTGAGACACTTATCCATGGGAGAAAACATCACCATTCATTTGACAATCATCACTAAAATTTGATGTTCTTTGTGATATTCTATTTGTGTTTATGTCACACATTTGAAAGCATTGATAGGACAAATATCTGCAGAAACTGTCTTCTCCAAGAAAGTTTCCTACCCAATTTCACGTATAGAGTTTCAAGATATTCTGGAATCATCTTAAAACTATTCTGTAGGAAAAAGAAACCAAGTCAGTATTCAATATTACATTTTGAGAGTCTGTGAAATTACTGTATTGCTTCAAAATGTTTAATTATGCCTGTGTGGGCTTTGACATTGCTCTTTCAACTGACAAACATAATCTCATAGCGTGTCTAAGCCTCTCCACATAGATCTTACAAGCTTTACTCTGTTGTCAATATCCTGCCTTGGGTTTCATGACCTAAGTTCAGTGAATACTTCAGGACATCCAGCACATGGCATCAGACATCTTGATGACACCAAACCTTGCACACTGCTGTTTAATGACCTCTTGTATTATTTTTGTCTGTTGACTTTCTAAACCCATCAAAGCAGATTACAGCCACTTATAGTGTTCATGTCTTCTGAGTCCTCTGCTCAGCTTAATTCAGGAAGAAAATCACCTTATCTGTCAGATATTCACTGTACCCCAAAATCTCTCTAAAATACATCATAATCCTTCAGTTGGACTAAGAAAGGATCCCCTTTCACAGATAATTGCACAATCTGTTTTGAAGATCTTTTTCACTCTGATATACATAAAGAACTAGATTTTACTTCTTTCTCACTCTATTCTGTGAGCAGTTCACTGATGTCAATGCTGTAAGATATGAATGCAGACAGCAGGATTCAACTTTTAGTTACGTGGTTCTTGTTTAAGGTCCCACATTTGTAAAATTGCTCCAAAGCAACACAACATCATAATGTACAGAAAGTGAACCCGGGCAACACAGATACACATATTTCTCAGGCATAATTCTTGATAATTTTGCATATTTATACCTGGGATAAAATCTCCTGTGATGAATCAACTGTGTTTGTTTGTCTTGCTTTAGACAGCCACTTCTTTTTTAACTGGAAAGGCGATTACAGCAGGATGTGCTGAGCTGTTGTTGTGTCCCCATCCTCTGTTGTTCCCCTTCTCAGGTGAAGAAAAACTAATAGGAATAAATCTGTACCTTAAGGCAGTATCAAAGTCAATGCTCTCCCCTTGCCCAAGTATTATTTCAACCCTTTTGCTTGGACATATCTTTGTTCTGGATGTATAATCTGTAACCACTGATTCATACTTGTGAAGGGAAATTGAAGCAAAAGAAAATGAAAACTTCTTTAAGTAGCAGTTGATGTTCTGCATTAGCAAAGAGGTTAATGTGAGTAGTATATTTAGTTGTTTTGTTTTCTCCTCAAAGAAAGATGACGTGCTGCATTTATGCAGGAAAATTTACTGCCACCTGACTAAAATTAGATAGTCCACATACATGCTTTGAGTTTATGTCATTATCCCAGGAACGGTGTGGGAGTTTAAACCTATAATCTCTGCCTGCACAGGGAAAGGATGAGGACTATTCGGAATAAATACGACAGCCTCAGAAATTCAGGTCCTAGCATTTGACTCATTTTTTAATGAACTTCAAGCATAGGTCTGGAAAGCAAAAGTGGAGGGGAGAGGAAGGACAAGTAACCAAGCATACCGTATGGGTATTCAGTGTATCCACCAGCCTGCTGTTTAACCACTCTGGAGTCTTGTAATAGTATTAGCTGACACAGACGTGTGACCGCGCTTATCAGACGTCACTGATGGGCTAAGAGACATACTGCGGTGCTAAGCCCCGGCACTCCAGTCTACATTGCACGCTGCAGCTCTGAGTGGGAGCTGATTTAGCTCTTGCTAGTCATACTTTCAGATGGCCAGCTACTTAATAGATAGTAAAACACTGCCAGGTGTAACAACTCTTGATAGATTTTCTGATTTTCCTGAACTTCGGTTGACAACTTCTGCTTCACTGTGTTGACAACTGCGTTTAAAGCAAGCTCAGAGCCCACAGCCTTTACAAACTGTGAGGGGGGAGGCAACAGCAGCTCTCAATAAATGACACCAGTTCTCAGTAAATTAGTTGTGTGGATTTGTCAGACAATGACAATTTTCAGTTCTAGCCCTCAGACCTACATTTCCATGGTAGCTTTGCATATTGCACCATATTGTGTACTATCTCTGCTTCCTACAATAGGCTGTAAATTCAGAGAGGCAGGAAGTAAATACCTAATCCAAACCCAGCGCCAGTGTTATTTTGTTTGGATCCTACCTCACTGCACTCAGCTGCGCCATGTCTTTCCAGCACAGAGCTCCTACAGTGAGCTCATGTTATAAAAATGTGTGCAAGGCGGTATTAAAATGTAATGGAAAATATTGTCATTTCCTTTAGAAGCATATTTCCCATTGACTTGAAAAATTAAAGTACTTTCTCACTTTTACCTGATACGTCTGTCTATCTGTAAACCTGATATCCTATGTGCCAGCATAAGCATGCTCATTTAGATCATGACACAAATCCATGATGATGAAGACATCCCTCGAACAGCGTTAAGAGTAACTAATGAGCCTTCAAAAACTACCTGCTCTTTTCACTTGCTCAAACTTCTGTGCTAAATTCTTAAGAGAGTGTTTAATGGATGTAAGAAAGTTTTCAGAAATTCCTGAGAGGCTGGATCACATCTTACAGAAGGAAAAGCAACTATTATCCCAGAAAGCATATAATAGAAACCATTCATCTAAAAGCCAGAATACAGCAAGAGTCCGTTATGAGGCGAATTTTGGATTAGGAAAGCCCTAGTTTCTCCTTATTCTAGGTTCTTTCTCCACTATCTTTCAGTCAATATCAAGCCAGAGACAACCAGGTACAGTAGTTGCTTTGTTTCTCCATGGAATTATTAACTAAATAGGCAAGACAACAATTGTGCATCATTTCTGTACATATCTATAGTCATGTTTGTGCATGGGTAAATATGTGTGTATATGCTCACGGAAATGGCTTTTCAGTACAATTAACAAGGCAAGCCCTGCAGGGCTAATTAGTTTTTATTGCACCAAACATTGGCAAAAAGTTCTCATTTCCTCCCATTTAACAGTTTGGACTTGAATTTGCTCCATTTCTGTCCAAGTCAAAATGTAGTTTAACTGTTTTCAGCTATAATAGGAACATTAGTCCACAATGAAGAGTATTTTTCTGACTCAGTGATTCAGTGCCTTGGACCCACCTTTGCCTGCGGGGCTGGTGCAAGGTAAGAACAACGCGCCTGAGTTCAGTGGCCAGTCCTTATCTAGGCAGAAGAGCTGTGAATAAGACAACTTGCAAAAGTAGTAATCCATAAATTTTGTCCAGCATTAGAAAAGGATACAATTTCTGGGATTCTTCTGCTGTCAAACCAATTGCCATTCTTTCCTCCTGTCAGATGTCTTTTGATAGTTGTCCACCATTCTGCCATTTTCCTTAGCACAGGTTTTTGGGGTTTTGGGTTTTTTTTCCTCAGGTTAGGTCTCAACATGAGAAGCAGACCAAGGTTTTCACATTGGAGTAGAACCGTTTCTTCCATATGCCTTATACTGCCAATTCAATATACAGCACGTGTTAAGTGCTGAGAATACACCTGATCCGAACTGTCTCATGGCTAATAAAATAAAGTTATAGCAATGTGATTCACTTGAGAAAAATATAGAACACTGTCTGTCCCTATGTTGCTCAACAGAAACAGTAATAGAAAAGTTTATGCAGACTAGCAAATTATCCTCACAGCAGAAGACATATTTAGAGACTCTGAATTAAAAATGAGCACATATGCTTTTATTCCTGGAAGCGTGACATCCACAGTATTGGCAGTTTGGGACCCAGTATAACAGAATCTTAAGCAGTTTCCACCCTTCTGGAGTACCAGATTAATTCTCCACAGACGAGTATGATGTAAATATGAAACACTTGGCTCCAGCTCGAAGCAGTCAAAAGTGATTTGCTGACTATCCCACCAGCATTTCAGCAGGCTCTGAGCTACCTTATTATTCCTGTCAGTAAACTCTCAGATGGCCAATGCCAAAAGCTCCTCCTCCCTTCCCAACAATGCGACAACTGCCAGTGAGGTACTCAGACAAAACAAAACTGACCCTAAAAAAAATCAATCAAATATAGCGGTTGAATTTCAGACTCTGTGTCACTGAATCAAAGTCAACCACCTGAGGGGACAGAGGACTTGGCTGTACTCTCGGAGTATTTAAGGCGCTGCATCAACAGTGACAAGTAGCTTTGAGAACAGCCATAATCAACAACAACACTGTGCAGGTGTGCTGCTTACATGGTGTATGTGTAATGTAATTTTTGAGTAGCAGCTGACAAGAATAAAATAGTGTTTTCTTCACTTCCATTCACAATCCATGCTTTGATCTATAAAAATACCCTACTAGCTACTACTGGGTAGGGCAGATTCATTTCCTAAGTTGATCATACAACATAAATCTTGGATATTACACTCCTGGTACAAACTAAGCACCACAAAAATGACCAGCCTGTAATGTCACCAGTCTTACCAGAGACCATTCACATAAATGAAGATGCATCTGGGCATTTTTTCCCTGAGGCATAACATGTACATTATCACACTGTCACAATGTCTTTGAATCTGTTCTAATTTTCCCAAAAGTATGATAAAACTTTTTGACTTATTTTCCATTTCTGTTTCTGTGCCTATACAGACAACCACTTAACAGCACTATTCTCCTATTTAGAATAATTCGGCATGTTTTGACTTAGTTATTTGAAACATTCTTAAAGGCAGATGAACTACAAAATCTATCACATCTATATGAAACTATCAACAGAACTGAGTCTGACCTGAGTGAGATTTCGAGGACTTAGAAAAAAGGTGGTTCACTGTTTGCTTATTTTACAGAAGGTAGATCATGAGACAAAAAAATGCTGCATCTTACCTGTTTCAGCAAACCAAACAAATGTCGAATTTTAAGAGATGACTTGCAATTAAGTGTATGCTTAAGTTCAGACCAAATAATATATACAAAATATAATCCACAAGTAACATAAGATGAAAAGAACAAGGTAGTCCATATTTACTCTGTAGATAATGTCATCACAAATTTTAATATTAACTCTCATGATTTCAAGGAGACCAACTATGACAGTTCCTAAGAAGTGGTATGTTGTATGCATGTCACCAAATTTATTGCTTTGTTGGCATACTGGAATGGAGCAACTCTTGGGAAGGAGCATGTCTTTATGTGACTAGCCGCAAACTGTTTCTTCAGATGCTAAGGGCAGTTTTAAATTAAAAAAACCCTCAAGACATAAATATTTCTTTTGCTGTCTTCCAATACCTGGCTAAGTTTCTGTGGAGCGTGCTTTGTTTCTTGTTATGCGCTTAAGACATTGTAGCCCACTAGATGATGGATATCCATTGAGACAAATTTAACTCCCATTTATTTCATCACAAATTGAAGGTGCTTTTTGCAAAGAATCCTCAAAGCTTTTTGCCAAATCCAGTGCTTTCCTATCAGTATTTTGGAAAAGCTGCAGCTTCCATCCAAACAGAAGAGCACGCGAGAACCTGTGCAGACAACTGACCTTGCTGCCTCAGAGGATGAGAAAATTGAGACGTCTCTTGAACTAAGACAGTGAACGTGGAGCGGGACGCCAAAACCTGTTTTGTCTTCCCTTTCTCCTACCTCTGGTGAAGTCAGGTATGCTGCTGTTAAGCTTTTAAGAGCTGCATTTGGTGATGCAGCAATGGAAGACAACTAGGCAAGTCCTTACTCGAGGTCCATACTGCCGAACCACGGGACCTGCCTGAGCCTTGAGCTCCTTCTGCAGTCAGTGGAGAAGGGCACGCTACCTAAGGCTGCGCTCAGCCCTGCCGAGCTCCTGTTCTTCCTGGCTATGGATGGAGCTGGAGACAACCAGACTCCCAACTCGGCCACCTCAGTTTGGGTGCTGGAGGCAGAAGGGATGAATCCTTAGCTGTCCTGCAGCGGGAGTGGGTCTGGAAAGCCAGTTCAGCTCCAAGTAACAGGACTCCTATCGACATAAAGGAGGGCTGAATTCAATCCTAGGCTGCTGCAGATGCTGTATTTAGTGATGTTGCAGAGTAATCCAACTAAGCCAACACTTTCTAAAATGCATGGAATGACTCAAAATTAAAGCTCAGTACCTAAATGATTTAGACACCTAAGTAAAATTCAGTCAATGTAAAACAGTTCAGAGTGAGTTTACATGGTTCACCTCTTCCTCTTCCATTCTTTACACTTTTTTACAAGTGGAAAAACAAACCTTGGAAGAAGCATTCCTTCCATGGATTGCTATTTCAGCAGCAACTGAAAAAGTTGAGTACGGGAGTTCAGCTACCAAGCACTTAGGGAAGAATATTACAAAGTGGGACACCTTAGGATTTATGTCAAAGACATTTCTGAAAGAACTGCTTATGTTTTCTCTTCCTCTCCATAAGTTATGTGCTGGAAACTCCTGACAAGGATTATATCTGACATATACATACATAGAAGCACAAACATATGTATACATATGTATAAAAAGACAGAACTCATGGTTTGAAAGCTGGACCCGATGGGAACACACGGCTCATGTCAGGGCAGGGCTGTGGCTTCTCTCCTGGGCTGGGGCTCTGGTGGCCAGCGGTGAGATGCTGCTCAGGGTGCTGGTCAGCAACACCCCCAGCAGCACCACTGCAGAACTGAGACCGTGTCACCGCTCTGCTTCTGGGCTTGCTGTAGGAAACCTCTCGTGCCTTCTATAGCTCTTTTGTCTCCCAAAATTATATGTAAGATCTCATTGAGGGTTTTTTCATGGCTTTATACAATGTCTTTAGGCACTGTGAGATTGTAAAATATTGCTGAATGGGATTACTCCCTATCCACATGACCTGCTGACACTTCAAATGTTCTTTTGATTCCCCTCTTATTTGCACAAGTTGTTAGACTAAAAGGCCAGACAACATACCATTTTCCTTCACACAGATCACCTTATTTCCTATTGTTAGAGAAACCAAACCATCGCATATTATGTCAAGTGACATTTCTTAAATGCTGTAAGATATAGAAAAAAACCTCTTCTTTTATGCGTTTGATACCTTGACTTCTGTTTCATTTCATTGCACTAAAATACTTAAGTCTACTGGGTAATAAACATTCCTTTACTAACCCTTCTAAAAATCTCTATAAAGGGACTAAAATTTGCTCTGAAGACATGTGATTCTAAAGGACAAACAACTGAGAGATTATTTTCTTTAGCAGATTTCCTAATCACATACTGCCTTTGCTTCACCAGCTGAGCATATAATGAAGTCCTCTAACAACTGCCATATTTCAGCATCTCTAGACTCCTGGAATGGAAATTTTTTTAAATCAGTGGCACAAAAGAAAATTTGAGGCACAAGACTCCAGATGATACAAAAAACACGTGTTGCACTTACGGTATTTCAAGCATTGCCATATTTTTACTTACAGGATTTATTCTATTCTAAATCCAGTACAAAAATTTCAAATTTTATTGATGAAATAATTCTTAAAAACGCAGGGTGTACCTCCTGGTATGAGGAGTGAGGGGGGAAATCACTGGACTGTAATGTTCTCTCTAGTCTTGAGCTCGTTCTCCATGGTTGTCAACTTTTATCCAGTCACACATCTGTCTGAGAAACTGCAGGGATGGAAGCAAAGGGGTAATTGCCTTCCAAATGAATCTCGGTTTTTAGCTAACCCCTAATGAAATCAGCATCTGTAGGACAGAACGAGCGCTACTGCACAGTACGACAAGGAAGGCTTCCACTTCAGCCTTGCCTGAAAGCAGTTCTGACATAAGACGTTCCCTAACATGCGCCTGCTCAATATTTGCTTTCCACAAGGACTGTTATGATTAATGAGGGCTCATTTCTTTGCTATTTGTCAATGATTCACAGTAGCATTCAAAAGAAAAAACACTCTCCTTATTTCTCAATGCCAATATTTTATAACCCTGAGAAAGCCTAGTAGTGACATGCTTTCAAGCCACAAAAAAAAAAAAGAAAAAAGAAAAAAATCCCACAACAGGCTCAAAAGATCAAAACCTGGCTTTACCAAAGAAAAACAACAGTATCTTGTGTAGATCCAACGATGTAGCAGAGACGCTAACCAGCTGTCAGGGAGCAGCATGGTGTTGTCTTCCATGTTGTTGGAAATGGGCCCCAGCTGTGCTTTGTCACTGGCTTCGTAACAAGGGGAGCCGCTGTGATTTGGGGGAGGACAGTGCATTTTTCTTGACATTTCCCTTGGGTGTCTTTTTAAAATTACATTTCTGCTAATTCACCTCCAAGCCGCGCAGGGTAACTGCTTCCCCTTCAGGTCGCAGAGTGACAAAAAGCCCCTACAGTCGCACCTTGTTTGAGCAACCGTTTGGGTATGCACAGCACAAGGTCACAGCTTGAATAAACAAACTCAAAGCGACCGAAATAGCACTGTTAACCAGAAACAAGCAAACAAACACAAAACTCAGCTCAGGGGCCATTTGACCTTGAAATATCCAAAACACGTTCAGCAGTGCCCTCTCGCTCAGAAAACTCCTGCCACACTGCAAGTGAATTCAAG
Source organism: Balearica regulorum gibbericeps (assembly GCF_011004875.1). Classification (NCBI taxonomy): domain Eukaryota; kingdom Metazoa; phylum Chordata; class Aves; order Gruiformes; family Gruidae; genus Balearica; species Balearica regulorum. The sequence continues at coordinate 35,757,644 of NC_046185.1, forward strand.
TATTTCCATAGTGGGCCCTTTTTATTTTTGATTTTTAAATGATGACAAATTTCAAGAAAATATGTTCATTTTTAGTAGTGTTTCTATGTTTATATTTTGAAACATAGATTTATGGGGGTCTAAACATCTGCTCTTTGTATCACACCTTATCACGCGTATTTTGCCTTTGCAGCCTCTTTGGTTTCCTTCAGCTTTTCACAATCCCTGCCCTCACCCAGATGAAGCAGCTGAAGTAGCAGATGAAGTACAGCTTTGGGAATTTCATTTTTTCTGTTTATATCTGGGATTCTGGGTTTCTCCTGATAGTGTGAACTCTTCATTCCTAATGTACAGGAGCCTTCTTCCAATGGTGGGACTTCCTCTACCATTCACACATACTTTGTAGGTTAATATTACAGGTTGATGGGTTTCCTTCCATCGAGGCTCTTTTGAAACATTTATATGGCTAATATCCTCAAATAAAACTGGGTGTTTCACTCAATTTGCCTTATTTTTTAAGAGTTATATGATTTACATAGCACCTTAATATATATTGATCTGTTTTTACATATCTGTCTTAATTAAGACTTTGCCAGCACTGTTTTTTAATGATCTTTGTCCTATTGTTAAATAAGGAGAGAGCCTTTTTTACATTCTCTGTAGTGGATGAGCACCCTGATTTTTTGTGCTGCTTCACCTGCCATATTTTCCCTACTTTTTGTTTGAAAAAAATTTCTATAATGTCTTCAGTTCACTTTTTTGTGATATAGAGAAAGGACTAAATGCAACGTTAGGTGAACACTTTATCCAAGCTTACCTACAGCATCAGTTCTGTTTTTCAGAATGCCCAGCTCAGCCTCCACAGAAGATTTATACATATTGTCTAAGAAAATGTCAGGAGCTACTGAAGCTCCAGAAGCCCAGCTGGCATGCCCTAACAGCACCAACTATTGTAACCACATCCGTGATCAACTCCGTTTGCTGCACCCACGTGTTTTTCCTCCCTCCTGCCCACCACGGGCTCAGCCTACGAGCTCTCTGAGATGACTGTGGTGTACAAGGTGATTCTCTGCTGGCCGCTGCAGCACTACTGTAATGAAGATGAGCTGTGACCACGAGTCACAGTGGAAAGGAAACGCATGTCCTGTCCAGATAGCAGTTGCATAATAGGTCTGACAAATTGTTTATTGTTCTGAATGTCAAAATTGTTATCTTGACTCAACATGCAATGGCCTTAGCCCTTCCCTTGTCCAATGGCAGTAAACTTTGTTTCTTCTCTTTCACAACATGTTAAAAATATTGGAAGATGCAGATCTGATACGATGAAATTTGGTGCTGAAATCAAGTACTGGTCCGTCCACAATGCACAGCAACACTGCGGCTGCCAGCGTGGCCCTGCATCCAAATTAATAAGCCTTGCTACTTAGCAAGGTGAATTAATATGAGGGTAGCACCAAAGGGCGATGCAGCAATCCAGCTGCCAGTCCTGGGGTAATCCAGCTGGAATTCACTTAGGAATTTTTGCCTGCATCCTATTTCAGAATCCAGAGGAGGCTGACTGCACCGTTTACAAATTCAGCTTGTCTGAAGTATACTGGAAGAGTAGGGAGGTTGCAGCATCTCAGAGGAGATGCTTCACATCTACTTACTGAACAAAAGGAATTTTCAAGACCAGGACAGAATTAAGAATCAATGACTATGGATAAATATCTAAAGCAAAATCTGGATGCGTCTGAAGACTTTCTTACTCTTTTATCTCTGCTCTTAGCATTTCTTTTCCCCACCCACAAAGTCTTTTTTATTGACTTTAAATTAAATATTAATTCACTGTTCAAGCTACACTTGTAGAAATCTGATCAAAGGCAAGTGGTTACTATGATAAGTAGCACTTAAAGTTCGTAAGTATAGTGTAATCTATACTTTTTTTTTAAACAATAGCACTGAACTAAACATGTCAAAAGAATCTGGGATCAACTGACATGTACACCATTACACAGATACACCCACAATATATTGGCTAAAATAGCTTATTTCCCATTAAAAGGCATAGAAACAAGACATCTGAGTCCCTTAGGCTTGTAAGCTTGAAAATCTCTGCCAGCATTATTAAATGAGAACATTATTTAATTAGTAACGGTAAGGGAGGATAAACTCTGCCTGCCTTAAGTCTAAAATATGTACAAGACCAGATTTCCACAGAAAGAAAAGATGGCCCAGATGTAGGGGGCTGTGTAGGACATGCAAGACTTGGATCCAGCTCCCTGCTTTGTCATGGACTTTCGGTGTGACCTGGAAGTAGCCACAGCGTACCGCAGGTCCACGTTTGTACAACAGGGCTTCTCTGCTCTGTAAAACGACTGTAAATCTCAAATCACTCAATATTCCAAGGCACTGAGTACTAAAACAATGACATTAGCGACATACATCTACTTGTCTGCTTTTAATTTGTAAGCAAGGCTCATTAACTTTACTCCCCAAATACTATAAAATGCTTTAATAGATGTGTTTTCACCACAGAGGTGAGCTTGTGACACTAAATCTTTACAAGGAGTGATTTAAACAACAAAAAAGCTGACAATATCAAATTAATTTTTTCTCAAGCACAACGTATACCCCTCTCTGGGGTACCTTGATTTGGGCGGGTGTGGTGACACGTTTATGTGACCTAGCACAGCTGCAAAGCACCTCACTTTGCACAGTAACAACTTTTGTATGCACATGCCTATCAGATATACATGAGCTGTCAGTAAACACGAGGGAACAGCTGTCCCGTGCTTAGTTTAAAATTCTGTCCTACACCGTTGGAGAAAACACTGCTTTGCTTTCACAGAAGGAATAACCTCGCTCACAAGTGGGTTAGTCGTCAGACCTCCTCTTTCGGTAGGTAGCTGTCACTTTGCTGAAGTTCTGTGCTATGAATTAAGACACGGCAAACTGGAGAACCTTTGTATGAAATCATATGGCCACTACCTTCTCTTTTTGACAAAAAGGTCTGGCAATAAGAACAAAAATTCAGGTGAGATATCGAGCTAAGGGTTTTTAAGAAGAATTAAGTAATATTGCCATGGCTTTTAGGTGCCAATACCCTAATATGCACTAGGACTTCAGCACATTTAGGTACTTGCTGACTATTTTTCTCTTATTCCCTGCCTTGTCCTTGGTCTTCTTTTCTGCTGACCTCTTCTAGCCTTAGGAAAATTATCTGGTGACATAGCCTGCCTGTTCCTTTTTTCTTGAACCCTTACCATATGAAATAATGTCAGCTCTACAGCTCAAATATTAGGTTACTTATACCAGATGCAAACACAGTTATCTAAATTGCATGTGTTATTCCAACCAACAAGCATCCTTCCTTCCTCTGATGCACGACAAGCCAGGCAGAGTGCCCACACCCCGCCTTGTCCCCAGGGCAGCTTGTCTCCAAACGGGGCTGCAGCTCAGCTGCCCAGAAGGAAACCCTCGTGCACAGCCCTCAACTTGCCCGGTGCCTTTGTGCGGCGGGGCTGCACGCAACACCAGCTGCTGTGCAGAGCCTGAGCGCTCAGCATCACCCAGCCTGCTAGCCCGGAGGGTCTCCTATGGTCAAAGGACTATACCGGAGATACATGCTATTATGCAAAAGAAAGAGCATTCACTGGCACAACTGCAACTACGGATTTTGCATGAAAGTGGAAGAAAAGACTGCTTTTGCCGTTCAGACGCAACCTGGCTCCGTGTTTTATGTCTTCATTTTGATGTATTATCTCACTCCCATTTTTTTAGAGTACTGTAAATCTCCTTTAACAGCAACTGTGTTTCAAAATAGCACCCTTAAGCCTAGGAAATCTACCTTATCTGTGACAACTCACCAAACAATGAATGCCAAAGTATTTGACATCATTGTATAAATTTATCGGGGTTTTTCATCCACTGAAAAATGTATCTTCTTTTTTCCTTACACGCTAAGTCAATGTTACCGCAATGCACACCAGAGTCAATGGGTGTTTGCCTTTCTGCTATAAACACCTCAGGAGTCAGGAGAACACCCCTCTGGAGGGCAAGTTTCACTTTAAAGAAGTTTTAATATAACAGTTACAGTAATATTAGAAAATAAAGGTTTTAGCAAAAATAGTAAAAATATTGTGAGACCTTAAGAAAACAGTGGGTTTTTCTAATTGACTCCTTCATGCATGTATAATAGGGAAAAGAAAACTGTATTTATACAGGCATGGGAAATGAAAAGGAGGAATCCAGTTAAAAACCTCCATTCTTCTTCTGAGTGTTACTCGTGTACCTCTGCACAGGTTCCGTGTCATTTCTGTGCCTGTAAGCGCTATTTGCCTACGACAGAGCAGCGGAGGAAGCGCGGGAGAGAACTGCTTCTCCCCGCCACCGCCACCCAGGTAGGATGAGGAACAATTACCGTGTGTACTCCTGCAGGCAAGCTGACCTGCCGCGGGGATTCCCCCGTTAGCGTACGCCTTCGAAGCACTGCTCCTCCTGACGGGACCATTCCTGAGTTCAGCCTAGTGCCCGATGGATAAATCCTTCTCACGTAACTGGAATAAGGGGAAAGGTTCAGAGCTTTTGAAGGTTTTCCTCCTATGTTCCCTTTTAAAGAGGGAGGGGGCAAAGGTATCGAACAGATTTGTGGTTGTGCTTCCTGCTTGCAGTGACTGACACGGGCTCTCCTGCAGCTTGCACGCTGACTTTCAGGTCGACTTCACAAGCAGGAGACATCTGTGCCTGCACAGCGCCCTTTGCAGCCGCACCCCCCCCCTTTCCAGAGAAGCCCTGGGGGAGGACGCCTCCAGCAAAGATTGGCAGCAATAAAACCCTGCTGGCAGCTCCGCTCTGTCAACCACTTCTCTGTCACACGCAGCCTCCTTCTCAGGAACCCGGGCTTGGGTAAGGCTTGGGTTTTGGTTTTAAATCAAATTAGGGAGGAAACAGATGATGCTGGAGTTACAAATGCTGAAGTTATGTTAACGTGAATGCGGTTTTGCTGAAATGTATCAGAGACGTTATGAGGGATTCAGTGCAATAATGGGTATTTCCAAGACTAGGCTTACGTTTTCAATTTCACAACCCTATAAACGCAAAAAATTGTTTTCAAGTAATGACAGAAACCAGTCTGAGAGGAAAGGATGCCTGTGAGTCAGACACACCAGCTCTCTTCAAAGGAAATTCATTTGCTTTCAGAAAAGAAAAAAGAAGTATTTCAGAAGAGCTTATTCTCCATACAGGCATTACTAACACATTGTAATAACACTTGTCGCACCATCCCATCACTGCTGGTGTTAACAAGTACTGAGAATGCTTCCTAAAGAGCGTATCTAACCCTCATCTATTCTCCCTATAATACACTCATCAAGCAGATTATCCTTCAGTCCAAGATCTCTCATCTCCGGTTAGTTACTCAAAAACTCTCTCTTCAACATACTTATTTCATCCAAAACTACACATACAAGTATGTAACAAACTGCATTGGTTCTTCCTGAATTCAACAGACTGAAGCAGCTACTGAAAAGCTAAGAGGAATTATTCACCATTTTGCTGTTATTGCAGCAGCTACAGCATTTTGGGTTGATTTTCCATATGTAGTTTAGGATTAAATCTGTGCACACCAACCTCACCACCAGGCTGCAGAATATATCAACCTACAATTCAGGTTACAATAAATTAGTATCAGGTTCACTGAAGCATGTATAAGGATTGACCTGAGGGTCAAATATTGGCTAGCAAAAGTATTTATAAAATACAATTTACCATAAGAAACTAAATGCAATGAGCAATTAAGAAATTGTTCCTCTCTGTATGTCTGTGATACTGGGCTGAATTCTGCCACTTTAAAAATGGCCAAACAGAACCATAGCAAATATGAATGATTTGACCATTGGAGCAGACTTTGATCTGGTTGAAATTTGCTATAGATAATTTTTTAGGTAAACAAGTTGTCTTCTGTTAAAAGTGTCTTTCTTTCTTTTCTTTCTTTCTTTCTTTCTTTCTTTCTTTCTTTCTTTCTTTCTTTCTTTCTTTCCCTTCCTTCCTTCCTTTCTTCCTTTCAAACTCAGTGCATAAGTGCATATCAGAGTTGGTGGAGAGAAAATATTTCTGGTGAAAATGTTTCATTTCTGAATGCTCACTAGGATGCCCTAATATTCAGCTAAGGCGACAGGGGAACTTTTTCACCTATAATGCCATCTAATCCATCCCCTAATCACTACGTCTATTAACTGACACATGAACTGAAAGGACAAGCATTTACACCATTTTCTCTGCAATTTCCTAACAGGCCACTTCACTGGCCTTATCAATCAACTTACAAAGTTGGGGTTTTTTCCCTTTGTTTTACTATTTTGAAAAATCCACTTTTAAATCAACATTAAAAACATTTTAAAGACCCAGAGAAACAGTATTACTTAGCATTCAGTTCACAGGATTTAGCTTGTTTACCTTCTAAAATAATTGGTCAGCTCTGTTCAGTTTTACTTCCCATATCATTTATTGACCTTTGACAGTATAAACAGTAGAAGTGTAGGGATTTCTTATTCTATTTCTAGTCAAAAATAACTGGGACTTTTCTCAGATTATTATGTCTTTTATAATGGACTTCACTCTAGCATGAAACCACATCGTACTTCTGTCTTCAAATGCAAGCCTTCAAGTATCATTTATTAAAGTAAAAGTATAAAGTAAAAGAATCTAGATTTCTTCTTCTGTCTGGAGAAGTACTCTCTTTCTTCCCAACACACAACTTGCTCATCAAGGTGACCCACAGGACCTTCAACCTCATGGCTTATCTCCTGAGGAACCAGCTCTCTCATGCACCTGGTGCCACTCTCCTGACCTCAGCTAAACACCGTCATACACAGCAAATTGCACTGCACAGACCTGCAGTTAGGTAACAGACTGTAAAGTGACATAGAAAATCTTGAGTCATAAAATGAAAAAAAAATAATATGCCAACCATACACAGGTCATGAACCAAAGGGAAGTCATGAGAACAAACCTGTGTTCAGTGTGAAGGGTTATTAACTGTTCTGCCAGGATGCAGGGGAAAACAGTAGAAGCATCTCAAAATGACTCCAGGCTTCTGGTCCTCATTTTGGATTCATGAGCATGGCTTACCCATCCCCAGAGCTTTAAGTGGGTTTCCAGACATCTAAGTTGGAGACCAGAAGTGGCTAGTTACAATTCCTGCCACGGCATTGCAAGTGCTCGCCATTCCTGCAATTACCTTATGTATCACCAGTAAAGAGACTGAACTTTACCATGCTGGCCTGAAGGGCTGGTAAGTACAGAACAGACTTCTGATCGGGTATGTCCCAAATTTACAGTCTCAACTCTACGCCTAAGTCATTTGTCCCTCCTGCTTCTGAAGGGTTCAGTCAAACAGGACTGGCCATATACCTATATACTCTTTTCATATTAGAAGTTTTGCCTTTTTGTGCTAAATGCTGGTAGGAATGGTCTAAAGCACTCTGAAATCAATGCTAGAGTTTCGACAGAACTCAGGGGCATTAGCCAAGTTTTCCTGTGCTATAATCTCACAAAATGTACTTGCATACATACATAGACCACAGACCAAGATACTTTTGGAATAGTTTTTTTCACTCAAGAGTTTATATAAAAAAAAAATTAAAAGATAATATATGAAAATATAAAGGCTTTGTGAAAATAATAGAAATGGAACTGAATTCACAGTTCTTCTCAGAACAAGCCTATAACACTTTCACATGATTTCTTGCAAACTGCAAAAGAACTATCTTAACTACTTTAATTTAGCAATATACACTGTCCTCCAGAAAAACCTCCCCCAAAGCCAAACACAATGGTAGATGCTTCAGTAAAGCAGAACAGACAGATTGCCCGAGGGGCCTTCAGTAAGCAACCCAAAAGGAGACTACAGTGCTTGGGAAAGAAACTCTGTGAATGTGAGCTTGTAAACAAAACTTGATGCCACTGTTGTCTGTCACAGAAACCTGATTGACTGAAGAAGTACAAAAAATGGGACCATCCCAGGAGTTCACCAAAAACACCATCTCTAACAATACATTAAATCAAGGCAAGCTGGACTGTCCCAAAGCATGCCAGCAGCCACTCCTTCCAGTGGGGTGTTCTGCAAGTGGCCAGTGACACCCGAAACTGCCACCACAACTTGGCTGTCCTTGGGATTGCTCTGGCATGTCCATACCTCAGCTATTTAAAGCTGTATCTAACCCATGCGGTTCCATCAGGACGGACTCAGTGAAGGATGAGCGAAGACACTGAACTCTGGATAACAAATGTTCCCCAGCCTTCTGCAGTGGAGCTCACTACTGCCTTGGACAAAAAAAAATATCTCCCTTTAAGAGCTGTTTTGTGAAGAACTTTGCTCCTGTTGGACGTCTAATCAATTTGCCTTTTAGAGGCTAGAACAGAAAAGCTTAGATAATCCTAGAAGTTTTTTTTATTATTCCAATGAAGTGCCAGGTTTTAGGCAGGAGCTTAGGAGAACACAATACCATTTCCCATGAGCAGCAGGCATAAAAGGTTCTTGGTGATGACTGAACCTGAGCCTCAGAGATCAGGTAAGACTCGCCCAACCTCAGGAGTTCACTTTGTCATTCAGATAAAAATTTCCTCAGACTTCAGGTTTGCATCCCATGTTCTGGCTCCTGTCTTTCCTTACATTTTAGAAGAAATCCTGTATGCATATTCATAACAAGTAGCTACAAGATGACTTGAAAATTCAGCAAATATGATTCAGGCAGTTTGTAGGTGCTTAAGTACTGAGAGAAAACTACTGCTCTGATTGCCTCCATCATCTCACACATCTTCTCATTGTGCAATATTGTGAGTTAAAAAAAAAAAAAAAAAGCCCAGCTGTCAATATTACATATACTTACACGTAGGATATGCATGACCAAAAGCTCCAACAACCCCAAACACACTTTTTGGAAATAAGGGCTGGTTTGTCAATAGGTAGACTTAATGGTTACAGTGCCCAAGTATGCTTTTCAAAGACCATTTGGCCCTTTCAACTGCTGCCCAAAACCACTAGAAGACCTGTCTCAGGTATGGTACGTGGTATTCACTAACTCATGATGCCATAACGTTCACATAGAAAGGATACTGTACACTTAACCACACAACTTCAAATGTAAGGTTGCTGCCTGGGTCCCAACTGGTGCAAACCAAATCAACTTAAATGAAAATACACTTACTCCAACTGCAAACCTGGCCTTATTGCATGCCTTCCCAAAGAAAGAGTTGCCAAGGCATATAAAGAGCAGACTGTGGTGGCTTCATGGAAAGACTCTATTGGAATACTTCTTTGATCTCAAAGTCACTTTGAAACAGCTGTGCCAGTGTCACAGGCTTGTTTTCAATATTCTCTCAAAGGACCTGGGGTTCAGTGCTATGCGTCAAATATTCACATATCTTCATCAAATAGAAAACGCATGAGTCTGCCATATGTCATGATAAATACTGTGGCTTTTTTCTGAAACAAGTAACATGCAGAAATCTCTTTGGCTTCCTGGTCACTTGGGAGCAGTTTTCTGCTCTTCTAAATCTTGCAACAAAATCAGAGACTAAAAAAAAAAACAAAACACCAAACCAAAAAACCCAACCCCAAAAAAACCCTGAAAGGCCAGTTTGCAGGTTATCGTATAGATTTGTTATGTACTCAGCTTTGCAAAAGCAAGACGGAGCTTGTTCATCCAGACAGAAAGTGCAGCCCTTTGCTTCCAACAGACTTGGTCTGGATAACCCTTCAAATAACATCACCTTCACATCATTTAATTTATTAGTGTATCTCCCTGACATCTGATTGTTTCCAAGTATCTTACGTGAGAGAAGACAATGCACTGGCAGCTGCTTATGAAAGCACGGAACGGAAATGCAACATTTTTAGGACATATGATCTGCCTCCAGCTAAAGGGAAAGGCACAACACCCTGGTCTGTCCATTCAGGCATGACACAGCTTAAGTGACATGTCACAGCTGAAAATCCAGCTCATGAGATGCCTCTGACATTACTGAGGGGCATGCTGTAATGCACAAAACATTACCATCCTAACCAGAAATACTGCAGTACATATTTTAAAAGGTATATGCAATTGATGCTGGTCTATACTCAATTTATGGTAACACCTACAAAAGATAGGATATGAGCAGTGGTAAAAAAAAAAGTCACCGTAGAGTTAAATTGCCTTTCTAACTTCAGAAGGACACATGTGGCTGGGGTAAATTGCAATAATGCTCTCTACCCATTACAGCAAAGGATAGCTGTTCTCATGCACATTGGACCTGCTGGTAATTCACTGTAATCTCGTATATTCTAAATCCTAGCACGTTTCTCTGTGCAAGAGCTACTATGAGATCTGTGAACGGTGAACACAAGTCCAGGCTCACTCTAGTCAATACGTAATGGTGAACACAAGTGCAGGCTCACTCGAATCATTACGTTAAAACTTTGTTTTGCAAAATGTTACCAATTAGATCTTATTTCCAAATACAGGGAAAGGATTTCCCCAATTTTAAAAATAGTCATTCTTGCCTTTTTTCCCCCTGTAACAAGACTCATTGTGAGTCCTCTTTAATTTTCCTTAATGCATCCATAAAAACAGTGAAGCCCCTTCTCACAGCTCCAGCAAGGAAAGATCCTTTCCCTCTGTTCATACAATGAACGGGGATGTTCCCTGGTGCCAGTGCTTGATGCCAGCGACAGACTGTCTGAATATGACTCACTGCATCTCTGCCCCTGGCACTGCTTCCAAAATTTAAGCACCTGATTTACTGAGAATTAAGTGTCAATAATAAACAGGTCAGTTCAAAAGACGTTTTACTCATTTTATTCCAACAGTAGTTTTTAGTAAGTCCTTTTAATAAGTTTAAAGCAAGACCTTTCAGCACACCAGAGATAAGATCTCAGGGCTGGAGGGAACGCGTACGTACCTGAGGTATTAAACACCTCCGGAGCAAGACAGATCAGATGGTAGCTCTATTCCCATGATACCTAGGCTGACTAAAAATGCTGAATCATGGGTTAATGACACTTCATATAAGAAGTATAAAGAAGGTAAATAACCTTTTAATGACCAACTCAGCAGTGAGCATACACAAGCTCTTAAAACAAAATCAATTAACTACTGCCAGTCTACTGTGTTCCTTGATATAATATCTATTGAAAAAACAATATATTCACTTATCTTTCAAGGCATTAAAACACTTTAGTTATTAAATATGAATGACTAGGATCAAATATAATCTCTTTGTCTTACAGTCACATTGACTGACTTTATCATTTGGCACAAAAATAACTTCACCTTAAAAGCGAAGAGTGGTATAATAAGTGTCCTGGCCAGAAAGGATGGTGAGATGAAGATACATATTTATTACCAGTGACCATCCTCTGTGCTTTACCATAACTTAGTTTCAGCAGCCGTTTATCTTCGAAGTATTGGGAGCAACAATGCAAATTATAACATACCTGGTAGTACATTCAGATAAAGGCTTATAGCAGGATTTCCCCAAAAATAAGTTGAAACCAATGGTCAGAAGTTCAACCCACGTATCAGCTAGAAAATACCACGTATCTTCAACGGGTATTGTTATGCTCCAAGGTATACTGTATACAATACAAAAACCTGTGGGAATTAAAGCAGTACAAAAGCCATTCCTCACACTTTAAAAAAGAGAGTCTTAATCCTCTGTCATCTTCATCCTTGGTCTACAGTTAGAGGGGAAAGCACACAGAATACAAGCTTTTGTAGGGAGAAACATTAACAAAATCAGGATGACACAGAACACGTTAACCTAAAGTGAGAAAAGGACATAAGCAAGAAAAGTGTTTTGTTCATATCACATAACAAAGGATGTTAACAGAGGAAAAATTATTTCCTTCCCTTGAACACTTTAATATTCTTAGTGCAAACATTCAGCTGTTGACAGACACTTTTCTTATGTGTGATAGCTCTTCTTTGCAATACAACCAACCAGCTAAAAGTTTTCTTAAGATCTTCTGAGCATATATAATGTGTTCTTCAACCCAAAACGAACCAGTAGTACACTGTTAATTAAGGGTTCACCCCTGAATGAACACTGTGTGACAATCTAGGAGATAAAATATAAGGACCAGCAAAGGAATACTGAAATGTCTTTTATGACACTCATCTCTGTTCTGAAGTCATGCATAATGACTATCCTAATTTGCACTTACTCGAAGACCACTCTTAAGCTGCTCTACAAAGTCTAAATAGGCGTGAGAGTCAGTATGAATTACATATAAAAGAGACTTATAGAAACTAAGAATCCCCTAATGTATAATAGGTGTGTCCTCTCTTGGCAAGTCACTGTAGCAAGCCTAGCCATAATGCACCTGGTAGCCAAGTTTCAGTGTCCTGAATCTCCTCTTTCATGCTGCTTTTTTTTTTTTAAAGGAATTTTTTCACCTAGGGGATTAGTTACCAAATGCAGCACACAAACTCCTCACAATTTCCAGTCAGGCTTGGGATAATTATACCTTCTGTAATCCACAATCCACTAGTTAGCTGATAAATTAGTGTGCTTTTCACAAAGGAGGAATACTCATGTTACAGTCAGTAATGCAAAGCAAAAAAAAAACAAAACAAAAAAACCACACCCACCAAAAAAACCCCCAGAAAACAAACCTCAAGAAAAAAGAAATCAACAAAATAAAATAAGGACAAATGAGCCATGCAGTGAGACAGAATTACAGAGAACACTTTCAATCCCATCAGGTTTCACATAACTTTAAAGAAGGTAAACCCCATGCTGCAGAGCCACAAAGACCAATATTTTACCCTTCTGTGTATGTACATCAACAGGGGTTATGCAAAAAATCAAGGACAGAGTGTGACTGACTAGTAATTTTTTTAATGACTTAACTTATTTATACTACCTTTTATATTTGATCAGTTAATTGTCACACTGAGCTTTAAGGGAATATTTATGTGAGAAAGAATGACTTGCACAAGACCTGTAGAATCGAACACAACTGCACTCTAGCTATATCCAAAGGGCCAATCTGTGACATAAAATACCAAATGGAAAATCTGAGTGATATTTATTGATAATGTTACTGTAAGGTACTTAAAATTCTCTTGTAGATGAAAGGTGAATGGCAGACATAGGGCCTCCATTTCTCCTATATATTCCACTTATTTCTGAACTCATTCACTATATTTACAGTAGATCGCCTGTACTAGAAACATTCCATATTTATTTATGATTTAGTCCAAATGAGTTTCATCAATATAAAACAAGTGTGAGAAAAAAAACAGGCTCTTGGATTCTATAAACAAGAATGAAAGGAAGAGGTCCTGCATTAACACTTTGAAAGAAACATTAAATTTATATATTTTTGTTTGATTCACAGTCATTCCAAAGTAAGGCTTCTCTGATTTTAAGTGCGCTGCACAGAACAATATAACATAGATGTAGTTAGAAAGGCATTGGCTCAGCTAGGTTCATCCTTAATATCCCACTTCAGCAAGGTGCTGAACTGTAAGCACCTATGATACCCAGCTTCAGCCAATTCACATCCGCTGAAATCAATGCTCACTCTGGCATCTGTTGAAGACTTTCACACTACTAATGGTATAGTTTCATACTGCTGTTGGTCAGAGCTGCTACTGCTCTAAGGAAGCTGGTTTAGATCCAGAAACTGTAATTAGAAGACCAAATTACGACCTTTCTTTAACTTCCCATCCAAAAACTCCAAGATGAAAGACAAGGCTTTTAATGAGAAAAAATGAATGTACAGTAACCCCATTCTGGAGAAGGTCTATTCTGCTTCAGACCTCTTTGTCTTAAAGTTTCAAACTATGTTTTGTTTTGGTTTTGCTTCACTATGCATGTACAATAATTTTTTTTTCAAATGGAGTTTTCACAAAATACTGGTTACACAATAAGAAGAATTAAATGCCTGGTCTAAAAAATTCAGATGTTACTCTGGAATTGAATAATGCCAGACTCTCCCGAAATTCCGTGGCTTGGGGACCAGGCTTTGGGACTTCTTTGGGATGTAGAATACATAAAATTCCCATTCTGCCTAATTCACAGCACTGCTTCTCATTTCATATCACTGTGCATGTCTGAAATGGCCGAACCTCTGGACATCTTTGTCTTAATCCTACTTAAAAAGCTTATGAATGAGAACACAGGAAAATGGAGGCAAATCTGGTATTCCTCACTTAAAACCTCTACTGAGTTCACAGACAGTTTTGCTGAGGTGAGGACTAATCATAAACCACTGTGCCTGCTTTTACTAAAATTAAAAAAAAACCCTCACATAGTAAAGAGTGCCTGTATTGTGCAACAGTACTTGACCTATAATATTGCTTTCTTACTAGCTAACCATAGTTTTAATTTCTTGCCACACATTCTTCTTGTTCTCTCCTATTTATTGTCACAGATCCCGTAAAATACCTGCTGTTCATACGCTGTCACCTTGTTGTGTCTCACCTTGCTGTAGGCGAAGGCAGTGGCAAACCTTCGTTGACCTCGAAAGAAGCAGGATTTGTCCTGAGATGACTAATCCAAAGTGGGACTCCCCCTTAATTCAGTAAGCTTTGGATCAGACCTAGAAGGGATCTTAGCAGAATCAAGAAGTGGCAAGACACAGCCACAGACCGAAACCACACCTGAGTGTCTATCTCACATTCCTAATCTTTTACGTGAAAGGGATTACAAAGGAAGCCGTTCCTGTCAACTGCTTGGGTGCTGCGCAGGATCTGAATGATTGAACGGGCATCTGTAGGATAGCTATGTACACTGACATGTTTTCATCTCTTTCTCTGCAAGTTTGAAAGGGAGCAAATATTTGAATTCAAGGCTTCACAGTAATTTTGCCTCCTTTGGTTCCCAGCTTTCCACTCTTGAAATCCCACCATCCTTTCTACTCCTACAGAGGACCGAAGATGGTTCTGCCGCTTGTTTCAATGCAAACTAGCAACTTACCACATAACAGAACAAAAGACAAGAAATCTGAAAGGGATGTTATCCAACCACTTTAAATAAAACCTTGCCACAGAGCCTAACACAGCCTGTTATGGCTCCAGACTGTTTGAAAGTGCACCCAACTGATTCCGGTGTATCTTGTTTTCCACGCACTCCGCTTGTTTGCTTATGTTCCCCAAGCCTGAATGTGCCGCAACAGTTTTTCCTCTCCTTTATGTCATTCAGCCAAGTTTCTGCAGCCATCTATGAGATGCCATGGGTGTAAGTGATTATAATTTTGGCTCATACATGTATTTACAGGCTGAGGCTCGCTAGAGAGAGAAACCAAGTGCATATAATATGGCGACTTCCATCTGCTAGAATTGCAGAAATCACACCAAATGGCATTAATTTATACAGACGGCAATTGAAATAATGAAAACCATTGCAACATGTATACAAGTGGAATGTGAAAGTCCCTGTTGCAAGAAAGCATAGAACCGTAACATTCAATCAAACCAGGAGATGAGGGAAAAGGGAAATAAAAAGGTAAAAAATAAATATTTAGACACCTTGGGAAATAAAGAAATGGTCACTTTCATTTGCAAAACCTGAGGAGAAATCTGGCCTGAGGGGCCAAAGCAGGATTTTCTTAAAAGGCTGGAGTTGGCCTAACTCCTTTCAAGTACATCTATGACAAGGCACTGTAATCCATGAGAAGAGTTTGGTGAAAGGCAAGCACTTATGCAAGTTTAAACATCTTCTATTTCTGTATTTATCCACCAAGCAAAAGAATGATCAAATGCTAATCAGAGTCATAGGCAAAGGACAGAAGAATCAGTATTTTAGTTTTCTGTGTTGACTCCTACCTAGTCTTAGGAAAACACTAATTAAGCATGTGTCTCAAGCCCTATAGGCAATAGCCACCTCTTCTAAGTTAAAAAAAGAAAATGTGAAAAGATTCCACAAAAGCACACTCAGGTTTTCTCTCCCTTCAAATCTGCCTGCTGGGTATGGTGTGGGATGTAACTGAGGTCATCTCCAGCTCGCGCGCAGCATGTCCCAGTCGCGTGGCTCCACGAGGAGCTTCTCCTGGATGCAGTCAGGAGGAGGGGAGGTCTGTTTCAGACCGCATCAGCGATGTTTCGAACTGGTCCCTGACTCCTGCAGGCTGTGTAGCAGCTGTGTGACAAAAGTGCTGGGGGGGGCTGATGGATGCTAGCTTGTACCAGGGGATCGCAGTGTGTAACACAGCCTCCCTAAACCCTTTTTGGCACAATTTACGCCCATCTGCTTCCCCTCTGCTCCTTCTCCTGGAGAGGAACATATGGCCCAGAATATGTATCTCAGAAGCAGAAAATGTATTCACATCGTTTTCTAAAATATTCTGAATACCTTTTTCTCCTATAAGCTTTTATTCCAGTTATGAATCTTATATTCTGGCACAATACATAATTTTCTTTACAAAAGTAAGCCCTTGCTTAAACAGTTAGGCAGCCCACAATGAAAAACTAAAATTAAAAAAAAACCTGTGTATTGCACCTCAACAGTAAGAAGATGCTATTGCAAGGAAAATCTTTGTCAGGATTCTGGTTTTTGTACATTCCACCATCATATTTTAATACTTACCTTAGTCCAAAGGTGTTGCATCCAATAACAAATCAACAACAGAAGAAAATAAAGCCACAGTTAAGCTTAACATGAACATCTAAACACTGAACATTTTTACTCTGAGTGCTTCAAACTGGAGAAAAGCTTCCACAGTTTTCCTCACATTAAATAGAATGTCACATCACAAATAAAACAAGAAAGTTCCTCAAGAAGCAAGAAAATCTTTCTTTTAAATAGCAGTACCAACATCTGTGTGTGCAGTCCTGCTTCCCTAACAAGGGCAAACTTTTCCACTCCATCAATGAGACTGTGGCCAGTTTGCCTGTTTGAAGACAGCAGTACTGGAACAAGGCTTCATCTGAATGTTTCCTCATTTCTGCCTGAATATATACAAATGTTACATATACATATATGTATGTATGTGTGTGTGTATATATATAAAAAACCATGTATTTGTTTATATACATGCAAACATACAAATATATATGTATGTGTATATACATACGCTTTAATATTTTAAAACTTTTATACAGAACACTCTAACACTTAATTGCAAAAATGTAGTAGAAGAGAAAACATACTGCAATGCTTGAGCAATGTAAAACCATGCCAGATGGCAGCTGTTAATGCTATTCTTTGGTAACCTAGCCAGCACACCTTACGAGGCACCGATACCACACCTAGGCGATGCCTGCAACAGGACAAGTAGCAATACTGAAACATGTGTTTCCAATAACTAAATGCTTTTCTAACAGAAAAGTAGGTAGTGTTCTCTGGCTGTATTTTCATTGAAGAGTTTAATGTGAAGTCCATTAACAATCACATGGGTGTTTCTGATCATATACAACAAAAGTAAAGTGTAGCAGTTGCCTAAAATCAACTGAAGTCAACAGGATTCCTTCTGCTGATTTCAGTGGGGTTTAGGAAAGATTTGGGTGTATTCACTTCATGATGTGTAGATTTTTAGATTCTTCTTTTATCTATTTTAGTGAAAGTTGCTGATTCATGCATGTTAGATACATGGGTCATGAAGCTATTTTCTTCTGTCTTTGCATTAAGCATACTGTTTATCCTACCTTTGCTGCCACAGATGAGTTGGGTTTCTCCAGCAAGTCCCAGAGCTTCTTCCTTTTCTCTGGGCAGCAGGTATTATCAAACTCTTCCCCTTCTCTCTCTCGCATTGTCTCTGCCTCTCTCCTCAGCTCCTCATTCATCTGCTCTTTCTTTTGATGGTATCTTGCTTGACAGCAAGATTCTAAATATATCTCATCAATTCCCCAGTAATCAAGCTCCTGGCCAAAAGAAAGAGCACACATTTCTTCCATCATATGTAGTTTCCCTGTCCTGTAGAAATTCAAAATGGAAGTGAAAGCCCCTGGGTGTCGATCAAAAAAATATTCGTTTTCATTCAGATTATAGTCATCACATACTTCTAGTAGAGATTCATGAGTATTGCAGTCTCTGAGCTTTCCTAATCGTGTCCTTGGAAGTCTGTCCAAAGTCCTCCACAGCACTTCGTGGTTGAGCCCACCGACATTTATTTTAACCCTCCGTGAGCAGGCTTTGCTCCTAATGATCTCCACTGGTTCTGGAGGCAGAGAAAGGGTAGACCTTGAAGACTTTTTGTTGATCCCTGGTGGAGCCTTCTCAGCCATTCTGAAAATGATGCAGTTGTAACACCAGAGTCTTTGGTGGAATGAGCTTGGAGGCTAGAGATATTTGGGCAAAGTCCTCTTCAGATGGACAGCTCCATTCCTGAAGCTAAAAAAGACAAAAAATTAGAATATTGCAATGTAAAATACATTCCCCAACCTCTCTCTGTCTCTCTCCTTCCACGCTTTCATATGCAGATGAAAATTTAATGATGGTAATTTGCTCTCTCTACAGTGAGACTCTTTTGTGGTAGTATACAGAACCACTGGAACAACTGGAACAGCTAAGAGCACTACGTTTAAGCAAAGGAAAAATTTACTGAAATTTCTGCATTCATGAAAATCAACTGTGACGGTTTGTACAGAGGACTTGGTTTTCTGTTGTTTAGTTGTTTGGGTTTTTTTAAATCCGTTTCTGATGCAGCCATGTTAGCTTAATCCAACTACTTAGCAATTAATTTGTGAGGTGTGCTAATGGAAAGATTGTAGAGATATCCAGAAGGAAAAGTGAGGCAGAGGCTAGCTTCCCTTTTATTGAATAATTCAAATTTGGGAGATACATTCTGAAACTGAATAAAACAATTAGAGCATATCAAAATCTCCTGTGAAACCAAACTCCTTCCCTCCCCCTCCCAAGTCAAATCTTGATTTGCTCTATTATTTCATGGCCAAACGTTACTCACCAAACAATTCAGTTGCCATCCTGACAAGTCAAATTTTCTAGCACCAGAGAGTGCTGATTTCTCTCCAAATAGATCAAAAGAATCCTAACTCTTCTGCAGCCAGCTGAACAGTAATACGTGTTATATAGGCAAGGACTGCGCATACCGTTCCCTGGCTGCTCAGAAAGGCTCTTCTCTGTCCCACTTGTTCACCTGTTAAGTTGCTGCAGGGACATGATTGCATGACAGCAATCAGCAATCTGTTTTAATAATCCACAAGTGCATCCTCACTTATTGTGCCTAGTGCTTCAGTGAACTCCGAAGTGCAGCTGTTCGTCACCAAATTTGGAATATCAATACGAAACAGGAAGGAAATCCATCCACCACCTCTACTATGGTCAATTATCTGATACAGTGTTTAAATAATAACCTAGCAATGGTATCACGGCCCAAAGGGAAGAATATTAAGAATGCTTAGACAAGCTTCTCTTCTGAAGCAGGAAAGTCCTCCTTAATAATTTCCCTGAGTTGACATCTGCTCCTCCCGTTCTCTGCAAATCACCAATTCAACAGTCTGGTCTTTTTGGTTTTTGAAGTGAAATAACTCCAGCTTTAAAAAAAAACATTTGATGTGAACAAGAATTTGATCCTTCTTGCAGAGTAAGCATGAAGGCTGTGATGAGAGGGATTGTTACCTATAAATACACCAGGGGTAAACACCAGCGAAGGAGAAGGATTATTTGTACTAAAGGACCATGATGGCACAAGAACAAATGGGTACAAACTCACTATGAGAAAAGGTGGAAATTCGAAAGGGAATTAGAAGGTCACAAAGAACAGATCCTCACCAGAGCAGTGAGGATCTAGAACAGACCTTTACTAAAAGTACCAGGAAAACCAGAATTATTTCAGTGAGTCATCTGACATGCTTAAGACAGAATTGAATATGTTACTAGTATAAAATTAAAATTATTAGACCTCATTATATCTAAACTTTAAAAGTTCCTCCACCAACAGGTAAAGTAATAATAAGACTCGGCCACGTATGATACAGGTATTAACAGACTTCCACATCCAAAAACATCAGGGAAAAGGAAAATTACCCATCAGAGTAATATTTACATTTACAATTTTTTCTTGAGTGCATAACTCACTGTCTTGTTAACTCCCATCATGGCAACAGCCCAAAACACCACCTTGTTAGCAGTTTCACTGCCAAGCTGAATCTACTTCAAAAACACAAGGGCCAAAATATTCTGCCTCTTCCCATCCTGCCTCCAGCACGGCACTGTGAAGCTCCCTGCTGAGTTCCCCGTGCAACCCAGAGCACCTCTGTGCCTATTTACGTAAGGGTTTAAGCCTGTAACATTTACCTTCATTCATGAAAAAGATAATCTGATAACTTCACTTGCAAAGATAAATGTCATATCAAAATCAAAGCCCTGACATCAGTAGGTTTACATAATGTATATCCCTTTCTGTTGTGTTTGGTTTGTGTTTTGGTTTTTTTGTTCTTCACCATAGACTGATTTTTTCCTCTGGTTTTACCCTCCTCCTCATTGCCTTAGATGCAAGGGGAGGATGGGGGCACTTCTGAGAAGCGGGGGACTCAGGTCTTCACAAGGTCTCCTCACTTTAGCATCTCCTAGTGGTCTGTGATGCATTTATCAGTCTTCTGACAGAGACAACAACATAAACACTAAGCAGTTATGAGAGGATGTTTCTCCACAGAGGAAATATTTACAGCCTTTTTTGAAAAAATCCTTTTAGACTTTAATGCACAATGATGTTTCTCCTTTAAAGGATGTCTTACATAACAAAACACAAGAATTTAAGAAACTCATAGAGAGGTTCTGTCATTCTCCATGAAATCAGTCAAGTCTTCAGGCAATTTCTACAGAGGTTCACTAGTTTATTCACTATTGAATCCAGAGATTTCTTCTTTTTTTAATTAATATGTGTTCCCTAATATTAGCAATACTGAGTAAAACACAGCAGAAATCAAGCAGTTGTTGATTTGATTAATCTTAGGTTAACCGTATCATTTGCTTTTCTGATTACAAAAACTAAAGATATGCAAGACTGCACATTGTTTTAGCTTTTATGCAGTGCAGTTACCACACAGATTTGTTAAACAATGCAAAATTATAGTGTCACCAAGACTGGTCTAAAGCTGATAAAACATTTTCTGATTTGTCAGTATAATTATTGGTTGCATCTTCCTACTTGAGGAAACATGGCTTTTTTAAAAAGCTTTAAAAATCCTGGTTAACTGTGGTCATACTGAAGCCAGCAGTGAAACACCATTAAGTTTAATGTTGAGAAGACTGGTGCTATGTATGTACGTATGTACCAAGGGATGAACCAGCATTTACATGTTGCACTCTTGAAAAGATCAAAAATAAAATGCATTTTCCCAAATGAAGAATCTTGAAATGTGAGGGCTATTTCTTCCTTTTTTTTCAGACCTCCTTTCATTGAAATATATACAAGCAGTGGACTACATAACTTAAAAATTAAATTTTTTTAGTTTGCTTCCTACGTGCCTTTCTTCGCGCTTTCTGCTGATAATTTTTAAAAATTTCTTCCTGTGCAGCTTTTCCCCAAGCCTGGATTACAGAGCTTGTATTTAACTGTGTCTTTAACAACAATGTAATCAATAGGCTCTACTTCAACTACATAACATTTTTAACTTTATAATCCACATCATAAATTTCACACAAAATCACCAGATCTTTCATTATAACAAAATTAAGCACGTGAGGTTACGTTTATAATTCATTAAATAACCTTTCTGGATTTTAGCTACTGCAAGTAACTCTTCAGACACTGCATTTTTTGCCTTGAGAAGGCTCAAAATATCTTTCAGTTTAGTTTATTGCCTTAACTTTTCGGCTGTACACAAGTCCACCATGCACTCTGTCCACCACGGGCTAGTGAGAAATGTGACTACCCCTCGGGAGGCGGGCAACGCCTGCCTGCTGCTCACCGCCGCTGTGCAGCCATCAGTAGAGAAATATATAATAAGAGCAACTCCAGAGAAACCTCATATTCTTTCCTTGCAATAATAAAAGTCCTTTGTAGGAAAATACCTGTGATGTTGAATAAACCTCTTCCAAACTAAAGCCAGTTCTTTGCACTAAATGGAAGTTAAACGTGCAAAGACTGCTGCTCAAAGGGCTAGGGAAAGCCAGAAAGAAGGTTAAGTCTCTTCCCTCGCATCATATGCATATAGCTTTTAATGGTGTCATACCGCCACACCAGTTTCTTCTGCCCAAAGTGAATGGGTAATTATTTACCATTTCTTTTCATCTTTCTTGTTCAGTATTTGGCCTCTGATGTTATTCCAGGGTATATATCCCAGAGTTTCCCTTCTCAACATCACTGTTACTACCTTTGCTTTATAATGGAGAAATGAAGGTCATAGATGCCTGAAGTATACAATAATTTTGGCTGCTCAAACTGACATAGCTGCTTTTTTCAGAGTCCTTCGCATTTTTACCACATTTGATGGGCATGCCTACGTGAGCAGATTAAACCCTCAGGCAGAGGAACTCAGTCACTTGCACCATCACGTTGCCAGAGCATTGCCTGGCATGGCACGATTAGGACTCTCCCAAACAATTTGCAGGGATGACTGGAGAGTCAGCATGCTTCAAGGTCTGCCCTTAATAAGTGGTTTGTCCACATCCATCTGCTTTGGACCCCAGGTGAGTTTAACTGCACGCACAGAGGTCACCGTGCCAGCTGGCACAAGCAGCACCGGCCCCTGCCACGGACTGGCCCAGCATGTCCAAGACCCTGCATGTCCAAGACCCTGCTCCAAAGAGATTCACATCCAAGCTACTTTTGCACACCTTAGTCACAAACTTCCCTCCCAATCTTTGCCATACAAATTGCACCAAAGAAGGTGGAGATGCTACACCACATAAGCATGCTTCAGTGTTGGAGTGTGTCTTCCCTGTGCATTCAAAGCACTATGAGGAAAAAAGTATGTGGTAGATAAGACAAGGCTGTATCATAAGGCCCCCAGGAAAGGGAAGTAAATTTGCTTTGTTCTGACTTTTAAGAGACAAACACTTTCAATTTTCGTCAGAAGATGTCCTTTTGTCAAAACTTGTCAAGTTGTTTGCAAGGACAGATTGTAATAATTCATTTCCTTGCTTTGGAAACAAATGGAAGAAGTTTTCAGCATTTGTTGCAAGTCTGTCTTGAACATTTTTTAAACAAAATCTAGATTTCTGGTTCTAAATGTACTGATATTTTGTTTGGTTGGTTTTTTTTTTAAGGTTAAGAAAGCTCTGGATCAAAATGAGACATTTTGAAATTATTAAACAGAATAATTTAGGTGATCCCATTGAACATATTCTTTTTTTAGGTCTGGAAAATCTAAGATCAATGTTTTTTCCTTTTTCCCAGGCAAAAACGCTCACTGAAATCCAGAAAAATATGAGGACATAATTGTTGCATTGACTAGTTTGGCTATTAAAAAATGACTGATTAAAGTGTGACAAAAATCAGATTTGCATATAATGTCTGTATATAATGCAGATATCTAACACTTTCTGGAAAAAATAGCTTTAGCTTTTGGTAAGGATAATGTTGGGAAGTTCAGATCGGACATTAGGAGAAGGTTCTTCAGGGAGAGGGTGGACGGGCTCTCCAGGGAAGTGGTCACGGCACCAACCCTGTCAGAGTTCAAGGAGGGTCTGCACAGTGCTCTTAGTCATATTGTTTAGTTTTAGGTAGTCCTGTGAGGAGCAGGGAGTTGGACTCCATGATCCTTATGGGTCCCTTCCAACTGGAGATATTCTGTGCTCCTATGGTTCTATGATTCTAAAAAGCTTTTGAAAGCCTGTGCCCACCTCAGTGTCTGACTCTTGGAGCCTATAACCTGGGATATAGCAAGTTAATCAAGAAAAGACATAGCAAGTTAGTTGTGACAAACTAATAAATTTCTATTGAGTAAACATTTTTAGAGCTTTATATGGCAGCATATTTGATTGTATGATTCTAATTTTTCCAACTTCTACTGCGCTGTAATATCTCTGTTACCATATCTTAGCTATCAAATGTCTGTTCTTTGTTTCAAAATATGAAGACTTGCAGTTTCTTAATGGTGAGCTGTTGGATCTTTATTAATAGCATTCTCCCTTAATTTCATTTTTTTAAAAAAATGGCTGAGATGACAGCTAAAACTCTGAAGAAAAACACCCCACTCAAATGAGGTGCTCGTTATTCCATTTCCCACCTTTACAGAAGTCACACCTCATACAGTTAAGGATTGGCAAGCTGAAGGGAGGAAGTGTCAGGAAACATGTCAAAGTATTCCTGAGCATCGTGTGTACATCTCAGATTCACATCCATATGCAGGAACACATGCATACATGCACAGGAGAGAAGTAGCTGAGCTTTGAATGTCCAAACTACCAGTGATATCACTTGGGCTCAAGTCCTCAGAGTCAAGTGGCTGAAACCTCTTGAAGGGGCAACGATGGAGCCTGAGCCAGTCTCTCCTGTGACAGAGCTTCCCTGCGAGCAATGGCTGGCTCATGCCAGACCACAGCCATGGTCACAGCCATTGCTGGTGGGTGTCAGGGACTGTAAGGGAGCTAGGTCCTTCCACGAGCTACAACCAAATCACTCTGCTTACAGCTGTGGATGGGTTGGTCTATGGGAAGTAAGATCTTGCTTTAAGAATAAATTCTGCAAAACCAGCTCTTGGAGTGTTACTGTGGCTAACCGGTCTAAAACAATGATTATTTCTATTTCATAACAGACCTCACAGATGATTTATTTCTGGTATGTGAAAAATTAAACGTTGGCTGCATAAAGACTCAGAGATCTGCAGGAAACACTCGAAAAAGATGGGGCCTTTTATAGACGAACTTTTCAAATCAACTAAATCAGTCTGTCTGCTAACTCCCTGTTCTCACCATCTTGAGCGCAGAAGTGTCTTTTAGATGGATGAGCTGAACTTCACCAAGGAGCAGCAGACTCAGAGGCTTTATATATTCTCTAAAAGCCTTGGATAAGAAAAGCCAGACAGAAATAGGTAAGGAGACAGACGACAGAAAAAGAGGGAGAGTATAAAACGTTTGTAAAATCTTGCAGTCACACGAGCTGGGCAGTTTTGGCCTGAGTTTTCTAATTACCCCAATAGCACCTGCAATTATTTACTGGAGCTCTCACTCAAGGTAAAGCCTTGCGGGTGGGCCCCAGACTCCACTACAGGGGATGTGGACAACTTTACACCAAAAGACTATCTGGTCTTGACAACATTCAGTGTAATTTTACCTCAAGATTCGTACAGAATTTAGGGCTCAAGTGGCCTTTTTGAGTAAGACCTCACCGCATCTCTGGAGCTGAGAGCTGGGCTTGGAGGACCCCCTCAGACCGCACTGAGGTCTCCAGAGAGCAATGAACGTGGCTTCGTAGTCCATCCCAGCGCTGAATCAAGATCACTACCAGCCTTTATTTCAGACCAGCTCTGGGTCTCTGCCTTTCCTTATTAGCAACATTCCGCTGTTGGTGCTTGTCACAAGTGTGGCTATGTGATCCTTACAAAACAATCCTGATGCGTTCCTGCTCGGTTGACAAAAACAGTTGCATTTCCATTGCAGTCCAGGTTGAAGCATCTCTTGCTTAGGATGTAATTGCCTGTGGTGTCTGCACTTTACTATTTATGTTTACAATTGGTTGCTAAGGGCTGAGTTATTGCTTTCGCCAAAGATACTGTCTTTCACTGCATATTTAGCTTTCCCTGGAAATTTCAGAGGGGATGAGCTGTCACAGAGAAGTACAGGGCCGAATGGCAGATCATTTTCTTTAATTTCAAACAACCAGATATTACAGAAATGTGATTATGTAAGATCCTCATTTCAGGGCTAAATCAGACTACATATTTATATCCCGGCTAGCACTCTGGATCCACAGTTTTGATTGGTGCTTCCGTACAATTCTTTGAGAATGTACAGATATTATATATACAGGATACAGTAATAGTAGTAAATACATTAATATTAATAAATTAGAGCTTTAAATTGCAATTTATTCATCCACTACTTTATTTCTTTTTCTAATTGCATTGCAGTGCATTAAGATGATGGAGGAGATTGTCAACACGTCATTTGTTCTTTGAGGATGTACTATTGTAACCAGTTGTCCTAAAACAATTAGTTTAGGGCTTTTCTAAACATGTTATCTTCTATAACCCTTCAATCTTCCACTGCTCCCTACCAATAACATTGCTGCCAACTAGCTGAAAGCACTGAAGAACTTCACAGATGGCTTTTTGTTCTCCTGAACAAAAACTTGCACAGTGTAATACAGAATAATGATTTTAGGTTTCTAGGCAGGGAAATATTACACAATATATAATATCATACTATATACATAGAGAATGATGTCTGAAGCAACGAGGCACATTGAGAAGGGTCAGATTTTATCTCTCTTTGAATGAAACTGCATCCAAAATTCTGGCTGTAGCACTTTATCCAGAATCCAAGTATAATGTTTGAATTTTCTAATAGAGGATAAACATGCAACCCCATCATCCTAGATCTACAATTAAGGAAAGCATAGTCATATTATTAAGTAACTTCTTTGGAAATGAAAACATTTGGGTTCAATTTCTGCTTCTGTCAAAAATTTCATTTTGAATGCTTTTAACTGTTTGCTGATTCAGTCAAGGAAAATGGTAGGCCTAGACCTACCTAGACAACAGATAGAAGAGATGTGGCCAGAGATTTCAGTTTGAGATGGGCAAATTTACTCAGGAGATTCCTGTCTCAAACCAGTGACTCTACCCAGCCAGAGCACAGGCTATGTTCCTCTCTCTGGTGCTTCACAGCACTGAAGCTGGAAGGCATGAATCAAGGCTTTGATTTTTGGGGGACTCTATTCTGACAAGTGCCTTTGTACACAGCTGGAAATGTCCCCCAGGTCATAGCATCAGCAAGTCTCCACAAAAAGCTTTTATCATTAAAAATTAAGACAAATTACAGCCTAGGTTTGATTCTGGAGAATCCAGCCCTTCAATATTTTGATGTATTAAACTATGGAATGCCTCAAAAAAACCCCCAACCTACTACTATAAATTGTCGCACGGGGCCTATGACAACCTGTCATCTTATTTTGCCCGTATAAGAGAAGCAGTCATCCAGAAAGCAGAAAATGCTGATTCCCATCCTTGTCTAAGGTGTTTTTGTTCCATATCCCGCACAAAGGTACAGCTGGTTTGGGGATTGGGTAAGGGAGTGATGTTCTTGGGAACGCCAGTTTAACACTGCAGAGATTTTTAGTCCTACCATGAATGGAGACGGCGTAAGTTTTGGAACATGGAACATCAAGCCTAAAAGCAGCTGATACCAGGAGTATTGGTATTTTTGACCCTCAAATTGACCTGATAATAGAAAAAAGTGAGGACTCACTATCATGCACAGCCCCATGCTACTGTTGCTGTAATTCTGAAATCAAGACAGGCTAAAAGGAAAACTGCCACTATAAATTAATTTATTTACCTCTGTCAAGCCAAAATGTATTTTTAAAAGCCACAGCATCCTCTTAAAAAATGTGCTTCATCAGAGCCATTTGTTCAGAGTTTCTAATATTATACACACAAGACCCGAGTTCAAAGAAGGGTGTGGGAACCTCTAAGGCACGATCAACACGATACTTCACGGTCAGAAAGAAGATATGCTGAACTCCCATCCAGACCCACTGCATAGTCAGGATCAAAAGGGACACAACTCACCCACATGATATTCTAAGTTTGAAAACCTCCTCTTCTAAGAGGCACATAAAACACAGCCCTTCAGAAGAACTGAACAAGGTCTACTCTTTTCAAACTACACCTTGAGGTGGTGGTAGGAACCCACTGACGTAATTGCCTAGTTATTAAACATTCACCCAGGGACCACATTCATCCCTGGGGACTCAAACCTGTGGTTTATATTTTGCAGGCTACTGCTGCTACCAGTAATCCCCAGAATGGCTGCAGGGATGGAGACCACCCTCCCCGTTCCTACTGAGCAAGAATGAGTGTGCCTGCGCTCGAAAAGCGCCCGGCATGAGTCTGTAGCTGAGGGGTATGAGCAATCCTTTGGTTGGGGGAATCTTGGATTACAAGAGGCAAAATATTTGTTTGCATCATGTTTAATCTAAGAACGGCCTAAAAGCTTGATTTCCTGCTTCTCCATGAAGCAGGAACTTAACCACAAGGCTACTGAACAAAAGCCAAACATTTTTGCTTCTGCTACGTGATCTATAAATATGTCCTCGTTTTCAGAGCAGCCAAACATTTTCATCCAGCAGCTAAACATTCTTTAGTTCAAGGGGAGCACAAGATACCAGCACTGCTAGAGCTACGTTAATGAAAATGCCTAAACAGGGACTAAAGTGGCTATCGGTACCCAGGCTAGTCCTGAATATAAAGGCAAGCACAAGGCCTACCCAGCTAAGAAGTGTGCTCTATGATGTCAGCAATAATGAGAATGAAGAAAGCATGAGATGGAAATATTCTAGAAGGCAAGACCTTCTAGATGGCACTACTGTCAAGGTAGATCAACTTTGTGTGCTATTAAGCTCAGCTACCACTGGATGAGCACATACAATAGTGTCATTCATAGCTTTGTGATTTCAAGGATAATTGGGCCAGTTCACTGTTTTGAGTCTGCTAAGATACATTAGCAGGTTTCTTCTAGCTGCTGCAGCATACCAGCACTTTCTGCTCAAACTGACCCAGGAACTCTCTGATACATTCAAATTTACACTAAATGTGTGGCCATAAATTATAGCAGGATTATTCAGTCATCTGAGAGCACATCGAGCTGAGATGAGGTCATCAACCTTCTAGGTAAAACAAGACCTCAGACTTTAAGACAGCAAAAGACACACCTGAAAGCTCTGTAGAAAGCAGCATTATGACCTCATTTTGAGTTGTTGAGTTTGGTTGTAATTTTTATCTCTATATATTCAAAATATCGCTAATTTTCTAGAAGTTAACTATTGATGAGGTACTGTGAAAAGCTATTTTATGAACTGCCTTGAGATGTCTTATTAACGCTCTGAGGCAAATTTATTCTGTATTTGGACTGTACTGCCATAATTGATTTCTATTTCTTAACTTGTTAGGCAATCAGGGGGAGAAGCTCATCTCCAGTGTCATCAAAGAAGATTACGTTTGAGAGCTTTGTTCAGTTAATTATCAGCACAGCTTTGCGTTCATTTCCTCGTTACATGGTTTTAACTAAAGAGCTGATGTTTATTTCCTAACAAGCTAACACCCGAATATGATGGCAGCATGAAGGATACCCTGCAACAGCAAGCATGACTTCCCCGGGAGAAGCACTGACCCGCATAGAGGCTTCTCCTGTATCACGTGCCGGTGCTGTGATGACAGAGCTGCTCGGCCACTCCACCTAGGCTCGGACTGTATCTGCCCTTGCGCAATTTCACAGTGTCCCACGGTCCTCCTGTCATAGTATTAGGAGAGGTAAATTGGTAGATTGCCATTGCTCCTTGTAAAGACTACAACAGCCTACTCCTAAATACTCAGAGCTGCATTATGCCAGCGTGACATATATTATTTATTAGCTAATAGATTGTTGGTTCTGACTCTCTTGCTGCTGCTGCCAGCAGTGATGCTACTGACTACTCTTTATAGTCATCCGGAGGAGGAATAGGGCCGTATAGAAGCCAGACACCTAAGGCACAGCTGATCTGCCATTACGGCTAAATATAGATTTCCTGCATTAGAAACAAATAAATTAAAAATCCCACAGGTTTTAGTGACCTAAGACTTTTCCATTACTGTTTCCATATTGCTCATGCGGTCACCATAATCTATGAAAAAGTATGTTCAAAATAATATTCATTATTTACTGATGATGCAGTTAACATCATCATACTTGCATGCTGGTGAAAAAAGTAGCTCCTCAGTTTAAAAACTGCTCAGTTTACTCCAGCCCTCCAGCCTTGGAAGAAAACAATATATTGCACAGTGAATGAAACTTCAGGAGGATGCTAATGTGCGACTTGCACTGAAGTTTCTGCACGCACTCTAACGAGCACTGGGAAGGACAAAAAGCAAACTGGCCTTTCCAGTCCTTTGAGTTTTCATGGAGAATACAGTTTTAAGCTTAATAGATTTTAAGTATCTTGACTGATGCATATTATATCTAAGGCTTTTATGGTATGTAGTGATCTGGGAAGCTATACTGGGCCTGTCTTTATACCTATAGTTAACCAAGGTAAGAAACTTCCAAGTTTTATTCAATAAAAAACTGAGTTGTTCAACTTCTCTGTTCATTTTTTATATTTAATCATACGATTTAATATATGCATTTTACTTAGATTGAATTTGAGCATCACTAAGCAATCTATTTATTATAGCATGCAATATGATATCTAAAATCACATAATACACAAGAAAAATATCAAAATAATGAAATTCTTTCCAAATCCTTTCCATATAGCCAACAAATTACAGATTAAAAAAATAGGAAGCTATAGGATTGCAGAAAAATCTACATTTACAATAGAAAAAAATCTAGTCTATAACGTCCCGAGCAATGTATTTTCACAGTATCCCAAAGAACACTGTTGTACTTCTTAGAGATCTCTGCAATAAAAAATTGGAAAGTTTATTTTGATTTACAGTTAAAATTATCATTAGGAAGTGAACACTCATTTCTACCCACTAAAATGTGAGTTAAAACAACATGTCCCAGTGATTCACTATAAAATCCAAGAAATTAAATACCCAGTGCCACTACCTCAGCAATAACCATAAGAGAAACATGCTCGTTACTTGTGAGAAATAAAAAAACATTTTCTCTTAGGACACTCACATCCTGGTAAGAGTAGAAACAGCACAACTCAACAAAGTAAACAACAGCCTGTTTTTATGGTGCATTCAAGTTTATAATACTCAGACACCTATTAAGTAAAAAACCTTATTTCTAAACATGAAAAAAATTTCCTATAGCAATACTATAGAAAAAGGGAAAGTCGTTTCAGAGGCGATTGTTATTTAACTCCAAGAGCTGTGAGCATACTGTTGCTGGGTCAGAAGGTATTATGCAATAACATGACGAGTTAATAGAAATGACCCCTGCAAATATCCAAAAAATTCATTTTTAGAATGCGTGTATGTCTGCTGTGATGAAGCTGAAGTGGCTCGCAACTTCAAGCGCTTCCCTTTCTGGCTCCCGGCTTTCCCTGCTGGGCTCTGCCTGTCGGGAGGAGCAGGTTTGTCCTCTGGAAGAGCACATGCCTTCAGAAGGGTCTGCAGTGGGATCCCACAGCGCTGCAGCGCTCCCAGTCACTGCCCCCTTCTTCAGATACCTCATCTCGCATTCACTAAGACTCCTTTCCTCTAAACCATCCAGACTTGAGACCAGACAGCCCCTCCCCAGCATGCTGTTTATGTAAGAACAACATACAGAGTAAAAGACGGACTGAAATGTCCTCCAGCAGGTAGCTTTAAATATAGTAGTGCCATGAAAAATATTTTACCTGCGCACGTAATGACATGAAGTTCAAGGAAGTCACATAAGATCAAGATTTTCTTCTAAAAGTCACAGTTGCAAGCTGTTTGGCAAAATCCCAAATGTTGGCAAGAAAGCTATCGCAAATCTCAACTCCTCGCCTTGCCTTGAATGGCAAGCCAGAATTTGCCAATTAACTTGCACTTAGAAAAAAAGGCTGAGCATGAATAAATAAATACATATGATATGTCATCGTTACGGCAACGGGACATTTCAAAATGCTGAAGCCAATGGAAATGCTCAGACTGAAGCATGCTGCTCCAAGCAGCACTTCTCCCTCATGTCGAGCTGAAGATGTTTTTGATTTTACTGTCTGCATATGTCTGAATGAGGCCAACCTGCTGAGCCCCAGTGACAGCGTCCAGCCGAGAAAGAAGAGAGGCGAGAGCAATTCGAACGCTGTTGCAAGAGCTGCCTGTGGAAGCATCATTTAAAAAAAACCAAACAACGCCACAACAAGGCAGCTGCGAGTTCCAATACGGCTGAGTGAGGAGACGGTTTATCAGTTGTTGTTTGAATGGAAAAGACAGTAGCGTTAAGAACCAGCAACAAACTTTTTTATGCGTACTGCACTTCATCTCTCTGGGAAAGATTCCCAGAGCTTTGCTAGTACATCTCAGGTGATCACAGAGCAAACAAATCTCACAAGCGGCATGTACTGACGGACCCTGCTCCCCTGAAAGTTTCCAGTGAAACTCCCTGGGAGGAGGATCACGCCTCAGGCTTGGTAGGACGTCTAGTTTCTCAGACCTTGCCCAGCCTCTAAGGCTCGGTGCTAGCTCTGCACTAACTGGGGTACCACTCGCCAGCTGAGCAAGCTTGGAACTCCTTGTGATTTTAAAGCAAAACCTCACCAGACAGGCTTTCCCACTCCCAAGCCCGTCCAGCCTCGCTGCTATCCTTTCTCTTCTAAACCAATCCTGGCAGCTCTTCAGAGCTACAGGATAGGGTCACTGAAATCCTTCGCTTAGGTGTCCTTTTAATAGCAAGGTCTTGATGACTATGTATTTCCTAAGGAATGTTTCCTCCACCTGATGCTACTGACACTTCCCTTTTTACATAAACATTTAAAAAGTGACAATTCTGGCAGTGATGCTAGAGATGGTCTCATCTGAATTGAAATGTCCAAGAAACTGCAAATATACTGCTTATTTTTATCTTAATCATTATGTAACTTGAGTTGAATGAAGTCCAAGACCTACTATAAATATGGACAGTACATACATAGGGTATAAACAAAGGTCTATCTTCACACGGGCAGTGAAATTCTGATATAAGAAACACACTGAATGGTTTGTAGAAACCACGTAGTGAACATGCCCGTTTATACTTAGGTTTTTAAATCTAGGGGAGTGACAGCATGCTACGTATCTACAGAAAGAATATATGCCAGTATATTTTAGACTAGCACAATGCTACAGTTTTCTTTTTTGACAGAGGGGATTTTTCAGTCCCCGGGTACACAGGGTAATTCAAATGAC
The DNA here is from genome assembly GCF_011004875.1 of Balearica regulorum gibbericeps. Lineage (NCBI taxonomy): Eukaryota > Metazoa > Chordata > Aves > Gruiformes > Gruidae > Balearica > Balearica regulorum. The sequence goes on from NC_046185.1 coordinate 35,790,508, forward strand.
AGCTATCTACCGAGAAGGCTGAGGTTTTGTACCATCAGGTTCCCACAAGCGCTATTAGAGCATCGGAAACAAATGACGAGCCTTTATCTTTAAAGCTCACCCACGGCAGGAGGTAGAATACTACGAAATGTCATTTCCCCCCCCCCCTCCCTTTAGCAGCTCTGAAGGAACAAAAACACAAGCCACGGTTTCCAAAGCGCTCCAACGTGAGGGCTGCATTATCTCCCTCAAACTGATCCGAGCAGCCGGGGAGAAACCCCCTGTGTCCGTCCGGCCCCACGCCCGAGGGGCGCTCCCCGCGCCGGGGCCGCCGCTGCGCAGCGAAGCGAAGCGCGCCCGGGGCTCCCCGCGGGAAAGCCGGGCTCCCGTCCGGCCCGGGCAGCCTTGCAACTCTCATCAGTGCGAGAGGCGTGGATGACTCGGTCTCTAAAAAAAAAAAAAAAAAACAACAACCCAAACAAAACCCCCAAATAAAACCGACAGGCAGCCCTCGGCGGAGGAGAGATGCCCGTCCGCTTACCTTGCTCCGCGGGCGCCCGGGGCACCGCCGGGGGCTGGAGGAGGGATTCCCCGGCGCTGGCAGGGGCTGCTCGGGCTTCCCCGGGCAGTGCGCGGCCGCCAAAGCCACGGCGAGAGATTTGTTTTGGTCGCTCTTTCCCGGGGAGGGTTTTGCTCTACATTCCCGGCTCCACATCACCGCCCCCCCCGGCACGGAGAGGACTGGGGGTGGAAAAACCACGGCAAAGGCATCTCCCTCCTACCCCCGGGGATGAAAAGCCGCCGAACAAGCAGCGCGGCGAGCGGCTGGGGTGGCGGGCGGAGGGGGGGCCGGGGAGGGGGATAAAAGCCGAGCCCGCGCTGCCCTCGCCCCGCTGTAATCCCCGGCTGCATGCGAGCTGCCGGCTGCCGGCGCGGCCGCCCGTGTCTGCGGCTGTGCGCGGCGGCGGCGGCGGCGGGGGGGCACGGCCGCTCCCGGCCGGGGCACGCGGGGCGCCCCCCGCCCCCCCCCCCGCGCCCCCCGCGCCGCGCCGCCCCCCGCCCGGTTGCGCGCACACCCGCGCACCGCGCCCGCGCAAGCTCCTCGCTCCCCTGCCCGGGCGGGGTGTGCGCGCACACGCAGTACCCCCCATTCAGGGGGTGCACACACACGCACCCCCCGCATTAACCCCAGGCGGGGGATGTACACACCCCCCCCTGTACCCCTGCCCACGCAGAGGATGCACACACCACGCATGCACATGCATGCACACACACAACCCACACTGCCCCCCCCTCCCCAGGCAGGGGATGCACTCACACACACACACACACACACAACCCACACTAACCCCCCCCAGGCAGGGCATGCACACACACACACATGCACACACACAAGCCACACACCCCCACCAGGCAGGGGATGCACGCACACGCACACAGAGCCCACAGTACACCCCCCCAAGGCGGGGGATCCCCCTCTCAGACAAGCGTGCACCCACATTAACATTCCCATATAGGGAATGAGCACACCCCTCACACTCCCCACACAACTCCCTCCCCACACACCTCCCTCAGACAGGGAATGCGCGCACGCACACACACACACACACACACACGCACACTTCCATATACTGCCCCCTCCCACACACATGCACACATCCCCCCCGCCCTGCCCGGGTCAGTGCATGCACCCACGCCACCACCCCTCCCCTCTTCCTTTCCCCTTCCCCAGCCCAGGAGGGCAGGGGCGCACGACACGACACACGGGTGTTCCCCAAATCCCGCCTTGCTCTTGGCGTGCCGGGGCCTGGCAAGAGCCGAACCCCGTGGCAGAGGTGCAGTGCCCGGGCACTCAGGACCCCGCGCAGGGTAGGGACTCACACGCTTTTGTCATCAGGTCTTGATGGGGTAGCAGGCTGCGATCGAGACTTCTGCTACTCCTGCTGCCTCTTCCTCCCTCCCATAGGGTTTAATAGTTCCTCTTTATTGCTTCTTAACGGAAAGTCCTTTATCTTTCCCGACAATGGGAGGAAGTCTCTCTTCCTCATTCTGTGATGCCCTTCTGTATTTTAGGTATTCGATTAGAAAGCTATTCTCCTTTTCAAACTCTCCTCTCTTTTTCAGGTTTCATAACAGTTCCTCTGTAGCTTTGCCCTCTGCATTGTGTTGATCAGGCTTCATCTCATCCTATAGCTCTGAGATTCTGCCTTCAGTGTTGCACATTTCGCTGCTGGGATGAAGGCTTTCCAGCTTTCCAGCACGATGTTTATCAGCTTCCCTTTTTTTTTTCTTTTTTAATTCAAAGACCTCCTAATTCTTTTGAAAGCCATCCAAGAAACAGACTGGGCAGTATTGCTGCCATGATTGCGATTACAACCAACTAAAAATTAGGTTAAACTTTGAATGCTCATTTACTGTGTTAATTTCCCCATTTTATTTACTTCCTTGCCCACCGGCTTGGGAACATACAGATGCGTGATTTTTAAAAAAGATCGACCATCTTGTCCCGGCCTACCCTCTGAACTTTTCTGAATGGGCACCACAGTAGTGGAAGACCTAAGTGGTGCTGATTGCAAGGTTAGTTTTCTATGGAAATAATGATTTATGTTGAAACCTCCAGCAGAATGCACTTTGTCTGAAATCTGGACATCTGTGACATAGACATCCGTGCTACTCACCCCAGTCTATCTTTATGGTCATTCAGGGAAATAGTCTTCCATATCTTATGCATGCTAAACAAAGCTCCATAGCTACCTATTTCTTTCCCCAACTACTCCCCAACTGAAATGTAGGTATTTATGTATTCCATACGTTCCACTTGTTGTGTGTGCATGTGTCTGTGGGTCTTGTTCCTAATTTTTGAATGCACTGATCAGTTTAAGCTGAATGTGAGAGGTGAGCAAAACTCTCAAAGCCAATTCAAATCCTACAAGTTTAAGAAAAAGAAGGCAGTTGGGTGAAGAGGCTCGCTGTGTATCCCTTTGTGCCCAGAGCATGGCAAAGGTGGCATTAGGAGTTCATGTGCTGTTACATACTTCAAAGTCTGCATGTATATGTCACATCAGTGAGAAAAGTTCAGCTGGAGCTTGTATCTTCTTAGCCATTGCAGCCAGTAAAGGCCATGAGACAGAGCTGTAGGAAACTAGAGTTCATTGATTCGGATGCTCATGAAATAATAGGTTCTCAGGAGCTCCAGTGCTCCTCTACTGCTTTTCATGATGCAGTGAGTGCTTTTGAAGGCTGTAAGTGTTTTATAGAAGCAGACTGTTTTTGTGAGATTTTAATATTTCAATTTTTTTTGTATTTTTGATAAAGGGAGACTCTCTCTCTCTCTCATATGCACTCACAGAAACACTAATAGGACTTGCTTATTGGGAAAACTGACAGAAAGAGCAGTCAATAGGCAAGTTCCTGCAGTTCTCCAGCTATGCTGGTGTGCATGCTGTGTAGACACCGCTCCAGAATAATCAATTGATCTGCTTTTAAAAAGGAAGACTTATTCTGGAATTATTCTGAGCTAGTGAGTCCACAGTAAAAATAACTTTATTCTGGGGAAGAATATTTGCACATAGAGGTATATTATCATACCTAGATACATGTTTACTTCACTGTATATCTGCATTATTCTGTTTTTCTTCATAAACAAAATGCTAATTGTTCTTGGCTTGCTCCTTTTCTAGGCTTGAGGCTTTTCTGTTCATGAACACTCTTCTGCTCTTACACCGGTGTGTTTGGAAGTTGAAGGGAAGCCTTTGTGGTTCCTCTATTTACCAAAACAAACAAACAAAAAGCAAAATGTATGGCCATGCCGATGACCAGTATCTTGCAGACCATGTGGGAAGGATTTACTTCAGAGGAGTTGTTTCAGTTGGTCAGCGAAGGAGAAGCAAGACACAGCTTGAATGAACGAGAAATTTCTTTCCTACCAAGCTTTCAGCTGCAGGATCTTTCTCCCCTGTTACAGCTGCGTTCTTCAGAGCACCTTTCATCAAAGACTAGCCTCATAAACATGCTGCACCTCCTCCTTCTGACTTCATGCCTGGACGAGTCCACTAGGTCTCTGCGAGGCAGTGCTTCCCAAATGCCTCCCGGGAGTGAGAGGAGAGGGCAGACAGAGGAAGGCGTGGATGGAGGAAGATTGGCAAATATTTGGAAAGGCATAGTTAAATCTTGATGTGCAGCAGGAAGATCATTCAAAATCACTAATTGTTGCGAGAAATAATTGTCTTCTCCACTGCTTCCTTTTGAAGAAACAAGAGTGGATTTGTGTTTGTCCTGCCCAGCCTCCCCTGGGGGCTCACTCAACCCCTGCCCATGGCCCAGGACCCCATTTCAGCTCAACCCAGAGGTGTCAGTCCCTGCCCCAGTAACACTGGAGACACTTCCCTGTGGAGAAGTGAATCATCCTCTTTTGGCTGACTTCATGGCTATTCCTCACTTGTAGGAGCAGATGTTACAATAAGCACCAGCAACAGGAGGACTGCTGTCATCAGCATCGAAGTTGGACTGTCTGTCTAAATAAATAGTTGATCATTTTCCTGAGTGTATTCATCTTAGTTACTGCAATGCCAAAGTGTCATGTCAGGTGGTCTGGAAATGTCTCCTAATTTCACAGTGATGAGTCCAACAAATGGCAAAAAGAAAATGGTTCTGGTTTAGGAGAAGAGCAAACCCCATACCAGTGCCCTTTCTATCACCCAAGACTTGCAGATAAAAACAAGTCAAACAAAGGCAGCTTCTTGGCCAAATCTAATACTCTCTTAAAATAAATCACTTCGGAAATAGCATCTGGCAATAGCATAGCCCGCCACAGTTCACACCAAGTCTGGTCTGGATTAGGGACTTCCTGAATCATGGAATAGCTTTCCATGCTTCCTAATGAGTGGTTTGGGGTATTTTTTTCCCCTCTTTTTCAGGTTTTGGTTTCCTTTTATCAGATTGTTGCAACTCAGAAGAGTATGTTTTCTATTCCTCTTGCCATGGATCAAACTCCAGCACACTTTCTCCAAGTCTCAGGTACTAGAGGAGCTCCTGGAAGGGGCTCTAGCTCTTCCACAAGATGCAGTGGGACAGCAGTCTCACTAATGTTTAAAGGGTATCGTGCAGACACATCTAGGAATGGTATGCTGCTGCGCAGAGGGGCAAGAGTGGCAGCTTTTTCGTCTCTAGCACAGTGAGTGGAAAGTTACAGGGCTGGGTATCACAAAACCAGCAATGGAGCTGAGCAAGAGCATAGCCAGGAAGGACAGACCATGGGCAAGATGCCATTGTCAAATTAGCCACAACTTGGATGGGTTTTGAGGGGGGTTTTTGGCTGTTTGTAAAAATTGATTCATTGTTCCTTTCTTCTCTGGATGGAATTTTGGTTTTTTATTCTGGACAAAGCTGCATAAGAATATAGTAATTGCTGTCAGGGCTAAAATCAATTGGAGACACAACATAACACAAACAGAAAACAAATGAACTAAACAAAGGCATATCAATATGATTACAGTTGAATCAGAGTTGTACAAACAGATTTATTTCAAATTTGGGCATCTCCTCATTTGTAGAAGTCAAATAGATAAGATGTACTGGCCGGCTTTTTTGTCAAGCAAACAGAATGCCTGCTGAGTGGTTCCTGGAGCTCCAGCCTGCAACATTTGGATATAGGGCTCTCCTTCATGTAACATAAGATGGTGATGATTTCCACAAACTCAAAAGTCTTTTTTTTAACCTCCTGTAACAGGTTACTCTAGTTTACATTTTGATTAAAAAAATAATATTTTGTAACATAATCTTCATAGTTTTGGGGTTTTTTTTTTAAACACGAGCTGAATGTTAATCCTCTCTGTCAATTAAAATGTTATCCGGTGTTATTCACAGACCTTTAAACTGAGATCCCTCATTTTGGCCTCATGCCAAGTCACAACCTGAGAAATGATTCAGCTTTGCTCATGAGTCCCAGGTAGGGTATATCCCAGGTTTAAACTTGCTCTACTATTGCTTTCTAGAAGTTGCAACAGCTTGATCCAAGTTTATGACAAAAGAGCAGTTGAAGAAAACCCAGTCCTGTCATTCTGAAGACGTGGCATTTCCTGATTATATTATGTAGGGAGAGCCAGGGGATGCTTATAGCCAAAGGTATACTTAGTGTGAGGCTTCTCTGGGTGATCAGACATTGCCTTCTAGCTTTGAACTCTGCAAGCTCTACCACCTCCAAGGAGATGGCTTTTGTGTCTTCAGAAACATCCACTGCCTCTTTGTGTTGAGTAGCGCTGAGCCGGCAGTCAGAGACAGACAAGTGGGGCTCTCTGTTTCCGGGTGAGCTGTCGTGGAAGACATCCTTTCTGAGCTCCTTTGAAGGTTTGTGGTACCTGCCTGGGCAGCAATTTCCCCAGTCTGGTGAAGTGGGAGTCAGAATTTTTAGGCTTTTTGATTTGGATTATTTCTGCTCTATACCAAATATGATTTAATGATACATTAATTAAAATTAATCTGTCACAATAGTTTAGGCGTAAGCAGAAGGCATTTTTTGCGCAGGTCGAAGCTGAAGGAAAACAGCGAGGACTGGAAGGAGGGATGTTCAGCAGCCGCTCAGAATTACTGGCTAAAAACCTCACTTTACTGGCAAGGGAGAATGAAACATGCAGGAGCAGAGGATTTTGCAATGGGAAGAAGCCAGTTGCAGAGAGAGGAGGATCAGACTGCGATTAGTTGTGAGAGGTATGAAGCTTCTAATTATAAGGGCAATCCCCATGCTCCTCCCCTACAGCCGGGTAGAAGAGGATAGAGACTCGGAGCAGAGAGACAGGGCCTAGCGTTTGGGAGGAGAGCTTTCTCCATGGCTTATGCTCTTAACAGGCTCTTGGGAAAACTACAGGGAGATTAATATTCCCGAAACACAGTTTGAGGCTTTCCCCGAGCAGGGCCGTCCTGCAGGTACCTGGGCAGTGAGCTGTGCACAGGCAGCGGCGTGCTGCCCTGACGTTGTGCTGGGAGCTGGGGAGCGACCTTCCCGGAGATTAGACCGAAGCTGTTCTTGATACGTCTGATAAACTTGTGCTGCTGATAAATATGATAAATTATATGTGGATAATTTGTTTAAAACTTAATGTATTTGCAAGTGAAGTGTTAGGCCTTGGAGCCCTCATTCCCGTAATTATTTTTCATTTTCAACTTGTTCCCTATGGATTAAATCTCAGGACTGAGATGCAGAAAACCTCCGGGCATTACCTTTTCTAATGAAACGTTTGGATATCACCGGCAAACCTTGACCCAATATTAAGCCTATGTTTCTCCAGCTGTGAGTAACACATTGCATAGAACATAGTTCTGCTCCCTGCTTGCAGCACAAAACAATCAGCAAGCTAAAAAACTCCACAAATTCCTTTCAGCTATTTTTCAGGGTTTATGCAGAGTTTGGAGGTTTTTTTCCCCCTATGGGATTGTATACGAATCTGATGATAGAGTAATAAGTTAACCTAATTGCTTTTTCCTGTAGCCTTCACCCCCACCAGTTCCCTACAGCCTTTTTATCCTTTGTAATGTCTGGAAGAGAGTACTGCCGTGTGCAAATGGGGCACTTAGCCCAAGTGGAACCTCCTTGAAGACAAACAATAATGAAGTTGTTACTGGGTAATGGTTTTAATTTGTAAATACTTTTTGGGAAAGAACCATACTTTTTCTGAAAAAATATGTCTGAAAAGCAGAGTTTCCTCTTCATGAGAACTCTTGCTTTTTCCAGCCAGAGTGGCAGCAGCTCAACTAACAAAAATACCAGCTTCCCTGACAAGCTGCAGACAAATTCAGTGGTGGAGGGTCAGCCCTGCCCAATCACTGGCACAGTGAGCCTATGTAAGGTTTTTCAGGCTTCAAGCCCAAGAGGTATAAGCTTGAAAGCCTGTGGAGTGAGGGCTCTCACTGGCTTCCCCCTCGCTGCTGCAAAACTGGAGGAAAGCCCTGATTAGGTGGATGGTTCCCTGGTTTCCAGGGTCCTGCCGCAGAGACATCTGAACGTAGACCAGTATATGGGGGTCAGCCCTAGTGTGAAGGACTCCAGAGACCTACCAAGCAGATTGCTTGAGACATGGCTCCTGAGCGGGTTAGATGATCTTTGGATGAAGTGGTCGTTGAAAAGCAACAAGGTTCCTGGTTCCAAGGCAGCCTGCCAGCAAGTAGAGTTGGTTTGGAGCTAGGCTCTGGGATGATGAAAGCTCACCAAACCAAAGTAAATTTAAATGAGCATCTTGATACTGACACACTGACTTTGCTGGAACATTTCAAGCAGCTCTATGTTCATAACTAGCTTCAGAAATAACAACCAGTAAGGGACTGACTTTTTGAAATGATTTCCTGAGTGATGCACAGTTTTAGAGATTCTTATTGCACAAGTATGTGTTGCTGCTCTGCTTTAGATTCTGCATACCTGAAGATGCTGGCTCTGTGGGGTTTGATTAATGCCATGGGGTGCTATTTAAGTCAAGGAAATGTAACTTTTTTAAAATTACATGTCAAGTCCTCAGGCTTCCCTGCAGTGTATAAAATCTCAATTGGCAGGTTACATGCCATAATGTCTTCTGAAATATTTCATTAGACATTTTTATACTTACTGTAGCTGTTTTTAAAATTCCTGTAGCATAGGATAAATGGCATTATGTTTAAGAAACTCCACATTGGAGGTGTAAATTTACGTATTCACATTATCCTAAATTGGCTAGAACACATTTCTCATTGTTCCCATTTAAAAAAGAAAGAAACCCAGCAAAACAAACCAACAAAAAATCACAAAAACTAAATCTCTTATTCTTAAATTGCTTATGTAAGTCCTTTACAAATCAGTGGAAGAATGCAAAATATACTGCATAGATACCACAATGAAACACACAGTTTTGAAGGACTATGAACTAACATGGTGACTTAAATGTGGAAGCTGATTAGGACTGGAAGCAGTGTCATGGAACTTCACGTTCTTACTGTAGGTTAAGCAGGTTGTTTTCCAGGTGGTTACTGTTCTATGTTTTAGTGACCTTTTTCTCTAACTACCTTCAGTGGTACTTGAAATTTATTCCCACAAGCTCTGCCACTTCACACTCCTGAAATACTCCTTATCTTGTACAGGTACACTCAGTATCCTCTATCCATTTTGTCCCATTCCCTAGCTGCTAGCGACATATGCTGTGGGTGATTCTGAACTCTACACACTGAAAGGCCAGTGTTTCCACTAAATTAAGCAAATAACAGTAAAGGTGTAGTGCAGCCTCAGCAGAGGCAGTAATGTGTGTTCCTCTCCTGTCACTATTTTTCATGAAAGTTGATAAGGTGTTTTGAAATGGGCTAATGGATTTAGAAGTGATGGGGAAGAGATTGTGGAGAGAAAATGGACCTGAAAGTCAAAGGCATAGATTTTTCCCTAGGAAGCCAGGCTGAGCTGTCATATGCAGAGCTGAGCAGGCAGAAGTGTTCAGTGGACCTTCTTGCTCACTGCCATCTGAATACTTGCTTGTATCGCTGCAAAGTGACTTTGAAGAAGGTGGGAAATCCTACAAAATCTGATTCGAAAAATATTACATTCATTTTGCGTGGATGCAGATGACTGCTGAAAATGCATGTAGCAGAAAACCAGGCCCTGTACTTTGCTAGTGACTTATGCACAAATAAACTTGTGTGATTATTATTAATTTGCTTATTAATTGAATTTGCTTGAAAATGACTTAGACAAATATTCCAGTTTGTGAATTGTTTGCCTGGTGCACAGTTCTTGCTTTAAATGATCATTATTCATATTTGCTATTTGCACAGTGTTCTGGGACCATGGCAATGCATTGTGGGTTTCATGATAAAACTTTGCTCCCTCACTAGGCAATTCTCAAACATGCCAAAGGCTCAGGATGGCAACATGATCCCTGCAGCATAACACCCTGTTTTCTGCCACACTTCTGTCCATCATTTCGATGTTCTGTTGTTGCTCATTCAGTAGCTAACTCTGCTTACTGTTGTCATTACCTTGGTTTTCTATTCTGCAATTTTCCACCACCCATTTTCCATCAAAAACTCCCCATCATATTGAAGTGTGCCCAGTTAGCTGTAGCTGACATCATGGAACTGCTTTAATTCATGGATAACACACGAATATCTGTGTGTTTATGGCCTTTTCCAAATATTTTGGAAGAAATGCGTGTTTTCTTCCAGTACAATATTTATGTAAAAATAACTGCTGCAAATGCCAGTACAGTAGTCTGCAGTACCATATTTTTGACCCTTCAATAATTAAACACAGTGCTTAGATGTCACACGGGCCAGCAGAAATGCACAGGGCATACTGCATATAGCTGTGAAGCAGCAATCCTCTTGCCTTCGCTGTGTTCACACCATGGGGAACTCGCCTCCACTATCACTATGATTTTAATGGAGAAAAATTCTGTGCAAATAAGTTGTATCACGAGTTCAAAGCATTCCTTGAGTGATTCCAACAAATCTGTTGCCAAGAGGTCATGTAAAATTACTTAAAATTACTTTAAGAGTTAAATTACATGTGCTGTGTTGTATTGATAATGAGCACGCATTTCATGTCGGGCATAGCTGGCTTTGCCTCCAAGTGTTGTGTGCACTGGTTATAAGACGGAGGACCGGGTTCATAAGAGTACCAAACATGCCATGCCATTGCTGCCAAAGCAAATTATGAGGCAGAGAAACCCTATGATAGAGAAAATGGTGCATTTGCATTTGGTCTGGATTGAAGACCTGACTAAGAAGACTGTGCTAGTAATTCAGCTCATTGCGACAGAGAAGGCTGCGTCCACTTGCGGCAGAAGGAGAGCGTGACTGTGGAGAAGGAGGAGACTTATAACAAGTCACAGCCAGCTTGATCTGCTCACAGAATGTGTTGAGGAGGGACAGAAGCAAGTCATGGGGGGATATAGCTCTTTTTGTCGGCTTTCCCATCATCATTCTTTCCTGGCTATCATAATGAATACACTCTCTCTTTTATTCTCAGAGGCAGATGTTAATATCAGGTGTGTTACATAAAGTGTGGCTCATCTATTAGAACAGACTCTTGGACTTGAATCTTTAATTTTGCAGGCAAACACGAGTTTCTGACAATAAATGGGTTTTGCTATGGGTGCTGCCAACTAGATGTACGTCATCTTCAGACTGATGGAAGGCTGTGACACTCCAAGCAAGAAATCATTAGGTCATGAACTTGTGCAATCAAGTTAGGGTATTCGAGGTGAGCCCCCAGCATAAATTCTCAAATGGACATTTCTGTCTCTCAACGAACCACTTATTTAGAGAATTGGACCATTATTCAAGGGAATTCCTGCCATCATTTAAAGACATAACCATCCATTCTATAAACTGAAGACGAATTGACAATTTTCGTCAATTCTGAGGTAGGAAAGTATTTTCATCTCTTTCTTCTCCCACATAAGAGGGTGATTTTTCTCTGAAATAAAAAATAAACCCAAGTAGACCAAGAAGCAAAACAATAAGATCTGTTTCTAATTCTGAATTCTGAGGTAATTTTAAAGTCCACAGTTCTTGAAAACAGGTGGATTAGCTGAAGCCAAAATCTACAATACTGGACTTCTGGTTGGATGCCTCAATAAGTACACGCTCCTTTTCTCCTCTTATTTCCTGGTTATTTAGCATGACGAGGAGCAACGTTTGAACCTCTTTATAAAGAGACTGCTTCCCAGAAAATACTTTATCTCCTTCAGTTGTTACTATTGAAAATGCCTAATGGTTCTCACCATCTGAATATTTTAAGCAGGTTCACTCAGAGTAATGCAGATCTGCATTATTCTATTTAGCTCCTTTTAGCAGAATAATCCTTTAGTGAGTGAAAAGCCCTAAGGCAGCAGCTGATTCCAATTTTTTAAGAAAATCTTGTGGTTTTCATCAGGTAGTGGAAAAAAAAAATCTCTAACTATGGAAAAAGCTGCAGTGTGAGCTATTAGGCACTGGAGAGTTCACTGCAGAGAAGCCCTTATAAATATCCAAGTTACAGAAAAGATTTCTCATGAACATTACAATTTAGATTCAGTACTAACGATCACACACAGGTCTTTAGGAAATTGAGCTTCATTGGTTCTGGTGTTCGAAGAATTGCTGTTTGATACATTATCTCTAAGTAAAAAATGTGCTGAATGCCACTCATGCTTTTCTTTCTGATGCAAAGCAGAAATGCCTCCAGTTGTCTCTAGAATAGCCAGTTACATATCTAATTTGGCTGGTGTGCAGGGATTTGGCATTGAGAGCCATAAGTCATCTGGGACTGGGCTGTTGTAAGGACTGGATCCCTCCACTCCTCACAGCACCTGCATTCACCTGAGGTGGGGCTGCGCTGGTTTTCATTCTCTTACTGCACAGACCATCTCATTTCCACTAGGACTATATCTACATAGTGCAGCGAAAGCACTCGGATCACTGCAGCCACAGTGCTGAGGTGCATTAGCACGGCTGGACAGCTTTCAGTACAGGGTATAGCTCTCGTATTTTATATACCATATGGCTATAATCTATAATGTGGTTCCACACTATGTCCCTGCTTCAGGATAAGTATGAGACTCAAAGGTAAAATCTTACCGAATCATAGTTTAAGTGATGGTATTTAAATTGATTTTCAGTGAACAGGAAAGTCTTTGGCATAGTATGTTGCTGCCTATGCGCCACAGCTACTGTCATGCTGTAACTGAGGCTGCCACCAGTGCTAGTTAGATTGGAGCTATCAAAACACTTATCAGACCATGACTGAACTCCTAAATAAGAACCATTCTTGCTTGCCTTCCTTTTAGCACAAGTTTTGCAAATTAAGTGCTTTAAATGTGCTGAAAATATGTCATTTTCCTAAACAGTTTCTTGGCTAAACTGTTTTGGTTTTAGAAAGAAAAGTGCCTCTAAGTGAGAACTACATGAGCAGGACAGAGTATATAAACTGAAACAAATGAATACTTCAATTAAATGTAATTAAAATTCACCATCGTGATTAATGGTTCTCTAAGCTTTTGAGAGTGCCCCAATAACCGTGTATTAAATCAAGAAGATTTTTTGAATATACTATATTGGCAGATGTTCATTAGAAGTATCCAATTATTAATGATGTATGTATTTTCTCAGGTTCTTTAAAGATTAATGGTTGCATATATGCATCTGCCTTCCTTACAGAAAAAAACCCTCCTTATACTGCAGTAGTAAATATGGTTTTGGTATGCTCAATTTTTTAGGCTTCTTGAGTTGGCCTAGTCTCATTACTGAACTTCAACCTACAGAAGAGGGTTATGCTTTTCTATATTTAGATAAGCAATTCTGCACAATCTGGCTCTTCTCCTAGATTACATACATTATGACTCTTTTGAGCTTTATTATTACATTATCAGTCTATGATTCCATGATTCTATGATTCTGATGAACTGTACCAGTATGTTGGTTCAACGCAACATTAAATTGGTGCAAAAATGTGTTAGCTGGGCTGTGCTCTGCCTGAGTTGCATCATGCTGTGCTACCAGCTCAGAGCCACTCTGCAAGTGATAAAGGTAGACAGACCACAGGGACAGCTTCCAGCGAGGGAAGGTTGTCAAGCTGACTCTTAGGACACTGTGACATGCATTAGACACACCACCAAAGTACAGAGAATATGTGTGTAGTACGATGAGTGACGGGTGTCTTTGAAGCTTTTGATGAGCTACATAAATGTACGTATGCCTTAGCAACTCTAACTTAGTAGAGACTGGAAACATGGAGGTTTCAGCTGCTAAAATCCATGCTGTCGTGGTCATGCATGCTTTTATTACAGTCATGTAGTACACTCCTTGGACATAACTGGGAAATGAGCTCAATATGTTTAGATGGGCATCTACAAAAACATTAAACATTTATGAATAATAGATTAGAAGAAAGTACCCACTAGAAACCTGTTTTCTGGATTTTTTTAATGATACATGAAACAATTGTGATATATGAATATGAATTTGTGATGTCTGGTATGGTTTATGATACATGAAATGTATGGGTATCACAGGAAGGAACTGAATCAAGGCTGTGATCCTGCTAAGTGTTTTGTAAGTGTCCCCTAAACTGTTATAGGTGCTTTAAAATTCCTTTTGTGTTCAGGAAAGAGATATATTAGCACCACTTAATGACTTTTGGACCTCTTTTAAGACCTGCATCTTGGTCCCTACTATTGCACTCAGCTGAAGAATGGATAGACAATATCAAGACACGTAAAAAAGGTTTTTAATTACAGAGAGCTCAATTTGAGGAATGAATCTTTCTGACCTGAAAGCAGAATAACTTGATTAATTCCACTATCAATACTGTGCCCTTACATGCAATCTACGTGCAAATATAGGTGCAGTCTGTGAAATGGCAAGTACTGATAAAGATGTCAACTTCATTAGTCAAACAATCTAAGAGTTCAAGGTTAGTAATGAGTCATTTCCACCATCATCCTTCACATTTACTAGGAATTTAGCAGGAAATTAGCTTCTCTTTGAAACAAAAGAGGTCACAAAAATAATCCTTCAAGAATCACCAAAAATCCCTTTTTTCCCCCATTGATGCTCAGAAGAAACATCTCATCCCATTCACATTAGCAGGAATCACGCATTTATGTATGGATGGAGAGTGTCTTTTGTTGCTTTTTTGGCTTGATTTTGCGTAGGGGAATGTATCACTGCTTTACCTAAGGCAGAACCTGTTGCACATGTGCCCTTCTCGGTGCTATTCTTGTCACATTTGTGTCTGTCTTAATGCCTCGGCCATTGTTGTAGGCCTAAAGCTCAGACTTTGCTGTGTGGTTTTAATCATTTTACTGCAGTTTCATGGGAAGTTACACGCATTTTCTCTCTCGCACATTTTAAAGCCCTGAAATCAGATTGCAAGTGGTCAGCTGAATTTGCAGAGGCTGGTGTGGTGTACATCTATGGTCATGGCTCATTAAGTGTGGGAGAAGTCCCTTTTGGGTTCACTTCAGAGCACTCACAGTGCGATCTCAGTCAAAGAGATCAAAATGCAAGATGTGCTTATTGTGTTACTCCCATCACATCATGAAATGGTTGCAATTATTGGTGCATGCCTCCAAATCAGATTCTGTGGATTAAAAAAAACCCCAGCATGGTATATTGTGTAATTCCTAGGAGGGAGGCTGCAAAAAAAGAGATATTTTGCCATGGACATTTCCCCTTTTTCTTTTGAAAACAGGAAGGTGAACTTCAAATGTTTCGTAAGTTACACTTTTTCCTTGTTGTAGTGAATATTTGCTTCTTTCCAAAGGAAAGAGGTAATGCCCAGGGAAACCGTGTTTTCACATTCTAAGAGACAGATTATTGGACTGTTGTCCCTGCGATAAAAATTCAGTACATCAAGTGAATGACTTATTGTTTAGTGAAACATGGCACAACATCGATTGAAGCTACCCATTAAGTCAAGACATCAAACATACCCTTGTGACACTGTACTGGGAATCACTGTTGAAATTGCAAAACTTGCTGGTAATAGCAACTGAGCTCAAGATAAACATTGTCCTTAACTTATGCCATAGTGACATTAATGGTTTGTGATATCACACAATGATCAAAGCCTTCTGGGAAGACATAGACCCAAAGGGACAATTTTCTTGGTGATCAATATCCATTTTTTATCGAAGAAAGTATACCAGATTTGAAATTGGATGGATGTTTACTTTAAGAAATTCTGATCTGTGGGCTCTTTTATTGTCTTTTAAAGCTTCGCAGAAACCTAACCACTGATGGCTCTAAACAAGAAAGCCATCAGAGTGTTTTGTCAATTAACTATTATATCAAGAAAAACAAATAAATACATTAGTATTCAGTACTTCTCAAACTGTAAGAGTTTTTCTGAACCTACATTTATAAAAATGCATCCATAAATTCAGACTATGATCAGGGCCCTGATCTTCCAAGCCTTATTTAAATACTCCTTTACACAAAGTTTCTTGTTGTAGTAAATCTTCTTGACTGGATCAATAAGAAGCCAAATATTCAGGGTCGGATTCCCTTCATGCAGATGCCAGCAAAGTGCCGGCTGCCCTGTTGAGTCCCTTGGGGGATTTATCTGATGGCTGATGGGCTGTACTATCACCACCTTTCCTCCCCTGTCACTCTTGTCAAGAAAAGTGAAATTTAAATTCAGCTTGGGATTTGAGGGCTTTGCATAGACACCCTGGCTTTCTCTCCATCTGGCCATCACCATCCATCTACTGGCTGCGCTTAGGTCTTGGAGACATTTTGGCAAGCTGGCAGCCACAACAGGCATCCCATCCATTACAGCCCTCCAATATTATTCTCACAATCTTCCAGACGAGCCAGAAGGGATTTCTCCCTACCCCAGGTTTTACAGCTGGTACAAATGTAACTTAGCCAGGACTCCTGTGGTCATGATATTGGACCTTTCTGTGTTATTTAATGTGCTTCTGATTGATACATACTGCTGGTTGAAAGCAGAGATTGTAGAATTGCCACACGGTAACACCCAAATACCGAATTCAGTCACAGTGCTTTGTATGCCTGGTTTCGCAAGTCAGGTGTGCAAATTTGGTACACCTAAAACGACCAGTATGAACATACCTTTTGATAGCTGTTCATTCATTTCATAAATAAATACTGGTTGAGGCTTTACTCATAGCCTTCAGAAGCAATTTACTTCCTTCAGGGGAGAGCACTACTATTAAATGCAACTCTGCTTCTTTATGGAATTTGCAATCCTTTGAGGAAAAATGTATTACAAACCAAAGGAAATAATAAGTCTTCTTCGTACATGAAAGACACTAAATCTTCTTACAGTCACTGAATTTAAAGTTGTTCTAAGTAGGAACTTTATTTTTTTTCCTGCCAATAGTTCATGGAGGGTCCAAATGTTCTAGTAATTGAAATCTGTGATAGATAAAATAAGCCTTAAATTCGGTGGACTAAATAAGCTACACACAGGATTTCCTTGTTTATATATATCTGAAGCTGTTTAGAAAACAGAACTGTCCCTTATACATTCATAAAGTGCCAAACACCAAACTTGTCTGATGGTATCATAAATACCACTTTGATGATACTGGCAATTTCTAGGAATACTCCATATCTAGGACAGTGGTAAGTACTGTCATATTTTTGTTTGCAGTATTGCCACTCTTTACCATCATCTCATTTGAATAGGTCACCAAAAATAAGTATTGCTACTTATTAGTATCATCTGCTGATTTGCTAAGGCAGATCTTAGAGGTCTTCAAAATACTTGATTTTCTCTTGCAAAGTGGAAATGCAAATGTTTGCACAGAAATATTTGTCTGGAGACAAATGCAGTTTCTTAGCACCTACCTTTGATACATCATCTCTGGTGCTTGGTAATAGCAAAGTACAAGAAGTGCCATGGGAGATACTACAATCTAAATGAACCAATAACAAGAGCAATCTGCAGGGAAGCAGCACAGTAATTAAGACCCAGCAAATTCTGACGTTCCCTTGAGCGGCTCGTGAACTGGAATAACCACTCTTTGTTCCACATGCAGCTGAAGAGAGGCCATCAATGAAACCACAGAATGAAAATGACATCACATCGCCCATTCAGAATTATTTCTCAGTACTGGACCCTGCAAGTTACACACAAGCAATGGAACGGCATTCCCAGCTTTGGAGGAATTTGTCTTGAGATAAATACCTGTCTGCATTTTACCTGTTTTCTTTAGTGTCTCCCCATCGCCTCACCACGTGTACACACACACACACACACACACACACAAACACATTGTGATTAGTAACAAATATCCTATTCCATCCTATTGTATTCAAGCAGGCCATGAATTAAAAGAATAATTTATTTACACCTGCTTCTTCTTTTCATAATTGTCACTTCCACAAATAGTTTTCTTATTTTAACACACACATGCTTTAATGTACTGAAGCATTTCGAAGGCACAATCAGGGACCAAATATGAAAATGAACTCTTACTGAGCAATTTCATCACCACCAGATACCATGGTGGTAGAAAAACATCATCAGCCACTCACTGCAGTTCATATTTTTCTGGGCTTTATCTGGTTTGTGCTGAAGTCATTGCAAATATATCTATTAACACTGAGTGAGTAAACTGACACTCCAAATTATCATCTGGGAGATGCAAATATTACTTTGGAAGGAAAAAACTCACCTCTTTTGGTTTTATAAAAATGCCTCCAATTGGCACTAGAAGAAGAAACAATAGAGGTGCTAGTGATTAACGTATCTGGAAGATAGCTAATTCTTTATGAAATACAATAAAATCCCAGAAGAGAAATGAAAAGAGATTGAGAACTAACATATTTGAATAGTAAACTGAGATCTATGACATATGTGTAAGACGCAGAAGTATTTCATGAAGCATTATGCTTCTTAGTGTGTTTTCATAGAATTGTAGAATGGTTTGGGTTGGAAGGGACCTTAAAGATCATCTAGTTCCAACCCCCCTGCCATGGGCAGGGACACCCTCCACTAGACCATGTTGCCCAAAGCCTCATCAGTTTTGTTTAATGTCAGAACTCAAAAGTTAAGGCTAAAACACTAGAGGTTTTAGGAGGTGTGATTCTGCATTGACTGATAATTCATATAATAATATTAACTCCCAGTCTCTTGATTAGTGAGCAGAGCTTAGCAACATTCTCTGGCATTACCAGGAATCAGCTCATCTGTGGCCCTCCTAAAGCTCAGCCAAAAAACCCATTTGTTGTTGTGTCCCTTCAAAATCAGTAAGATTTTTATACCAAAAATGATACATACATTAGAAGACATAGTAAATTTTCTGCATGATAACCTTAGAAAAATCGTATGAACTGAAATATATCTGAGAAATATATTTTTTTGGAGGCAATATAAATTTTTTTTTTTGAAAAATGTTTTTTTTACCTCATCACCATGTTCCAGTACTTAAAGGGTGGCTGCAAACAAGATGGAGACTCCCTTTTTACAAGGAGTCACATGGAAAAGATGAGGGGTAATGGGTACAAGTCACTCCTGGGGAGATTCCAGTTGGACATAAGAGGAACACTTTTCACAATGAGAACAATCAGCCAGTTGGAATAATCTCCCCAGGGAAGTGGTGGATTCCCTAACATTGGACACTTTTAAGATTCAGCTGGCCAAGGTGCTAGGCCATCTTGTCTAGACTGTGCCCTTGTCCAGATGGAGCTTTTGCCAAGAAATGTTGGACCAGATGATCCTTGAGGTCCCTTCCAACCTTGTATTCTATGATTCTTTGATTAATTTATGAGTCTTTTGATATGAATACAAAATGCCTAATTTTGAAAATGTTACTACAAAGCCATATGGAAGTTTTGGTTCAAATACACCATTCATACCTATACTCTCAGTCCTAGTAAAAAGTCTCGGTAGGTGGACTCCACTTCCCATAAAATGTCACCAGCCTCCTGTCTTGCTGAACTACTCAAGTGAATTAGCTTTCACAGTGCATCAGTGCAGAGCTTGCTTGCCTCACTTTCCAGCAAAACAGGCATATGAGACCTCATAAGTATGTGTTTTCATTGCTATGATGATTTTCTGGTTTTGTCCGAAAGTCTTAATTTTCCACACAAAATTGTGAAAGATTATGTTCAGAAAAGATTTTCCCTAGAATTGTCAATGAAAATTTCCAGTTGACTCTAGGATCACATTTTGGGAGAGAACTTGATGTGTGCTACTTCCTCTGTGGGAAGTGATTAATATTTTTTGCTACTGGACATAATGCATCTGTAAAATACAAAAAATCCATTCTGATAACTTCAGATTTTCACTTGCTGAAACCAGACTTGAATTTGGCCCATTATTCTTTTCAAGTGAAGAGGAGAATAATGCCTTATGTTGTCATATGGCTCTATATCAAATTGTTTCTAGCTATCAACACCGAAATCAGCTGCATCCACAGGGATTTGGCCCGTTGCTTATTAAACAGTAATATTTTTGTCAACAGATGGATTTTATACTGCTGATATCCTGACAAGTCACTAGAATGAATCTGAAGATTCCCAGCCATAACACAATCCTATTTTAACCTTGGTTATTTTTAAAAACCCAGTTTAAAAAACATGACAAGCATCGATGCTTAATGCAAATGCCTAGCAATGCGTGTTACCTGGTAACCAAATGGATGGTGTGTTGGGAGAGGGAAGTGACAATAGCAAGTGAACATATGCCAGATCAGCTCCTAGCAGATATAGAGATGGTCACCATGGATTTTGCCACATTGAAAGAAAAGATCATCATGACCTAGTATCATTTCATGGGAGAAGAAAACAGGATTTTCCTTTTATATGCTCCTGTGAAGGCAGAGGACATTCTTAGTCTCTGGTATCAGAAGCTGCTGGAAGTGTCAATTTTGTCTGTCCATGAGGGAGAAAATTTCCCACAAATAGGGAAGAAAATTGTGTTGGTTTTGCGTAGCAAGGTTTTGGTAGCGGGGGGGCTACAGGGGTGGCTTCTGTGAGAAGCTGCCAGAAGCTTCCCCTGTGTCTGACAGAGCCAATGCCAGCCAGCTCCAAGACAGACCCGCCGCTGGCCAAGGCCAAGCCAATCAGCGCCTCTGGGATAACATATTTAAGAAGGAAGAAACCAGTTAGAGAGAGCTTTTGCAGCCGGAGAGAGGAGTGAGAAGATGTAAGAACATCTGCAGACACCAAGGTCAGTGCAGAAGGAGGGGCAGGAGGTGCTCCAGGCACCGGAGCAGAGATCCCCCTGCAGCCCATGGTGAAGACCATGGTGAAGCAGGCTGTCCCCCTGCAGCCCATGGAGGAAGGATGAGGGGGTGTAGAGATTCCACCTGCAGCCCGTGGAGGACCCCACGCCGAAGCAGGTGGAGGCACCTGAAGGAGGCTGTGGCCCGTGGGAAGCCCGCGCTGGAGCAAGCTCCTGGCAGGACCTGTGGCCCCGTGGAGAGAGGAGCCCATGCCAGAGCAGTTGAGAGGAGTCCTCCCCCTGAGGATGAAGAAGCAGCAGAAACACCGTGTGATGAACTGACCGTAACCCCCATTCCCCGTCCCCCTGTGCTGCTGGGGGGGCGGAGGTTGAAGCCGGGAGTGAAGTTGAGCCTGGGAAGATGGGATGGGTGGGGGGAGGTGTTATAAGATTTGATTTTATTTCTCATTCCTCTACTCTGTTTTGCTTAGTAATAAATTAGATGAATTCCCTCTCTAAGTTCAGTCTGTTTTGCTCGTGACGATAATTAGAGAATGATCTCTCCCTGTCCTTATCTCGACCCACAAGCTTTTTGTTGTACTTTTTCTCCCCTGTCTAGTGAAGGAGGGGAGTGACAGAGCGGCTCTGGTGGGCACCTGGCCCTCAGCCAGGGTCAACCCACCACAAAAATGTACCACATTTGTCCAATGAAACAACCTTGGAAAAGTGAACTGCAGCATCACAGGAGAACCTGATCACAGTACAAGGTTCCTGAGTGACTGACAACACTCATTACGCTTCATTGGTCAAAAGAGAGAACTACTTCTTGGAGGGATCAGGATTTATTTTCTTTCAGAGAATTCAAAGATTCTTTCTTTGCCCTAGCCTTTCCTCAAAAATAATAGGCAAACCTGACTTGCTGGAAATTCATCATCTCTGTGGTGAGTTGACCCTGGCTGGAGGCCAGGTGCCCACCAAAGCTGCTCCATCACTCCTCTCTTCAGCTGGAGGGGAGAGAAAATATAACAAAAGGCTCATGGGTCAAGATAAGGACAGGGAGAGATCACTGACCAATTACTGTCACGGGCAAACAGACTCAACTTGGGTGAAATTAATTTAATTTATTACCAATCAAATGAGAGGATAATGAGAAATAAACCCCAAATCTTAAAACACCTTCCCCCCACACCTCCCTTCTTCCCAGGCTTACCTTCCAAATTCTCTCCCTCCTCCCCCCAGCAGCACAGGGGTACAGGGAGTGGGGGTTACGGTCAGTTCATCACATGTTGCTTCTGCCGCTCCTTCATCCTCAGGGGGAGGACTCCTCTCATCGTTCCCCTGCTCCAGCGTGGGGTCCCTCGCATGGGAGACAGTCCTTCATGACCTTCTCCAACGTGAGTCCTTCCCATGGGAGACAGTCCTTCACGAACTGCTCCAGCGTGGGTCTCCCACGGGGTGCAGACCTTCAGGATCAAACTGCTCCAGTGTGGGTCCCCCATGGGGTCACAAGTCCTGTCAGCAAACCTGCTCTGGCATGGGCTCCTCTCTCCATGGGGCCACAGGTCCTGCCAGGAGCTTGCTCCAGCACGGGCTTTCCATGGGCCACAGCCTTCTTCAGGTGCCTCCACCTGCTCCGGCGTGGGGTCCTCCATGGGCTGCAGGTGGAATCTCTACACCCCCTCATCCTTCCTCCATGGGCTGCAGGGCGACAGCCTGCCTCACCATGGTCTTCACCACGGGCTGCAGGGGGATCTCTGCTCCGGTGCCTGGAGCACCTCCTGCCCCTCCTTCTGCACTGACCTTGGTGTCCACAGAGTTGTTCCTCTCACATCTTCTTACTCCTCTCTCTGGCTGCAATTGCTTTTGGTGTTGCGCAGCGTTTTTTCCCTTCTTAACCCTGTTATCCCAGAGGCGCTACCACTGTCACTGGTGGGCTCAGCCTTGGCCAGCGGTGGGTCCATCTTGGAGCTGGCTGGCATTGGCTCTATCGGACACAGGGGAAACTTCTGGCAGCTTCTCACAGAAGCCACCCCTGTAGCCCCTGCCCCCCCCCACTGGCTACCAAAACCTGGCCGTGCAAACCCAAAACAATCTCAAAAACACAAGGTATTTTTTTGGTTGGGAGAGGCAACCTGAGAGCTCTGTCACATGGGGATGCACCAGTGGTCACGTTCTAAAGCTGAAGTAACAGCTTGAGGTATGATCATAGTATCCAAAGAGATTGTTTTCCATGAAAACAGGAAAACCAAACAATTTTTCTAAAGAAAACTATCGCTTTAAAATGTTTTTTAAAAGGTTGTCAAAACAGTCTAAAAAATAAGTAGAAACCAAAATTATGCAGATAGGAACTAAAATATTGGAGCATCATAATAATATTTCTATTTAGGGAGGCATCGGTGTATGTTTTTTATTTCCCAGTGATATACAGGACAACCACAGTTTATGCTGCCTTTGAAGTGTTTGGGTTTGCAAAGCAATCTTAAAATAGCTTCCAAAAATGGCTGTTTTTCTGAAGCTATTCTTGGCTGATGCCTTATGTTGCATCATTTTAGACTAACACTGAGAGTAGAAGTGTCAAAGGCCTAGGTGAAGGAAAGAAAAATGACAAGTGCCAGACAGTCTGCCATACCTTTACAGAAGTGGCATGCAGTTCTGGACTCACACAATTCATTTTTTAAGTCTACCAAGCGTCATAGTCTGCACTTTGGTGGGAGCTGCAGAATCCAGCCCTTCCCAGGATCTATGGTAGATTTCAAATGATCTGTGTTACTGGGGAACGTGCTGCAATTAGCCGGCTTAGCAATACTGTAATTTCATCTATGAAACCTCAGGCTTCAGAAGAAAGAATGAAGTCCAGCTGTTAGCAGAGAAGGCACTAAATTGGACCACTAGCACAATTAGTGATAATTAGAAAAAGGCCAAAGCCCGGAAGAAGAAACAGTGTCCATTCCCCAAGGAAATTCTTCTTCACAATGGATGCTTTCTGGTTCTCTCATAAGACCATGGGAGCACAGTTTGTGCTTGTTCAAACCACAGTCGGATCAGCTTACTTCGTTAAGATCCATATCTAACTGTTCTTCGGTTATTTTCCAGATTTGTCAGTCTAGCCCATTTATTAAATATATCCCAAATAACTAATCAAAAAGCTTTTAAGAATGTTTACATGCAAAGACAAAGAATAAATTATTCAGTATCTGAAACCTAATCATACATAAATTTCTGGAAAGTACTTAGCTACGTGCTTACATCCTTCCTCAGGAAAGCAGTAGGCATTCACCAAAGAGACACGGGGCTCGTGCCACCCACCTTTGCTGTACTGACCCAATGGGTTTCATACCGCTAAACCACTAATTTCCAGAAAAAGCGTGTGGAGCTACAGAGGGTGCAGGGCTGCAATTTGCAAGAGCCACGGCATGGAACGTTGCACTACATAAATCAGCACACAGGATTTCTCCTTCCCTGGCCTGCTCATATGTTTCATCATAGATGGTCACTGGATAAAACTCTGAACAAATCCATGGAGCAGGGCCTTGGAGGCTCGCTCTTCCTTCCTTCCTTCCTTCCTTCCTTCCTTCCTCCCTTCCTTCCTTCCTTCCTTCCTTCCTTCCTTCCTTCCTTCCTTCCTTCCTTCTTTCCTTCCTTCCTCTGACCACTTTTGCAGTGCTGCCGTCCCCGCCGTGCTCCCCTTCCAGCCTCCCCAGACTCTGGGAGCGCTTCTGTCCAGCCTGTCCTGCCACTGGTGTTCAAGGGTCCTCTCTTGAGCACATAAGTGGTTCCATCATTAGATTTTCTTGTATTTAGGCCTGGCTGGCACCTCAGGCACCTAAGTGATTGACTAAATGTCTTTATGGGTACATGCTTGATAATACTTAAGTACTTGAAATCAAGTTTGTGTCTATGTCAAGCCCTGTATTGAGTGAAGTGCTCTCTGTTCTTTGGTTTTAGGAGGGTGATCCAAATCATGGACCTGACAAAAGAGGGAGGCTGCTACTGGTAAAGTATATTAAAAACAAAAAAAACAAACAAACAAAAAAAAAAAACAGAAGGAAAAAATAGATGTTGCTTTTACTCCAATATTTGGAAGATTAGCACCAGTTTTTTATGCTAGGTATGTTTGGCTAATACTTCGATGGCAGTCCTACAAATGCTTGCAATAATAATGAGACAATATTTGCAAAACCTTTTTTGTCTGGAATCTGTAGGCAGAGATCTTGACCTGGTAACTGTACAGGGAAGATTTATGTGCATGCAGCACAGCAGTTTCTAAACATGTTCCCAATGTTATTTAAGGAAACTGTGTTACAGCTCCACCATGGTTTATTTAATCCCTCTATAGATTCACTCTGATCTTAGTGCAGGGGGGTGTTTTTGTCATTGCATGTTAAATGAATGGAGTTGCTTAATATTTTTCTTAATGAGGACACCAAACACGGAACTTCCACTAGAGCCTTTGGCCATAGGGATTTGTTTCTAGCAATGTGTCATCTCCACTTCAGTTCTCAGTTACATTGATGGAATTACTCAAGTGACAAAAATAGCAAGATTATTGCTCATGTATGTATGCATTGGAGTTATTTGCATGAGATTGACAGGGAATGCCTGCCTGTCCTTAAAAACAAGCCAAAAAAGGAAAATACCATATGATGTTGCAAAATGGCACGTGAATTACCTCACTTTCTCGTCTCAGTCTGTCTCTCACTACAACTCAAGTTATAGACACAGTGGAATACTCTAAAAGCTTGAAATGGATCTACCACTTACAGCCAGAGGACTCTTTTAAGCTTGATAATCCATTGAAAAAATAGCTCATTCCTTTGACCAGTGGACACTATCAACTGAAAACACTGAGATTTTACAAATGAAAACATAGATACACATACAGAAATATACACATTCATATATATGTAAGTTTGAAATGTTTTATATTTATATGTATGTAAACACACACATATATATATTTTGTGAATGTGCATGTATCTTATGTATACATGTATATTTACATACAGAAACAAAAAGGTATTCCTACAAAATATGCAGCTATGAAGAAAAATCACTTTTCTGCAATAGTTGCAACCAAACATTATGGTGCTGCCATAGAAAGTTAAAATGACTGTACTTAATTTTAATGATATAAAGTGAAGAAAAAGCAAGGGAATATAAAAGTAGCAGAAACCAACACATAAAATTTTATTTTTAAAATACCTACCAGTTAAATAAAGCTGAGCTTGCCATTATTATCATATACATACAGTCCTGCCTTCTGTAAGGTTGAGTATCTTCTGTGAGAAGTTCACCAGCTACAATTTTTAATGTCTAACTATAAAGGGAAAAGAATCTAACAAATTTCAAGCATTAGCAGAGTTGGGTGCATGCCTACATGCATGCGTACGGGTGCGTGTGCATATGCATATACATGAGGACAAAAAGTAGGAATCAAAGAATCTGAGTGATCTGGCGAAAAGAAAGAGCTACTCATCTAATTTTTGTTTAATGGCAGGTTGCTACTATCAACATTTACTGATAGCCTTGTGAAGTCAAAAACTAAAGGAGTCACTTTATTACAGACTGCAGGGAGAGCCGAAGGCTGGCCGCTTTCTCTGTGAGCTGTATTTCAGTTGAGGTCAGGAGAAATCCTAGCCAGTAGTGAGCATTAATGAGAAGCTTGCTGGGTGTTTATGGCATCGAGCTCGCAGCAGTTGAGGAGAAGGCAGAAGGTATTAGCACAGGAATTATTTACCAACTTCTCAGACAGTTTCTGTTGTGGTTCATTTCTGAATATCCCTCTGATTCTTTTTCATTTCAGCTGTGATCTCAGCGTGCAACAGAAAAAATCATGAACATCTGACTGCCAAACCCCCTCTTTTCTGTCTTTCTATTTCCTTGTGGATAAAAGAGACACACAGGAGAAATAATTACGCTGGGTCAGTGCTTCTGTCCCCACTAATCATAGTTTCTAGAAGGCTGTTAAGAGCTCTGAAAACTAAATATAAGGCTTTCTTTGGGTTATCTCTATAATTGTAACTTCTCAGGCATAACGGTTTTAAAGGCTTGACATCTTAGATGCAAGACAAGAGCATGTTAACCCATGCAATCTTTTATGGAAATTTATAAGTTGAGCATTTCCTTTTGTGCCCTCTGGCACATGAGACTTAGGCACATACATCAGTTTATTTTATCCTTTCTACAGCCCACATTTCTAAATAACAACTGAAGCAGTACTGAAGGCAAAAACTTGGCAAGCTTAAAAAATGTAGTAGATGGTTACACAGGCAGCAAGAGTAGCCAGTTATAAAAGCAAATACAAAGAAAAATAAAGTGGTTTAGATGCATAAATCCCTCAGGTTGTACAGCTCAGTTGTAACAGTATTTATCAAATGATCTGATAGATTGTCTTAGAATAAATTCTGACTGTGGCGTGCCCATGAGCAGATTACAGCATCCTCCACTGGCTCCGTATCTGCCTATCCCTTGCTTCTAATGATATATCTACTCCTCTTAATGGCTTGGATACTGAGATGATTTCAAGTGCAGATTTTCATGGGGGAAGGGAGTGACACATAATATTAAAACAACTGATATATAAACATGCAAAAATGGTACTGGCAAGGACAGACACAGTCTACGACATGCATTTTTCCAAAGTAAATCTGAATTTCTCTTTGCTTACTTTGGTAACTTAGCCAGAAATGCTTTGTTAATGTGGCAGTACATGGGATTTGTAATTTAAAACAGATCAATGGTACCAGGACTTCATTACTCTCTCATTCACACTGACCAGGATAACCCACTCCAAATGACTATGGAATAGCATATTGATAGTATTTTCCTGGTCTGTTGTTAGCAATACAGAGTTTTGATCCTTCACCTGGGACCACCTAAAGCACTTATGCCCATTTTTATTTATACGCACATCTAATTCTCCTGTTCCAGACTAATTTTCAATTTGTGGCAATGTGCCCACCAGGTCACCAAGCCTGAGCCTTTGAGTTAACCCAACATCTTATGGAAACTCAGAGTTTCGTGGACCTGGTCAGGGGAGCACGGCTTTGCATATTGATAAACCACTGTGTATTCTTCTTCTCTTAAAATCCATTTCCTTTCAATTTCTGTGGCTGTCTGCACTGGTATATGTTCGTATACAAGGGTAATGACTGATTAGCATGTAATTATGAAAAGAACAATTTAGCAATGTGATTTTTTAAAGGACAAAAGGACTCTTCTAAAGTCTTTTTAAAGGACTTCAACATACATTATTAGAGAGTTGTTCCTGAGTGTGGGTTAATCATTTTGCTGGCTCAAATGTATTTATATCCCTGGACTGTCACATTTGGAAACAATGATCACAGGAAAGTATGAGAGAGTTAATTATGTCCTGTCTGTCATTCAAAACATATTAAATGCTTCCGCTGGACACTATGATTTTCACATGAGATCCAACATCACCTATTGTGGCAATTGCCTTTAATTTTACCTCACTAGAAATACTGCTGGGATTGGAGAAATTAAATTTTACATAACTAGATAACATTATATAGTTAGGTACATTATGGTGAGGGTTTAAAGTAATAAACACATCTTACTAATTTGTTGTTAAGGAGCTTTTTAAATTATTTATTTTTAAACAATTCTGTGTTTTTCTCCTAACTGAATCGATAGATCAGTGCTAATAGTATTCATTCAATTTAATGAAGTTTTACTCTAACATTTGTGAAGCAGTATGGTCATATGTTCAGTGTTATTTCAGCGTGTGTCCTGGTTTCAGCAGGGATAGAGTTAATTCTCTTCTTAGTAGCTGGTGTAGTGCTGTGTTTTGGATTTAGGATGAAAATAACGTTGATAACACACTGATGTTTTCAGTTGTTGCCAAGCAGTCAAGGACTTTTCAGCTTCTCACACTGCCCTGCCAGCGAGTAGGCTGGGGGTGCACAAGAAGCTGGGAGGGGACACGGCCAGGACAGCTGACCCAAACTGGCCAAAGGGATATTCCATACCATATGACATCGTGCTCCGTATATAACTGGGGGAGTTTGCTGGGAGGGTGCTGCAGCTCAGGAGCTAGCTGAGCATTGGTCAGTGATTGGTGAGCAATTGTGCTGTGCATCACTTGTTTTGTATATTCTGTTGTTGTTGTTATCTTCCTTTTCTGTCCTATTAAACTTTTTATCTCAAACCACGAGGTGGTTTTTTTTTTTTTTCAATTCACTCCCCCATCCCATTGGGGTGAGGGGAGTGAGCCAACGGCTGTGTGGTTGTTTTAGCTGCCTGCCAGGTTAAACCACAACAGTATGAATGTCTGATTTCTTAATTAACTAGTCAGTTTATTTCCATGTGATCTGACAGAAAAATAATTTTCAGCAAATACTGTTCCTAAAACAATCATTCATTATTTTTCTTTCATTCTCAGATAAATAATGCTGGAAATTTTAGAGATGTTAGAAAACTGTCCAGTAGCTGAAATTATTCCAGAACTCTCACTATTGATCATTATTTTTATGACAATCATGTGTTTTTCTGAGTCATATGTATTTCAATTAACACTCTACAAACATAAAGAAGATTATATTTTATTTTTAATTTACATTCAACTGGTTCATGTATGTATAAAGATATGAATTACAAAGAATTGTTGAAACAAGGTTAAGCTCAAAAGCCACATAGTTAACTCACCAGTTCTGGCAACAGTTTTGTTATTGTTGGTGTTACTGTTATATTTCACAAAACAATTCAAAGGCTGTTGTCCTATGATAGCCAGTCTGGAAAAATATGACTCGGAAGTTTTGTATCATCAGAGTCCTGAATAAATCCTTGTACAACAGCAATTACCTTATGTTCAAATTCAATACCATAAAGTTCAATGCTATAGATGACAGATACGCTAAATACTATAAATCAGTGCTATAAAATGATAGGAGCGATCTCATGGTCGCTCACTGAGCAACCATTTAGTGTCAGCAGCCCTGAAAAGTTAGAACTAGTCACTTGAACTTAAGCCTATTCTGGTTTTGCTGCAAAGCTGCTTTTTGGGCTGGGTTACCATTCATCTTGTGCTGCTAAATTAGACCAGAATTTCCCCTACAGTAAAAAAAATCAAAACATTGTTTTCAACAATTTGTTTTTCATTATTCAAAAAGCAAAGCCTGCAAATAGGAGCCAGCTGGTGAGCAGCACCAGTTCAGCTGTGTTGGGTTTGCGTGGCAAGGTTTTGGTAGCTGGGGGACTACAGGGGTGGCTTCTGTGAGAAGCTGCTAGAAGCTTCCCCTGTGTCTGACAGAGCCAATGCCAGCCGGCTCCAAGACAGACCCGCCGCTGGCCAAGGCCAAGCCAATCAGCGCCTCTGTGATAACATATTTAAGAAAGAGAAAAACAGTTAGAGAGCGCTTTTGCAGCCAGAGAGAGGAGTGAGAAGATGTAAGAAACTCTGCAGACACCAAGGTCAGTGAAGAAGGAGGGGGAGGAGGTGCCCCAGGTGCCGGAGCAGAGATCCCCCTGCAGCCCGTGGTGAAGACCATGGTGAGGCAGGCTGTCCCCCTGCAGCCCATGGAGGAAGGATGAGGGGGTGTAGAGATCCCACCTGCAGCCCGTGGAGGATCCCACACTGGAGCAGGTGGAGGCACCTGAAGGAGGCTGTGGCCCGTGGAAAGCCCGCGCTGGCACAAGCTCCTGGTAGGACCTGTGGACCTGTGGAGAGAGGAGCCCACGCTGGAGCAGGTTTGCTGGCAGGACTTGTGACCCCGTGGGGGACCCACACTGGAGCAGTTTGCTTCTGAAGGTCTGCACCCTGTGGAGGAGACTCACATTGGAGAAGGTCGTGAAGGACTGTCTCCCGTGGGAGGGACTCTTTGTTGGAGCAGGGGAACGATGAGAGGAGTCCTCCCCCTGAGGACAAAGAAGTGGCAGAGACAATGTGTGATGAACTGACCGTAACCCCCATTCCCCGTCCCCCTGTGCCGCTGAGGGGGGAGGAGGTTGAAGCCAGGAGTGAAGTTGAGCCTGGGAAGATGGGATGGGTGGGGGGAGGTGTTATAAGTTTTGATTTTATTTCTCATTCCTCTACTCTGTTTTGCCTAGTAATAAATTAGATAAATTTCCTCTCTAAGTTCAGTCTGTTTTGCTCGTGATGATAATTATGAATGATCTCTCCCTGTCCTTATCTCGACCCACGAGCTTTTCGTTGTACTTTTTCTCCCCTGTCTAGTGAAAGAGGGGAGTGATAGAGCGGCTCTGGTGGGCACCTGGCCCCCAGCCAGGGTCAACCCACCACATCAGTGCTTAGAATTGCTACTGGGGTGCCAGAGCTCCTGCACGTATCCGTGACCCTCGGTGCAGCCAGGAGGTATGTGGGGTCTTCAGGCAGCAATGAGGAGGTCTTAGGCCACTGAATGGTTTAGTGTTGCAAAGCTGTGCCAGAGGGGTTTAGACTGGACATTAGAAAGCGTTTCTTTATCAAGAGGGTGGTCAAACCCTGGAACAGGCTTCCTAGAGAGGCGGTCAATGCCTCAAGGCTGTCAGTGTTTAAGCAGCATTTGGACAATGCCCTTAACAACAGGCTTTAAGTTTTGGTCAGCCCTGAAGTGGTCAGGCAGTTGGACTAGATGATTGTTTTAAGTCCCTTCCAAAGGAACTATTCCATTCCATTCACTGAAGGGCTTTAGGGAATGCTGATATTCAGGACACATTTCATTGCTATCATTTTAATGATGAGACATGTGAGAATCCAGACTAGCCAGTTCAAAGACGTTTGGGGCTTGGTTTTGGTAAGTATCCCATAACCACCTTGTAGTTTAGTTCTTTTGAGCAGGCTCCACTTGATTCCACCTGATCTGCTTCTAGTCACACTACAGAAAATTTAGTATTTGGAAACACAGCAGCACTGTCAGATATTCAGGTTCTAGTTCTCTAGGGTGTGATCTGCAGTTTCACTGAAATTCATGAGAACAGGATTTAAACCAGGCTGTGATCCCTACAGCTGCCATCTTGGGTTATCTTTCAACTTGTAGAAAAAAGCCAGCCTCTTTTAACATCCAGAAACTGCATATTTTACATGAATATCTATTTTAAACTTGACATTAGAAAGGCAAGTCTAGACAACATTGAACAAAACCAGACCTTTATGTATGCCATAAAGGAAAATGGGAGCTGTCTCCTAAGGCTAAAAGCAAGTATTAAATATGACATATGAAAAAAATCTCCATTAAAATGAAATTGTGCAGTGGCCTGCATTATTAATACTGAAATTAAATGTGAATAAATAAGACAAGGAACTGAATGAATAAATAATCCATTTAAAAAGGTCATATTAATAGTGCAGAACAACTCTATGGGATAATTTGGGAAGGAAAAAATATTTTGTTTTCAAGCTGTATTGAAATAAAAACATATTTGTAGCTATATGAACGATAACTTTATGTGAAAGTATAATGCTGGAATGTAAGTTAAAGTGCTAACAAGTTTCAACTCCCTAAAGCTATAGACTCAAGCGCTGGCAAAGTGAACACAAACCTTTTATCTTTCCAGGTCAGACCAGTTAAATTCCATACAATTTTCCAGATGAGACTTCAGAGACTTTGATTCTGGAATTCCAGACACGATTTTGGTACCCCCCAGTTCCTGACTGTGTGTGCATATTTCATTGTTTGATATTTCTTCATGCTTTTTCAGTAAGAAAAATAACTTCCTATCCACAATTAAGACCACCCTTACAAAGTACTGATAACTGAAATTTGTCTGCTGTGTATTTGACATGTAAGGCAGAGTATATTTTTATGATTCAGTGCATGGTATACTGTCAAACCTTTCTGAATAAATATACTTGTGTGTGCATGTGCTTGTAAATTAATATTATGACAAGAATGTTTCTAAGTGGTCACGTTGTTTGGTTAGGCTACGTTGCAGGCTGGAGTGGAAGTGTGGGACAGAAAATAATGTTTCAGCAGTTTTTGGGAAGGTGTGAAAATCATCTAAAATTCAGACTAATGTGGTCAAATTAGTGTATCATCTCCAGTTACAGAATACCATGCAAACGAAAACATTTTTTTATGCACTCTGTTATATCTCTATCAATCAAGATTATTCATTCACAGCTCTACCCTCTGTTTCCCTTTTGCTTTGGGTTACAGCACCTCACCAAGGAATGGATGGTTCGGTTCCCTTCAGTGAAGGTAAGCTGGTTCATACCACATGATTTTGGGGACGTGAAACACTAAGCTTTACCTACACACGGATTCATCCACCTTATTAAGCTGAACTCCAGCTTCTAGTGGCAAACGCACCCCATACTGCGGTGGGCAGTGCCCTGTTGGGCAAGGGGCTGCAGCGCACGGGGAAACCTTCGTTCTCATACATCAGGGGACTACCTGCTCAGACAAACAGTACGTGCGAGCTACCATTTTTGGACTATATGACGCCAGTAAGTCTGCATCAGCATGAAAATATAACTGAGCTTCATGTAGAGGTTAGTGCTTCGAGAAGAGTAATGTCTTTCTTTGGCTTTGATGTGGTTATGATCACATTCTTAAACAAATTTGATGTCCCAATATAGCTAAAAATTCATGTCAGTTTCGTAAAGAAAATATTCTTCTCCATGTTCCAGGATGCCTTCAGAGTACTCTCCAAATTAGGGTTACCTCATGGAGAATTTACAAATATTGTAGCATTTTGTTTGTTTGTTTGTTTTGCTAATTGGCTCCCTAGGTATGCTGTGATGGGTACATTCTCCTCTTCATTCCTGTCCTGTCATAAACGCTGTATACAGTTCAACTGCCAAAGGCCCAAAGCTGCTACCACTCTGTAAGAAAACATTTCTGATTATTTTACTGACATTTCTGCCAAATTCAGTCCTAGAGGACTGGATAACTGAGTCCAACTCAGTCTGAAATTTGGAAAGTTCACATCAGTTTGGATATGGAACTGGAGTCAGGGCCTGACCTGGTATAAATTGTTCTATAGATCTAAACAAGGCCCTTTATGGGTCTTTTTAATGGAACCTTCTGAACATGCAGAGATTCTCCCATAATTGATCTCAACTGGATGCACAACAATGAATTGTAACATTACATTGGAAATTTCTTGAAACACTCCAGATGGCTATAAATCAGGAGAGCTGGTGTTGACTGCTGGCACTGAAAGTGAATATTTGACTTTAGGACAAGACTTTAACCTTTTAAATCCATGTATTAAATACGAGTAAACTCTCCAAGCATTGTGATTTTGGTATGCTCAGAAACTCATTACTGTTTACAAAGTACTGTTCAGAATTTGGCAAGAAAATACTATAGAACTCTATGTGTTATATTATTATAATGATATCTTGAACACTTTCAGGTTCTTGAATACCTAAAATAGTTGATGAAGATGAATGAGCTGATTAAACAAAGGGAAGCTTAATATAGCTCTGTGGTGAACATCACCAGTAATGGAAGAGGAAATGCACAAAAGTATATGACATCTTAATTGAATGTTAGAAAAATATACATTTATTAAAAGGTTATTGTGCCTGAACATGCCAATGTTCTTTGCAATTAGTTGTAGCTTTTGAATAGTCCTCTAACAAAGGGGTGTTATTGCAAAATGCTGTAAAGAAGAGACAGCGGATTTTACTGAATTTTTTGTGGCCCTCACTGAAGACTACCCATCATTCTAGACAAATGGGAGGGGAGGAAACAGGCTGCAGAGAACACCAGGCTCAAGAACAGCATGTTCTAGACTTTTAAGTCCCAAAGTTACTGGGCCGTATTCTGGGCAGGTTAAAGAAACCAGTGAACTGTCACTGGGCGTCCATTTTCAGGGATTTTTGGGTTACACCTTAATTTTTCATTCCAGACTGACTGACACGGCTATTTGAAGAGAGAATACTTTTTAAAACTAAACTAAAAAAAAAACAAAAAACAAAAAACAAAAAAAAAACAAAAAAAAACCCCAAAACCAAACAACAACCCCCAACAACAATAACAACAAAACCCCACACTTTTTTCTGAGCTGTCACAGAGATTGCAGCTGATTTTGAATTTTGGCTGAGGCCAGCAAGAGATAAAAACCAGAAGCAGGTAAGGGGGGCCTGGGACAACTTTCTGGGACAGGAGAAACCTGCTACCTAGACGGGAGTGCACACACACTGCATCTGATGGAGCACAAGGAGGAAGAGCTTCAGGAACAGAACATCTGGTTGTGGCAAACGCTGCTGGCGGTCCCAGGAGGGTGGGCTCCCGTTCTTGAGTTATAAAGAGTTTTTTAGGTTTTGTTGATAGTGGAGGGAAAGCAGAGATGTAGGAGAGAACTCTGGTCTGCAACAGTGAACAGCATGGTCAATAACCTCTGAGATACGACTTCACTTAATTGCTGTATAATTTGAAGAGAGCGATGCATTGCGTATTGTGCCTCATCTTTATAATTGACATGATAACCTTATCAGGGATAAAAGCAGTAAGGAAAGTACTAAGTTTCATCAAATTATACTTTTTTATACTTTTAAAAATACAGGTATCATGCCTATATCCACAGTATCTTTGTTCTCTTTGATATCAAAGCACTGCCAGTTGATACAAAGCTACTTGGGTAGTCCCTGTTTTCCACTGAAATGTTGAGTGAAAAGGAAACAGACAAGCTAATAAATAGCGATTAAAATGTCATATCTACAACAGAATCTTTTCTTATGATGATTTCCTTCTTCTAGCTTTGATTCAGCTCTGTTTTTCTGAGTTTCCAAAGATTTCCCCAACATGAATTCAACCTTGCTAACCTGTGAAAACCTTTCTCCATATGTGGAAAGTATATGATTCTACTAAATATTACAGATTTTCTATTTTTTTTTTATTGAGGCTTGAATGTTTTGCTACCATGAGATTATGTTGTCATAATGTCATGTCATAAAACATGTAATTAAAAATCTTTTATCTGTAGAGGGCTACACTCTGCCTTTCTTTTACACCTTTAATAATTTACTCTTTTTTGTGGTCACTGGGATTGTTCCAGTTTCCATTGGTGTAAACCAAACCAGAATTTCGTACTGTAATTCCACTTAGTTTAGTGGCTTAGCTTAAGAGTGAATTAAATATAGTAACATTTGCTTTTTATATAGAGCTGAATTTTGAAAAAGTATTCCAAATAACAGCATTTATTTCCAATACAGCAGACAGTAGCTGAGATTTCCCTAACAATACCAGAAATAACAACATTTTTTTTTGTTCTTGCTTCAATGCATTTCAACTTTAAAACAGCTTTACCATTCTCAGAAGGCGGCTTTTTCGTAATCTGATTCATAGTGATTCCAGGCACTTGCCTGAAAGCAAAAGGGGGGTGGGGGGAAGGAAGCAGAGTCTAAAGGGCAAAATCAACTAAGATTCAGTTCTATTTATAAACAGGAACACCATAATAAGATGCCTTCATTGGCAGTTGTCTCCGTGTTGAAATGACATTACGGCCAGTTACAAGGTTTGAAATGAATTATAAAACATTCAAAGGAAATTAGCCTTTACTGGTCTATTCAACTAGATCAATTGCTACAGCCTTTTATTTCTATGGGGTGATCTATACAGTAGCTTTTTCATGTAGGACCAGAGTGTTAATGACATTACCTATCATTTTTAATGAGGATGTGCCAAGATAAACTCCTGCTGTATGTTACAAAATGAGTAGGAATACTAATAAAACACACTTGCTTGGCATTCTTCACCTTTCATGTGCTGTACAAAGAAAAAAAACCCCTGAATTCTCACAATGTTTTTGTGAAGAAGGGAAATACCAATTACTCTATTCCAGGAAAAGGCTTTAGCTGCAACTACGTGCAGTGTTAAGATGTAACACTGTTAACACATAGAGGATCCTCAAAACATCCCCCCACCCCCTATCTATGTTCTTACCCAGCTAACAATTCAAAAGCACAGGAAAACACTTAAAAATACAGAAGTATAAAAGCCTTCAGAAGCTTCATATGTGGCTGTCACAAAACCTCCAGAGCAGCCTTCCAAAACCTAGCTAGAAAATATGAGAGTATTCTTTTCTTAGAAACGAAATGATAGTGTATATAATACAGATTGTCTAAGCTGAAAACATAATTAGTACATTCATAAATGTGCACACTAATGATTTTGGTGTTATTGCTACAATTAATATTCTGGTTTTAACCATTTTCAAACTGCAGGTAGAGCAGGGAAATTTTTCAAAGCAGCTTTTTACTTGCAGAATCCTTTGTCTTGGTTTCTCCCTCCTGAAAGGGCCGACAGTAGTAAAAGGAAAAAAAAGTAAATCTTCCACTAGCTCAGGGTGATATTTTCAAATGCTGTAGGTGCATATATGTGGTTAGTATCTTTTTGTGATGCAACAGGACAGACCAATTCAGGTTACAATATTTTGCCCTCTTCCTTTATAGCAAAGGCATCAAGAAATTAAAAGCATCCGAATTCGGACTCTGCCCTAGTAACATGAGAGATTTCATGTGTAGGAATCAGATGTGAGTCCAGATGGGGACTGAACACTGCCTCAGCAGGACTGAAAAAGGAAAACACTGTTAGATGTGGAAACAAACATTTGCACCTTCTCACAGGTTTTTTACCTGAGATTTGTAAAGTATGAACATCTTTTTCCCTTTGTGAACTGATTCTAGGTACACCCCATCATAAGGGGATTAGCAAGGGAAAAAATCCCCAGCATATTAAATGTTTTTACATGTCATGAAGTCCAGCACCCATTTTGACAGTGGACTAAAATGTGTGACTGGAGAAAACAGGACAGTATATGTTTCTCCAGGTAGTTTCCCAGACTCCAGCTCTCAGCACCATAGAGACTTCCATTAGGAAGATGTGGGGTTTGGATATTCAGAGCCCCCAGTGGAATCCTCCACCAAGAAGTTGCCCATAGACCTGTGTAAACTTTAAACACTTCCAGTTTCCAGGAAGAAGGAGATCCACAACTTCCCTGTGCTCCCTTGTGTGAAGAACAGTGTACCTCTGTTCATTAGGGACCTGCCTCCTCCGAGCACCGCTGGAGGTCCACTGGCTCTGGCGCTGGAGCAGACAGTGAACAGCGGAGTCATCTCCTCTTCCCCTCCATTTTACAGATCTCCATCATATCCTCCTTCTCCAGCCTGAAGAGATTTAGTTTATTTATTCATTCCTCACATGTAAAATGTACTGTACCTCTGACCATTCTTTCTACTTTTCTCTGAAGTCTACTGTTGCTATTATACCTTTCTGGACATGGGACAACCAGCCATAATGGCCATAGGAAAAACTCTCTTCTATGTCATAGCCATTCTATGCACCAGCCCTCATTGATACACAATATGACATTGTAGAAAGCTTAGACTGAGCTCCCATCAGTGCAACGCCTCCTTCTGTGTTGTCCAGCTTCTGTGGGTAGCCATCATGAGCAAAATCAAGTATAACAGGTCACGGCTGTTTATCTGAAGGTGGCAAGCACATGGATCGCTATGATCAGGTCTTCGTCTAGGAAAAAAAAGGACTAACGAATATGAGATGGAGAAATGAATTTTTGCAAACAGAAATGTAATTGAACAAAATGAATGTGGAAGAACACTACATGCAATCAAAACCAGGTGGTAGTGTTTCACCTCCACTTTGCACAGATTTAAATAACCGTAGATGAGGGAAAGCAGTGAGCATGATGTGTCTGGAATTCCAGAAGAGGAATCATACACCACAGGTTTTGGTTCAGGCCAGCTTCTATATAAATGCACTAACAAGGCTGCTGTAGCTCTTAGGATATGATGCCTGCAATTTTTTCTGGGATTTCTCTTCAAAGAAAGAAAGAAAAAAATGATGTGTAGAAGAAGAAAAGGTACCCAAAGTAGTGATAAAGAAGACAGAGAAGATTGCTTTATACAAACTTTCAGCTTAGTGCCGTATCTTATATCATCTTGTGATTGTGATGCTCTAAATGTGAGAGCTGTTTGAGTTTTCTAGTGATACAAGTGATTAAGCACGCACCGCATTAAAGATTCTTGGATTCAAAACCAATGGAGTGTGTTCTAAGTTAATCCCCAAGAAAAGAGCCGGAGACATGCAGGCAGCTGCCTACCTGGCTGCCTCACGTATCAAATATATTGGCTTTGCAAATAATGAAACATATCATACTCACAAACAAGTTACTGAATAGGTTCATGCTTATGAAAGTCACTAGCAGACCACTTGGAAGATCACAGCCATTCCCACATTTAAAGTAATTTCTGGAGAATTTTAGCTGATAAAAGAAGTTTCAGTTGGCTGACATTTATGGAAAATAATATACTTTCAGTATTTCACATTGATAGAACAGAAGATGAGCTAGAATTGCATGAAATACTCCAGAGGAA
The DNA here is from genome assembly GCF_011004875.1 of Balearica regulorum gibbericeps. Classification (NCBI taxonomy): domain Eukaryota; kingdom Metazoa; phylum Chordata; class Aves; order Gruiformes; family Gruidae; genus Balearica; species Balearica regulorum. Next base: position 35,829,420 of record NC_046185.1, read on the forward strand.
GTAAGTGTAGGTATAAAAGAGTTGGGCTGCTTTCCTTGTCTTTTCCAGAGGCACATCCTGAAAATGGATACTATGTCCAAGGATGATGTTCTGGAAGAAGAAACACATTTTGTATATGTTAAGACTTGCAGTTTGTCTGTTTCCCTTTAGAATACAAACATGTGCAAAGCTTTTTGCCCTCTTCATGCCTAGCTTGGCAAACACATTAAGCATTTGTCTTCTTTATAGGATGCAGCATAATTTTCTAGTTACAGCATAAAATACAGCGATTCTTTGTTAGTCAGGCGGCAAGTCACACATTCAGGAAAGAAACACATCAACCTTTAGGGATGAATTAATGCTTCTGGTGCTAGGGTGCTAGAAGTGCAGTCAGCATAAGATCCCTAAACAAGTCTGTGCAGGTGCCAGGTTTTTTTCTCTAATTCCTTACAGTTGAATACCCTAATTCTAAGACTGATAGAAATCTAATGGGAAAGAAAAGGTATTTCACTTGTGCATCTAACATTAGTCATCCTGCTGGAAGTGTCCATCCAGTATACAGTTCACTGATTACGAGAGTAAAATGAGCATCTGCCCAGGGAATGAAGAAGTCATTAATATGTTTCCAAAAAAAAGGGAAAGCCAATTCTCAATGCCAAAGCCTACAGACTACTTCTACCTTCCTCAAGTCTTCTCTGGATACTTTATCCTGTGAGCCCCTATGCCTTCTCTTCATCTATATCTGTATGTAGAAAATAGTCTATAAAAAATGGTAAGAAAATTAAAGAACTGTCTGAATGGAACAGAAGCAAAACAGGAACGGGTCTAGGTTAAATAGTTACTATATTGAAGCAGGAAAAGTTACAGCTGTGACAGCACGAAGCAAAGAAGGGAATCATTTGAAAGTAAGCAGTAACTATAAAGCAGGGAGATGAAGAAGTCATGAAGAGAGAGGAATATGAGGATACTTCTTATTAGAAGCTGTAGCTATAGGTACACTGGAGACAGCAACCATCCATCAACAACTTGCTAATAGGGTAGAAAAACAAGATATTTTTTTTTACGTGCAACCTCTTCCAGACAAAAGGCACTTTGGGTTTCTCATTACAAAATGTGACTTATGTGATAGTAGAAATAATTTGCACATAGTCAGGAAGTGTCTAAGATCTAGAACTTTATGTCCCACTCCCAAAAAAGACTGGAATCTCTGGTAGGAGACACATCTGAGGCACTGCCAGTAACTGATCTGGGGATGGGGCATGCCCCCGGGGATGATTTCTACATCAGTTTTAAATAAACTCCTCAAATGCTGGGTAGTAAACTTTTCCTCAGATGGGCATCTCTTCAGGGTAGGAAAGAGTTCAGCTGGAACCATCAAGTAAATCAAACTAGGTTTATTAACCTGTAATGAATGGTATATGTAAACTGAATCCAGTGAGAAGAAAGGAATTACACAGAGCAAAATAGGCACCTACTGTACTACAAGCAGCTGTATAGCTAGGGAGCTCATATAAATTATAGCGTATTGGATTTCAGACGAGGCCACCAGATTTTCCCAGCACAACACTGTTGAATTCAGAAGGAAATGAGAAATATTACTGCAGTGCAAAAAGCACTACAATCCAACCTGTACAGACCTTCCCCTCACATAGAGCTGATGATTGTGTTACTCATTTAGTGGGGGAATTTCAAAGCAGTAAGCCAGGTGCCACACTGCCATTGAAAGTACCTCCCTTAGAGCCCTTTGACAATACAAACCCTAACAGTTAATGCGGTTTTATTTAACACAAGCTTTTTTTTTTTTTTTTACATGTTTTTTTCCCTGCTGAGTTCTGGTTGCACCATCCTGATCTGATTGTATTACAGCATCTGCTTTCAAACCTGTTTTCATAGTTGATGGAAGGAAAAGCACTAATATTACACAAATGGAAACTGCAGGTAGAGTTCTTCCATTGCCAGTTTTTAATTGGTTTGTGTTTGGCCTGAACTGGTATAATAAATACCTTACAAAAAGGAATGTGCTGGATAGCGCTTTCTTGTTCATTTCACAAGGCTTGATTTGGAGTTAGGGGAGACGAGAGAAAAGGCTCTGGTCAATCATTTTCTTTGGGTTTTTTTTTTTAAATATTAAAAATGACTGTACTAAATGTCATAGCCTGAAGAATTTAATAACTTGAATAAGGTCAACAATGTAACGAAAATTAAGAGAACTGTGAAAAAAACCTGCCCAAAACCTTAAAAGGTGACAGGAGAGCAATAGAGAAATGCTGTGCCTCAATATGTTTCTGTCTGTTTGACGGACAGTTCAGAGGTCTGACAACCTAAACAAATGGAGTACATTAAACAAAGAGGCATAAACCCACAGTCAGGTGTACGTGTTCCCAAACCACTAGTGCTTGTTGCTTTATAGACGATCGTAGCATCAACATTCACACACAAAAGATATGGGTACTTACTCTTTTTTACAGAAGACCTGGGTGAAAACTGTGGAAAAGATTTTCTGTGAAACAGAGATCGTTATGAGATGTCTTAGGTTTATCCGATCCTTGGATACCAACAGGGAATTATTTAGATATCAGGAGACTCCTCCAACAGGGAAGCAGCTCAATACATCTGTGTTGCATGGCCAGTAGTCCATGAACAGGAGATACACGTTCCTCTGAATCCCAGAGGTAGCTCTCCCATTCATCTCAGCCTACAGAATGTCCTAGCCCGAGACAGAGCTGCACACAAAAACAAAGGCAAAAAGTAATTACGGTCCTTGATACACTAGGAAGTGACAGAAGGTTGCAGAGCTTGTCAACCTTCTTTGGTGAGCCAACAAACGCTGCGGTGCTCGACAGCCCTGCTCGCTGCGTGGGGCTGAGAGCAAATCCCCAGGTGCCGCACAGCCCGCCCGGCTCTGGTCTTGAATGACGTATTCTGCGACGCCAGTGGGCACTCAGCGCCGATCTGCCCTAGGAAATGCTCAGTGCCTTGCCACATCTTCCCCTGGAAAGCAAGTCTTCGAGTCTCACATAAATAATATATTTGGAGGTTACTTTCATGGAAGAAATCTGTTTTGATCAAACTGATTTTTTGCTTTATGATCTGTTAATTCACAGAGGGATTCCATTTTTTCTCAAAACTTTTATTCTTCATGCTTCACGATCTTCAAAGGTCACCTTACAGAAATATTTTGGTACTCTTTTATAAATGACCTAACCTGCTTTTTCTGGGTAACTTTAATGAAGCTTAATGAGACTATCTCTTCACCTATACCTGACCACACAAAGCTGTCTGTCTGGATTTATTGTTTGACTTATTTTGGCAGGCAGAATTTACGTGGAAAGAAGGAGGTTCTTGCCTTGTTACCAGCTCTCCTAAATCACAAAACCACTATTAAACTGCAAAAGGTTAATGAAGTCCAGACTTGTCTCTCAGATTCCAAAGTGGGAAAAATGTCAATTGCTGTTACTTAAAAATGTCATTAGCATGTCTGTTTAATTATGTATGAGGGACATGGTTATCAGAGAATCTCTTGGCTGCCATAATGTGAGCAAAGGAAAATTTTTAAGAGTGAGACTGGAAGTTCCTGACTAACCCTCATCCCCTCTTGCTGCCCTGCTTGTGCGCGTGAACACAAACACACATATGTATATATATCGGTGAGTCTGAGTTAGAAGGATATAAATAAAGTGTTTTTTTTAAAAAAAAGGATTCATAATGAAACAATGAAATAAAGAGAAATGAACTGAAGTGTGTGCAGAAGAGAAAAAGGGAAAGAAACCCAAGGAGGAGCAATTCTCAAGAGAAAATGTGAGGAATGGAGATCGGTTCTCCTCTTGTGTAGCTTCTGAACTTCACCTGCCTAAAACTGGGGCTGACAGATGCCAGATTCTTACCCTGAGCATGATGAATATGTATAACTTTCCAACTTTCTTGAGAGCTGCCTGGGTCAGCCCTTTCCGTTGCCAGCCTTGGGGACCTTAATGCTGAGGAGGGACGCAAGAGAATCATATGAAAACGGCACTGGACAAAGCAGGGATTTATAACCGTGCTTTATGGTTGGTCATCTATGAAAAATGTCAGGTATGCTTGGAAAAGGGCTGTTCAAAGGTTGTGGATGGAAATGGCAATTCCTCACAATTTTGCATCTGCTCACAGAACAGAACGTGGGGACGATGCACCCACTCAGACTAAAGGAGAAAAATACCTACCTTCTTGATCCAGCTGATGTTCCTTCAGCTTTATCCACCTCGATACACATGGACAGTCAGTACTCTTTCCATGCAAGACTGCTCACTGTGCGTAGCAGCATTAGGCTTGCAGCTATTTATGGGTGTTTTTGTAGAGGCTTGAATGTCTTACATTTGCCCAAAGCAGGAGGGTTACATTTCTGACTGACGTGACATTTTCCCAGCAGACAGGTTTTGTTTTTAAAAGTTTTGTTTCCTTACCAGAAGAAAACCAATGACTTCAGATAACAAGACAAGACCACAGGAATGGATATTACCCCTGCTTTGAAAGAAATCTAATTATTCAACATTTTCAGGCTTCAGAAGGCTTCATTGCTTTTTAAAGATATTCCTCCACTATTTTTCAGCTTCTCACTATTATGCTGCTCCCCTCGCTGTACCAAGGGGAGCAGCAGCAATTCCTTGCTTTGCCTGGGCTGGTTACCTTCCTGGATGCACTGGAAAGCATGGTTCACCTCCTGTATCTAAGCAAGGCTTGCAGGCTTCAAAACATAGCTAAGTTAAAATGTAAGGAGCTGCCTGCAGAAATTTTTCTTGTTAAATGCCAGATTTGAATCCTGACTCTGACTTCTGTCGTAGCTCCAGATGATGTTTCCCAGGATAACTCTGCTTTCGGTTGCTTTTACTTTTACCATACTTGAAAGACACACAATGAATAAGGCTGAAAATGTAAATCACCTAGCCCAGATGCTACTAAACAGGATCATAATGATGGCTTGACAGGATTTTTTGGATTGTGACATCCGCATAGAATCACGGCTACTGCTTGGGGCTGTAGCTGCTGTCAGTACAGGGGAGCTCCCTCACTGCAGCCCACTTTTGCACTGTAGTTTACACACAGTCTTACTGTATTTTCTGGAATGGGTGATAGGCACTGATCTGCTGCAATGATAGCCGATCTGTGGCTCTTGTCTTGGTGCAACTTGCAAACAGTTCAAGTGGAACTCCTGTACCAAGGCTGTGCCGCTCATCTGTGCTCGCGCAGACGCCTGCGCTGCTCTGAGCCCTGCCTGCGGGCACAGCACACCAGCCTGGCAGCAGAGGGGGATTTAATCCCTCATCAGCATTCCTCATCAGGGCATCCTCTGCCCCTGGGTATCTCCAGTGCAGACTTAGCCCACATTAGGGTGCCAAATGCCCTCTAGGCTGAGGAAAGTTGGCTACAGATATGAGGAAGAGAGAGCAACGTTCCCAGTGAGTTATCATTTTCACTTAAGCTACTAAAATCACCTACAGTCATTTTTTTACAGAGTCAATACTGAAATAGCTCTAAAGGTAGTCTCCTTTACAGAGGAGAGGATGAGGGGGTTGTCTTCCAAAGACTGTTATTTCCTTTTACCTCACTGAAGAATGATCACAGAAATCTACTATTTCTCTTTCTAATTTCCTTGCTTTAGAAAACCTGAGTAACTACAGGGTCAGGCTGGGCTTCAGTGACAGCTGGCTCGCAGGATCACCATGTGATGCTACCTGGCCCATTTTCTGCTAGTGATCAGAAACCCTGAACAGGGTAATAGGAGTTGACCATCGGAACGTTTTCATTGTAACGGAAGAGAGCCATTACAGCTTTTCTATTGAATACGCTCATCTCGACTCACTGGGTATGCTACGAAAATACATATTGGTCTGTTTTTTTCTGTTCCAGGCACCAACTCTTCCCCTTTTTTGGTTATGTTTCTCTAAGGACAAATTTTATGGTATAGGATAGTGTAGTGTACAGTAGTGTAGTTCGATATTATTTTAAAGGCCTCTTTGCCAGCTCTTCCCATGCAGCATATCTTTACCTTTTAATGGTAGAAAACACATATTTGGCACTTACGCAAAATCAGTATTTTGTCTTCTGAAGCGAATTTGATGGTGTGTCTATAAGTGGATATTCTCCTTGAGCAGAATGTTGGAATCTTTGAAGCCCTAGATTTCCGTGGGGTTAATACTTCAATCTTTGTTGAAGTAGGTTTGCAATCTGAAAGATCAATATAGGGAACAGATAAATGTCTTAGGCAGAGGTGGAAAGAACACCAGTTTCTGGAATACCAGATTTCAGCAAAGAGAATATGGGTAATAAACACCAGATTCTCATTCCTCCCTTTCACTAATATAGTATTATGCACTGCTCAACAGCAAATCTCACAGACTTACATAAAAAGCAGCATAGATCTTGATGTGGTGACAACATTTAAAATGAATTATATGCTGTTAGTTAAAAACACTAGTTCAGGCTTTCAGTGTTTCGAGGTTTTATTCCTTGCCTCCTCTACAAAAGTTCAATTGTTAATGTGATTGCACATTGAGGAGAGAAATTACAACTCGTGTTATTCTCATCGTTCTGTTTGCTCTCACCTCTTGTATTTTCTGGGAAATCACATGATAATCGCAGCAGTTCCTTTTCAATAAGAAACAGTCCTTTTGAGATTCCGCAGTGAAAGCATGCAAAGGAGTGATGTGCTGAGAGTTCTCTTTCCATCTTCAGTTGCTATATTTGTCTTCTCTAGTCCTTTGGACATCAATGTAGTAGAAGTAAAAAATTATAGAAACGGGCTTTTCACTTTACCAGCTCAACCAGTGTATGATAACATGTATAGGTTGGGTGTGAGTCCTTTTGTTTCTTTCTTTCAGTGCTCCTGTTTGGGGAAGAAAATGTTCCTGCTTTGGGTAATAACTATTTTGAGCTCTGGCACAGAACTCAGATTCTTAAGAGATCATTTATATTACAAAGGCTCACTCTGTCCTTCCTCAGTGCTTGGAGGTACATTTCAGCTTCCAAACCAAACTCTTTTCATGGCTTTTGAAAACAAATTAGGAGTTTTACTTGGGCTTTTTAAAAAGAAAAAATAATAATATATGAAAGCAAAATTAATATTCCATTCTGTCTGAAACACAGAGAAAGCTGGTCCATCCTTCTCTATTTTTCAAACTGTTCTCTGAAATATATTTGACCCTCACAGCGTCTGTGTAAAAAGGATTGTATTTCTTAAAGCCAAATGGGAAAATGATTCATAACATCCTATTCACGATGACAACTGGACTGATGGTCTAGCTAACTACATATCTATTTCCAAATGTACTAAATTTAAATGGATGTAATCATAGTATTTAGTACATACGTGATGTTGCATGACGGCTAGACAGATTAGATGCATTCTTGCCATAGAAGAGTCTAGCACATGAGGCTGGGTTTGGTCATACAGTTTAGACCTCCCATCGTTCAGCCTTTTTGCATGGATGTTCAGTCCGCTTGTAGGCCAGGGACTGTTCTCAAGGAGGCCAATGAAAAATTTACTCAAAAACCAAGGGTGCAATACAGTATATGTCTCTTCATACTATGAAAGGGCTTACTATTCTATTGCCTGAAAGCAGAGTTTTGATCTTCAGTATTGATTTGGTAAATTTTCAAGTATTCTATTTGCCCTTCCATAAAAGATGATGTATTGCTCTGTTTGAGTTGATATGTTATCAAGGTGGAAGACTGTTTGTCCTTCTTAAATAACCAAGGGAAAGAATGAACCTCCTGTATTACAGATAAATATAGTTCAATGGGACAAAAATAGGAGGAAGGAAATCAGTTTGGAAGTATTTTAAGACATCCTTTCTTTTCCATTGTTAGTGTTTGATTCCCATTATTTTAATTGACTTAAATAATTGATGCGTATCCAGTTCGATGCTTTGAATTTTGTTTTTAAAGTTCTTTCTTCATGCTTTTATGTACTTTCAGTTTTTGAGAAAGGCACTTGACTCCACCAGTGAGTACCCTGTTCCCAGTGAACTATGTGAGCTATGCTTGCCATGGGAAACTGCCCCTCACTGAGCAGCAAGCCCTGCTGCTCTGCCAGATGTGACTGAATATACAAGAAGGGAACCATAGAACTACAGAATCATAGAATGGTTTGGGTTAGAAGGGATGAAAAGCAAGAGCAACACAAGAAAAGGAGAATAAACTACCCGACAGCTATGACATATTATTCTGGGGAAAGGTGCTTAGGGAGGAAGCTGAGATGCTATAGGAGCCCTTTCAGGAGAAGTGTATCAATGGGAGTGATGGATAACTTGTCTCCAATCTATATTTAGGGAAAGAGATAGTGTACAGATGAACTTAACAAAAAATTTGTAGCAGGAAATTTAGCCCCTCTGATTAAACTGAATGATCACTTCATAGGTTTGATCCCCTCCCCCTTTTATTCTGGTCGGTAGTTCCTTACTTTGAGTATCCCATGAGATTCAGTGTGACTGGAGCTCTGTGTGAACCCAGATGTCACAAGCATCTCTATCTAGCAGATGGCAGGTGAAATGCCATATACCGTTTTGTATTTTTGCATGTAAATAATCGGAATCACTTTGCCAACCAGAAGACAGCTAGTAGTAGAAATATTTAGGTGTTATGCAACAAATTTAAAATAAGGAATAGCTTTTTCTCTTTTTATATCAACATACACCTGTGGCCATTTCTCAGGAGTGTTTTAAATAATACAAACCCTGTGTATTCTTCTGGGAAAGTCTTTCCTACTGTTTTCATTTTCTACCCCTGTTGTCTAAGTAGCTCCTACCCACCGCTCTCATGCATCTAAAGGGCTGCACGTGTGCAAGCCAGGTAACTGCTAGGACAAACCAGCCCATCAGATGCCTGCAGATCCCACTAGAACAGGCTCCATACTTCCAGCTGAACCAGACTGAAAGAGGTGTGAATTATGTTTCTAATATTTTATTGACTTCCACTTGGGAACTGTCTGTCAGACCAGGATCGCCTGCATGACAGCAAAGGTTTCGTGCTCCTGGCTGATCTGAGAACCCATACAAAGCGTCTGCCATAGGAGATGGAAAACTGAAATGGTGTCAGTTAAAGAAATGTACTGCTGGTATGTGCAAGGCATTGTAAAACCTGTGCCTTAGAAATTTATTAGTGATTCAAAGTCATGGCAGGAGGGAAGTGACAGTAGTTGTTCAGGCTATAGCACTGAACTGTCATAAACTGGTCCAGAAAAACGAGTCTGTTTTTCCTCTCTATTTCTGTCTTGGGCATCTGTGTGGGATTCCCTCCCACGCACACAGTCCCTGCTGCTGGTGGTGGCTAGGTAGGAAACACAAGTGGAGACACCTTTGTGTGAGAGATGGGTGCAGCTGCAAATGTGTCACTGATGAGCCACCTGCACATGACTCATAACTGCTTAACTTGGGGGAAGTTTGGAAAGAAAATTCTTGGTACAATTAATAAATAAAAGGCTTTTATTTTTACGTTATTCCTCTCTCATTGCTTGGGTGCTCCACAGTTCTGCTTATTCTACATTTCAGTGGCACAAGGTATGCTGAGAGGGGTTTCCCTTCTGAAGACAGCAATTTTTGTGTGAAGTAATCTGAACAAAAAAGTCCCATTTTTGTTAGGATTTTGATATACGGGGGCTTTGCCTTCTAGTGTTAGTTTGCAGGTAATCCTGAATTGTTTCTACCTCAGTTTTGGACCATTTTATGAAATTAATTAAATGTAAAAGACCACCTGGATCATGAAGCTGCCATTTAGCATTTCAGATTTTCAAATGTTAAAAATATTTTAGAAATATGTTTGGTGGTTTAGTTTTTTGGGTTTTTTTGGTTGCTTGCTTGCTTGCTTGTTGGGGGGGGGGGGCGTGGTTTTTTGTTTGTTTGTGGGTTGTTTTTTTTTAATTTCAGCACAGGTGTAGTGCAGCGAGCTGCTTTGCAAATGTCTCTATGTTATTTGGCAAGGTACCTAAACAGTGACCAGTGCAAACCCATTTTTTTTAAGATTACTGGATCCTTAGAGCACAGGATGCTATTCAGCTCACGGTGTATGGCTGTCAACTGTGGACACATATTTCTAAGGGACTAGAAAAAAACTGCAGGGAAAAAAGATTTTCCCATAGCAGGTGTGACTCTAAAATACTTGGATCTCATCTGAGTATTGACGTCAGGCCAAGATGACTGCATGGAATCATGACAGAGCAACATGACACTTCACAGTCTTTCTCAAGTCTGAAAGACAGACCTGTGCTCCCCTACTTTAAGTCCCACCAATGTCCACTTTGTCCTGCTGTTAGGATGGTCCATCTGTGATACTAGCTCATGCACAGGCAACAGGGAAAATGTAGCTGTACACCTGTGCATCAGGGGAACATGAACTCTTCTGCATAATCTACACAAATAAAACGTGACATATCCCATCCCAAGTTAGATAGATACATCCTTGAAACGTTAAGTTCAGTAGCAATATTGCTTTGTGCTTTTTGTATGATCAGGGGAGAAGAACAGTCATCTGCAGGAGGCCACTCTGGTCTTCACATCTGAATGCCCTTCAGAAATACTTGTCTGTCTGCCTTGCCAGGCTCTTCATTGCCAGTAATTTGGGTACTTTTTGCAAGAGATGTCACTTCAAGAATTTGGAGGCCAACCAGATCACAAAAGTAGAGGCGCTGTTGTGAGTGGGAATGCCAACGAAAGCTTTCTGCAGTGCTTTCTGAAATATTCAGTATATTTTCAGTGGTTGATGTCTGAGAATTGCAAATGTTGATTTCTAAATGGCAGAAAAAGACTCAAATAACCACCCCTGTATTTCAAATAAGGCCTTGTTCTCTTCCCTTAAAAAGTCCTTTCACACTTCTTTTTCTGACTTCGCTGGAAACGATCATCTGAGGTACTTCAGTAGAGGAACAAGAAGAATGGAGTGCTAAGACATTTAAACGAAGATATGCTAGATACCTGCTTCCCTCAGTGATTCAACTGTAGCTGTAAGAAAACACTCAGGAGACGTTAGTTTCTCTGTACATCACTTTTAGACTACAGTATGTTGCTGCATGTGACAGGTCATTTGAATAAATGGGAGTTTATCTAAAGACCTGTTCTTGAATGATTAATAGGAAGGTATTAATGATTTCTTTGGCACATTACACTGCTTGCTGTGTACTTCTCATGTTGCACGTGTTAGGCAGTTGCTGAATCCATCAGGCTGGTAGAGATGAAGCTGCCGCAGCTCCATGCCCCCATGTCCTACCAGTAATGGAGCTGAGCACATATTCCCAATAGGCACATGCAGAGCACACATATACACCACATATATGCATATATGCCCAGTCAGCTGCACAGAGAACACAGACCGAAACACTGAGCACTCACAGAGAGACACACAGCACCAGGGGCCTTATCCTGTTCCCCTCTCTGGCTGAGCAGGATGGAGGCCCGCTAGTGGGAACATATACATACATATGTGCAAGGTGGGTCCTCCAGCAGCTGGGCTCAGACACTCAGTTTGCACAGCGACGGCCCCTGTATACCAGTCTTACCAGTTGCTGGCAACTGGACATAGAAGCCCCTGAGGCTGCAGCCCTGCTCCAGTTGCTGGTACAGACCATCACAAAGACACATACACACATACCTGAATCTGGGTCTGGCCCCATTTATTCTTTTATCCCTCAGTTTTCCTGCTCATTCCTCCCTAAATCACCTTCATCTCTCCATTTCCCCACCTTTGGGTCCTCCTTTAGCCATCCCATAATAAGCCTTGTGCAATTCCAAAATGCTCTTCCCAGCATCTCATGATGTGTCCCACAGTCCCTAGACATCTCATAACCCCCTGCAGGCACAAGGTGCTCCAGAGACCCTTTCGGTTGAAGGCTGGTGCTGGATGTCCCCCTGGCTCGTGGGGCTGAGGGTGCCCTGGGACAACCCTGGGGGACATCAGACGGCGGACCCTTTCTCTGACCTGGCTCTTGGATCTTCTCCACCTGCCCACGTGCCTCTGGGCTCCTTTGTGCGTGTGGAGGTGGACCTTTAATCACATAACCTAACGGAAGGGAAACAACAAACTCACTATGGTAAGTGTAAAGCATGAAGTGGCAGCGTTCTCGTGGAAGACAACCTGACCTTGACATGAATTAGGGAAACCAGATCTCGCCTGTTCTGGATACCCACACTTCCAAAGGAGATCATGCATCCCCGTAGAGCAGACACATGCAGTCCTGGAGGTGCCAGAAGCTGGGAATGGCCATGGCAGTGGCCACGTCCTCCAGCAGCGATGCAGCCCTTGCCTCCTCCTCTGCGTCCCCATGCACGGGGCTCTGCCTGGCCTCACGTGCCTGTGATGGCTGGCAGGGCAGTGTGGGAGAGGCAGGCAATGTGCCTCCTCACATATGTTTTTATCCACGTTCATTAAGTAACCAGCTGTTGACCTCCTTTTAGCTCCCATCTATTCAGTCATCACTCTGGCAGGGGCTTCAATATATGAGGAGTTGCATGGACCATGCATGCTAAGCAGAACTGATCAAAGAATGAAAAAATGGCTTGGGAGACTGTTCACTGAAAAAGAATTTGATTAGCCTGTATCTGCCCTCCCATTATTCATTGTTTATATAGGCTCCAACAACTGAAAATGTGGTGTGTGTAAATATTTTAAGAAAGCAAATTTGAGGCTTTCACTCATGACTACTAACATCAAGGAATTATTCTGTCATTCGTCTTTTGTTGAAGCAGAAGTTGTTTTTTAACAACAGGGTTTTGTAACAATACCTACTGCTGCAGGTGCTGAAGCTCTGCCCATGTCAGGAGCATTATCTTTTCTTCCAGTTCTAGTACATGAGATCCAACCAGAAAAGGGAAGCCACTGTCCAGCATTGCCAGATGAAATACTTGCAGTCATACCTCCAGTGATAAGGCAACATCAAGTGACTTTTTAAGTGACTACCCACAAAGCAGTAGTGCTTTGATTAAATCCAGCTTTGATTAAGTACTTGAATAGTTGCTATGATCAATTTATGAATAATCCAGGGATCAAAGAGAATCGTGAATATGATTGGTCTAATCCTTCCAAGTAATACATATATTGGTATAAAGCAGGATCAGGGACAATTTGTGAGTGGAGAAAAGTTTTAAATCTATCCGTTAACTGGTCATAGTGAGTAATGTGACCAGCTCCAGTAACGGAGCAGAAGAGACAGAGCTCTTTCAGAGTAGAAAACTCCTCTTTTTCTGAAAGATCTGAGAGACATCTAAGAGAGTTGCACTAAAAAGCATAGTTGAAACAACCCCGTGAAGAATGTATCAGTACTGCTGGCAGCACTGGCAGCTGACGGGAATTACTGAGCAGGGATCAGGAGGATATGGCTGTGCTGCAGCAAAGAGCCGCAGGGCAGAGCTGCCCAGGGACCCTTCCCGAACAGCCCCGTGGTGGCTCCGGTGGGTCGCGGGGCTGCCCCTGCGCCCGGGGGAGCGTAACGCAAGGCTTTTGGAGTTTCGCTTGGGTTCACCTGCACTTCATTCACTCTTAGCAGGTGTTTTCTTCTCTTCCTCCAGTCTTAGCTGGCTTTCAGTGGTAATGATTAGTAATGAAGCTAGCATGTTAAGGATTGAATTTCCTTCTACAAACACCTCAGACATTTCCATCGGCATGTGACAGCGCAGGACACCCAGCGCAGTACGCAGATGAGACAATCAGGACCAAAGCAGACTGTGTGGGACAGAGGCAGAGGTGAGGGATTTCTAACTTCTGAGTTGATGTTCAAATGGGTCAGCATATCTGGCTGATCTACAAACAATATTGTCAAAACTTTCTTTTTTCTGCAAAAAACCAAACCCTTCTCACTCTAACAGGAAACGTACAACCAATTAAAGGATGAAAATGCAACACCAACACCAATCAACAGATCATCTCAAAGAAACAACAAAAACTCCAACTCAAACTCTCCCCAAAGCAAGTGTTACCCCAGAAAGGGAGGATAGGCAGAGACACCACAAAGGCCATTAGGGCATAGTTTCTGGCATGTGCAAGCATGCAAATAAGAGCTCATGAGGTCTGAAATTGCCAGCAGGTATCTCTGGATGACATCAGACACCACTGAATGCATAATACTTCCGGATGAAAGTGTATAACTACAGAAGAAATATGTTCCAAGATAGATCCCTGGCAGGACTTTGAAATTACTTAGCGCTGGAAAGGTTGTAAGTATTTAGTCACTGAAACAAAAGCCTCAGGTCAGATGTCTAAGATGCCTTTGGGAGGTGCAACTGTATGAGGTTAGGAAGCAAAAGTAAATTACCGGTCAGCAGATATAAACAGATCACTTTGGACCACACCAGGACAGTTTTACTGCTCGATTACAAACCTAGGATGAGCTCTTGTTTATATTGTAGGTTTTGTCTTTTCAAGCTCTAGGTTCAAAGTTTGCAATCATAGTTTTGTCAGAGCCAAAAAGCCTTCTGGAAAAAAATATAGGGAAAGTTCCTGTTTCTAGAGATTGTGAGAATCAGTATTGATTTTATTTCTGTAAGATTTTTTTGAGTCTCTGAACAGTTAGTCACACCTTCCAACCAAGGCTAATTGTACCCTGACAAAGTTTTTCATTAAAGGGATGGATAAAGGGCTCCTTAGCCTCCTGTTTGACTCCACAGATGCAGCCAACCTGCTTTTCACCAGGATCTTTACAGACTTCCACCGGGGTCTTTTGGCTGCTATTGTACCTCTTCTCCTAATGAATTCTGCCCTGTGCTTGGGCCATGTATTTACAAACAGTCTCATTTTGCTTAGTGGCAGTCCTTTCCCCTCAGTTAAAATGTGTGAAACTGCTGAGCGTGAAGCGCTGCTGAATTTGTGCTACTTTTTAGTAATCCTTGGCAAAAAGGAGAATGCAAGGGTTAGGATAACTGTTGTATTATTTCCTTCAAATCTTAAAAAAATTAGGATCGCTTTGACTTGCTGATACATTGAAAACTATGAGAAAAGGAGCACAAGACAGTGTGGTTAAGGACCTGCTGATGATTTCCGATGTAAGCAAATAACCAGCCCCCATGGGATGGGTGACCGCTGAGGGAACAGTGCAGCTCTGCTCCTTCTGCCAGCATCTGCGGGAAAAATCCCTGGAAGGAGGTCCAAGATATGGACAAAATGAAGAGCGATTGCTCAAGAATTGCCCCGGAGTCACCCTCCTGCATCAATAATACCACGCACATTGCGGTGGTTCTGCAGCTCCTCTTCTGCCCCTCTCGTTCACATTGTCTGGGTAGCTGTGGTCTCACCTGCAAAGGTAACCTGGCCTGCACAAGAAAGGATATCAATGATGCTGGGGTATGGTGCTTCATGGCATCGTACTGCTTGTTGGCTTTGTATTAATAAAAGCGTCATACCCTTAACTCAGTGTGGTTCAAAACCTGAGAGTCATTATAACCTGCTTTTCTAGTCAGAAAACCAGAATTTGAAAAACGAACAAAAAAGGCCTCCAAGACTTCTGCAGTGCGTGTATGACTTTTTTTTTTTTCCAGATACAGGAAGAAACAGATATGACTGAGTTTGATATGCTGGGACTTCAGAAGTCCCTCACACGAAAAAAGTGCTTGTTCTGTATGTGAGACTTCATCCAACTTGGTTTCGCTTGCTCTAGCACCTTCAGTACCATTCAACTTTAAAACTGTGCCTCCTCCCTCCCTTCCCAATCCCTCCTGCACAGACACCAAGAGGAGCCTGAGGAACATGGGAACACACCTATCTTTGTGTTCATAAAGACATAAAGCCTCATTCCAGTTAGGTAAGGCAGAATTAAAAACGTGCTGACATATGTACATCACAGCAACTGCCTTCTCTGTGTGATCCCAACATCTCCGTTGTTAGCAATTTTTGACCTTCAAGGGTTTAGGCGCTTTTATCAGATTAAGAATTATCCCCACCCAATGAAGGATTTACACTAGGAAAGGTTTATTGGAGCACAGACATACTTTCTGTGAGTTTGCCATATGTTATGATACATCGCTTACCCGGTGTGTCAGGCCAGCTCTAACCAGTTATCCAGGTTTAGCATTGCGTGACTTTCACATTCCGTCTCTGTTTGAAGGCAGAGATCTTGAAAATACATTTGTTTTTTCAATTAAAAAATAAGCTCGTATGACAAAACGTTAAAATCGTACCTTGAAAGTACATGCAGATATACTAACTTTTAATAAGACTCACAAAGACTTTCAGGAGCTTTGAACAGGATGCCTTGAGACCCATTTCAGCCTCTGTGCCAGTTGCTCTTTCAGCCCTTTGGTGGCTCTGTACCATCCTCAGTTTCCAATTTATTTTGAAAGATTATTTCTGCGGTTGCAAATCCATATCAAACAATACATTGCATTTTCCACCTTCTTCAAGGCACAGCTCAAACAGGTCTTGATTCATTAGCAGGATTTATTTCCTTTCAAAATTTGCAGGAAATTTCACTTTGTTTTTGCTTCTTCTGTTGATAACCAGGATGATAAGGTGATTGCAGACGTGTTTTGGAATCTGCTGATCAGGCTTGACTTTGCCTCTCTGCCTTTGTTTTGCATTTCTTTGCAATAATTTGTGGTCAGTGTAACCAGCTGACTAAATTGTGAAAACAGAGTGAGGACCATGCAGGAACAGCACAGAGCCCCACAAACTTTGGCCTGGCGGTATTCATGGCAACCAGCCTTATTACCGAATATAAATGAGTGTCATGAGGGTAAATTACATTATCTTTTTTGCTGAGGTTTTTTTGGAGATATTTCCTTATGATCCTATTTTACCTACAGTCTGAGGATGCTGACGTCTGAAACTAGATAAATATCCTATCCTATGCACTTTTCTTTGTAATTAATCTGTATAAACATGCTGGAGTCAAAGCAGTCTCTGGTTGCTCCTAACTGCGTAATCCTGCCACATTTGTATTAGCTACAGTTCTAACATCCGCTGTTCTACAGCCGTGTGAGAAGAATTGGATGAATTTCTGAGAGAGATTGGGAATTAGGGATTTAAAATTTTAATTAATCCAGTTCAAATATAGAGCAGAGCTGCAGAAAAAGCAAAACACATTCTTATTTCTGCGACACAAAAAAAATGAGGGACAGAAACGCTAATTTAGGTGGGGCATTATATTTGGAAAGAAAATGGAAACTATTGATCTGCTAATAATATTTTTGCCTTAGGAATGCTCTGAGCATAGAAGGCAATTACATACCTGGTATTTCAGTTCGGTACCATCTTCTTCACTAATATGAATGCATCTAAATGAAATGAAAGAACAACAGTAAAAAATATAGGATTTGTTCACTATGTCTGAGTGCTATATTTGCTGTCAACACAGCAACTCTGAGAAAGTCGAACCATGACACAGTGGGTGGCATCTTAGATGAAAGATAGTAACAGCCAAAATAAAGACATCCAAAACCCAGGGTGCAGCACATACCCATAGCAGCACGACTGCTATGTTATATACCTAGAATGCGCTGTCTACTTTACTGAAATGGGTTGAAGTTCCTTGCTAATTTGGGAGTTAGCAACATGTAAAACGTTGGGGTTTTTTTTGTGATAAAATATAAGACAAATTATGTAAGCTAGTTTTGTAAATTAAAAAAAACAAACCACACCATGAGAAAACCGTAATTGTTTAACAAATTATTTGAAATACGGAGACATCCGTAAAATGCAGTCTTTTCTATGGTCAGAGAGGTTTGCAAATATGCACAGTTAGAATGATATCAACAAGAAGGGAAGTGGAGATAGATTCAAATATGTCTAAACTGCCCTAATTGATTGAACAGAAATGTATTTGATTCTTTATTACCTTGCACATTTTTCCTTATCTGTCTACCCATCAGATGAGCTAACCATTGAGACTTAGCATTTTCAGTGTTCTGGGCCTCACAGCATTCAATAACACACCTCACATCAGAAAAATAACATCTGAAAAATAACATTGCCTTTATGTAGACCAATCCTCCAGGCTCAAACACACGATCAACTTAATTTGGTTTACAGAGCTATCGCATATCAGCTCAGGCCTAGTAGCTGACTGCCTCTAAGCTCTTAACTTCCAGCAACTCAAGGTAGGATGTACAAGCTTAAACCTTGTCAGATGTTCTGTATTGAGTAGAGAAGAAAAGTTCCTCATGTATTAACATACACACTCGAAAGATCATATATAGTAAAAATTTCAAAATTTGTATTGTCAAGGAATGTTTCCAATATTCCTGGAAATTCCTGCCAAACTCATTCAAGTCCCATAAAGGTGCTAGGTTCTAAGCTGACCATGGCACTCTAAAGCTCTTGGCAATGTACAAATCAGTCTGGTGTCTGAGGTGAATTGGCTAGGCTCTGTCAGACATCAGTGGTAGCAACCTTTTGCATGATGGCAGCCTTTTGCTCATTGGAGCACTCATCAGGACATGGGAAACTTCAGTTCTTAGTCACAATGTGGAGGCAAAAGCAGGGGGTTTATGAAGTTCTTGTTGCATCTTGGATGTTGGGCATCTAGGAGTGGCAGATTCATGCAGGAAAAATGAAAAGAAATTACTTTGTAGCTTAGACAAGGAACGATAATAAGGTTTCAGTCCCTTCTGCCATAATTATTTCTACTTTCAATTTGGGAGAAAACTGTTGTTTGTAATGGGAAACATGTTCTATACTATTTTATTCTATTCCTTATACTGCCCTCATCAGCACTACATCTGTGCCTCATTTGGTACAGCCACTGCCAGTGGTTCTTTTTTTCCCAGCTGGTCCCTAAGGAAGAACTGTTTGCCGTATTGTGTTTTGTCCTATAGTGCTCTTCCTCTTAATGTGCTCTTATCAGAGTTCACAGACTGGAGCCTTTCTAAATGCTCAAGTGTCTCTTAGATAGCTTGGTGTATACCAAAGTCACAGCATAAATATCAACTGTCACTCAAGATGTTAGCATGCTTGATGTCTACCTGACAGGCAGGTACTAACAGCCGCCACTCTCCAAAAGACAGCACATTTAATAACGAGGAGCTGAATTGGCCCTGGAGTAGGCATTCAGACCAGTTGATTCCAGTTGCCTACAGGAGCGTCAGAGACAACCCAGGAGTTACACAAGCATTGGCACCCCAGCTCTGCTGCCATCTGATCCCAGGAAGTTACTATTCTCTTTAAAGTGGTGGTGACTGATAACCTCAGCAGCTTAGTTATTGAAATGAAATATAGATTATCTTTGTCTCACATGCTTATACATGAAGTTTGCTGTTCTTCAGACTTGTATTTACAACATGATGCAGTACATAACTAGATAATTTCTAATTCAGCGCCTATAATTTGCAGATATTTCATTATATCAGCAATAATCACTCCTGAATCTCTATTATTTTTAGACTGTGATGATTGAATCAGCACCTTTAGATTAGTTAATGAAATACTAAACATAATCTATATAATAATAAGAGTTATCTAAAGAGGCTTCTACAGGAATATAAAAATTGCAGAGGCTCTGGCTTCAAGGTTGATTTACACGATGGGGAGAAAGGACCGCAAAGGACAGTGGGCACACCAAGGAAGGTCAGTGGGGTTGGTAAACGGCAGTAAAACTGAGTTTCAGAGTGGATCATTCAGGCTGTGAAATAGGCAGTACGCGCTGGGACAGAAACCGTGGGCTCTCTTTGCCAGAGCACATAGAAAGACCATATTTAGGTTTCAGCCCAAGGAGAAGTTTAAGCTGATACCAGCTGCAGAGGCGGAGCTGAGGAGCTGTTAAAAGACTCCCTGTCTTTCAAGGCAGAGGGCATGTCCGCAGGCTGACACAGCCCTTCATATAATATAGGGCGGCTATAATATTTAAGAGGTCACTGTGTGGATGAAGACAGTGTAGGCTGTAAAGGACCTATACCTTCAGCGCCTGCTCAGATTTTTAATATGCACCAAAAGCCATGTGGTCAACTGAGCGAATGTTCCATCCCAGTGAGATTTCCAGCCTATTGATGTTAGGATATTCTTGAGTCCTTTTGTATCACTGAGGCACAATTTATAAAAAAAACCATACAGCAGATTAAAAAATGGGATAAAACCTGCCATGCTGTTTCTAAACACAGGAGAAATGTGGTGAGCACTGCTGCCCTATGGAGAAAGGGTATACAAGTATGTCTGCATAGCAGAAGATGTAGTGGGTTATTGAGTATATGAAGCCTGCAGCCCTGAAAAGTAACATAACAGAACTGCAGTTTAAAAGGATAAATACTTTTTGTGAAAAAGAAACATATATCAAATTGAGCAAGCCACCTATCTTCCACTTGAGTCTTATTATTTTTAGCTGACCTTGGCTGTCATCAGTCACATAATAAATTCATCTATAAACATAGCTAAATCTGCATTTGATATGGATTGTATCTATATAAGGCTCAAGAAGAGATGTATTTTCTTCCCTCGTGATGTATGTGTCACTTCACCAATTTGGAGATCACTCTAATGCAGTTTGGGAATAGATTTGAAACGGGAGACAAGTGGAAGTTTTTTGTTTCAGGGAATACTGCGCTTTTCTGTTTAATTTCTCATGCCCAGAGAGGTAATAAATCAGATGGATAGACTCTCTCATCTGTAGTTTCCTCTCCATTTCTCCAGGCTAAGTGCTACCATCAGACCCCCGTGCCACAGCCTCTTCCCCTGGCAGTCCTAGCTAATCCGGGAACCAGCGGCTGATTTAGCCCGGAGCATCATGTGCAGAGTGGACCAAAGGTGGATGTGTTGATCTGTGATTCTCCTTGCGGTGCCCTGCCAGCTACTGGGCAACTCCTGTCCTCCTCCTGTCACGGCTGCTGCTGCTGGAAAATGGAGCGAACGGAGCTTCTAGTGTGTTTCTCCCATTTAAACAGAAAGCTCATTGCTTGGGAGGTGCATCGTTTTTCATGTCTAACGCACAGCCTTGTCGGGTGTTCAAACCGTCAAACCTTGGCTTTGAAGTAGCTTTTTTGATAATTGTTCTTTTTTATCAGTCCTCGTTTCTCAGTTGAAATAATAGTCAAAGAAACCTAATGACATAACTACAAGACAAAGCCGGTGATTCAGGCTTTTAAAGTACTTTTATGTTAGTTTAGATTTTTAAAGTTGTTTGAACAGGTAGACCTCGATATACATAAAACAGTTTTTGAAACTCGGTTAGTATCTGAATTGCTTTGTTGCCATCAAGTGGTTTAAGGAGGCATTTCGCTGCATCACGGTTTGAGAAGCCTGAACAATTGAAGTTACCGTAACAACCAAAATTCAGACAGGTGGATTTACAAGGCAAACAAAACTTGTGTGGTAGCTTTTCCTTGGATTGATACTGAGTGGTTTGAGGAAAGTGAAATATTTGCACTCCAGCCACAGTGATTGTAAATTACTGCTGTCAAACAGATGTTGTTAGAGAAAATGCCATTTATTTATTCTAGCTTTCACTTTCTTGGCCAAACACAATATATTTGCAAGTGAGTATTACAGATAAATGTTACCCAGCACTGTAACTAAGAAGTCAATGATTTTTCTGAAAAATCACAGTGTTTTGTTCAGAATGTGAATTGTTAAGGCAATGCTGATGCCGTTTATGTTTTTGAGGAGTTTTTAGTTTTCTACTGATACTTGTTCCTTACAATTAATCTTACCCAGTCTCCTGTCATTCTCATTATGTTGACAAGCCATGCTTCTGAAAGCACCATATCCTCAGCATTTGCTTGTATTGCCTTACTTATTTTTTAGTATAGAGGATCTACTCACTACAGAGGTGAAGAGATTCCTGTTTTCAGATTGCAAAAGCCCCTTTAAAAAGCAACAGAAGGCCTGTCTACTTGTCAATTTTGTTGATTGTTTTCCAGGTCACCCATGAAATTTCTGGTGGAATGTATTAATAGTATTCAATGTTAAGGCATCTCTTTCATTATTTCCACATTTTCCCTAAATACAGCACAATGACAACTGCTGGGATTTTGCTGCAGATGGAACTGGGAACAGTCAAACTTCCAAGAGATGAGACTTGAAGGAAAAAATAAAGTTCTTTTAGTATAATCCAGCTTTAGACTTTACATAAGCACCACACAGAACCAACTTAAAATTTCCTATTTATACATAGCCTGACAAAGAGTGACAAAGAAAACCAAAGGAAAATGAGGTACCTCTAATTCTAATGAAGTTATTTTTCTAGTTACACAATAAAAGAAAGGCTGAATACTTGCATTGGCTGAAGACTGGATAACTAATTCATACAGTCATATTTTATTTAATATTTAGCCATTTTTGTGTTCATAAATTGGGCACTAATAGATTCAATGCAAAAAAAATATATCCTTTGGCAATTAACTGCATTGATCTGTAGAGTGCTCAAAAACAGCTATTTGTGAGCATTTGATTTCTGATGTGTATTGTTTCGTTTGAACAAGAAAAGTGAGTTTGTAGTTGTAGTTTCTGATATCTGGCAGATTCACTAGACTTTATTCTTAGAATCAGATTCCCACCATGAGGAAGCCAATTTACAAAGCCTAATGACTTCCCAAGAAAAGGTACTAATAATTGCCTGAAAGGGATTTTTCTCAGCAGACAGCTCCCAAAGTCATCCTGCTGTGTTTGCTGGCAAATTAAAAGAAGTGGTCCAGATGGAGGGGTAGCTCATTTAATTTTATATCTAAGGAAATTTCAACCAAAAAATATTTTGTTTCTGTAAACTCAAGTTTACTCTTCTCTATCTGCTGTTAGCATGAGAATTATCTCAAGCAGGCCTGGCTGGACTAGCTGGACTGTATATAAGTTACTCAGCATTGTTACGTCCTGAGACCTATACAAATGCTGCCTTCAGAGCACTCACTCAAGAGAAAAAGCAAAATACAAGAGAATACTCTTCATGCTGTTTCAGAGGAGCCCATTATTTTCTCAGCGGTACATCAGGTGAATTAAATAACGGAACAGTGAGGTGCATGTTTAAATCCTGAAGCTAGGGAACAGGCAAATGTGTTCCAGGACTCAGTTTTTTACAGAAATTTTATTCCAGCCAGTAATGCACATATATAACCTGTAATACTTAGAGCATTAAGACAATCCCTCACTTTTTAAGGGTTATAATTTGGTACATTTTTATAGTACAATTCAAATTCATCAGGATCGAGTACCTCTTTTTACCTATGTATCCATGTGTCCATATATACATGTGTGCATAGACGTACGCAGGCTATGCATAAAATTACACACACTCTGAAGAAGAACCAAACCTAAATCAAAGCAATTTGAATTCTGTGGGCATTCCTACTCAGGTCGCTTTACCATGGTACCCCTGTCATGCCAGGGCTTTGTCCATCCTTAAGGTACAACAGGATGTTAACATGAAATGCCTTTTGAATCTGCTGCACAGGCTGGCTGTGGGCTCACACAAGCACTGGCAGAACTGCCTTGGTAAGAGGCGTGTCTTCGCACATGAAAAACTAGCCATTTTCTTTAAGTACAGACTGGGTTTTCTGAGCTCACATGACTTTAAAAGGTGGGAAAGCCTCTTTCCAACCTCACTCTCTACACATACTCTTATATATAATGGCTTACACAGTTACATTCACCTTTCCTTTCCTTCCTAACTGGTATTATAAAATATGACTTACGATATGGAACATTTTGAGAGCTAATGAGTGCAATAAGAGATGTAGAGATTAAATATATGTTTAGGGATAGATTGGTATAAACAGAAAATAAGGGGATGATACTTATACATTGAAAAGGCGATGTTGTAGAGAAGGCTGACTAGCTGCTACTGATTAATCTCCTATTCAATAAAAATGAATTTTCCAAGTCAAAGGTAGCACATTTAAAATTAAAAAAAGGCAATTGAACCAGGTGCATAATCAAACCCAAGTGATTCACTGCCAAAGAATACAGAATCGTAGACCGCAGAAGACCTTAAAAGTCCCGAAGTCCATTCTCAGAGGATCAACTATCTACAAGATAGAACTGAAGTAATGAATTTAGCAGGATTCAAAGGGGAATAGACATTTATCTAGATAACAAGACCACTCCCATTTATGTTTGTATTTTAGAAAATCAGCAGGCACAGTCTTGCATTGAATGGTACATTAGTAAATACTAATTTCCATTTAATTTTTATTTTAATTTATAAAGCAATGAAACTGGACAACTGAAGGGAGGCGTTGAAAGGTGAGATTAACGAAAAAGATAGATTAGGCAGCTCACCTGATAAATAAGCAGGCTATTTTGATAAGAAAAAAGTAATCATCTGCAAAGAATGGCAAGATTTTTTGTGCAGTTAAAAATACCTACAGAGCCAAAAGAACTGCCTCCTTCTGCCTGTCGTCCCAGAGCATCAGTACACAGCACGAGACCTTCACTGAACAAGGCGTGCTTTGTCACACAGCTAAATGCAGACTTGCATCACTCTCAGTAAGACCAGGCATATTCCTGGAAGTACATTGGTACCTATGTGCCTAGTACCTACCTAGTACCTACATTGACAAGTCTCCAGTCAGGAGTGGTGTGATCAGATCCATAAGTCATAGAATCATAGAATCATAGAATGGTTTGGGTTGGAAGGGACCTTAAAGATCATCTAGTTCCAACCCCCCTGCTGCGGGCAGGGACACCCTCCACTAGAAGTCCAGGTAGCACTTTGTGTTTGATTGATTACACATTCACAGATTGGTAGGGGTTGGAAGGGACCTCTGGAGATCATCTAGTCCAACCCCCCAGCTAAAGCAGGATCACCTAGAGCAGGTTGCACAGGATCGTGTCCGGGTGGGTTTTGAGTATCTCCAGAGAAGGAGACTCCACAACCTCTCTGGGCAGCCTGTTCCAGTGCTCGGTCACCCTCAAAGTGAAGAAGTTTTTCCTCATTTTCAGACAGAACTTCCTGTGTTCCAGTTTGTGCCTGTTGCCCCTTGTCCTGTCACTGGGCACCACTGAAAAGAGTCTGGCCCCATCCTCTTGACACCCACCCTTTAGATATTTGTAAGCGTTGATGAGATCCACTTTCAGTCTTCTCTTCTCCAGGCTAAACAGACCCAGCTCTCTCAGCCTTTCCCCATACAAGGGATGCTCCAGTCCCCTCATCATCTTTGTAGCCCTCCACTGGACTCTTTCCAGTAGTTCCCTGTCCTTGAATTGCAGAGCCCAGAACTGGACACAGAACTCCAGATGTGGCCGCACC